>NC_080770.1:22302182-22916110 GCF_020826845.1 Diceros bicornis minor
ATTGGTCCCCAGAGAGCCATACCTTTCCCTTCCTAATCAGGCAGACTACCTCATGGGAAGCAGGACCAGGACACTAAAATCGCAAATTTTCCTGTAGGTGACATAACTTCAAAAATCAATAGGAGATATGAAAAAATTAAATTCACCCAATGTTCACAGGACACTTATTCTGTATGGGGCTCTGTGATGTTCAGAGGTCAGTTAGATATAACTCCTGCTTATCACGAACTCAATCATGTGGCTTTACATGAAATGACACCATTCAAAGGATGGGTCCAAAGAATATGGGCCACAAGTATCAGAAAACTCAAATAACACTTCCGCTTGCTTTGGTATGGATGAGGCTATAGATGAGTGGTTCTCAACCCGGGGCGATTTTGTCCCCCAGAGGACATTTGGCAATATCTGGAGACATTTTTCATTGTCACAGAGTGAGTGGAGAAGAGGTGCTACTGGCATCAGATAGAGGCTAGGGATGCTATAACACACCCTACGATGCAAAAGACAGCCCCCACAGCAAAGAATTAGCTGATCCATTTCAATAGTGCTGTTGTTGAGATCCCTGATAAGATGAAACTAAATTTGCCCTAAATTGATAATTATGAAACTGGGTGTTAGGTATATGTAAGTTCATTACCCTGCTTTAACCACATCTGTATATATATATATATTAAATTTTCTGTGGTAAAAGGTTTTACAAATGCCATAATGGCACTTTGTAAGATAAATGTGCTCTACACCAGTGCTACTCACAAATGTCACTAATTCAGCTTCGATGAACGTTAGAGTTGAAACAGGATGCCAAGTTTCAACTAATGATTAATAAGAAAATTACGAGACATTTTAAGATTCTTTTAAAAAGGTTTTAATATTATTGTTTTTGACAATACAAACACACTGAATTGAGCATTATTATTTATATAGAAAGAAACGAACAGCAAAATTAACAAATAATTACTTAATAGCTCTACATATTTCACTAAAACCTGCATTTATTCTGTAACTTGTCACATGAAGCTGAGTGTCTATAAAGTCTGTCAGTCAAAATCTTTTCTATTTTGAAATATTTGGTTTAATAAATCTAAGGAAGATACCTTTTTAAATGTGATCCTGTGAATGTTTGCCATAGGAAACTACATTCGTTAAAATATTTGTGATATAAAACTGTGTTCACCAAAGTTATAAATTGCGTTTGTCGTAAGAGGCTGATTTCCTACTCTGTTGAAGATTAGCCCATTGACTATCGACTCAATTCTCTAGTTCTAATTAAACCCCACCTTACAAAGATGTACAGAATCATGTAGAATTAGGAATATATCTATACACAGTCCTCCGTGCAAAATGTTGTTTTGCACATAAAATTGATAAATGACTGTCAGTTTAAGCTTTTTTTAAAAAAAAATGGGAATATCAAATAATGTTTATAGCAGATTTTATTCATAACAGCTGAAAACAGAAATCAATCCAAATGTCTATCAACAAAAAATTAGAATTTTTTAGTTGTAGTATATTTATGAAATGGAATACTACTCACAGAATAAAAGAACAAACTATTGTAACCCACAACGTGATAAATCTCAAAATCTGTATGTAGTGTGAAAGAAGCCAGACACAAAAGAGTACACGCTTTATGGTTCCATTTATACGAGCTTAAGAACTGGCTAATCTGTGATGATAGACATTAGGATAGTGGTTGCTTGGGGGAATGGAGATTGCCTGGAAGGAGTTAGGAGAGAAGCTTCTGGGGTGATAGAAGTATTCTACATCTTGGTTGGATGTTGGCTACACAGGTATATAAATTTATCAAAACTCACAGGGTTGTACACTTTAGATCTGTACATTTCACTGAATATAAATTTTACCTCAATCAAAAATTACAATTTAGCCGGGATGGGGGACCACAATGGAGGGGATGTCTGGTCTGGGATTCAGAGTACCTGAATTTGGCCCCAGGCCTTGTGCTTGATTTATTCCTGAGCAGAGATTGCTGGTTTTCCCCAAGGCTAATTTTCTTCTTCTTTCTTCTATTGTGGTAAGTAAGACCTCTGAATTTTTATCTGGGCACCTACCTACCTGGAATAAATTACCCAGCCTCCCTTGACATGAGCTTATTTTGTCCCTTTCTCTTTCCTAATTACAGGAATGCTGCCGTTATTATTGGAGCTATAGGAGCCATCTTGGGCCATGAAGTAAACTTGAGAATGGAAAGTATAAAAAATGGAGAAACGAGATAGAGAAAGACTCTTTCTATACCCTACTAATTCTGGACTTCTATCTTGTTTTAGATTATGTTCCTTGTAGCTAAAACCTAATCTAAATGATGTTTCAGTCTCCAAAAATGTACACTGAGAATAGTTCATTCATTTTTTATTGACATCACAGGATTTTTGCAAGACTCCAGTGAAATAATGAGTGTGAAAAAGCTTTGAAATATACATGAGGTATTATGCAAATATAAGGTATACAAATTGCCCTACTGATAAATCCAAATATGGTTTTGGGGCATTTCAATGCAGTTTGGAAAGCTGGTATTTTTTATTGCAGGATAATATATTAACATCACTTCTATATTTCAACTAAAAGTAATGCACAAGCAAGTTCTTCTCTGGGTACAAATTGTCTCACATCTAGCTCAAGCCTTTCCCAAATGATAAAGATAAGTAATGTTAACACCACATTGTTTCTTCTATGCATTCATTAGTTGAGTGTCTACCGTCTTTCACTCATCACACTGGGTAGTAAAGCAGAGCAATTCACCTACAATCAATTCACCATCTACAAGTTTGCCAGATGACTGAACTGCCAACGGTTAATTCACAGAATTAACCAATTCAACTATTTAACTGTTTGTTAGGCAAATGACCCAGACATTGAATTTTTAATTCACCAAAGACTCACTTCCACTTCCAATCCACTGTACTTCTTTCACCTTTAGTTATGAAGTGCTGAAATATTTGAATTGTAAAACACAGAAAATCAACATTTAGTGAATATACATAAACAAATCCATAAAGAATAAAACAGCAGTTGAGTTATGCCAACCTGACAGAAATTTGCAGACACTAGTTCCAGTTAGTTCAAATCAAGGGAAAATCCTTCAGGCAGCAGGAAGGACACATCAACGCCCATGCTCAGAAAATCATTATAAGGAAAATGAAGTAAGCATACCAAGGATAATAAATATTAACCATTTTTACCCAATCCGCTAACATTTCTGAGCTCCTTTAACAAATGTTTGCAGTACAACTCTAGTGAGATTGTGCTGCATAACAAATAACCACAAGTCCTCATTAGCATTTATTCTCACATTCCTGGGTCGGCAGGTTGGCTGGGGCAGCTCTGCCTCAGGCTGTAGTTTGCTGCCTCAGATGGAGAAGTTCTGCTCCGTGTGTGTCACTCTGCAGCCCAGGCTGTGGTGCCGCTGCTCCCCATCATCTCATGCCAGTGACAAGATACAAGAGGCAATCAGAAATACACAAGGCCTCCTAAGATCTAGGTTCTAACTGGCACATTGTCATTTCCACATACGTTCCATTAGCCGAAGCAAGTCACATGGCTGAGGCCAAAGCCAAAGAATGGAAAAGTATGTTTCATGTTTTGTGGAAGAACTAGAAAGTTACATGGAAAAGGGCACAGACACAAGAAGCAGGAAAGATCTGGGACCGATAATTCAATCTGAAACAGGGAGACTTGGTGAATACAGGTGAAAATATGCCCAAGAACAACCTCATCTGCTACCTGTGCCAACATCCCTTTCTTGACAAAGTAAATCCAAGAAAGAAGAGCAGTAGGAAAGTCAGTTGACTAGATTGAAAACTAATTGGAAGAGAGAAGCCAACATACGTAAAATTCTTGCTATTCTTTATTGGCAAGAAAACTAAAATGAAAATACACGAAAATTTCCCTCAAAACATTGCTTATTGCAGGCCTTGGCAAAACATAAGTGCTGTAATTTTATAAAGAGTTAATAGAAATATGTTTTCAATGAGTCTAAACTTCAGTATTAGCAAATTGCTGCTTGGGAATTTATTTACAGTGAATTGGCCCAGAACTCTGGGAGTAGGGATAGACCCATTTCCTGCCTTCAAGGAATCCAAGGATGGTTTGGTTCCTATTAACAACTCTCAGGCAGTCACATCCCAGGGTCCTGTCCTATAACCTCCAGAGGGAAATTAACGCAGGGTGCACTCTCAGGAAAACTGTTACAATAAGGAAAATGGTTCTTGCACTTGGCCAAAACTTCCATGCCAAAGAAATTGAGTCACAAAGTTTCAGTCACTTGCCTGAGGTTGTACAGACACCGCATGTTTGAGCTGGGTTTCTGTCGGTCAGTCTGGCACCCTAGTCAAATCCCTTAACAACTTCAATATGCCTAGATACGCTACCCACAAAGATATCACCTTTACCAAAAATCCCTGTAACAGACATTCCTTCCTTAATGACAAAACCCTGATGCTGTTCAATCACCAATGTGCCCAGTCCAGAGGAAACACAGTACCTGGTCTGAGCCAATAATATAATCTCATTCTCCTTTGCCACTTATCACTATCCAAGCCTCCTTTGCATCTAAGCATAGACATGTTACCTAGTTCTGGTCAATAAGAAGAAAATAAGAATGGTTCTGAGGAGTTTCTTGGAAATATTCCCCAAAATAAAATGAGAGTCCTTTCCTCCCCTCACGTGAACATATAGTACCTGGAGGTGCTGTAGCCATCTTGCAGCCATGAGGGGACAGCCAAGAGAATTGAAGAGGCATCAACCAGGTGCTCTGGCATCACAGAATTAACAACACAACCTTGCAACCACTGACCTCCAACTTTTTATCGCATAAGAAATAAATATTATTACAACTGAAGCCAGGACTGGTAAACTTTTTCTGTAAAGGGTTAATATTTTAGGCTATGCAGACCATGCAGTCTCTGTCACAACTACTCAACTATGCCACTGTACTGCAAATGTGCCAGAGATAAAAAGTAAAATAATGGGTATGATTGTAGTCCAATAAAACCTTATTTATGGACTCTAACATTTGAACTTCATATAACTTTCATGTACCACAAAATGCTATTCTCTTTTGATTTTTTTCAACCATTTAAAAACGTAAAAACCGTTCTTAGCTGGCATTCCATACTGAAACAGGCAATGAGCAGGATTTGACTTAAGCCATGCCTCAATGCCCAATAATGACTGCCTAGAAGAGGAAGGCTCTTGTAAAACTATTCAGATTAAAATATTAATGGTAAATAATAGCTTTATTGTATGTCATCTCTCAGAGACATTTCCAAACCAACAATGCCCTACTCCCAAGAAGTAAATCTCCTACCGCAGAATTTCAGATATTATAATCATATTGATGGGGTGGGGGCACCAAATGAAGTACAAAAGCCTTACTGGGACTCCCAAAAGATCACACTGATAGAAAGGGGAAAAGAAAAATATAAGAAAACATAAACTTCTGTCTCCAATATCACAATCATCCCACATACCAAATATCACAATCATCCCACATAGCATGCTAACATCAAGAGATAAAATGAATGAACCGAAGGTTGCACAGGTAGAAGATGATAGGGTGGGAGTCCAGTCCAGGTGACCCCTCCCTGAAGTCTATGTACTCTGCACTATAAACCACTGAAGAAGAGAAGGAATGCAGCTCAATTTTTAACATCCTCCAAATGCAGACAGCTGTACAATTTCTGATTTACATTATGCAATATAAGGGGCTCATCTAAAATACAACAAAAAATATGAATAGGTTAACATTTGATCTCTTCCTTATGGTTGACTAGAATCAAAATGCATATTTAGTCAGCCTATACATGCCAGTTTTTCACACGTTTTCATTTTTATTCCACTCCTGAATTCACTTTCTTGCCCCATAACCTCCTCATGGTGATTTTCACCTCTGCATTTCTGAGTGTGTAGATGATGGGGTTCAGCATGGGGGTGATGACCGTGTAGAAGACGGCCATCAGTTTGTCCTCAGTGAGGGTGGAGGAGGGTCGCATGTAGAGGAACGTGGCAGGTCCGAAGAATAAGATGACCACCATGATGTGAGAGGCACAGGTGGAGAGGGCTTTGCGCCTCCCCTCTGCAGAATGGTTCCTCAAGTTCACCAGGATGACGATATAAGAGGACACCAAGAGGAGGAGGGAAAAGATAGATAATAATCCACTGTTGGCCAACACAATAACCCCTTCCACTGAGGTATCAGCGCAGGCAATCTTGAATAAGGGATGGAGGTCACAGAAGTAGTGGTCGATCACATTGGGACCACAGAAGGGCAATTGGACAGTGACAAGGATCTGAATCATGGAGTGTATTACACCACCTAGACAGGAGCCAGCCACCAGAAGGTGACACACAGGCTGACTCATGATAGTTGTGTAGTGAAGGGGTTTACAAATGGCCACATAGCGGTCATAGGCCATTACTGTGAGCAGGAAGGTCTCAGTAACTCCAAAAAAGTGGAAGAAGAATATCTGAGCCACACAGCCCTCCAGGGAGATGGTTTTAATCTTGGCCAGTAAGTCTGTGATGAATTTAGGGACAATAGTAGATGAGTAACTGATCTCCACCAGGGACAGATAGCTAAGGAAGAAGTACATGGGAGAATGCAGACTCTTACTGATGCTGACCGTCACAATGATGAGGCCATTGCCAGCCAGCGTGGCGAGGTACACGGGAAGAAACACCACAAAGCACACTCTCTGCACCTGTGGAGTCTGGAAAAGACCAGTTAAAATCAACTCAGTCACATTATTTGTACTAGCCATGGAATCCATTCAGATGTGCTGGACATGAGATACTTGAGAGGCCTGCAATGAAACAAACATCGTTTGTAGTAATTCACCTCATTTATAGCATTTTAGAGAGTGTAAACCACTTTGCAATATACACTTTTCACAAACTCTTTATATAGCAAATATGCACTCATTCAGCATTAATATTAGAAATCTAATAAAAATTTATACATTAGAAAATGAAGGCTCAAAGAAATGGTTATTTACCCAAGATCATCCAGAAAATGGTGGATGCTCAGACTCAGAACCAGGCTTTCTGACTTCAATCCAGGGTTCTTTCTAATTCACCCCAAGATATTCTGAAGCTGTGGTCCATTCAAGTTCATAGCTTACATTTTTAGTATCTTCATTGCATTTTGATAGCTCTCTCCTATTAGGGAGTTCCCATGACACACTGCTGCTCCTAAATGCCTTCCTTCCTTCATCTCTGCCTCAGGGAATCATCTTCCCACTGTACTTCTTCCCTTCCCTTTCTTTTGTATTCTTGCTTCACTCAGTTATACCAGTCCTCAACTCACATCAGATTCCTTCACCAGTCTTGCAGCTTCAATAATTATGTTTATATGAAAAATGAAGAAATACTCTGGAGAGAATTCAACTTACTAGTTTCTCTCCACCATTTCACTGTTACATTTATACCTCTCGCCCCACAGCTGAAAATAATGAGAGATCCTGAACTCACAGAGCTTGTCCTCTAGCACATTGTTGTAGCTTGCCAGCCTGCTTGTTCTGGTTCCAGGCTGGTGGCCTGCAGCAAAATATATGATAATGAGAGTGAAAATTTCTCTGTAAGTTACTCCCCTGGAACGGATACATACTGAGCACCTCTTATACATCTATACACCCACCAGACTACACAGAAGAAACACAGATCACAATACACACTCAAGCTAACAATGTCCTGTGATAAAACAATGCATTCTAATTTAAGTATTAGGAATTTTTTCACCACACATGATCCATGAGAAATAAGGATGAAAAAGTATGAACATCTTGAATCTCTGCTGTAAATGTTATCCCCATTGTTTTTCCCCTTATTTCTGATTTCATACTGAAATTTTCAAGAAATGCACTTTTGAAGAACTGAAAACACACCCAAACAGCAAGGACCATAATCACAAAGAAAACAAAAGTTAGTCATGTAGACAGTTGGAAACAAAGTAGTGTGTGTCAGAATCCCTCAGGTAAGAATATGTGTTGAAGTTAAAACTAAAGTTATTGACCCTTAAACATAACTTAAAAACTAGTATTCTGGAGCAAGAAAATACTAGAGACATCTCAGAGATTCAGAGTATCCTTGATGCTTGCCTTTTTAAACCCTAATTTGGTGCATTATGTACTAGGGTTTCAGAGAAAGCCCATTATTCCTCAAATAAGTACTCCTTCTTACCTAACCTCATTTGAATGGTCTTCTGTTTCTCATAAGCAAAACCCCCTAAGATGTTAATTTAGGGGAAAAAAACAAAAATAAAACTGAAGTTCACTAGCAACAATGAAAAGTTCAAGATGCAATTACCAGTTAAAAACACAACTGAAAACTATTCTATGTGCAGTAGTCAAAAAAATTTTTTTTAAATAAAGAGCTCTTAAAAATGTAAATACTTACACAGAGAAAACCATTTAATTCTACTGGAAGACATGAAGAAATGCATGTGTAACAAATGACATGCTACTGAACAACCATTGGGTCAAAGAATAAATCAAGAGAAATAAAAAAATATCGTGAGACAAATGAAAATGGAAATACAACATACAAAAATGTACGGGATGTGGTAAAAGCAATTCTAAGAGGGAAGCTCGTGGTGATAAATGTCTACATTAAGAATTTTAAAAAGAGCTCAAATATGCAACTTAACTTTACACCTCAAGAAATTATAAAAGAAGAACAAACTAAGACAATACTGAGTAGAAGGAAGGAAATAAAAAGATCAAGGCAGAAATGAATGAAAAAGAGACTAAAAAGACAATAGAAAGGATCAATGAAACTAAAAGCCAATTTTTTGAAAAGATAAACTGAATAGGCAAATTTTTAGCTTAACTTACCAAGAAATAAAAGAGAGAGAATTCAAATAAATAAAATCAGAGAAATCAAAGAGGAGACATTAAAATTGATACCACAGAAATATAAAGGATCATAAGAAACTACTATGAAAAATTATATGCTAACAAGTTGGACAACCTAGAAGAAATGGATAAACTACTAGAAACATACAAGCTACCGAGACTGAAGCATGAAGAAATAGAAAATTTCAACAGACCACTAACAAGTAAGGAAATTGAATTAGTAATCAAAAAATTCACTACAAACAAAAGTCTAGGACCATATAGCTTCACTGGTAAATTCTAGCAATCATTTAAAGAAGAATTAATACCAATCTTTCTGAAACTCTTCCAAAAAATAGAAGAAAAGCAAACACATTCTAAGTCATTTTACCAAACCAGCATTACCCTGATACCAAAATCAGACAATGACACTACAAGAAAAGAAAATTACAGGCAATAATCCTGATGAATGTAGATACAAACATCCTCAACAAAATATTAGCAAACTGAATTTAACAATATATTAAAAGCATCATATATCATGTTCAAGTGGGGTTCATTTTACAGCTATAAAGATGGTTCAACATCTGCAAATCAATCAATGTGATACACATTACAAAATGAAGGATAGAATCATATGATAATCTCAATAGATGCAGAAAAAGTATTTGACAAAATTCAACATCCATTCGTGATTAAAATATTTAAAAACTGGCACAGAGGGAATGTACATCAACATAATAAATTCCATATATTGCAAGCCCACAGTTAACATCATATTCAATGGGTAAAAGCTAAAAAGCTCTCCTAAGACCAGGAACAACACAAGGATGCCCACTCTCACCACTTTTATTCAACATAGTACTGGAAATTCTAGCCAGAGTAGTTAGGCAAGAAAAAGAAATAAAAGGCATCCATATCAGAAAGGAATAAGTAAAACTGTCTCTATTTGCAGATGATATGATATTATATACAGGAAACCCTAAAGACGCTACAAAAAAAATCTGTTAGAACTAATAAAGAACTCAGTAAAGTTGCAGGATACAAAATCAATATACAAAAATCATTTCTATACCATAGTTGCATTTCTATACCAATAATGAACTATCAGAAAGAGAAATTAAGGGAAAAAAATCCCATGTACAATTGCATCTAAAAGAATAAAATACTTAGGAATAATTTTAACAAAATTGGTGAAAGATCTGCACACTGAAAACTATAAGACACACTGATGAAACACATTGAAGAAGACACAAAGAAATGGGGAGATATTCCATGCTCATGGTGGGGAAGAATTAATATTGCTAAAATGTCTGTACTACCCAAAGCAATCTGCAGATCCAATGCATTCCTATCGTAATTCCCCTGACACTTTTCACAGAAGTATAAAGAACAGTCCAGAATTTGTATGGAAATAAATAAGACCCTGAGTAGCCAAAGAAAACTTGAGAAAGAAGAACAAAGATGGAGGCATTACACTTCTTGATTTCAAATTATCTCACAAAGCTACAATAATCAAAACAATATGGTACTGGCATGAAAAACAGACACACACATGAATGAAACAAAATAGAGAACCCAGAAATAAACACATGCACACATGATATTTAATTTAAGACAAAGTAGTGAAGACTATACAATGGGGATAGGATAATCTCTTCTATAAATGGTGTTGGGAAAACTGCACAGCCACATATAAAAGAATGAAACTGGACCCCTATCTTACACCATACACAAAAATCAACTCAAATGGATTAAAGACTTAAACATAGACCTGAAACCATGAAACTCCTAGAATAAAACTTAGGGGAACGTTTCTTGACATCAGGCTTGACAATGATTTTTTGGAGTTGACACCAAAAGCAAAGACAACAAAAGCAAAAATAAACAAGTTGGACTACATCAAAGTAAAATCTTCTTTACAGCAAAGGAAACCATCAACAAAATGAAAGGCAACCTACAGAATGGGAGAAAAAATTTCCAAATCATATACCTGATAGTGTTGATATCCAAAATATATAAAGAACCCATTCAACATTATAGCAAAAAAAAGAAAAAGAAAAGAAAATGATTTTAAAATGGGCAGAGATACTGAATAGATATTTTTCCAAAGAAGACTTACAAATGGCCAACAATTACTTGAAAAGATGCTCAACCTCACTAATTATTATGAAAATCAAATCAAAATAGCACTAAGATATCACCTCACACCTGTTAGAATGGCTATCATCAAAAAGACAAGAGATAACAGGAGTTGGTGAGCATGAGGAGAAAAGGGAATTCTTGTGCACTGTTGGTGGGAATGTATTGGTTCAGCTGATATAGAAAACAGTATGGAGCTTCCTCAAAAATGTAAAAAGAGAACTATATGATCCAGCAGTTCCACTTCTGAGTGTATATCCAAAGGAAATGAAATCACTGTCCCAAAGAGATATCTGCACCCTCATGTTCATTGCAGCATTATTTACAATAACCAAGACATGGAAACCACCTAAGTTTCCATCAATGGATGAATGGATAAAGAAGATGTGGTATATATATACATACAATGGAATATTTTTCAGCCCTGATAAAGAAGGAAATCCTGTCATCTGCAACAACATATATGGACCAAAAGGGTATTATGATAAGTGAAGTAAGTCAGACAGTGAAAGACAAATATTGTACAATCTCACTTAAATGCGGATTCTGAAAAAACAAACTCATAGAAGCAGAGAACAGATTGGTGTTTGCCAGAGGTGTGGGGTGGGGGGTGAGGGAAATTCATGAAGGTGGTCGAAAGGTACAAACTTCCAGCTATAAGACAAGTTCTGGGATGTAATGTACAGCATTGTGACTATAGTTAACAACACCATATTATACAAGTGAGAGATGCTAAGAGAGATTTTAAAGTTATCACAAGGAAAAAAATGCAACTATGCGAGGTCATGGATGCTAACTAAACTTGTGGTAATCATTTTGCAATATATATGTATATCAAATCATTACGTTGTACCTTAAATTAATACAATGTTATACGTCAATTATATCTCAATAAAACTGGGGGAAGAATTCACATGTAAATGGAAAAAAACATATTCACCACAAAAAATTCTTACATAATAATAAGGTTTAAAAAGTAAAATGCAACATAATAAAGATTTCACGTCTCCCAAAATGTACCTATAAATTTATGCATCCTCAATCAAAATCCAACAGAATTTTTTTATAATTTTACAAAATTATTTAAAAGTTCATCTGCAAGAAACATATCCTAAAACACCTATAAACATACTAAAAAAGAAGGTTAATGATGCTGGTTTGTCCTTTAGATATTGACTTTTTAGTGACTATAGTTAAAGCAATTTGATACTGTTTCATGATTGGATAATTATATAAATTTCAGAAATTGACATAATTATATATATAAATTTATCATATGTAAATGGAAATAAGATAATTCAAAAGAAGATATTAGGACAGCTGGACATTTGAAAAAAAATTAAACTTGATGTTCAACTTCACACATCAAAATTAATTTATAATTAAAGATTTAGAAGTAAAAATTTAAATCATTAATTACTTAGAAGCAGAATCAGCAAATATGATCATAATTTGGAGATAGAAAGACCTTTAGATGTCTGGCGAAATGTTAAAAATTTAACTGCACAAAAAACCTAAATCTTTTGAACATCAGCAATAAAAAAGGCATCAACAAAGTTGTTACACAAATGTTACAATGGGGAAGATATTTATATATAAAAAGGCTTAATAAGCCCAACATAGAAATGATCTTCTAAATCTATAAAAATATACAACTATCCCAACTGAAAATGAACAAAGGACATAAACAGGCAATTCACAAAGAATAAGTAAAAAGGTCAGTATATACATGAAATTACTTTGACTCACTAATAATAAAATAAATGTTCACAAAACATAAGAAATACTATTTTTAACAATAAGTAAAAGATTTGTACTCAGAGCGTTGTCAAAGGTGAGAAAATAAACAGTCCTACATTCAGTTGTAGAAGTGGAGATCAGTACAACCATTCCAGAAAGCAAACTATACATCAAATATGTACAACCTTCTACCTCCAATAAATATTCCAAGGAGACTCTGGATAAGTACACAAGTGTTGGAGGTAGTGCTGTCTGGAGGCAGCTCAGAGGGGTTTACCGGAACCTGTTATATTCATCTTTTCCCAACTCCACAATCAATTGGTAGCTTGAAATCAGCCTTGGTGGGAGCACATTGGAAATCAGCAAATGCTACAAATCAGGGCTGTTTATTTAGGACAGCCAGTTGTTGAACATTTATTAGCACATCGCTGGTTAGAGGCGAGGTGAAGAGCATTAACTTCTTCACTCCTGATGTTTCCTTCCATATGGAAGAAGCTACAGCAACGTAACCCTCCTATTTCCACCCTGCTGCAGGGGAGGTGGAGTGAATTTTGAAGGAGAGATTAGGAATACATACATAGGCCTGTCTCTCTCCTCCTTTTCTTAGAGTGAGATACTGCAGGGAGCACATTTTCTACTCTGCCCCAGGGGCAACGTTTGTCTCTGTGGGGTAGAGACAGGCTACTCTGTGAGGTAGGTCCAGTGCTGCCGTGACTGGGTGGGTACCGTTGCCTAAATCTAGGGCTTAATTTCAGGAAGGCCACTTACACCAGATCATAAACCACAATCTCAATTATCATCTTTTCTATAACAAAGGTAATATTTTTCCTCCACCCAAATGCCTTATGCTTTTGCTTTGTTCAGCATTCATACAGGAAAAAGATAATTTGGTTTCCTCAAACCCCTAAGTGGTGTCTCCCACAATAGGTTTATAAGAGAAGAAAACAAAAACAAAAGAACTACAAGAAACTAAATATCCATCAGAGCTGTGGTAGGATTGTTTATCTACCAAATAGGGATCAGAGCAATAATTTCTTGGGAAGACAATCAAAAGAAGAGGAATGGCTCTTTGCAGAAGAAAAAGGGATCAGCCTTTCATGGAAACAGAAAGAAATTGCCTATCCAGGAATTAAAGTTTCCCAGAAGGTGCATACAGCAGAGAAATTACATTGCTAAATTCATCACAGTGTGGTGCCCTTTCCTATAAGAGCAGTGTTGTGAGGACCAGGCACCCAGATTCATTAGGAATATCCGGCACCATTTCAGAACCTTGGAAAATCAAGTAGTTGAATGGTTCAAAGAAAAGATTGTGAGACTCCTCAAGAATCTCCTTTTACCACTTCTTACTCATGAGTTTAAGGAAAGGGTTTAGACGGAGATTAGGGTTGCAGCTGATGAGACAAAGCTATGGAGTAGCAGGAGACGTACAAGACAAGTGTGACCTGGAAGATACTTGATGACACCATCACCTTCCAAGTTACCCAGGCTATAGCTCGGATGTCATATGTGACCCACATCATCTTTCATTCCCATACCCAGTCATCACCAAATCGTATTAATTTTGTCTTTAAACCCTCTGTCCTGTGGGCCCTTTCCATTCTTGCTGCCATCACCTTCTCACATGCTGTCAACTGATGCCTAAATTACCAAAGCACCTTAGTCTCCAGATGCTCCCACCACATCCATAAAAAACACACTGCAGCCAGAAAATTGTTTCCTGACCCTTCTTTCTTCAGATCCTCTACTGCATAGGAATAACCAGGGAAAAACCTGAACTCCTCCAACTCACTTCTAAAGACGTTCACAGACTGAGCCACCTCAACAATCACCCTCTTACCCACTAACCTCACCTCTCCTCTGTTCAACTCAGGGTCCTCTCCCCATTCCACAAGACCACCCTGCCCATTCACACTACAGCACCCCGCTTCATTGAAACATCCTCTCCTTGTTCCTTCACCCCTACCACCTTCCAAGCCCAGTTTCAGTCCTGTGTGTTCAATGAAGCTTGTCTTTGATACTCCAACCCATATGAACCTTATCTTCTCTAAGTATTGTAAATACTTTGGTGATTTTTCTTAAATGCATATTAAATCATGGTATTACCCTACCTAAACTCTATCAACACCCACAGCATAAATTCCACAGCATAAATTCCAATATTTTTAGCATGGATTTCAGGTCCTTCGTGAACTGGCCATTGCCTATCTTTGCACCCTTATTGTTATTCCCTAAATGAATGTAATACAGCTATTTCCTGACCCAAGGTGTCCTTTCTCCCTTCTCTGTGTTTAGTATTCCTGCTTTCTAGATTGCATGAAGATCCTCACCACTATAGGAATAATATATTCTCTCCTTTGTACTCCTACAGTACCTTATCATACATCTTTTACAGCAATTAACAGATTGTTTCATAATTGTAGCTTCTGTCTCTGTATCTCCTACTAAGAAATATATTATAATAATATTCAAAATTATCTCTTCAATATTCTTCTTAAATCTTTATTATTAAATGCATTTTGGTTGATAACTATAGCTAGTGTTTCAATAGTACCCTGTGCCACACAGTTTGTGTGTTCTATATGCATTAATTAACTCAATTCTCAGAACAAACTTATGAAATGAGTATTATTATCATCACCCCTTTTTATACATATGAGGAAACAGAAGCACAGATAAGTGAATTAACTAGCCTAAGGTTACACAGCAGTGGAGCTGAGATTTCAATCTAAGGAGCCTAACCACAGATCCTGTGCTCTTTACTGTTACCCTATACAATTTCTAGGTACTAACACATAAGTGAAGAGCTAAAACTAAGTATGTTCTTTCATTAGAAGTCGAAAGTATATTTATTTGCCTAGACAAACCTCTTATCTGGGCATGAACTCAATCTATTTTTTATCCGTTCCTGAAATTAAGGAAAATATAATAGGGCCACTCTGGGAGCTCATTCAGAGAGAAGAATCATGTAGGGTCCTGTTTTTCTAGGCTTTACTCTAAGGGTAGAATACCTGATAGCCTTTCTTTTGCAAACCACTTTTCCCTTTCCTGGCATCTCTGCCTTTTCTGTATTTACTCCTATCTCTACTACCTGCCATCAGCAATCCCACTGTCTGTCCCACTGAAGTGGTAAGAAATACCTCCTCTCTCCCCACAATGCTGCCTCATCTAGAAGCAGAGAAAGAAAATGTGACCAGCATGTAAAAGTCTAAATCAGCATTTGAGTGTAACCTGCTCCATCTGGTAACCTGCTGGACTCTGGATCAGAGCATATTGATAGAATGCAAACAATAGCCAGAGAAAATATGAGAGAGAGTGTGATGTGCCAATGTGACTGATGTCAGAGTGAAGTAAGGAAGCCTCCATCCCTATCATGTTTTCTCACTTGGTAATCCCAAATGTGCCTCACAGGATCCCAAAATTGTAAAGGACTTTAAAAAATCACCAAATTCAATGTTATATATTTTTTACCGTGAAAGCAAATAAATAAATTCCTTGTCCACCCCCCAAACCAAAGCACCTTGTCTACAAATGAACACCCACGGCTCAAAGACAGGAACTGACTTGCCCAACATCTGTGGCTGCTTAATGACTCTGCACCTTACTTCCAGCCATAACACCTACCTTTAGGTCAGAAAATCTGGTGTGGTTTTGTTCTGCGTCAGAACATGGAATTGGATCTGATAGATCTAAAATGCACTCAAGTGTTTCCAATCACCATGGAGTAAGCCACTCTGCTCGAATACATCATTACTCAAGGAGATAATCTGGTTTGGGAAAACTAGGATGAGAGAGAGCATTGGATTCCTCTCTGGGACAAGCAAGGTCCCTTGCCTAATATTACCCACACAGCTGATTTTTCACTGAAGGCCCCCAATGAGCAAAGTTCAGGTCACACTCAGCTAAGAGTGGTGCCGAAAAGACTTAGAGAACTTTTACTCTGACCTACTCTGTTTATAGATGAGGTGACAGAGGCTGAGAAGTTAATTGGATTCCCAGGCCACACAATAGATATTTCCAAGTATAATAACTCAGAAAGCAGTGATCTTTCAATAATACTAGGCTGCCCTCTTGGTGGTGGTTGCTACGGCAATTCAAAGATCAGACCCAAAGAACAAATCACCAGTATTCCTGGGACTTACAGAAAACAAAGTAGTTGATGGCTAAGATGAACCACAAAAACAGGAAAATTCAGGAGATCTGGATTGGGTTGTTATTTGGGTTTATACTGTCTAAGAAATATACCTAAGTCACAGAAAGCAGCCAACTCAGAGATTTTAAGATCCTGACTTTGATGTAGAAAACCAGCCCACACACTGAAAGTCCAAGGGTTACGATTAAATGCTTAGATCCTTGAACCATTTAAAATAAATTAAGCTACACACTACAATCAAGGAAAGAATTTCCCCATGGAATTTCTTTTCTCTTGGGTGAAACTTTGCCAAATATACAATGACATCAGGAAAGGTTAAAAATATGTTTCAGTTGGTTTAGTGAGATTTCTATAAAGTTTTTTCACACAATAATGAGGTAGGAAGAGAAGAAAGTTGAAGGAAAGACATAACGCAAACTTTTTCCAGACTGGACTACTGAGAATGAAAAGGAGAGAGAACAGAGAAGAAAATGAGGACTGGACAGGGAGCCAGAACACTGGGCACAAGCTCTGGTTCAGAAATTGATTGACTGTCTAACTTAAGCCACGTCATTTCACCTCCCCACTCCTCATCCTCCCCCGTTTCTACTTCTATATAAATGACAGAGTTGAGCCGGACTATCTCCATCGTACCATCCATCTAACACTCATGGATTCGCGTGTAATTCACTTAGTCTCCCGGTGTCTCAGCCTCTCCATCAATGCCTGGCAAATGGTACATGCTCATTACGTCTTGCTGAATAAAACATTAAATGAACCAAAAAGCCCTGAAATGGGTGAGTGATTAAGTAAATTATGCCACAATAGGACTCTGGGATATTACCAAGCCATTAGAAATCATGTTTATGAAAAGTGTTTAATTACATGGGAAATTGTGTATGTAATAGACTACCTGAGACATATGCCAATCCTTACATGAATTCTCCCCTTCCTCTTTAAGAACACAACAGAACCCCGATTTTTTTGCAGAATATAATTCCACTCAGAATAAAAGATTATAGTTTCAGTCTCCCTTGCAACTAAGGGCAACCATGTGACTAATTTCTATTGAGTAAAATAAAAGTACTATGTGGCATTTTTAAAAACTCCTAAAAGGGAAAATGATCAGTTTACCCTCTCCCTTTTTTGTTTTTCTGCTTCCTAGAAAATAGATGAAATGTTAGAGCTGTGCTGTCCAATATGGCATCCACTAGCCACTTGAGCTTTTTAAATTCAAACTTATTAAAATTAAATAAAATTTAAAAATTCAGTTCCTCGATCTCATTAGCCACATTGCAACTGTTTAATAGCCACTACCCTACTGGACAGCACAGACATAGAACATCTCCAGCATGGCATAAATTTCTACTGGACAGCTCTGGTATGGAGCACTGGCAGCCCTTTGAGGTCATGAGGTTGAAGGCACAGGCTGAAGATGACAGAGTCTGGATTTCTGATAATATTATTGGACCTCTACAACAGTGCTGAACTTGCCACATCTGTACTTTTGTAATTCTATCTCATAAGTTGTTTTTTTTGCCTTCTGTTATATGCAGTCAAACCTATACCTAAAAGGATACAAATACTTATCCCATATAAATGGGAAAAGAATACAAAATTGTATATGGAGAGTAGTTTGCAGCACACTATCAATTGTTTTTTGTGAGATTATATGATATTTATTGTCTAAAAAAACAATTGTTTTTGTTTTTTTAGGTTGTGACAGAATCAACAATTGAAAACTAACCACATGATCCAAAATCCTAAGCGACATAATTAGACTGTTACTATTTATTTGAATTAAGTAGGCAATTTAAAAATTTCACAACAACCCCTGTCACTTAAAGCAAAGAAAAAATTCTTTCCTTTGATGCCTGTTTTTTCTAGGATTCAAGAACAAAGTAATTAATTCTCAATAGACCCACCAAGTCCCCACCCTCAGTAGGTGAGGTGATCCCTGAAAATTTGACAATGCAATTAGAGTAGGTATTATCTGCCCAATGACTCAGAGTTCACTGATGATGTTCTTTCCATAGCTCTCAGTGAGGAAACCAAACATGCACATGAGTACAGGGCTCCCATCACAGCCTGGATCCTGAAGTCCTAGCTCCTACAACACAAGCAAGGCATCGAGAGAAAGGGAGGGTAGCTCCATTGAATCTAGTTCTGGGCCAAATGCCTTAAAATATACATTAACAATATATAAATGCATTCAGCATAAAAGATAATGGAGAGGCTATGTTACGGTCTACATCTATTTAACAAATATTTGTTGAGCACCTACAGTGTGTCAGGTACTGTGCCTGGCACATGAAAGCAATTAAACAGCAGAGAATGTTTAGCCCAAAGGAGGCTTAAAACAAAAGTATTGAACTGCCTCAAATGTTGGAAGAATTCAATGAGAGTCAGCATTTATCACATGCTTAAATATAAGTTCCATGAGTACAAGGATTTTTGTCTGCTTCTTTTCTGTTGTACCTTCGGTTCCTACCTAGGAAAAGCATCAGGGCATGGCTACGGCCTCAGGGCATGGACACTGGCCCCATCCATCCTTCCTTCACCAACCTTCCCAGCCAGGTGGAGAGTTTGGTCTCTGGAGCTGTCTTAGGAAGGAGAGAGGGCAGAAAGGAAGAGGAGTTGGAGGTGGCAGAAAATCTAAGACCTGTTCCTTACAGACACTTTTGCTGGCCCCACCTGGAGCCTGTGAGGAGTTGGGGGCCAGTGGTGGACAGCCAAGGTTGGGGCCAATGTCTCATGTACACCCTCACACCATCCCAGGCTCCACCCCAATCCACATTCAGACCTTGGTGGGCTTAATTTGTTTTCTTCCCCTAGCCCACTGCTGGGGAAGGGCTGGGCATTGGACCTGTATTGAATAAACACCAACCCAGCTGGAAAAAAAAGAACTTAGACTTACCACATGCTGGGTGATCAGTACACATATGAAGAGTGAAGAGTCAATAGTCAATCTGATAGTTACAAGGGCTTCAGGAGAAAGGGCAGGGACAAAGTGGGGAATAGGATGAGAAAAGGGAACAGAAGACATTATAAAGAAAGTGAGGCAGCAGCCACTCTGCACAACAGACTTTGACATAGGACTTTACAAAGTCCCTTCCATCCTCCCACAACCTTCTGAAGAGGGTATTATTACTGGCTCCATTAGTAAATGTGGAAAATTGAAACCAAACGAGGTTAAATGACACATGAATAGTTAATTAAGCAGAATGTCTAATCTGGCTCTTCTAATTTCATCTTGCACAAATTGTCTCCCTTTAGCAGAAAAATAAAGCCAAGTAAAGGGGATTGATGGGAGCGGCAGTCCCTGCTCAGCTGGAGAGGAATCAGCACTGCTGGACAAAATGCTGACAAATTGTTTTCCCTGGCTCTGCTCCCCATCATCTCAGGCCACCATCAATCCTTGGTCCTTCAAAACATCCTCGTCTGTACTGTTTGGTCCACTCACTCAAACTTTTTCAAGGAGTCTTGAGGTGGGAAGAGCCCTGAAAGCAGACTTAGGGAACCTGGATTCTAGTGCCCACCCTGCACTGGACTTACTGTGTAACTTTGGGTAAATCATTTAACCTCCCCACATTTACTTATTCATCTGCCTGCTGAAAGCAGGAAATGAAGCAAGAAAAGTAAAGTGACTTGAATGTCATAACAGAGAAGAGAATGAATTTCATCAAGCTCTGTGCATGCCACCGTAAGGGAATTATCTAGAGCTATTACCCATTGTGTAGATGAGATACCTGAACTTCCAAGATGGTCCCTCATTCACAGGCTCTCACAGGTTTCCTGAATGAGCCCTTAAATATCACTCTAAGAGCCTCCTGGACTGTGACCCCCCTCAATGGTAGAGATTACATCTTACTTTTATTTGCATTTCCAGTGCCTCACTAACTGCAGACACTCAATAAATATTTACTGAATGAAGGATTAATGGAACATGTGGGATTATTATTATGAAAAGAGCTAGGAGGACAGTCGTCCTTACAAGCTTCAAACTGGAGCTACAAAGCCTGTATTAGATGCTACAAGATGAGAGTCCCCCAAGTTCCAGGCTGAATGAGGTTTCCCGCAGTGTCACTTCTTCCCCAAGAACCCCTTGACCCCAAACAGTTTCCTCATGGCATTTTTCACCTCATTGTTCCTCAGTGTGTAGATCAGAGGGTTCAGCAAAGGTGGCATGACGATGTTAAAGAGGATGACAAGTTTGTCAGCAGCCAGAGTGGTAGAGGGACGAATGTACATGAACATGGGGGGCACGAGGACCAGAAGGACAGTGATGATGTGTGAGCCACATGTGGACAGAGCCTTGAGCTGGCCCTCAGATGACTGGCTTCTCAGGTTCAGTAAGATGACCATGTAGGAGATGACGAGGATGATGAAGGACACTAAGGAGATCATGCCACTGTTGGCCACCACAATGAGCCCCACCACATAGGTGTCTGCACAGGCCAGCTTCAGCAGGGGATGAACATCACAGAAGAAGTTGTCAATCTCATTGGGCCCACAAAAGGGCAGCTGGACTGTAAGGAGGGTCTGCAGGATGGAATGCAAGAAGCCAGCCATCCAGGAGGCCCCTGCCAGCAGGCCGCACTTCCACCGATCCATGATGGTTGTGTAGTGCAAGGGCCTACAGATGGCCACGTAGCGGTCATAGGCCATGGCTGTGAGGAGGAAGATCTCAGTTCCACCACCAAAGAAGTGAGCAGAAAAGAGCTGGGTCATGCAGCCGTTGAAGGAGATGGTCTTGCGCTCCACAAAAGTGTCAGCGATCATCTTGGGTGTGGTAGCGGATGGATAGCACATGTCAGCAAAAGACAGGTGGCTGAGGAAGAAATACATGGGAGCCTTCAGGGTCTTGCTGGCATTGATGGTGATGATGACCAGAAGGTTCCCCAGGACAGTGAGGACATGGAAGAGGGAGAAGACCACGAAGCACACATGCTGCATCTCCCTGCTCTGGAAAAGGCCAAACAACACAAACTCAGTCACGTTGTTCTGGATGCCCATGGATTCTCTGCCCCGAGCACTGACAAAGTGGTTAGCTCTGCAAGGACACAAATTCCATGATATAAGAAAGTTCCCCAAATCTAGGGAGTCAGAAAACTGTATTCAGGTCTAATAATGATTCTAACACCCAGTTTCAATTAGGGGAGAGGAGTTCCCCACAGCTACAAGCAATTGTCAGAGACTAGCTGAACGTCCTACAATTCTGACACTGTCTACGTGCAGATAGCATCAGATACCACAGGTTAAGAGTTCAGTCCTACAAGACTGCACCCCCAACTTCTGATGTCAGTTGCAAGCCCAAGTTATCACCTGTGCTTCTGATCTAGTGGCTAATGTTTGGAGGTTCCAACAACTCCCTCTTTGGGTTCGTTAATTTGCTGGAACAGCTCCCAGAACTCAGAGAAAGATTTTACTTACTAGATTACTGGTTTGTTATAAAGGGATCTAACTCAGGAACAGCCAGATGGAAGAGATGTATAGAACAACGTATCTGGTAAGGGCATGGGGCTTCCATGCCCTCTGAGTGCACACTCTCCCCAAATCTCCACCTGTTCACCAATCCAGAAGCTCTCCAAACCCCATCCTTTTGGGTTTTTATGGAGGCTTCATTTCATAGGCATATTGCTTAAATCATTGGCCATTGGCCATCAATTCAACCTCCAGCCCCTCTTCCCTCCTCTGGGTTTGAAGAACGGGACTGAAAATACTAACCCTGCAATCACAGGGTTGGTTCCCTTGGCAACCAGCCCCCATGTTCAATGACTTAGGGGCATTCCAAAAGTCACCTCATTACTTTATGTCTTCTTCATAAAAATTTATTTCAATAATGTCATAGTTTTCAGTGTGTAGGTCTTTTACCTCCTTGGTTAAATTTATTCCTCAGTATTTTATTCTCAAAACGTTAAAAATAGAAATACCATATGATCCAGCTATTATTTTGGGTATTTATCCAAAGAACATGAAAATGCTAATGTGAAAAGATATATGCACCACTATGTTTATCGCAGCATTATTCACAATAGCCAAGACTTGGAAGCAACCCAAGTGCTCATCAATGGATGAATGGATAAAGATGTGGTATGTATATATATAATGGAATACTAGTCAGTCATAAGAAAGATGAAATCATGCCTTTTGTGACAATATGGATGGACCTTGAGGATATTATGCTAAGAGAAACGTCAGACAGGGAAATACAAATACTGTATGATTTTACACGTACGTGGGAGATAAACAAACAAACAGACACATAGAAGAGGAGAACAGATTAGTGGTTACCAGAGGGGAAGGGGGTGGAGGGAGGGCAAAAGGGGTAGAGGGGCACATAAATACAGTGATGGATGGAAACTGAACTTCTAGTGGTGAACACGATGCCGTCTATACAGAAGCCAAAATATAACGATGTACACCTGAAATTTGCACAATATTATAAACCAATATGACTTCAATAAAATAATAAAATCATTTTTAAAACAACAAAAAACTCGCCTCATTAACATAACAAAGACAACTTTTATCTCTCCTACTATAGAGAAATCCCAAGGGTTTTAGAAGCTCTGTGCTGCAAATGGGACAAAGACCAAATATATATTTCTTCTTTTATTTTATTTTGGTTTTTTTTTGTGAGGAAGACCGGCTCTGAGCTAACATCTATTGCCAATCCTGCCTCCTTTTTTTTTACCCCCAAAACCCCAGTAGATAGTTGTATGTCATAGTTGCACATCCTTCTAGTTGCTGTATGCGCGACGCGGCCTCAGCATGGCCGGAGAAGCGGTGCATCAGTGCGCGCCCGGGATCTGAACCCGGGCTGCCAGCAGCAGAGCACGCGCACTTAACCGCTAAGCCACGGGGCCGGCCCTATACTTCTTCTTATAAATCAGAATATCACAAGGTCCTAGGTGTGTTATATATTAACTATGAACTTTGGCAAATCAATTAACTTTTCAGGACCTCAGTTTCAAAGTTTAAAAAGAGAAAGATGTCTGTTAATTCCTCTGTGTTCCATTGCTCTTGGTACACACCGTCATCATGATGTTTATGACATTGTTCAGTAATTGCTTATTTACATGTCCACCCTCCCCACTAGGCTGTGAGTTGCTTGATAGCAAGGCTCCTGACCGCTTGTGTCAAGATAATGATTAATATCTAGCACATGGTATGCATTCAGTAAACGTTTGTGGAATAAAGGAATGAAGAAATACCTTCCCAGTCTACCGCAACATGTCCAAAAATAAACACCTGACCTTTCCTGTAAAACATATTTTTCTGGCAGCCTACCATCTCAGTTAATGGCAACTCCAACTTTCTGAATCCTCAGCCTAAAAATCTTGGAGTCATCCTTGATTCCTCTTGTCAAAATTGACTTTCGTGGAGCCATTTTAAAATGGAGTCAGAGCTGCCTTTCCGGAGAAACTGCCTTGCTGTCTTAAACCTTGGACTAAGCCAAACCATTGGACTGGACCCAAAGAGCAATTGTTTTACAAGAAATTGTTTGAGAAGTCAGAAGGGGAATAGACATCCCGATCACAAAGACTGAGAATTGTGGACTTTCTCAAGATAGAATCAATAGTCAATCAATGTTTAGCCAAGACTAGCTTCTGCCTTCAACTGCAATTAAAGTTCTTGATAATACAATCTCCCTTCTTTGCCTTTAAAAGTCCCTGACTTTTACTCCCTCGCGGGACACCATTTGGGTTTCTATCTGAATCTGTGCTCCCCAAATTGCAATTCTTTGATCCCAAATAAATGCTTTGCCTCTTAAACTGGTTTTGGTTTTGTAGGTTGACAGTCTTTTCTCACATCTCACATCTAATCAGTTAAGAGCTCCTTTTGTCTTTACCTTCACAGTGTAAGGAGAATCTACTCTCACAATTCCACAGCTTCGCCCTGTTCTGATCCACAATCATCTCTCCCTGGCTTCCTAAGTGGTGTCCTTAATTCTCCTCCTACCACATACCGTACCCCCAGTCTAGTCTCACACAACAGCCAGAGTGCTCCCTGGAAGCCCTGCAGTGGGCGCCCATTCCATTGGGAGTGGAATCCAGACCTCTGCCATGATGCACAGGGCCCTATGTGATCCGGTCCCCATGACCTCTCTAACCTCCTCTCCTCCCACTTTCCCACTGTTCCCTCCTTTCCAAGCACACTGGCCGCCTTAGTATTCAGCAAACACATCACACATGCTGCCACCTTGAGATCCCTTGAGATCTTGGCACTGGTTTTTCTTTCTACCCAGAACATTCTTCCCCTGGATAACTATTAGCTAATTCCCTCACCTTCCTGAAGTCTTTGTTCAAATAACATTTTCTCAGAAAGGCTATTTCATCCCCTACTAAAATTGCAACCTCTTAGCACTCCCAGTCCCCCTTAACCTGCGTTGCTTTTTCTTCCTTCTCTAGCACGTATTGCTTTCAAACATATTATACAATTTACATATTTGTATTTTATTGTCTGCCCCCCCACTAAAATATGAACTCCATGAGTCAGGGTTCATCATCTGTTTGCTTCTCTAATGTATCAAGTGCCTAAAACATTGCCTGGCACATTATAGGCACTCAATTAATATCTGCTGATTAAATGAATGAGTGATAGTTATAGAGGTCAAAACTGATAACAACAACATATACATATATAGGACTTTATAATTGCACCTCATCTTATTTCATTGAGCTAATATTTACTGACACTACCATGTGCCAGACACAGGCTAAGCTCCTTGCTTACGTTATCTCAAATCAATACAACCACCTTTGGAAACACATCTTATTTGTTCTTTCATATTACATAGGCAGGATCAAAAACAGTTATTTCCTCAAGGTCACACTTTGTCCTAACTTATACCCATAACTCCTTCTTTATGCCACAGCTAAATATAGTGTGTGGAAAGCATTTTGTTATCTAAAAATCATGAGGTTCCATGCAAATGTCTACCCTGGAACATATATAGTGTCAGAACACAGACACAGACCTGGGAAAATAATGAAAACATGTTCAACAAATGAATAAATGAATAAATAGACAAATGTCTAAGATTCTAAGTAATTTGTGAATAAATTATTGTAAGATTAAAAATTGTATTAAATTCAACAAAGATTGTTGAGCCTCCTAAGTGCCAACAAGGATTGTCACTGACTCTTAAGCGCCTAGGGCCATATCAAATGCCATTCCCAACAGGGCTGTTTTAAGGATAAAATAAGATTTTTTCTAAAAGAGGGGGAGAGAGATGTTGACATTAGGAAGCTGGGCTTCAGGACTTCTCTTCTGGTACATCAAACAATAAACTTGCACAACTGCAGTAAGGTCTACCGTGCGTACATCAGCAACAACCAGAGGATGGTGGATGGTTATTAATGATTCATTGTCAAGCGCAGGTTGGTAGAGAGTGGGGACAAAGGAAGTGAAATCCCACAGGACTGTGTTTGAGCACTGCTTTCATCACAATCATTTTGTTCCTTTGGTTGCAGAAAAACAAGGCAAATGACTTTTGCTAACAGCAGAACAGTAAAGAGGATCCTCCATCATATATTATAAGGACTTAGATAAGCTCCAGTTCCTGCTTCTCCAGGAGACTTAGGATCCTCGTAAACGGTTCACAGAGGACTGAGAGGAAGAATAGAAAGGCCTGGGGCATAGTCCCACTGAGGATGGCCAAAGGGTTTACACTCAGAGGAGCCAAATTAAGGTGTGTGCAGTTGAAAGGCAGGAGACTGATAAGCAATGGTAATGCCGGAGGCAGGAACAAGGAAATGATTGTCGTCTCCCGGGACATTCTGTTCAGGCTTATGAAGTACCCCCATTTCCCAGAAATTTCCTAGCAGGAAATATATGTATTTTACAGCAAAATTCTCCTTCTACTCTCTTCTAAAATTCTGAAAATGGTTTGATCAGATGGTTACATTTACCCACAGAATAGAGAGGAGAGATAGCCCTGAAACAGCCAGCCAGTTTCTGCCATTGAAGGAGAATGCTATAACCAAAAATAACATAGGCATTGAGTACACCACAAAAAAGACATTGGTAACAGATAAATAACATAAGCACTTTTTTTTCATGAAAAAGAAAAAGAAATTCTACTATATTTTGTTTTTATTCAGAATTACAGTAAATGTAAAACATGCACATTGTTTCTAGCTGGTGTTTCGTAACACTCCAGAAAGAACCAACAAGGGCATCTTGATGTGAGATCAAATGCCTGCATGGGATTGCACAGTTGGTGTTTGGGTTGTCATCTGAAAACTGCTCTAGGAGGCAGCATCACAGTCAGCAAGACCGCAGGTGCTGGACTCAGATGCTGTGGGACTGAATCCCGGTTTTGCTACTCCTCAGCTGAGTGACACTGGTCAACTTATTTGACCTCTCAGAAACTCAGTTTCCTCATATGTAAGATGAAGATAATGGTTCAATTACGTAGGATGGCCATTGTGAGATAATGTAAAAGCACGTAGCACAGTGCCTGGCACTTAGTAGGTGCTCAGTAAATATCAAGTATTATTAGGTCTCGATGGTTGCACGTCAGATTCAGGTGGGAGATTGGTTTACAAGGGCAATGCATAGGATTTGTTTCCCAACATTTTCTATTTCTACTCATTTCAAAACTTTGTTTTTAAGTTTCAAGTGCAAAGAATCATAAATCTTGGAATACCTAGTGGGCAAGATGGTCAGCCAACTGCTCATAAAGCCAATCCTTCTATAAATAAAGAGGGAACAACATGCTTGGTGGTCCAAGTCAAGATTTAGTCTCCCTTCCCCTCCATTCATGAGATTCTATTCTGACCCAGACTCTCCAGAGAAATTCATTACCATCATCATCATTTGCATTTTACTTTTATGATTTGCATTATAAAATAATACATGCCTTATGTTATTTAATCCTCAAAACATTCCTATTATGTATTTAATATTTATTATCCCCATTTTACAGATAAGGAAAATGAGGCTTAGAGATATTAAGTAGTTGGCCTAAGTTCATACATACTCATTAGAGATAATTTGAAAAGTAGAGAAAATACAATGAGAAATTAAGAATCATTAATATTATGGTGGATTTCTTTCAGTCGTTTCCTTTCAATTTTGCAAACATTTCTTACAGTTTTGAATGAAATGTATACGTAGTTTTATGTTCAGGTTTTTTTTCCTTCACACCTTATTTAAGCATTTCTGCAAGGTCATAGTTTTGAAAAGAGGTTTTTAATGGTGCATTATAAAAAAGTACCATAATTTATTTGACCATTTCTCTATTTATAAGCTTTATGTTACCCCCTATCTTAACTGTCAGACACGACCTTCCTCTGTAAACCTCTGGATAATTTTCCTTAAGATCAATTCCGTAAAGTGAGAAGGCTGAGGTAAAGGGAATGAACATCTTTTAGGGTCCAGATAGAATCTCATGCAGTATGAAGATAATGTCATTTACTCTTCCAGGAATTAGAGAAGACACTGATAAAACAAGGCCCATCATTAACTCCCACCCCAGACTGCTCTTCTCCAGCCTAAACATCTCAACCATCTTCAACTTCTCCTCCAAGGACTCATTTCTGTCCTAGTTTCCTCCTCTCTTGTACTCTCCAAAGTCTTCACACCGTCCTTAAGCCGTAAACACACCCTTGGACCTTGCAGTCTGTGAGGACCTGACCAAGGCTGAATAGAGAGGAAAGGGACTTCCCACCTCCTGCAGCTCATGCTGCCATCACCATGTGGAGCTGCTGTGAGTCAGACACAGTTCATGAGCTCCACACATTATCTTAATTCACACTCATCACAGCCCTTTAAGATGACTATCAATATCCTCACTTTAGAGATGAGGAAAAGGAAGCTCCACAGTTTAGTGTTCAAGTGACTTGCTTGAGGTCACCGAGAGCAAGCGCCATAACAGAAATTACAGCCAAGTCTGGGAGACACTTGCAGATCTTATTGTCAGAGAGTTCTCTCTATTGCAGTGGTCCCCTCTCCCCTATTGCAACAGTCTCTTCTTACCCCCTTTTCTTGCAATGCTTGTTTGCTACACCCTCCTATCTTCTCTAGTCTCACTACTGAAAAACTTCAGAGAGATTAATATTGGACTTGACTTTGCCCAAAGGAGGCAGCAAGACGCGGTGAAAAGGGGACTGGTCTGAGAGCCAAAAGACGGTGGTTTTAGTGCCAACTTTGTCACTGGTTACTGAATAACCTCAAACATCTGCCTCCCTCTGCTTGGTGCTCTGTTTCCCAATACGTACAAAATGATGGCTGGACTAAATGCTGTGATTCTAAACTGGGCAAGTAAAAATACACCAAAAATTAATTTCATTGATAATGATAACAATATTTGGTGAATTTAAAGGTAACCAGAAAGCACATAAGTAGCTTTGCATCATTACTAATTCCTTTCACCACTTTGCCTGAGGAATGGTGGGAGATTGAGGTTCACATTACATGTTTGCCGTGCCTTACACTGAACCTGCCCTCTCAACAGTTTTCAGATACAATCTCTGTCTTGAAAGAGAAAGAAAATTAGTAATGCAGTTTAGAAACACTTCTACCTTAAAAGATTAAAATGGAAATAAGTCTTTTAAGAGTCTTTCAAGCTTCAGGTATCAGAAGATTCATTTACATGAAAGGACACATTTCCGGGTAGTTCTGGGCTTTCGGAAAAGAGCGCCAAGATTTTATCTCAGTGAAATACACTCTGAATTGCTCTAATTTCCAAAAAGTTAATGTGGTGCCAGGAACCACACACCAGGACAGCCCATGGGAAAGGCTTTGTCAACTCTGATCCCTCCACTCTGCTATGCTTTCAGCAGCCCCAGCCATGGTCTGGACATTCTTATGGAAGCCTCTAAATAATCACATACGTGTGAAAGCACTCTCTGAGCTTGAACATCTCCACAAGTAGAGGGAGTAGTAACCATAGCAGTGTAGCATTTGCTTGTATTTATTGAGCAATGCTGTACGACAGGCCCTATGCAGAGCACTTTAAATGCTTCATCTAATTTAGTCCACTCAACATCACTTTGAGGAAGCTACTATGATTGTTCCTATTTTTCAAATAAGAAAACTGAGAATTAAAGCAAATGAATGACTGGGCCAAGTTCTCACACCAGTAAGGGTTAGAGCCAGAACTGCAACCCAGTGTACCTGGCTTCAAAGCTATCCTCTCAGTCACAACACAACACTCCTGACTAGGGAAGTAGGAGCATCTGATACCCAAAGAGTATACGTCCTCAGCAGACAAAAGATGAGCGAGAAGAAAGCTGAAGGAGAAGATTTCTAATGATGTCAGGAAAATCTGAAAAAAGTCACCTCACACTTGATGCATTTGAAGGCAGGAAGCTGAGAAATACCCAGATAATTGTGCAGTGGGACTTTCATCTGGGCATCGAGAAGAAAATAGAGGGAGAGCAAAGCAAGTGAGGACTTTTGTTTTCTATAAAGGTCCTTGGTCGGCTCAAGTTTATTATTTTAGCCAGAGAGTCCCCCAAAGACCACGACTATGTGAGAACTGACCTTGTGAGCTCCACCCTCGTCAGCTGAGCAATGAAAGCCAAGGAGTCTGGCCAGAGAGGTGAAGAAAACTTTTAAGCAGAGGGTTCGGGGAAGCTCATGTGGAATCAACCCAGCTAAAGTCATTGCCAGACTTGAACAGCTCTGCTTTGGAAGCCATAGCACATTCACGGTTAGCAAAAGCACCCTGAGACTTGCTAATGAGACCCCATGGGCATTGCCTCCCAATTAGAGAACTGGGCCATGGAGACAGCCACACCCCCCGTCACACTAACTTAGTGGTTCAGACAAACTTTGGAGGTCAAAGAAGCCACTGTTTTTATCCTGACTTTGGATTTCTCTACTGAATCATCCCAAACTCATTCATTCAACAATATTTATTAAGCAGCTACTATATACAGGGCATGGCTTTGTGACATCTATCTGGGGAAATAAGCTGGTGTTAAATACGAACTGATCTACATTTTTCATTGTTGCTTCTTAAATAGCAGGCACAAGTTTGAACTAAATTAGCCCTTTGACTACTACCTTATGTTAACATAGTATTCTGAAAAGTATTTCCACCCTGTGAGGAGGGTAAGACAGACAAGGGACAGTATAATATGGTGCTTAAAAGCATGGACTAAGGAGTCAAGTTGCCCTGCTCAAAGGCTGACTTTGCCACCTGCTGGATACATAACCTTTAACAAGTGGCTTAACATCTCTGGGATGCCATTTTCTCATCTGAAATTTTGTCTTTCTCAGGTTTAAAGAAATCAGTATACCATTCCACAATAATAATTGGAGATATTAACACTACCACTGCCTCCCCCAGTGAAGTGGGAGTATAATTAGATTTAAAGAAATCAGTAAAAACTTAGAGTTGAACAACATATGAAAGACCTTAACCTGATATTTATAGAGCACTACATCCTAAAACTGAAGAACACATATTCTTTCAGGCATACATGGTACATTCACCAAGATAAACTTTATATCAGGTCATGAAACAAGTTTTATTAAATGTAAAAGGAATGACATCATTCATAGTGGAATTAAATTACAAATCAATAACAATAGGATATCAAGGAAAAATCCTAATTATTTGGAAAATAAACAACACGCTTGTAAATAATCCATTGATCAAAGAAGAAATTATTTTAAAAATTAGAATACATTTTAACTGCATAGTAATAAAAATGCATGTGAAATTTTATGGGATGCAACTAAAGCATTGCTTAAAGAAACTTTACAGTTTTAAATTCTTACATTAGAAATGAAAAAAGGTCTGAAATCTATGAACTAAGTTTACACCTTAAGAGACTTTTAAAAAAGAAGAGCAAATTTAAACACAATTGAAGTAGAAAGAAGGAAATAAGAAGGATAAGATAAATTAATCACATAGAAAACAAAAATAGAGAACAGGTTTTAGACAAAAGCCAGACAATGGTTCTTTGAAGATATCATGAAAACCAATAAATCTCTAAATAGGCTGCTAAAGAAAAAAAGAATAGAACGCATAAATTTTTAACTTGGGGAAAGATAAAGATTGGCACTACCGATCTGCAGAAAATAAAGGATAATATTATGAGACAATATTCTGAACAACATTAAGTTTGAATATCAATATCATTTGTTGGCCTAAAGTCAACAAATTTGACAATTTAGGTGAAAAGTGTAAATTCCTAGAAAAATGCAACTTACATAATTGATGCAAAATGAAACAGACAATCTGAATAGCCCTATATTTGTTAAATAAATTGAATTTATAGTTCACAAACATTACACACATCAAATAACTCCAAGCCAGGATGATTTCATTGGTTTCATCAAACACTTAAAGAATAAATAACACCAAATTTACACAAATGTTTTCAAGAATAGAAGAGAAAACTTCCCAAGTCATTTATGAGACCAGCATAACTCTGGCACCAAAACTTAACAAAAAACATTTTTTTTAATTATTTTATTGAGGTCAAATTAGTTTACAACAGTGAGCAAATTTCAGGTGAAATTATTATATCTCACCTTCTGTATAGACTGTGTTGTGTTCGCTACCAATAGTCTAGTTTTTATCTGTCACCATACATATGTGCCCCTTTATCTGTTTCACCCTCCCCCTATTCCCTTCCCTTCTGGTAACCACCAATCTGTTCTCCTTATCTATGTATTTGTTTATCTTCTACATGTGAGTGAAATCATATGGTATTTGTCTTTCCCAGTTTGAATGCATAGAAACCAATGTGGAGAGTCAAGCAAAATGAGGAAGCAAAGGAATATGTTCCAAATAAAAAACAAGATAAAACCTCACAAAAATCAATCAATGTAATTCACCAGTTTAACAAAATAGAGGAAATCCATATAAAAATTTCAATGGATGCAGAAAAATAATTTAACAAAATTCAACACCCATTCCTGATTTTGAAACATAATAATAACTCAGCAATCTAAGAATAGAAGATAACTTTCTCCACATTACTTATTGATGAAAATACTGAATGTCTTTCCCATAATATTGAGAACAAAGCAGGGATATCTATTCTCACCACTTATATTCAACATTATACTAAACTTCCTAGCCAGTGCAATAAGGCAAGAAAAAGAAATAAAAATCATAAAGGTTGGAAATGAAGAAATGAGATTGCCTCTATTCACAGATGACATGATTATTTATGTAGAAAATTCTAAGGAATCTATGAAACAGTTATTACAAACAATTAGTGAATATAACATTGTAGGATAGAGGTCAATGTATAAAATTCAATTGTATTTTTAAATATTAGCAGCAAAAAACTAGGAAATAAAAATTGAGCAACTATAAATTTAGTACACTATTAACCATAATGTCAAAAAAAATAAAAATACTTAACAAAAACTTAAAATATTTAACCCATATTACCTAAAAGCCTAAAAAATAGAATATTTAACAGAAGATGTACTAGAGTTCTACATTGAAAATTATAAAACATTGCTGAGAGAAATTAAAGAAGACCTAAATTGGTGGAGAACTATACTATCTTCATGTTAATGGTCTCTAAATAGATCTACAGTTTGATGTAGATCATAATCTACTTACTTACCAGACAAAAATCTCATCAGGCTTTTTTTTTATAAACACTGAGATTTATTCCAAAATTTATTTGAAAATGAATAATACCTAGAATATCCAAAGGATTTTTGATGAAAGAGAACAACATAGTTAGAGGACTTGCATTACCTTACTTCAAAGCTTACTGTAAAGGCACAATAATCAATACAGTATGATTACAGTTTAAAGATTAGCTAATATATCAATATATAATGGACAGGGAAGGAGAGGAAGAATAGAGGAGGGAGAAACAAAATAGTTCCTGCCTTCAAGGAATTTACAACTGAGTTGGAAAGACAGCCTATGAGCGTGTCTAAGTCAAATAAAAGTATTTACATCACAGTCCAAAGGAACAATAGAAGAGATAACACATGCCTGGCTTGATTCATTGAGAAAAAAAATATCAAGAAAGTAATATCTAGTGGTGGTCACTAAACAAAGAGGTAGGAATCAGGTGTCTGGGAGGGTCTGCTGAAGGATTCTGACTTCGAGTTGGATTTTTATGGATAGAAATAGAGAAGTTCAAGGCAAATCTGGGAGGTCGTATCTTTAAAAAGCTGGAATTAATAAGTGAAAAGAAAAAGGAGTGGCCGGCCCCGTGGCTTAGCGGTTAAGTATGCGCCCTTCGCTACTGGCAGCCAGGGTTCAGATCCCGGGTGCGCACCAACATACCACTTGTCGGGCCGTGCTGAGGTGGCATCCCACATACAGCAACTAGAGGGGTGTGCAACTATGACATACAACTATCCACTGGGACTTTGGGGAGAAAATGGGGGGAAAAATGGAGGAGGATTGGGAATAGATGTTAGCTCAGGGCAGGTCTTCCTCAGCAAAAAAGAGGAGGATTGGCATGGATGTTAGCTCAGGACTGATCTTCCTCACAAAAAAAAAAAAAGGAAAAGGAAACCCTTTTTCAACTTTAGTATTGAATAAAAAATGGATAATCAAGTGATTCTCAAGTGCACTGAAGATTTATACAAGTTTGCTACTTTGAAAAAAAAGGTGCAGACTAGATCCTCTGACGGTGCAAGTATTGGGTCTGAAAAGGGCATGGCTTCCAGAATTAATTGGCTGTGAGATCAAATATCCACTCATCCTATCTTCTTTGTGATTTCAGCCAAAATTAACTGAGTATTAGCTGAATCTACGTGAAATAGAGGTAATAACACCTTCCCCAGTGCCCACATTACATGATGCCCTGTATAAAACAGCTATGACTATGCCAGCTCCAGCACTGTCTGTCAGTCTCCAAGGTAGGTTTTCGCCCACAGGAAAGCCACCATTTCCAGAAGATGCACCATGATAACCACTTACGTTTTTCATTCCATGGCAACACCTGGCTTCTCAGACTTTTCCAAGAGAAGCCATATCTCTATCTATCTGATGTCTCTGCTTCCCAGAAATGTCACTGAACGTGGATGCTGAGCAAAGATAAGAAGTGAGGAAACCAGGGAAGTGTCTCTGGAGATGGCTTCTCAATCTCGTAAGGATCCTTAACACCTAGAATTCTCAGAATAATTTCGGAATGATATAACCTTCACCCAATTCTCTTGACATTAACTGTGCACATAAACGATCAAAGCATAGAACTTTTAGTTCTATACCAGCCACACCTTTTAAAAAATGTTGTGAGGAATACTCTGAGTTCTACAAGTCTCATGGCACAGTCTGCAATCATAACAGGAAGATGCAGTAGCTACACCATCCCAAGAGATCAGGCCATTTCAGATGGAGTTGAGTCAACATGATATGTTCAAGCGCGTTCACCCCAATTGGGCATGCTATGTTTTCTGAAGCATGTCTTCACTCTCATTGAAGTTCTTGCCCTGACTCTCTGGACTTGAACTTTAGAAGAAAGTTTGGCTCTGCTTCTCCTCAGAATGGAATGGAGGTCATTGCCTAAAGTCTGTCACTCCATAACCAAGCCACAGAAGACCTGGCTGTGAACAATAAAGAAAGACATGTGTGCGTAGCATATTATAGTCATTATTAAGCGTTTTTGTAGAATTTGAATAACTTTTACCAACATAAATCTATATTAAAAAGATTTTTTAAAAGAGATAATCAGCTGTTTTGGTTGTAGGTTCACATGTGCCTGTCTGACTACTTCCTATCCTCTCCCGCTCTGCTTCTGCCCTGATCCCTGAGATACCTGAAGAACTCTGGACAGTGAATCATAGTTCACAAGCAACTGGTGTAGAAAAAACATCAAACGCTTTGGAAGAGTCTTTGACCTGCAGTCTCCCCAACCGCAAAGCGAGAATTCTCCCACTTACAGGGTGGCACTCTCCTGACATTTAATTTCAGGAAATTTAATGGATGCTCACTTCATATTAGTCTTTTGATGCCTATTTCCCATTTTCTGATCTGCACAGTATTCTCAAGAACGCTGCCATTTGCAGCATTATGTCACTAGAAAAAATCTCTTCTTGGCCGACACATTGAGTATTGATCCCATGCATTAGTTAACTCGTGCAGCTCAATGCCCAGGTTGCCTGCATGAGAAGAGGAGCCTGAGCTGACGGAATCATCATATCTTCCTGCTTCCCTATCCTCCACTTCCAGATCTGGCGTCTCAGGCACTGGCTTTCTGTGGACCCAGGAATACCTGTTAACATTCACATGGCAGTTCATGCTAATTTTTTAAAAAAACACTTTTTATTTACTCTGAAGTGACTCCAGAGGGAAATATCTGACAATAAGGAGAGTGTTAGGCCTCAGATTTTAAATTCAGAGACTTAAATCTATTTATGTTCTGGTGATCTTTAGAGAAGTAGAGGAATGTACAGAGAGAGGGCTTAGAAATCAGGCAGACCTAGATTTGAACTCAGGCTCTGTGAGTTACTAACTGTGTGACCTGGTCAAGACATTGACCTCCCAAAGATTTAGTGTCTTCATCTGTAAAACAGGGAACTCAGACTCACCTCACCTGAGTGTTTTAGGATCAAATGAGATAAAATACATGAATTCTCTTGGTTAATAGTAAATTATATACAAACATACATGTGCCTTATTGATTTATAGATATTATTCTTAGAAACAATATCAGCAGTGATTACAGGTTTGTATTAAGTGGTGTAACACTGGTATATTACTTGGATAATTGAGATGAAAATAGAGATATAATAACCATTGTTACATCTGAAGCAATAATGACTTCCACAAATTTAACTGACCAAATATTTATTAAGTTTTACTATATGTCACTTACAACAAGATACAAAGATAAGTACACTTCAGGTCATATTCTCAAAAGAATAATAGTCTAATGTGGGGGAAATAAACACTGAAATATGGGTAGCAGAGGCCTTAAAGGCTTTACACTGAGTGCTATGGGAGTTCAAAGAAGGAAAAGAGCATATCTAGGTAGGATAGTCACAGAAGCTTCCTAAAGGTAGCAGCAATTCAGATGGACATTGGAAAGTGGATAAGATGTTAACAGGTAGAGATAAGGAAAATATTTTAGGCGGAAGGCACAAAGGATATTCAGGAAACAGTGAGCTCGACCACAGTGTAATCGAAAACAAAAATAAAACGTTAAGAGACGGTCATGCCTCAAGGGTGTTGTATATCAGGTAGGAGTTTGTGGTTGATACAGAAGGCAATGGGGAGCCATTGAAGATTTTTTGGAGGGTAATGATGAAATCAGAGCAGTGCTTTCAGGTGATTAATCTAGAAACGTGGGGGAAAATTATCTGCCGTGAGTGAGGGTCAGTGCTGTGGTTAGGGTTTAGAGGCACATTCTTATGGTAGAGGGTGGTGGCTACATGAAGTAGGACTTGAAAGGAGAGGATTAAAATATCATAAGACAAGCAGTGAGGACCCAAGGGCAGTTAAAGCTACACTTTAATCAACAGGCAGCCCCAGAGTGAAGAATAAAAAGGAGTGGAGTGCTCATGGATGGACAGCGTCAAGGCAATATGGCGGTATAAGAGAGCAGGTTATCAGGGTGTTTCGTTGGAATGGCTGAGAAGCAAAAGAAGCCAAGATGCAGAAGACAGAGAAAACTAATGGGCCAAACAACCAGAGGCATAAGGAGGGAAAACAGGAGAAAAAGCAGGACAGACAGGTGTGAACAGAAGAGAATTTTAGACATCAAAATGTTAACGATACAGGGAAAGTAAAACTTGTACCTACAAAGTAGATACCACTGTCTAGTGCTTTCAAGTCACTTAAAATCTCCCTGTGGTTCCATTTGATTCTTGAAAAATCCGAGCCTAGTGCTAGCCATGAGCTCACATGAATCTCTGTCAAGAGTCAAAACACTTTCTGTTCTGAGAACCAAACTCTTTTACGTCAACATGGCTGCCCAGAACACAGTGGGCAAATCCTCAGTATGTCAGGTCAATAGAATTTCTAAGTATTTGAGTAATCACTACTTCCCCCTCTACCTTTCACCTCCCAAAACCCAAAAGTTCAAGTTTTTCAAACATAAAGGACATATGGCCACTGTTCCATTAGGCAGTCCTCCTTCTCTTCCAATTCCTCCTTCATTATTCCCAGATTGACCCTGGTTTTCTGGAAGAGTTCGTTCTCTCAAAACCAGCCAATCTGCCTCCAGGTCACTGTCAAATGTGGAAGCACAGCATTAGAAGATTCCTCCTAGACTTCATCCTGGAGACCCTTCAATGCTGTCCAATCCCATAAAGTTGAGGAAATTGAAACTGAGAAAAGGTAACTAGCCCTAGGCCACCCTATCAGTTAAAGGTAAAGACAGTGAGATCTCAGGTGCCCCAATTTCACATCCTTTGCTCCTCCTCTTTGCCTTACCTAATCATCTATTTCTCTTCCCAAACCACTTTCCTCCCCATCAGTCTCCTTATGGCATTTTTCACTTCAGTATTCCTGAAGGAGTAAATGATGGGGTTTAAGAGAGGCGTGACCACCGTGTAAAACACAGCAACTATCTTGTCTGCAGGGAGGGTGACACAAGGCCTCATGTAGACAAAGGAACAGGGAATGAAGAACAGGCCCACAACTGTAATGTGAGAGGCACAGGTGGACAGGGCCTTGCGCCGGCCTTCTGAGGTCTGGCTCCTCAGGGAGTGCAGGATGACCACGTAGGAAGCAAGCAACACCATGAAGCTGATCGCTGAAATGGAGCCGCCATTGGCGATGATTAGCATGCCAGTGAGGAAGGTGTCGGAGCAGGCCAGCTTCAGCACAGGGTGGACATCACAGAAGTAGTGGTCGAGGACCTTGGGGCCACAGAAGGGCAGCTGGAAAATGAGGAAGGTTTGCCCAGCAGAATGCAGCAAGCCACCACCCCATGCCGCTCCCACCAGGAGGCCACACACACGCCGGTTCATGAAGACAGTGTAGTGCAAGGGCTTGCAGATGGCCACATAGCGGTCATAGGCCATCACAGTCAGGAGAAAGATCTCAGTGCCACCAAAGAAATGGAGGAAAAATATCTGTGTGATGCAGCCCTTGAGGGAAAGGATTGTCCTCTCAATAAAAGAGTCAAGGATGAGCTTGGGGGCTGTGACAGAAGAGTAACAGATCTCCACAAAGGACAGGTAGCTGAGGAAGAAATACATGGGGGAGGTGAGCCCTCTGCTGGCCATGATGGTCACCACAATGAGGCCATTACCCACCACAATGGCTGTGTACACGAGGAGAAAAATCACAGAGATGACCCTCTGCACATGTCGGTTCTGGGAAAATCCCAAGAAAACAATTTCAGTCACATTGCTTGTCGCGACCATGTTTTAATGCACAGGAGTTGACAGCCTGGAATCACCAAAATCCAAGAATTCTCTTTCAATAACTAGAAACTTCCTTCGCAGGCCTTGAGGACCATTGTCATTTTGCTGCCACTTGAGTCCCCTCTCTGCCTGGGTTTCTCCAAAACATGTTCTCCTTGAGACAAGTGGACAAAGCAACAATCATCAGCTGCTTGACATTATTCTCAAAATAGGATCTGAGCTTGTAATGCTGCTTTGAAGTGTTTTCTCTGATCCAGGCACAGGCATTAACTAATGAGTCCTCACAACAAAAATGAGAGTGTATTTTATACATAAGAAAATTGAGACTCAGAGAGATTCAGTTACTAATTCAAGGCCATACAGCTCATAGTTGAACTGAGGACTGTATCTTTCAAAACATAGGTGCTTCCACCACATCATCTGCTCCTGAAATGTGTCTTATAGTGGTTGCATAATAAGAGTTTCAATCAGTCTTGCCTTACGTCATATGTAGAACAAATTTTTTACAGTGAATTGTAGAGTTTCTCAACATCAATTATTCTGCAGCCAGTAAAATTAACCTGGCTCTCTAAGAGGCATAAGACAGAAGTTGAAAGGGGTAAGGATAGTCACCAAGCTTCAACTACAGTCCTTGGAGGTGGAGATGGAGACGAGGGAATGTAACAGGCTGCCTCAATAGTCCTGGGACCAATGGCTAAGAAATAATTGAAAAGTCATTTGAGTCCCTTTTATAACAGCCTATTGTTCTACAAGATGTCATAGCATGCTCAACACAGAGCCTCAGAGCACAACAAGTCTACACAAGGGAAGACTCCAAGATGGGTGGCAGGACTGCCTCCTGAAGCAGAGGCATGTTAAAGAGACCAGACACACACTCGAGGGCTGTAAAGACTGACAAAGGGTGATCAGACACAAAAAAAAACCATAATCACAGCCTCTGAAGTGGTCATTCCCTCAGAGTGAAACAAGCCCTGTCAGCACACCTGAAGATATCCAGAGTCGATATTCACACACTTCACAGCCAGCTCGCATCCAGGCCAGCCCTCTGTGTGTGGGAGAGCAGCTGCGGAACTGTGACCTGGTGACAGGAACACAGGGTTTGGGATCAGGAGACCCAGGTTCAATCCCAGCACTGCTGCTTAGTAGCTGTGTGACATTAAACAAGTACAGAAATCCCTCCAAGCATATAATTTTCATCTGAAAAACAGAAATAAAAATACTATTTGCATGGTTCTGTTTTGACAATTGAATGAGCTCACTCATTTTAAAAGCAAATAATACTTGAGTTTACCTGATGAGTGTCAGAATATAATTGATTACGTTTTCACTCCATCTTATCACCCTGATAGTGCAGAGCGTGATGGGGACTCATTAAGGTGCTCCTGCTTCAGAAGGCAGGCCTGACGCCCAACATTGTGTAGATTTGCAGCATCCTGGGTTCTGATTTAAGCACCTCACAAGAAGCCTAAGGAATAGTCAGCCATATTATAAAATAGGACATGCTTAGCCAGTCACAAAAAGAAAAATACTGCATGAGTCCACTTAACGTGGCCGCTAGAGTAGTAAAGTTCCCAGAGACGGAAAGTAGAATGTGGTTTCCAGGGCCTGGGGGAGAGACAGTGTTTAACAAGTACAGAGTTTCAGTTTGGGAGGAAGAAAGGAGTTCCGGAGATGGATGGTGGTAATGGTTGCACAACAATGTGAAAGTACATGAATACCACTAAACTGTACATGTAAAAAGGGTTAAGGTGGTCAATTTTATGTTATGTGTATTTTACCAAAATTAAATAAATGTCTAAATAAGTAAACTGAAATGACTCACATTTCCCCTGCTCCATACCCATCTCCAAGGACAGTGGTTGAAGCTTGTCAACTTTGTTCTTCCCCTGTCTCCTCCTCCTTTTAGCTTCCCCCTTATGCCTATCAGGGAGCTTGGTTAGTTTCAGAGGATGCAGAATAATTGAGTGTGAGAAACTCTGGCACTCGCTGTAGAAAACCCATTCCACGTTACGGTGTAAGGCAAGACGGATATGACATCCTTGTTATGCAGCCAATGTAAGGCATTCCTCAGAAGTAAGAGAGATCATGGGAGCATCTACTTTTTGGAAAATATAGACCTCAGTTCAAAGATGAGCTGTGTGGCCTTGGGCAGGTGACTAATCCTCTCTGAGCCTCTGTTTCTTTATCCATAAAATAAGCATGGTGTACTCCTTTCACAGTTGTGCCCTTTCCTTACCTCCCCATCAGGCTCCTCTCTGTACCTGGCTGATCCTTCTGCTGTGTGCCAATATTTCATACACAGGATGTTTATGCAGAGAGTGGGAATCTTAGATGGTCACATTGCACTCGCATGGCAAAAATGTCTCTAATACTAGGTGGATAATCTCTGTGAAATTCAGATTTAAAAGTAAATGCTCTTTGTTTCTATAATTGATCCAAATTTCGGGTGTCAGTGGGAGAATTTCTCTCAGAGGATTTGTAAGGACCACTTTTTAGTTTTTAGATAAAAAAACAATTAGTTGTGTTTTTCTTTCCAAAGTTGTTGAAAGTTAACAGAGTAAGATGTATATACAGTGTAATTAGGAAATTTTATTTTGTAGTGTATATAAATGTTCAATCACTATGTTGTACACCTGAAACTAACGTAATATTGTATGTCAACTATACTTTAATGAATAAATAAATAAATAAAAAGTTTAAGATTAATTAGATTTAGAATGGAAGAAAGAAAAGAAAATTAATATTTATCAAAACTCTGAATACACATGGAAAACATCTGAGATAATTTCAAAAAGAGGTCATCAGACCCATAAGCCATTCACAGTGGCAGTGATAGGTCACCTGTGGGGTGACTTTAATTTTGACTTTATAATTGTCAGGGCCAAGGAAGAGACTCTGAAGGATAAGTATGTGTTATTATCAAACAGTATGTAACTGCACATTTCCAGGGTTTGTGGTTAAGAAAACCTAAAAAAAAAAAAAGGGATTAATGTAGAAGCTTAAGATAGGTTGGCCCTAATAAAAACTTCTGTGAGAATTTTTAAAATCTTTACAATGAATCCCGTACCTACCTTATAGTTTCTCATTATACCTTTCCTATCATAGAACTTTGTGTCCTGTGGAGTTCTGAAAAGTAAGGTTGGTCTGACTAGCCTTTTCCAGCCTTCCTTTTCTCCCACTTTTTCTCCAAAGATACTCTATCACCAAAGAAGTCAGATGCAGGGTTTCTCCATTTTAGTTTCTCTCATCGGGTAATCATAAACTGTTAAATTTAGAAGTACGCTCAAAGATTCCTCATCTTACAGAAGAGGAATCTGGACCCAGAATCACACAGTGGGTTGGTGCAGAGCCTGGACTAGGCCAGGCTCCGTGGCTATTCCCATCTGTTATTTGCTTCAATGCTTATCACATCCATTGACTCCGTCCCCTGGTGCTCACCCAAAGCTGGATTTCATAATGGAGAGAGAGCACGGAGAGAGGAGAGAATAATGTATAAACAAAAGTCAAAGCAAAGCTGAAGACTCAAGACCTAAAAGAAATAACAGTGAGAAAATGAACAATAATGTGACTCAACTTCACCTATTCACCTTCGTGAGGTGTAATCTCTGCCCAGACAGCCTGTGCAAAACTTAGAGCACCTGGAGAGGAGAGGGTGTTTCAGGAGTCAGCAAACTGGGCTGCCAGGGAAAGAAGCCTTTGCAAGATGCGCCTTGGGGACTTAGATCTTAGCTCTAGCTCTAGCACTTTGTCATCCAAGTTTAAATTATCCTCTAGCTATTTTAAACACATCTGTCAGGTCTCTCCAACAAAAGAGAATGTAACTTTTTGAAGGCTATTGAAGTCTATCTTACATTCACCGTGGCAGCTTGCACAGGGTGGGGAACTCAGTAGATGTTAACAAGTGTTTTAGGTTTGATCCCTGAATCCTCCACCTGGTACTACATCTATTTCAAAACCAAGATATCACTGCGAGTATCCTATAAACAGTACAGAGGATAAAGTATATGTGGGGATATCTAGTATAAAAAAATAAGCTCTTCTTGAAAACGATTCCAAAATGGATTCACTTGCACAGGTCACCCCAGGAAAACAGATGTTTGTTTCACTAACAAAGTCTAAATATAAAGTGATCAAAAAAAATATAAAAAGAGTATATTAGTGTTCACTGATCTAAAACTTCGAAATTTATGTTCAAGATTGGTCCTCAACAAAATTTAGGTTTCTGCATAGCCTAATCTCCATTTAGGCTCGAATGGGGCTAGTGCCTTCATCTGTACCAGAGAAGCCCAGTTGTGAAAATGTCTTAGCCAGGACCCTTGAATTTTTCAAAAGAATATTTTTGAAAAATGCATGACTCTGCAGTTGGTTGAAAATTAGCTTTGCAATTGTCTGCACACTGACCATGTTACAACTAGCACTGGTGAGATTGACTGTAACATCTGCTCTAAGCCAAGCTACAGAGTTACTTTCTCACCTGTCTTTAAATAGGCAGGAGAAACTTTAACAGGATGATGTCTAAAGTCGGCCCCATTGGCTGAAAGAATGAGCAATTCTAAGAAAGTCTCCCCAAGTACAGGAGTGTGTGGAAGCCAGAGTAACACCAATGAAAGGTGCCAATGTGTGTGAAAGACTCTACCTGAGGGTCTGCCCATCATGGCAAAAGCTCAATGAATCAACTAACTTAGAATCTGTTCTATGTATAAAGGCATTACTTAACGCTGATCTTCCCCTATGGACTTACCAGGTTCCACCAATGCTGCCACCTCCGTGTGCCACCATCTTCAGCACTTAATGACTTTCTCATGAAGAAAGCTACAAGGGAATAGAATAGGGCCAGTCTATCCTAAAACCTACTAAAATGAGGATTGAGGAACCTATTTGCTGGACTGTGAAACTGGAAACATGTAAGGTGTATGAGATGGAAAATTGAGATCAGAGAATTGAATTCTCTGAACTTTTCTAGCATCCTCTGTCTGGGGATTTTCTAGGAAGATCAAAAGTCAACTTCCCAATTGCTTCCCTCAGAGGTTAAGGAACAGATCTCTAATTAATCCAATTATAAAGTTGAGACTTCTACTTGCCCTGTCATGATTAGCCCCCTCTTGTCCTGGCCCCAAGAGGTTTCCCTCTGCATTTTCAAGCAAGTGAAAGAGGAGAATCCAATATCACATCATCCCTCTGCTCCACCACACACATCCACAAGAGGCTCTTGGTGGCCTATTCTGCTGTCACTCCTCATTGCACCAATGATGTCCAGGGAAACTTTAATCAAGTGGACCTGGACCACTTCATACACATACTCCATGTCATCTGACCACAGAAGGCTAGTCATGGAAGGGCCTTCAAGTTCATCTTGTCCAACTCATTTGCTTTAAAGGTGGGAAAATAGCCAAAGAGGAAAAAGTACTTGGGCAAAGTTACCCCACATGCTGATAACATGGCTACACCACCTTTTTCCTGACTCCTGGTGCAGGGCTCTTCCAACTGCTCATTCTTAAAGTTCTGAGCATTTTATGCAAATTGTCAGTTCATGGTTTTCATGGGCAAGGGCTTCAGAAAGACTAGAGTTCCCTAACTGTTAGGAACAGTCTCCTAAGTAATAGCAAATTACAATTTTGTTGGGCAGTATTATGTCTTTCAACTTTTCTTTCTAACATCTCACACATAGTCAAAGTAACACTCAACTGTAGCAACTAGCATTCCCATTTGACAGATTAGGTAACTGGGGCTCAGGAAAATTAAGAAAATGCCTCAAACCTATAGAACCAAAAAATTGCCCAGTTATGTCGAATGTCTAAGTGCAACATTTCTTGCCCACACAGACTATGTCACCAGGAGCTGGTGCCCCATTAGGAAGCAAAAAGGCCAGCAGGAAACTGAGCTATGATATGCCCCCATCTGCTTCTGCTCTGTGTAGTCATGCTGCTTCTTCAAAGTTCTGTATGTTTGCCCAAATAAACTATGAAACTCTATTTTTAAAGCCCCAGGAACTCTCACTACTTAAGGAAACCTATGTTAAATCCTTCTGTATATACATCAAAAACTCCCTAATATATTAGTTTCAAACTAAATGACATTGGATACTGTTATAGGCTCAACCTTTCTCAATTTCTCACTAAAAATCCTCCAGAGAAGGAAAAGGTTTGCAAATTCACTACATCACTAACAGCTGGCTTATATCCAGAACCTGGAAAGGACTTTTAGGAGTAGGAAAGGCTTGAGTTCTTGCAGTGTTTCAGATGGGTTATGGTTAGGAGGAAGAGGCTATATTTATACCATTGTTTCATAATTTACTTGGCCAAAGATACAGAACTTTGAAGAAGCAGCATGACTACACAGTATAGAAGCAGACTGGGGCATATCCTGATGGAACGGAATGAAGAAATACAAACAATGTCCCATGTGTGCATTTATGCTGGCCTTAAGGAGTGTAAGAAGAGAGCACTTCCTTTCTGCTTCACATCACACCTCCCTATCTTACACTCACACACACATGTGCACACACACATAAACAGAAACACCCACAATTTACTTAGAAACGTAATGAAAATAACTAACAGTGGGTTTATTTTAAATTTTTACCAGTTTTATTGAAGTATGGTAGACAGGTAAAATTGTGTATATTTAAGGTATACAACGTGATATTCTGATATATGAATACATTGTGAAATGATTACCACAATCAAGCTAACCAAACAGAAACTGTGGAGCTGAGGACTACAAGGAATGAAAAGAAAAATGCAATAGAGAGCATCAGCATCAGAATTGATCAAGCAGAAGGAAGAATCTGTGAAGTAGAAAACAGGACCTTTGAAATTATCCAGTAAGGGGAAAACATAGAAAAAAATGAAAAAAAAAATGAAGAAAGTCTACACGAACGATGGGATATTATTAAAAGAAATACCCTGTGAATTATTGGAGTCCCAGAAGAAGAGAGGGAGAAGGGGGCAGAAAGCTCATTTAAAGAAATAATGGTTACACACTTCCCAAATCTGGGTGCTATTTGGACATCCATGTTCATGAAGATAACAGGTCATCCCAAAATTTCAATACAAAACGATTTTCTCCAAGACCATTATAATACAACAGTCTAAAAGCAAAGGCAGGGAGAATTTTAAAAGCAAAATGAAAACACACTTATGGAATGGGAGAAAATATTTGTAAATCATATATCTGATAAGGGATTATCATCCAAAATATATAAATGTCATACAAATCAATAACCAAAAAAGAACAATCTGAGTAAAAAATCAGCAGAGGAACTGAATACATTTTTCCAAAGAAGACATACAAATGACCAATTGATTCATGGGATGATGCTCAACATCACTAATCATCAGGGAAATGCAAATCAAAACCACAATGAGATATCACCTCACACCTTTTAGAATGGTTACCATCAAAAAGATAAGAGATAACCAGTATTGGGCAAGGATGTGGAGAAAAGAGAACCCTTGTGTATTGTCGGTAGTAATGTAAACTTGTGCAAGCACTATGGAAAATAGTATGGAGGTTCTTAAAAATTAAAAATAGAGCTACGAATTCCACTTCTAGTGGAATTCTACTTCTAGTGTATATCCAAGGAAATGAAATCAGTGTATTGAGATATGTCTGCACCCCCATGTTCATTCCAGCATTATTCACAATAGGCAAGATGGAAACAACCTGTATATCCATTTACAGAGGAATGGATAAAGAAAATGTGATACATACACAATGGATTTTTAATCAGCCATGAAAAAGAAGGAAATAGTGCCTTGCGTGACTTCATAGATGGATCTTGAAGGCATAATGCTGAGTGAAATAAATCAGACAGAGAAAGACAAACACTGTATGTTCTCATTTATATGTGGAAGCTAGAAACGCTGAACTCATAGAAACAGAGAATAGATTGGTGGTTGCCAGGGGCTGGAGGTGGGGAAAATGGGGAGATGTTGGTCAAAGGGTACAAACTTCCAGTTATGAAATGAATAAGTTCTGGGGAAATCATGAACAGCATGGTGATTATAGTTAATAATATTGTATTGTATACTTGAAGATGCTCATAGGGTAGATTTTAAATATTCTCACCACAAAAAAAAATGGTAATTATCTGAGGTCATGGAGATATTAACTATTCCTATTATGGTAGTCACTTTGAAATATATATGTGCATCACATCATCAGACCGTACAACCTTAAACTCACACAGTGTTATATGTCAATTATATCTCAAACACCAGAAAATAAAAGAATACAATTTTAAAAGATTTATTAAAAACTTTAAAACGCTCTTGAAGAACACAAAAGAAGACGTCAGCAAGTGGAAAGACAAACCACGGTCTTGAATGGGAAGACTCACATCATTACAATGTTGATCCTTTCTAAACACATTTATAAATGTTATGTGACATCAATCAAAATAATAACAAGTACTTTGGAGGATATAGAACAGGAAGAGAAGTAAACTAAATCTAAAGTTCATATAGAGAAATCTATCTAAAGTTCAATACGCAGAAGACCTTTGAAAAAGAAGAACAATGAGAAGAAACTAGCCTTCTAAATATTAAAACATTCATAAAACTTCCATAATAAGAAACAGTGTGGTCCTGGCTATTCTAGAAGCCACAAAGGAATATAATGATAATTATGGACTGCATAAAACCAAAGACTTCTGTATATCAGAAAAAAAAAATACAATAAAGTCAAAAAAACAAATGACAAGCCAGGGAATCTACAATTCATATCAGAAAGGACAAATCTTTATATATAACTAGTTCTTGGAATATAATAAAAAGAACTATAATCTAAATATGAGAAAATAATAGGAATAGTTTACAGAAAATACAAATGAACTTTAAATATATGAAAAGATGTTCAACCTCACTCAAAATAAGAGAAGCGTAAATTAAAATTATTTGACCTCCCATTTTTTCAATTATCAGATTAGCAAAATCCCAAATTTAATAAAATATTTTACAGGAAAGAAAGAATTGCAGGTGAGAGTACAAATAGGTACAACTGCTGTGAAGGGCAATTTGGTGATAGCTATGAAATTACAAATACATACATACAATCTAGCAATTTCGTTTCTGGAGATATATCCTAGTTTAGATGTATGTATGTATGTATTTAAATCAAAGTTATTCACTGCAACACTATTTGGAAACAATCCAAATATCTATCAGTAAAAGACTACTTAAGTAAATGATGGTATCGATTCAATGAATGCCACGAAACCGTAAGAAAAGAAGGAACTTTTCCTTGTACTAATATACAAAAATCTCCAAAATATATTGTTATGTAAATAAAGTTTCAGATCTGTTTACATATTATGCTATTGTTCATGCAAAAGGTAGAGATAAATGAGAACATATATATTATACTTATATTTGGTTAAAGAAACTCCAAAAGAAATACAGTAATGAGAGAAGTGTTTATCTAGTGGGCACATGGGAAAGGGAAAAGGAGGAATGGGGAAAGAAATGGAATGAAACTTTGCATTTGTGTACCTTTTTATTTTGCTGATTTTCTTAAAACCTTATGAATATATCACCATTGCACAAAATTAAATTAAAAATTTAGATAATTTTAAAATTTAAACTTAATTAATCATGTAAAACAATCTAAACACAGACACATAGAACAATCAAAAGAAAAAACTGATGGATTTTACTATGTAGAAAAATAAAGCTTTAAACGTTAAAAATTTTGTATATAAGACTCAAAGCTAATTAAACACTAAAATAATGCTCCTTGTTCCCAAAAAAAACCCAAAAATGCAAATTAAACAAGATGTCTATGTATTTTGCAAAATATCCTAACTTTATATTTTAAAATAATTTCTGACTTACAGAAAAGTTGTAATAATAATACAAAAAATTCCTGTGTACCCTTAATCCACAATCCCCAAATATTAATATTTTACCACATTTTCATTATCATTCATTCTCTCAATTGATAAATGGATAGATAGGTAGATCAAATTTTTGTCTGAAATGTTTGAAAGTTGATGACATAATGCCCATTTACCTTTAAATACCTTAGTAAATAATTCTTCATTCCAAGGACATTCTCTGACATAAACATACTATAATTATCAACATCAGGAAATTAGCTTTGAAACAATGCTGTTATCTCATCTCAGTTCTTTTGCTCTCTGGTGACTTTCATCTAGCATGGTATCTAATCAAGGACCACAGGTTGCATTTAGTTATCCTCTCTCCGTAATCTGGAAAAACTCTTCAATTTGTTTGTCTTGATGCTCTTGAAAAATGCAGGCTAGTAATTTTGCAGAATGTTGTTCAATGGGGTTTGCTTGATATCTTGTCATTATTAGACTCAGGTTATATATTTTTGGTAAGAATATCACAATAATGATATCGTGTGCCTCTCCAGTCTCAACACTGATGATGGTGACTTTGAGTAGCTGTTTAAGGAAGTGTCTTCCAGGTTTCTCCAATGGAGAGTTACATTTTTCCTTTTGCCATTAATAAGTACCTTGTCAGGAGATACTTTGAGCCTATGTAAAATCTTATTTGTCCTCAAGTAAATGTTTAATGACAGTGTCCAATTCTGTCAAGAGCACTTTCAGAAGGAAGGTGAATTGTTATAACCCTTCTAAGAATCAATTAAACACTATTCATAAAGCCGCTATAGCTTTAACATAGTAAATTTACTATAGCAAGTGAGTCTGAAAGAAAATCAAGTGTATAAAGATTTCTATTAAGAATAGTTACCACAGAATTATTTATAATAGTAAAAATTAGAAATGATCTAAACATCTAACAGAAAATGGTTAATTAAGTTATAGTACATACATAAGAGGAAATATTTTACAAGTGATTAGAATGAAGTTCTTGAAGATGTGAACCGGTGAGAATAACTTTAGAACAAACAAGTCCTGTGAACTTTTCTTCATCCCATTCTGCCCCATTGGTTTAGACTCAGCGTTATTCTAAATCCAAGGATCAATACAAAGACTTGTTCTCTATTTCTTATCTGCTTTCATTGTCCTGATCCAGAGCATCTTCATAGCCTTCTTCACTTCTGCATTTCTCAGGGAGTAGATGACAGGGTTGAGGAGCGGGGTGATCACTGTGTAGAACACGGCCACCATCTTGTCCACAGCCAGGGTGGTGGAAGGCCTCAGGTAGATGAAGATGCAGGGCCCAAAGAACAAGACAACCACGGTGATGTGGGACCCACAGGTGGAGAAGGCCTTGCGCCGCCCCTCAGAGCTTCGAGTCCTCAGATGGAGCAAGATGACCACGTAGGAGGCTAAGAGGACCACAAAGCTGATCACAGACAAGGTCCCCCCATTGGCAACGATCAGAAGACCAAGGAGGAAGGTGTCAGAGCAGGCGAGTTTCAGCAGAGGGAGCAGGTCACAGAAATAGTGGTCGATCACATTGGGGCCACAGAAGGGCAAGTGGAAGATGAGAAGGACTTGGGCAAAGGAATGTACAAAGCCCCCCACCCATGCTGTTCCCACCAAGACAGCACACACCTGCTGGTTCATGATGGTGGTGTAGTTGAGGGGTCTGCAGATGGCCATGTAGCGGTCATAGGCCATCACCGTGAGCAGGAACATCTCAGTGCCCCCAAAGAAGTGGATGAAGAAAATCTGTGTCATGCAGCCCCACAGAGATATGGCTTTCTTTTCAGCCAGCAAATCTGAGATGAGTTTGGGGGCTGAAGTAGAGGAGTAGCAGATCTCCACGAACGACAGGTAGCTGAGGAAGAAGTACAAGGGGGAACCAAGACTTCTGCTGGTCATGGCAGTGAGTACAATGAGGAGATTCCCCAGCACAATTGCTGTGTACAAGAGCAGAAATATCACAAAGCAAACTTTCTGCACATCCTGATTGGGGGAAAGTCCCAGAAAAATGAATTCAGTCACATTGCGTGTGTTAGCCATGAGGTCCCCACCAGGAGGCAGTAATGGGGTGGGGCGATCTGAAGTGAGACAGAATAAAATACTGCTTCATTAAGTGGGTGAATTACATAATAATCCCTTGCATATCTGAGCAGCTTATGAGCTGGATATTGAAAAATGGGTAGGAGTTAGTTATGTGTACAAGAAGGGAAAAGCATTCAGAAAAGGTAGAAGAGTATACGAAGCTATAAAAATTGATCCGTGTGTGGCTGGAGTAAACCAGAGAATCACAAAGATAAAGCTGGAGATAGAGGCTAGTACCAGTTCATGAAGACTGTTATGGATTTTGGGATTTATCCTACAGATAATGGGGAATCATTAGGAATGTCAGTCAACTGTAAGGAGAATCGTTTGTTTATAAAGATTGGACCTGTAGAAGCAGACCAGAGGAGGGGAGATCTATTAGGAGATGAATGCCTCATCAGATGATATGGGGCAGCAGGACTGTGTTGCTGTCTCCATGTTAGATATCTCTCTCCTGCCTGAATGTTTTTGTCTTTTGTCTGCAGCTTGCCTTCACCACACTTCTTTTGCTCACTTTCCATCCTTGGTTTGCAGAATAACATTCTCACCTCTCCACTTCCCTTCACAATCTTCAGAAGAGATGTCCCGTGACACTCAGCACCCCCTCTTATTTCTGCTTTCTCTTCCTAATTTTATCCTTCAACACCTGGTCACTTGATGATTTTGTTGACATAAATAATCCATAATTAATCTATAAATCAAAATTGGGGTGAGTTTATTATGACCCAACTTTTGAGGAGCATAGCCCGGGGACTTCCTTCCCTAAAGAAGGAAGGGCACCAAAGAAGTAGGGTGTACTGAGCGGTTATATACCGTCAGAGCATGTATCACATATGATTGCAATGTCCTTTTTACAACAGCCACAAGATTGCCCTGCCAGAATAGCTATTGATAGACACAGCAGGGAGCAGGTCTGCTGTCTCGATGGGTATGGCTGGTGTCAGGTCTGTCATCTTGAGTTGGAGGGTCACAGGATGAGTGCAGCAATCAAATCCTAGCCTAGGGAGAAATGCTTATCCTTAAGGAAATGCCAATGTGGGGGAAGTTGCATCCTTATCTTAAGGACATTTACTCTTCTCTTTGAGACATGGTAAAGCAGATACACAATGCATGTTTTAAAGGTGATAGGCCCTTTTGGAAAAACAAGGTCAGGCCGAATTAATTTTACACCAAATGGCTTCCTCATATGCTCCAATATATCCTATTGCTTGCCATTTACTTATCAATCTTGTCCCTTTCTAAAGATCCAGCTCAATTCATGCACAATTTTTCTGCCTACTGATACCTTCCTTTGCTCCAATGATATGCTCCCCAGTAGCTACAGAAATACAAACCACCCCTGCACCCAGGGTGCCCACTCATGCTCTGACACAAGCTTCTCCACAGTCTAACCTTCCAACAGCTCAGGGCATCACCAATCACATGCATTGACTGATTTACAGACTGTCCTCACCCATGCTGGACTTTGTCCAAGGTGACAGGTCTGTGTGCATCAACACAGCCCCTTGTACAGTGAGACTCCTGGGCACCTGAGACTAAGAGTCACATGACATCCACTCATGCCACCAAGCTTCTTTCCTGTAGGCATTGAGGACAGGCTCAGATGATTAAGGACAACCGTGAGCTAGAAGGAAATCACTGATAAAATTTACAATTACAAAGACAAATGGAGGGCAGAGACAAGCCCTAAACTCTCAGATCAGCTGGGGAATTTTACCAAGGAGCTATTCACGGAAGAAAGCATTGCTAGCAGTCTGGAGTCTTGGGTTTATATCTAGATTTATTCAGGTGGTATCTATGTGATATCTAGAAAGTTCTTTAACCTCTCAGAGTCTCAATGTCCAAACTGTAGCATGGATATAATACCTACATCACAGGTAGATGCCATAAATCCCACTCCCAGACCATCCAAGGACAACTTAAGTTCCCATCCTCTGCACAACATTGGGGTCATCTCAGAGACAGGAAATCCATCTCCACAATCCACAGACCCTTACAGTCCATGGCCCTCTTCTTTCAGGATGTTTTGGAATCACAGCACTTTTCACACTTAATTGTAATTGTTTTTTGTGACCATCTGCCCCACTAAAATGTGAACTTCCTGAGGGCAAAGATTGTATCTTGCTACCACTACATCTCCAGCACTTACTGAAAAGCCTCCACAAAATAGCATACAATGATTATAAATAGAACAAGTGAAGAGGGGATCCACATCTGCCCTAGACTTCTTAGCACAGTAGTTGGTACACTGTAGATGTTCAGTAAATATTGAAAGAATAAAGTTCCCCAAAGACTGAGAGACCACAACTTCTCCATCCCTGACTGCCATACCTAGCACTGTGCTTGCCTCAGGCAAAGACCAGATCAATGAGAGAGCACTTTGTAAAATGCCCTGTGCTTCATGGCAACATTCCCTTTGTTTTCAAAGTGGAATTGTAATCATCATGCAAAAGAAGCACATGCTCACAAAGCAAAACTCACCCAGATGTTTCTGTGGCTTTGCTGTTCTCACCACAGAGATGCAAGTAATGCCCTGAGAATAGCCCTCAGCTCATGTAGGTTTCCCAGTTAGCATTAAGGCCAACTTCCCAATCAGAGTTCATACTTCACACAAGTCGCCAGATGGAAGATCTGCACCCCCTGCAGCCTCAGGCTTGGGAATGCTAAGACTAAGCCACTGTGTCTATTCTGCGTGATTTAAAACAAGAGCAAAGTAGACTTGCCTCCCAAGTGTTCCACAGAGAAACAAAATTCTGGCAGGTCAGCCTTGAGTTCACTCTACTTGAGAGATACCACGGGAGGAGGCGTGATGATCAGCTGAGAGAAGATTGGTCCCCAGACAGCCATACCTTTCCCTTCCTAATCGGGCTGACTACCTCATGGGATGCAGGACCTGGATACCAAAATCTCAAACTTCCTTATAGGTAACATAAACTTCAGAAATCAATAGGAAATGTAAAAAAAATAAATGCACCCAATGTTCACAGGGCACTTACTCTATATGTGGTGCTATACTATTCAGAGCTCAACTAGATATAGCTCCTGCTTATCATGAACTCTAAGCTATGGCTTTACATGTGATGGTGCTCAGGGCAAGCTACCCCAGGAGGTACCACTCTGGTATGCGGATTATTTTGAGCTGAAGACAATAAGGACTCAGAGAACTCAGGAAAAATATTTGAGTTTCCCCTCCCAAACTGTCTAAAGAATTTAAAACAAAAGATCTGCTTCAGGAAGGAGTTATTATCATGATGGCTGTAAAGATAATGAAGGATAGAGGTTACAACAGGAAAGGCACCAAGCCCCTTTTATCAAAAACTCTATCTCTCCCTGACCACATTATCTATAGATGACCCTGAGAAGAGTTGTCAGGCAAACATTTGCATTTCTATCTCCATGTGAGTTGTCTTCTTGCCCTCTGAGGTCCCAGACCACTACCCACCCCCAACACCTTCCTCGCCTTTAGCTACAATACTTAAGCGGGCAGCTTAGACAGAGGGACGAGTTGCTCATTTCTGAGTTTCTCCCATGTATACATGTTATTAAACTTGGTATTATTTTCTCCTGCTAACCTGTCTTGTTAATTATTTGGCCAGCCATAAGAACCTTAAGGAAAAGGGCAGAAGGAGATTCTCCCTCTCGCCCGACACATGAAATGACGCCATTGAAAGGATGGATCCAAGGAATATGGGCCAGAAGTGTCAGAAAACTGAAATAGTGCTTCTTCTTGCCTGTGGTAAGAAAGAGGGTATAGATCAGTGGTTCTCAACTGGGGGTGATTTTGCCCCCCAGAGGACATTTGGCAACATCTGGAGACATTTTTCATTGTCACAACTTGAGTGGTGAATAGGTGCTATTGGCATCTAGTGCGGAGAGGCCAAGGATGCTATGACACAACCTACAATGCACAGGAGAGCTCCCAACAACAAAGAATTATGTGACCCAAATGTCAACAGTGTTATTGTTGAGATGCTCTGCTAAAATGAAACAAAATTTGTCCTAAACTGATAATTATTGGGATAAAAACCGGGAGTTATGGTACATATGAGTTCATTACCCTGCTTTGACCACATCTGTATATATATTAAATTTTCTGTAATAAAAGATTTTTTAAATGCCATAAGATCACTCATGTCCTGGAGCCCCCTTTATCATCCAGTGGGAAATTAAAGCAGGGTGCCCTCATAGGAAAACTGAGACATTAAGGAAAATGGCTCTTGCAGTTGGTCCAAACTTCCGTGCCAAGGAAACTGAATCACAGAATTTTAGTCACTTTTCTGAGGTTGTACAGTCACTAAGTGGTTGAGCTGGGGTTCAGTCTGTCACTCTGGCACCAGATTAAAATCCCTTAACCACCTCACTATGCCAAGGTACACTACCCTCGTAGATTTCACATTTACCACAACTCCCTGCGGCAGACATTCCTTCTTTAATGACAGAACCCTGACTTTGTTAAAGCACCAATGTGCCCAGCCCAGGGGAAACACAGTGCCTGGTCTGAGCCAATAATATAATCCCATTCCCCTTTGCCACTACTCACTATCCCAGCCTCCTTTGCATCTAGGCATAGACATGTGACCTAGTTCTGGTCAGTGAGAATAAAAATAATAATTGTTCTAGGGAGATTCTTAGAAAATAAAATGAGAGCCCCTCCCTCCCCTCATGTGAGTATATAATACCTGGAGGTGCTGTAACCATCTTGCAGCCGTGAGGGGACATCCAAGAGAATTGAAAAGACACCAACCAGGTGCTCTGGCCTCATAGAATTAATAAAATAACACTGGAACCGCTGACCTCCAAACTTCTTCTAGAGTAAACAATAAATTTTATTACAACTTAAGCCAAGGGTTGGCAAACTTTTTCTGTAAGGGTTACATAGTAAATATTTTATGCTTTGCAAGCTATACAGTCTCTGTCACAACTACTCAGCTATGCCTCTGTACGACGAAAGCTGCCAGAGATTAAAAGTAAAGTAATGGGCATGATTGTAGTCCAATAAAACCTTATTTATGGACACTAATATTTGAATTTCATATAACTTTTACGTTTCACAAAATATTATTCTACTTTGATTTTTTTCAACCATTTAAAAATGCAAAAACCATTTTTAGCTGGCAAGCCACACAAAAACAGGCAACAGGCTGGATGTAGCTTAATCCAAACCTCAGTACCCAGATATTGACTGTCTAGAAGGGGAAGGGTCTTGTAAAATTGTTCAGATTAAGATATTAATGGTTAATAATAGTTTTATTGTACTTCAACTCCCAGAGACATTTTCATTCTAATAATGCCCACTCCTGTGAAATAAAGCTCCTACTGTGGAATTTCAGATATTATAATCATATTAAGGGGGTGGGGACACCAAAGAAAGTAGAAAACCTTCCTGGGACTCCCACAAGATCACACTGATAAAGAGGGAAAAAGAAAAACATAAATTTATGTCTCCACATATCACAATCTTTCCACACACCACAGGAAGCTAACACCGAGAGATAAAGTGAATGAACCCAAGGTTGCACAGGTAGAAGTTGATAGAGGGGGATTCCAGTCCAGGTGATGCCTCTCTGAAGTCCATGCACTTGGCACTATGGATCGCCAAAGAGATGGAAGTAGCTCAATTTCAACATTGTCCAAAATAGGGACAGCTAGGAAACGGCTATGATTGATACCATGAATATAAGGAGCTCATCTAAAATACAACATGGCATCGCCTCCTCAGATCTTACTTGAATCAAGGTGGTATATGAGAAACCAAAAATATATTGGGTGTGAATAAAATCTCAGATTCTCATACAGAATGTTAACAAAGTGACATTTCTATCTTAATCTCACCCAAATTATGTCTTTAAGCAGTGTTTCTTCTGTCATCACTGCTCAGGCTTATTAATGAGATCTATTCTCTGATGATGGAATATTTATTAACATTAAGATAGTTAATGTGGGTTGTTTGTTAATTGGAGAGATTTTCAAAGTGAAAATCTCATCATTTCCATGCAAAGAAAATAATCATAAAGTACAATCTAGAAATTGAAGCCTAGGATTGGATGCTGAGGCCATAGGACCTTCTTTATTCTTCACATCATCATGTAACGACCTTGACACCACAGACAATATGCCATTTGTATATTCTGTTTTCCATTAGTTTATTTAATTTTGTGTTCATTTATTCAACCAACATTTGCTGAGGACATAGTATGTGTGTGAAAGTATGCTAGGCACTGAACTAGAGGAGAAAGGTAAGTAATACTCTGCCCTCAAGTAGGCTTCAGGGTACACATATCCAGAAATACCAATAGTTTCGAGTAAAAAGTCTTAAATACCCTAAGAAACAGTCCATTTGAGCAAAGGACAGTCAGTTTTCAGGGGAAGTGAGTCTTTGCAACCCAGGCAAACTTGCAAAGGTTTTATTAAGAGAATGGTGGCTGGTAGAATTTTTAAGGAGGCTAAGTTTGAAGAGACTGAGATAGGGAAGGTTTAGAACACAGCAGGAGCCACGGCCCTCTGGAATTGCCAGGGAAGTCTGAGGCCATGTAGGCTGATGAAGGGATGGCCTTTATTCCCTCTCTGACCAGCCAAGTCAAGCTTGCTTGGATTCCCAGGAACAGACCAGTGACTACTTTGCAAAGAAGTTTCTTCAGCCATTCAGTAAATTTCTCATTGATCCTCATTTATAAAATGAACTTCACAGAAATCAAAGAACCACAAATATCTAAAATACCTAATAATTATATATTTTAGTATTTTTAATGATGGTAAAAATAGAATGAGAGAGCGTTGACACAAAAGGTAGCAGTCAGATAGAAAATCATTTACAAGCATAAATTCTGTGGGATATTAGAGTTTAAGGATGGCAGCAGCAAAGTACTAGGGAATTTTGAGATTTCTTGGTGATGTCTAAAGAAAACAGAAAAAATAATATTCATTCTCCTAGGACAGTGTTGTAAAAAAATAATAAATAAAATACAACAAAAAATATGAATAGGTTAACTTTTGCTCTCTTCCTCATAGTTGATTAAAATCAGAATGCATATTTGGTCACTCTGTTCATGCTAATTTTTTTCTCCTTATTGTTTTTATTCCACCCTTGAATTCACTTTGTTGCCCAACAATCTCTTCATGGCGATTTTCACCTCTGCGTTTCTGAGTGTGTAGATGATGGGGTTCAGCGTGGGGGTGATGACCGTGTAGAATACAGCCACCAGTTTGTCCTCAGTGAAGGTGGAGGAGGGTCGCATGTAGAGGAAGATGGCAGGTCCAAAAAACAAGAGAACCACCATGATGTGAGAGGCACAGGTAGAGAGGGCTTTGCGCCTCCCCTCTGCAGAATGGTTCCTCAAATTTACCAGGATGATGATATAGGAGGACACCAAGAGGAGGAAGGAGAAGACAGCAAATAGTCCACTATTGACCAACACAAAAACCCCCTCCACAGAGGTGTCAGTGCAGGCAATCTTGAATAAGGGATGGAGGTCACAGAAGTAGTGGTCAATCACATTGGGACCACAGAAGGGCAATTGGACAGTGACAGTGATCTGAACCATGGAGTGAAAAAAGCCCCCAAGCCAGGAGCCAGCCACCAGAAGGTGACACACAGGGCGGCTCATGATGGTTGTGTAGTGAAGGGGTTTGCAGATGGCCACATAGCGGTCACAGGCCATTACCGTGAGCAGGAAGATCTCACTAACTCCAAAGAAGTGGAAGAAGAATATCTGAGCCACACAGCCCTCCAGGGAGATGGTTTTAATCTTGGCAAGTAAGTCTGTGATGAATTTAGGGACAACAGTAGAGGAGTAACTGATCTCCACCAGAGACAGGTAGCTAAGGAAGAAGTACATGGGGGACTGCAGACTCTTACTGACGCTGACCGTTAGAATGATGAGGCCATTACCCACCACCGTGGCCAAGTACACGGGAAGAAACACCACAAAGCACACCCTCTGCACCTCTGGATCCTGGAAAAGACTGGCAATAATTAACTCAGTCACGTTATTTCTACTCGCCATGGAATCCTTTCAGATGAGCCGGACACAAGCTACTGAGAGACCTGAAATAAAACAAACACTGATTTTAACCAGTTCACCTCATTTATAGCACATTAGACAGTGTAAACCACTTTACAATAAAGATTTATCATAAAGTCATCCATTTAGCCAATTTGTACTCGCTCAGCATGAAATATTAGCAATTTAACAACAGTTTATATATTAGAAAATGAAGGCTTAGAGAAATGGTAATTTACCCAGGATCACCCAGAAAATGGTGGATTTTCAGACTCAGAACCAGTCTCTCTGACTTCACTCCAAGGTTCTTTCTAATTCACCACCAGATATTCTGAATTTGGGGGCCATTAGATTCATAGTCCATATTTTTATTATCTTCATTGCATTTTGACAGCTCTATCCTATTGGGGAATCCCCATGACACACTGCTGCTGCTGCTAAATTCCTTCTTTCCTTCATCTCTGCCTCAGGGAATCATCTTCCCACTCACAATTCTTCCCTTTCCAATAGGTCCTCTGTACTGTTTTCTTCACTCAGTTAGTTATACCAGTCCTCAACTTACTCCGGTCAGATTTCTTTGCCTGTCTTGCAGCTTCAATAACTAAGTTTATGTGACAAATGCTTAAACACTCTGGAGAGAATTCAACCTACTAGTTTGTCTCCATCATTTCACTATTACATTTATTTATACCTCTTGGCCCACTGCTCTAACTACCGAGAGATCCTGAATCACAGAGCTTGTCCTCTAGAGCATTGTTTTGGCTTGTTAGCCTGCTTGTTTGGGTTCCAGGTGGGTAGCCTGCAGCAAAGTATATGATAACAATAGTGAGGATTTCTCAATGTTACTTCCCTGGAACAGATACTTACTAAGCACACTTGTACACCTATACACAACCCCCAACTATGCACAAGAAATATTGATCAAGGTACACTTTCAAGCTAACAAATGTGATGTGATTCAAAACAATATTCTTTAGATTAAGGTGCCAATTAGGAATTTTTTTCACCACATATAGTCCATCAGAAACAATAAAGAAATAGTATGAGCATTTTGATTCTCTGCTATAAATTTTATCATCATTGCTTTACTCTCTATCTCTGATTTCATACTGAAATTTTCAAGAAATATAATTTCAAAGAAGTAAAAATGCACCTGAACTGCAAGGATCAGAATCAACAAAGAAAACAAAAGTCACTGATATGAACAGATGAAAACAAGGTTGCATGTGTCAGAATTCTTCAGGGAGGACACACACTGAAGTTTGAAGTTTCCTAAGATAGCAGAGCACAGGTGTTCTTAACAAAAAAAAAAAAAAGGTAATTATATAAGGAGATGAATATGTTAATTAGCTCACCTGTAGGAATCATTTTATTATGTATATGTATATCAAAACATCAAGCTATAAATACTAAATAGATACAATTTTTATTAAAGAAAAAAAATTTTAAGATTAAATAAATTACTCAACCTAAAAATAATCAAGAAACTAGTATTCTGAAGCAAGAAAAATAGTAGAGAAAGAGACCATGGCATCTCAGAGATGTAGACAGTACCCTGGATCCTTGACTTTTCAATCCCTCGTGCAGTCCCTTGTGTACTTGGGTACCAGAGAAAGTCACTTTATTCCTCAAATCAATTCTCCTCTTTGCTTAAGCCTGTTGATGTGTTTGTGTTTCTTGCAAGCAAAAACTCCTAAGATATAAACCTAGGAAAAAATAAATAAATGAACTGAAGACCACTAGCAACAATAAGAAAGTTCAAAATCCATTACTAGTTAGGAAACTCAACTGAAAAATATTCCTTCTACAATAGCCAAGAAGTTTTTTAAATAAAAAGCACTTAAAAATGTGATACAGTTATGCAGAGAAAACCATAAAACTACTAAGGGAACGTGAGAAAATACATGTATAAGGGGGAAACCATACTTATATCTACCAAAAAACAATTCTTACAAAATCATGCTTAAATTATAAAATTGAACACAATGAAAATTTCAACTCTTCCTAAATATATCTACAAATTTATGCAACCTCAATCAAAATACAATGGAATATTTCTTTGTAATTTACATAATTTAAAGTTCATCTGCAGAAAATAAAAGAAAAGATCAGCCCTCCATGGAAGCAAAAGGAAACTGCCTATCTAAGAGCTAGTTTCCAGGAAGGTGGATGCAGCAGAGAAATTACATTAAATACCCATGACCTAACACAAGCAATATTACCAAATTCCTCATATCATGGTGCCCTTTCCTATGGGAGCAGTGATGTAGGCACCAGGCACCCACAATCGTTAGGAATATCTGACACCATCTCAGTAACTTGGAAAATCAAGTAGCTGAATGGTTAGAAGATAATTCTGTGAAACTCAAGAATCTCCTTTTACCACATCTTCTCTCATGAACTCAAGGAAAAGATTTAGACAGAGATTGGGTTGTAGCTGATGAGACAGAGCTGTGGAGTAGTAAGACACCTACAGGCAAGTGTGACTTGGAATATACTCTGAAGCCCCCATCACCCTCAAAGCCACCCAGGCTTTAGCTTAGATGTCACATACAACCTACATCGCCACTCATTCCCACACCCAGTCATCACCACACCCCATTAACTTTACATTTAAACCCTCTCGTCTGTGGGCACTTTCTCTCCATTCTTGCTGCCACCACTTTCTCACACGCTGTCAGTTGATGCCTAGATGACCAAAGCACCTTAGTCTCCAGGTGCTCCCACCTCATCCATCCTGCATCTGAAGCCAGAAAACTGTTTCCTGACGCTTCTTTCCTCAGATCCTCCATTGTGTGGGAATAACCAGGGAAAAATCTGAACCCTTCTGACTCACTTTTAAAGACCATCGCAGACTGAGCCACCTCAACAATCACCCTCTTATCCACTAAAATTCACCTCACCTCTGTTCAACTCAAGGCCCTCTCCCCGTCCCACAAGCCCACCCTGCTCATTCCCGCCACAAGCCTCCCTTCACCAGAAATGCCCTCTCCTGTCCCTTCAACCCCACTCGCCTTCCAAGCCCAATTCCAGTCTTATGTGTTCAATGAAGCTTGTCTTTAATACTCCAACCCACATGAATCTTGTCTTCTCTGAGCATTGTAAACACTTTGATGATTTTCCTTAAACGTAAATCTGATCAAGTTACTTCTCTACCTAAAATCGATCAACACCTCCTCATTGCCCACAGCATAAATTCCAATATTCTAAGTACGTCCTTCCTGGACTGGCCATTGCCTATCTTTCCACCCTTATTTGCATTCCCTAAATGAATGTTATACAGCTATTTCCTAACCAAGGGTGTCTTTTCTCCTTTCTCTCTGCTTAGTATTCCTTCTTTCTAGATTGCATGAGGATCCTCACTACTATAGGAATACTGTATTCTCTCCTTTGTACTCCTACGATACTTTATCATACTTATTTTTTAGTAATTAACAGATTCTTTATAATTGTAACTCTGTGTCCATATATTCTACTAAGAAATATGCTATCCTAGTACTCAAAATTATCTGTTTAATATTTTTTAATTCATTATTATTAATTTCATTTTGGTTGATAATATAGCTAGTATTTCAATAGAACCATGTGCTACACCCTTTAAAGGTGCTCTATATACATTAATTCATTCAATTTTAGGAACAAATTTGTGATGTGGGTACTATTATTATCACCCCTTTTTTTAAATATGAGTAAAAAGAAGCGCGGTTAAGTGAATTAACAGGCCTAAGGTTACAGAACAGTGGAGTCAGGATTTCAATCCAAGCAGCATAAACACAGATCATATGCTTTTTAACCACTGCCCTATACAATTTCTAGGTATATAACATATAAGTGAAGAGTTAAAATTACATATACCCTTTTGTTAGAAGTCCAAGGTATATTTATTCACCAACACAAACAAATATTTCTTAATGAATCTGAACTCATTTTTTTTTTTTGATCCATTAGAGAAACTAAGCAAAATATCCTAGGACCAATATGAGAGATCACTCAGAGATAAGAGAGGAATAAGGAAGGGTCCAGTTTTTCCAGCCTTCATTCCTGAGAAGGAATACCTGACAGTCTTCCTTTTTGAAGACCACATTTTCCTTTTCTGGCATGTCTACATTTTCTGTATTTATTCCTCTGTCTGCTACCTGCCATCAATGATTCCCACCATTCCCTCCCACTTAGATGGTAAGAAACACCTCTTCTCTCCCCACAATGTTGCCTCATCTAGAAGCATGGAAAGAAAAGGTGACCAGCATGTAAAAGTCTAAATCAGAATTTGAGCATATAGACTCTCCATCAGGTAACCTGCTGGACTCTAGACCAAAGCATAATGATAGACGCAGGCAATGGCCAGAGGAAGTATAAGAGAGAGCTTGACATGCCGGTGTGACCGATTGCAGAGTGAAGTAATGGAAACTCCATCCCAGTCATGTGCTGCCACATTCCCAAACGGTACCTCAAAGAATCCCCAAATTGTAAAGGACTTTAAATTCATCAAATTTTGTATAATTTTGCCACAACAAAAAATAAATTTAATTCATTACCCTGAAAAAATCTTCAAACCCCACCAACTCATTTTACGAATGAACACTTGTGGCTCGAAGAGAGCAACTGACTTGCCCAACGCCCTGTGGCTGCTTAGAGACTCTGCACCTTACTTCCAGTCAAATCACCTACCTTTAGTTCAGAAAATCTGGTGTGGTTTTGTTCTGCCTTGGAACAAGGAATTGGGTTAAATGGATCTCCAATGCACCTAAGTGCCTCCAATTCGGCATGAAGTTAGTTAGCCACTCTGCTGGAATAGATTATTACTCAAGGAGATGATCTGGTTTGGGAAAACTGGGAGGGATGGAGCATTGGAGTCCTCTCTGGGAATCCTGGTCCCTGGACAAGCAAGGTCTCTTGCCTAATATTACCCACACAGCTGAGTTTTTGTTGAAGGCCCCCAATGAGTAAAGTTCAGGTCACACTCAGTTAAGAGTGGTGCTGAAAAGATTTAGAGAACTTTTACTCTGACCTCCTCTGTTTATAGATGAGGTGACAGAGGCTGAGAGGTTAATTGGATTCCCAGGCCACACAATAGATATTTCCCAGGTTACTAACCCAGAAATGGGTGCTCTATCAATAGCACAAGGCTGTTTTCTGATGGGTGGTAGTTACTGCTCGATTAAAGGATCAGACTTTTAATCACCAACAACAAATAACCAATGTTCCTGGAAACTCTTAGAAAAAGAAGTAGATAATGGCTAAGACGAACTACCAAAAAAAGGAAAATTTAGGGGATGTTGAGCTGGGTTGATTTTTAAGGTCTTTATTTTGATGTAGAAAACCAACCCACCCACTGACTGTCCAAGGGTTCTGATTAAATGCTTAGATCCTTGAGCTGTTTAAAATAAATTAACCCACACACTATAATCAAGGGAACAACTTCCCCATGGAATTTCCTTTCTCTAGGGTGAAACTTTGTCAATTAAACTATGACTTAGGAAAAGTTTAAAATCTGTCTCAATTAGTTTAGTGAGATTTCTATAAAGTTTTTGCACCCAATAATGCGGTAGTAAGAGAAGAAAATTGAAGGAAAAACATAAAGGGAACTTTTTTCCAGACTTGACTACTGAGAATGAAAAACAGAATGAATAGAGAAGAAAAAGAGGACTGGACAGGAAGCCAGAACACCTGGGCACTAGCTTTGGTTCAGTAATTGATTAACCATCTAACTTAGGCCATGTATTTCACCTCCCCACTCCTCACCCTACCCAGTTCCCACTTCCATATAAAATGACAGAGTTGGGCCAGACTATCTCCATTGCACCCTCCATCTAACGCTCATGGATTCATGTGTAAGTCATTTAATCTCCCTGTGCCTCAGCCTCTCCATCAATAATGATATCAGTAATAATAATGTAATATAGTGAGAACTTTCTCAGAAAGAGATATAATTCATCTATCCATTCATTCACACATTCATTGAAGAAATGGGGTCGAATCCTATTATGCCAAGCACTGTTCTAGGTGTTGGTGACTCAGTAGTGAAAAAACAAAGCCCCTAACTCAGGTAGGTTTCTTCCTTCATATCCTCAACCAGGGAATATAAGTAGAAAAAGAGAATAAACACACAAAACTTGATATGCAAGTCAAACAGTATTAAGTCCTTGAATACAAATAAAACAGGTTAACGATGATAGCGAAAGCTGCTGGATATTATTTTATACAAGGTAGTAAAGAGAACTCTTGTCAAGATCTCTGTGTATTCTCTTGAGAATAAGGAAGGGGAAGTGAGACCTGTAAGGAAACCAGTTAGGAGAACATCACATAATCCATCAAGAGATGATGTGGGGCCCAGCCCCATGGCTGAGTGGTTACAGTTCCACATGTTCTGCTCTGGCAGCCCAGGTTCACAGGTTCAGATCCCAGGCATGGACCTACTCCACTCACCAGCCATGCTGTGGTGGTGTCCCACAGACAAAAAAAAATAGAGGAAGATTGGAACAGATGTTAGCTCAGGGTTAATCTTCCTCAAGTGAAAAAGAGGAGGATTGGCAACAGATATTAGCTCAGGGTGAATCTTTCTCAGCAAAAAAAAAAAAGAGAGAGAGAGAGAGATGATGTGACTTAGGACAGGATGGTAGGAACAAAGGTTTTAGGAAGTGGTCAGATTCTGGATAAATTTTGAAGGTGACTGATGTTTTGATTGAGAAAAGAGAAAAAAATTAGAAGAATCAAGGATATCACTAAGGTTTTAGATTTGAACAATCAAAGTAAAATAAGTCAGACAGAAGATAAATACCATATGATCTCAGTTACATGTGGAACTAAAAATAAAACAGAACAAAACAAAAAACCAAGCTCACGGATACAGAATAGAGATTGCTGGCTGCCTAAGGCATGGGGTGAGGAATGGGCAATACGGGTGAAGGGGGTCAAAAGGTACAAATTTCCAGTTATAAAATGAATATGTCTGGAGGATGTAATGTACAGCATGGTGACCATTGTGATGGATGTTAACTGGACTTATTGTGGTGATCATTTTGCAAAATATACAAATATCAAATCTTAGGTTGTACACCTGAAACTAAACTAACATAGTGTTATGTCAATTATACCTTAATTTAACATATATTAATATATAATATACATTACATACAAATATGTGCATTATTAATTATTATTAGTTATATTAATTATATAATTTAATATTATTTTATTAATTATTAATAATAGTATTATACATACATATATATATATATATATATATATATATATATAAAAAACAAACTTGAGCAATCAAACCAGAGTTGCCATTTACTGAGGAACGAATGACTGGGAGAACAAGAATAGCAGAGAATAATAAGAATTCTGTTTTGGACATTTTAAGTGAAGTTGCCTTTCAAAATTCCCAATAGAGTCCATCAATATGGCAACATAGGTTATTCCTAATTCAGTCTCCCTCACAAGACCAACTAGTAACTATCCATGGACAAGACACCATTGTATAAATCTCAGAACCCAAAGGTGAGGCTGAAACATCCCTCCCTGGACAACAGAGACCAAGAAACACTGCTTTAGAAGGGTAAAATGAGCAGTTTAATTTCGACTGCATTGCCCCCCATGCCCAAACGAACACAGCACTGCACTGAGAGGGCCCCCCTAGGCCTACAATTTCTCCAGTGAGAAAAAGAGAACCCAAGGTGGATATCCAGCTTCTTCTGTTTTGCGAGACACTTCCCAGAAGGCCCAGTCAGGTCTCACCTCATGGGAATCACTGTGTGAACTTGCATAGCTCAACCACTGGGGATCAGATAGAGACAGATAAGAGAGGTGGGGCTTACAGCAACCAGCATTCAGATCTTGGAGGACCAAGTTCCTGCTTGCAGTGGTTCCCGAGCAGAGATCCCAGCCAGCGGCTCTGCCCATCTGCAGAGCCAAGCCAGTGGCCCTGTCTGGCCAGGGAGTTCAATTGGCAGTTCTGCACAATTCAGATCCCCAGCCACTGGGCCAAACCAACTGGGGAGCCCATTCTATGACCCTTCCTGGGCAGGTCAGCAAATTCTAGTCTTGCCCAACTGCACAGCATAGTCTCCGGTCGTTGCTCTGGGAAGTAAAGCCACAGACAGCCAGTAGCCATGGAGCACATCCTTTGGCCCACCAAGGCAGAGGAGAAAATTCACAGTCCCACCCAACTAATGATCATAGCCCCCAATCCTGCTCCTCTGGGAAGCATGGCAATAGACACCTGGCAGCCATAGAGCACATCCTATGGCCTGCCCAGGCAGGGAGCCAAGCCAGCAGCCCTGCCCAACTGTTGAGTATAGCCTCTGGCCCTGCATAACCAGTATGAACAGTAACCCTGAGCAGCCTCAGAGCCCGGCCTACAGTACCACTGAACCATGGATCCCAGCCTACAACCCCACCCAGCAGTGGAGCCCAGCATATAGGCCTACCTGATTGCTAATCACAGACTTCAGCCTTGACCAGGCAGGAACCCAGCCAGTGACTTTGCTCAATCACAAATCATAGCTTGCAACCCCATCCAACCAGACAGTGACCTCACATAACCATGAAGCACAATCTCTAGCCCCACCCAAGTCCAGAGGACAGCCCGAGGCCCCACCTAAACACAAAGTAAAGCCAGTGGCATCATCAAATTGGAGAGCTCAGCCTGAGGCCACACCTGACCAGGAGCTAATGGATGGTGTATTCTAATATATTGAATTAAAAAAAAATAACCTGTCGGGGCCGGCCCGGTGACGCAAGCGGTTGGGTGCGCGCGCTCCGCTGCGGCGTCCTGGGGTTCGCTGGTTCGGATCCCGGGCGCGCACCGACGCACTGCTTGGTGGGCCATGCTGTGGTGGCGTCCCATATAGGGTGGAGGAAGATGGGCACAGATGTTAGCCCAGGGCCGTCTTCCTCAGCAAAAAAGGAGGAGGATTGGCGGATGTTAGCTCAGGGCTGATCTCCTCACAAAAAAAAAAATAAATAAAAATAACCTGTCAACCAGAAATGCTATACCCAGCAAAGCTGTCCTTCAAAATAAAGGAGACATGAAGACTTTCCAGAATGAACAAAAATTGAAAGAGTTCATCACTACTAGAGATGTCTTACAATAAATGCTAAAGGACATTCTACAAGCTGAAGTGAAATTAACATTTTACTAATTAACATTGTAAAAACGTATGAATGTGTAAAACTCATTGAGAAACGTAAATATAGTCAAAGTCAGATTCTCTAATATAATTGTGGTATGTAAATCATTTAGGGTCTAGTTAAAAGTAAAAACAATTGGGGGCTGTCCCAGTGGCGCAAACGGTTAAGTGCGTGCGCTCCACTGCAGTGGCCTGGGGTTCGCCAGTTCAGATCCTGGGTGCGCATTGATGCACCGCTTGTCAGGCCATGCTGTGGCAGCATCTCATGTGGCGTGGAGGAAGATGGGCATGGATGCTGGCCCAGGGCCGGTCTTCCTCAGCAAAAAGAGGAGGATTGGCAGATGTTAGCTCAGGGCCGATCTTCCTCACAAAAAAAAAAAAGTAAAAACAATTGTATAAAAATAACTATAACTGCAATACAGTTAGAACTGGTTAGTGAGAGATGAGATTTAAAAGTAGTCAGCCACAGTCCTATAGGGTACTGTTGGACAGGAGCAATCTTGCCCCTGATCCAGGGAAATAGCTGCAAGTTTGCAGCAGAAGTAAACACTGCAGTGTTGTAGACCTGGGCTATCCAATGTAGTAGCCACCAGCCATATGTAGCTATTTAAATTTAAGTTCAATAAAATTAAAAATTCAATTCCTCAGTCATGCTAGACATATTTCAAGTACTAATTAGCCACATGGCTAAGGACTACCGTGTATTAGCATAGATTTGAACATTTCCATTGTTGACAGAAATAATCAATAATCGTTCTATCGCAAAAAAGAAAGAAGAGAGTTCTATTTGAGCCAAACTGAGGACTATAGCCTGAGAGTCACAGCATTCACAAGGGAAGAAAGTGCTCCAGAGAAAAGCAATTTTTAGTACTTATACACCATTTCAAAACAAAGATACATACATCAAGCATGACAGGGGTACATTCCTGTAAGGCTTCAAGAAGATGTTTGTTACAGATTAGCACATACACAGTGGGTCAACATGATCCTGGCATCTTGGGAAGGGAGACATCTTCAAAGAGTGCTGGTGTTATAAGAAGGAAAGCATTAATTTTTATCTTCAAAAGAGTACATTCTTTAAAGCAGATGTACAATGTTAGGCTACAAGTCAAGCTTCTTGGGTTCAAATAAATTTCAGGCCAAATCAAGTTCAAACCAGAATGGCTTCCCCACGTACTTCAATACATAAAAATTTTCTTATATCACTGTCATCACAGAATTTTCTATTGGCAATGCTGATCTAGACCTCAGCAGCTTCAGATAACAGAATGTTTACCTAGAGTAGGCAGGGACCTTCTCTGTCCCATGTACCACTGTGTGTCCCTAGCACTTAGAGTAATGCCTGCTACATAGTACATACTCATTGTCTTGTGGAATAAATTATTAAATGGATCTAAAAGCCTTGAAATGGGTGAATGATTAAGTAAATTATGCTACAATTGGACTCTGTGATATTACCAAGCAATCACTAATAACTTTTATGAAAATTTTTAATCACTCAGGAAATTGGTATGTAATAGAGTGCCTGAGAATATATGACAATCCTTACATCCATTCTCCCCTTTCTCTTTAGGAACAGAACAGAAACCTGATTTTAGCTAAACACAATTCTACACAGAATAAAATATTATAGTTTCCAGACTCCCTTTCAATTAAGGGTGACAGGGTAATTAATTTCAATCAAATAAGAGGAAAGCAAAATTGCTGTGTGGCACTTCTGGAAAATCTCCAAAAAGGGAAAGTGAACAGTTTATCCTCCTTCCTTCCCCTTTTCTGCCTCTTGGAACATAAACGAAATGCTAGAGTTGTGTTGTCCAATATGGCATCTAATAGTCACGTGTAGAATTTAAATTTAAACATATTAAAATTAAATAAAATTTAACATTCAGTTCCTGGATCTCATTAGCCACATTTCAACTGCTCAGTAGCCACTACCCTATTGGACAGCACAGACAGAACATCTCCAGCACGGCATAAAGTTCTACTGGACAGCACTGGTATGGAGCACCAGCAACCCTTTCAGGTCATGAGGTTGAAGCTACAGGCTGAAGATGGCAGAGTCTGGATTTCTGATGATATTGTTGGACCCCCACAACAGTGCTGGACTTTCCACCTTTGTACTTTTGTCGTTCTATCTCATAAGTTGCCTTTTTTTTCTGTTATATGCAATAAAACTTGTACCTAAAAGGATACAAATAACACACTGGAAAAAATACAAAACTGTATATGCAAAGTAGTTTGTAGCATGCTACCAATTTTTCTTTAATGAGATTGTTACATTTATTGTCTAAAAAAATACATTTGTTTAATGCTGTTACCAAATCAACAATTGAGAACTAACTACATGTTCTCCAATGGTAAGTGGTATAATTAGACTGTTACTACTTCTGTGAATTCAGTAGGCATTTTTAAAATGTTACAATATTCTACATCTCTTAAAACAATGGAAAAAGTGCTTTCTTTTTGTTCCTGTGTTTTTCCAGTGAGACCAGATCAAAGGGAGTAATTAGCTCTCAATAGAGCCACCAAGTCCCCACCCTCAGTAGGTGAGGTGATCCCTGAGAGCTTTGACGATGCAGTTAGATTAGATGTTATCTGGCCATGCAGTATCCAGTGACTCAGAGTTCACTGATGATGTGCTTTCCGTAGCTCTCAGTGAGGAAACCAAACGTGCACATGGGTAAGGGGCTCCCATCACAGCCTGCATCCTGCAGTCCTAGCTCCTACAATATAAGCAAGGCATCCAGAGAAAGGAAGGGTAGCTCCACTGAGCTTAGTCCTGGACCAAATGCCTTAAAATATACAATGACAAAATATAAGTATATTCAGCATAAAAAATAATGAGGAGGCTGTGTTACAGTCAACACCTGTTTAACAAATATTTATTGAGCACCTACAACGCGCCAGGTACTGTGTGCTCCACTCAAGAGCAACTAAACAACAGGGAATATTTAGCCCAAAGAAACCTCAAAACAAAAAGACTGAACTGCCATCAAATGCTCAAAAGCCTATTGGAGTGCAATCAAAGCCTATCTTGAGTAGCTCAAAAGGACTAAAAGAAGACTTATGCGTGGACAGACATGCAGTCATCATCATGCAAAAGAAAACTAATGACCAGCAGTAATGATAATACCAATGACAGTGACATTTATTGAGCCCATGGCACAACTCTCTACCATATTCTTTTTTAAAACTTTTACATGTTATATTATCTTATTTAATATTCAGAATAATCTTATGCAGCCCATACTATTGTTAATCTTATTGTATTTATGCAACAGGGTCTCAGAAAAGTTAAGTAGCTTGTATCTTGGGTTGTGGCTGAGAGGCAATTGGAACAGTGTGATGAATTACAGAGACTGAGTTCTCCAAATTTTAACAGGAAGAGATGTGATCCTCACCATGAAAGTTCAGAAAGAATCAGTAAGAACGGATCTAGAAAGGATTGTCCATGGTCCTGAAATGTTGTTTATTCAACAAGCACGTATGAAGCACCAGCTATGTGCATAATATTTAGAGCTGCAATGAAGAAGAAGAGTAGTGGATAGTCCCACACTTGAAAGCTTACAGTCTAGTGAGAGAGAAGCACATATAAAATAATAAAATCAAACTGATAAGGGCAATGATAAAAGTATGTAAAAGTAACCACGGACAGGAGACACAAATTCAACCCAAGGAGGAGGGGGGTCAAAGAAAGCTTCATAAGACAGATGATTTTAACCTAGGTCTTAAAGGATGTATAGGATTTTGCCATGTGGAAAAGGGTGATAAAGTCATTCCAGGCAGAAGTGGTATTTTCTTAGGGATTAATGATGGCCATCCATGGCCATGATTAGAGGCGACACTAAAGGGAAGTGGGGGAGATTTCCTGGTGCCTTTAAAACCACTATTCACCTACATGCTCAATCAGCACCTAAGGAGAAAGGGAAAAGTTCTTAAAGCCTGTAGCACACCTATGATGCTCCATCCCTCTGCAGGAGAGGTGGAAGGACAGAGCACAAATGCAAAGCCAGTCTGTGTAATTCCAAAGTCAACAGGCAAATTTTTCAATATTCTCTAAATTGTTCACGATGATATGAGGCGGCGAGTTGAGGTAGAGATTCTGAGCATTGAAACAACGTCATAGACACAGACTGCCTCATCACACTTCACCAAGAAACACTAATAGACATGAAAAGATACGGAGTTGGCATGGTCACTGAGAATAAAGGACAGAAGTCTGGAGTAGAAATATGCATGGACAGTATTTTCCTCCCCTTCATTCTTCAAATTAGGCCTAAAAAGCATTTTGTATATTCTGTGTTATTTTTACATCTGATTAGTCTGAAACTGATCTCCTTTTTGTTAAAATGTTTGACTTGATCTTTTCCTATTGTTAGCTATAATCTATGTTATTTTGATTTTTTTTTTTAACTTATGGATGCTAGACATTGTGAAAGGGCCCACGGAGATGGAAGGATTATCTTTTGTGCCAACATATGACAAGAACTGAAATTGTTGCAGGGATTTTTCCAATATTTGTAGTCAAATAGTCTATGGTACAAGATGCCAAGAAACAACCAGAAGAGAAAAATTCCTAGACACGGTTTTCGAAGACACTGCCCACATTGGAAGAGAAGATCAGATTGGTACCCTTCTTCCCAAATATTCCGTAATAACTCCTCTGTTTGGTTTCCTTTTTTAATGAAATATAGTTTGTTATCATGAGGGAGGTTGAACAAAGAGAGAAACAGGAAGGAGAAAAGGAAGAAGGAAAAGGGAAGGATGGATGGTGGTCATAAGAAGAAATGAATCACCTACAAAACATTTGTCAAGATGTTCTCCTTTGCATTTGCACTAAGTTTGAGTCTTCACATTGCCTAATACCATGATATTGTTGGATATCATGAAGCAAATCTGACCTCTGTCCTTGGAACATTACATAAACATAATAACAAATTACCAGGGAGTCTTCAGTTACTAAGGAGAATCACAGCAGCAGTAACATTAAGTCTTTATATTTGTTTCTGCCATGCATGAATGTCACACTAAAATCAAAATCCATTTCAAGAACAGAGAATAATCAGACATACATTTTTTAGTCACTTTCTCATTTTCACTCCATCTCTGAGTTCTCATTTTTGCCCCACAGCCTCCCCATGGCGATTTTCATCTCTGCGTTTCTGAGTGTGTAGATGATGGGGTTCAGCATGGGAGTGATGACCGTGTAGAACACAGCCACCAGTTTGTCCTCAGTGAAAGTAGAAGAGGATCGCATGTAGAGGAAGATGGCAGGTCCAAAGAACAAGATGACCACTGTGATATGAGAGGCACAGGTGGAGAGGGCTTTGCGCCTCCCCTCTGCAGAATGGTTCCTCAAATTGACCAGGATGATAATATAGGAGGTCACCAAGATGAGGAAGGAGCACAGAGCAATTAAGCCACTGTTGGCCAACACAATAATGCCCTCCACAAAGGTGTCAGTGCAGGCAAGCTTGAATAATGGATGGAGGTCACAGAAGTAGTGGTCAATCACACTGGGACCACAGAAGGGCAACTGGATGGTGATGAGAATCTGAATTATGGAGTGAATAAAGCCCCCAAGCCAGGAACCAGCCACCAGTACGTGACATAGTTGGCGGCTCATAATGTTCATATAATGAAGAGGCTTGCAGATGGCCACATAGCGGTCATAGGCCATCACCACAAGCAAAAGGATCTCAGTGACCCCAAAGAAGTGGAAAAAGAATATCTGAGCCACACAGCCCTCCAGGGAGATGGTTTTAATCTTGGTGAGTAAGTCTGTGATGAATTTAGGGACAACAGTGGAAGAGTAACTGATCTCCACCAGGGACAGGTGGCTCAGGAAGAAGTACATCGGGGACTGCAGACTCTTACTGACACTGACCGTCACAACGATGAGGCCATTGCCCACCACCGTGGTCAGGTACATGGGAAGAAACACCACAAAGCACACTCTCTGCACCTCCGGATGCTGGAAAAGGCCAGTGAACATTAACTCACTCACATTACTTGTACTGGCCATGGATTTCATTTGAAGAAGATGGATCTCAGAGAAGAGCCCTGTGATAAAACAAACACAATCATAACACCAATCCTTCATGTTTATTTAGCACTTGCCTGTTGATGGAACCTTTTCACACATAACATCTCACCAGTTTATTTATTTGTTTGTTTGTTTGTTTGTTAATAAAGCAAATGTCTATCCATTCACTGCTCATAGCCCACTCTATATAAGACACTATTCGGTCTACCTCACAAAAACTCTGTGATTCTCATATCCCAAGTGAGAAAACTGAGGCTCAGAGGAATGAATTAGTCAAGCCACCCAGTAAGAAGTGAATCCAGAACAAGAACCTGATAATTTTATTCCAACTAGTATATTGTTTCAAGTATACCACACTGAAAAACTAATCAACATTTTCAGCATTAATAACCATTTATGTTAATTACTAACGATTCTCCCAATCTCAATGTTGTTTCATCAGGCCTTTCTGTTAGAGATTCTCAAGTGAACTTCTGCTCCTGAATCCCTTGTTTCCTCCATTTATTCCCCAGAAATGTCGATCTCTTTAATATTTTCTCCCTTTCTAAAGAGTGTCTTCGATATTTTTCTTTCATGAACTATATAAGTTTCTGAATTCTTTCAGGCCTTGTGGTTTCACCCAATCCCACAGCTTCACGAAATTTTACAAACATTTTGAGAAAATTTTGACACCTGGGACCAAAGTGGACATTTGGAAGTTGTTGAGAATATAGCTCAATACCAAACAATAATTCAAGCATAATATATGGGGATTCACTAGTTAGTTTGTTTCTGTCTTCCAGTTTTCCCACCATTGGCAAACATTTTTGTTAGCAGCAGGTTAGGATTTATTTCAATTCAGTTCTTTGGCCAAATGTTTTATTAAGCACCTACTATATGCCTGGGTGATTCAGGCACGTGAAGGAAGAAGGAAAGATGGCTTTCACTCAGGAAGATCAAACTTCATGCAATCAAACAGCACACTTATAAAACGAGGCAGAGAAAACTCTCAAGATTTTCTCTGCTTTTAACATTACTTGAAGTATCTCTTATTCCTCTTGTTTTTCCTTCTTCTGCTTAGGCTTCCATACTGAAATGGATTAAATACCTCCCCTTGCCAGTTTTTCTCATTGTGAGAATTTGAAGACATACACAAGGTGAAAATATGCTGAGAGAGGGGCTGGCCCCGTGGCTTAGCGGTTAAGTGTGCGCGCTCCGCTACTGGCCACCCGGGTTCGGATCCCGGGCGCGCACTGACGCACCACTTCTCCGGCCATGCTGAGGCCGCGTCCCACATACAGAAACTAGAAGGATGTGCAGCTATGACATACAACTATCTACTGGGGCTTTGGGGAAAAAAAAGGAGGAGGATTGGCCATAGATGTTAGCTCAGAGCCGGTCTTCCTCAGCAAAAAGAGGAGGATTAGCGTGGATGTTAGCTCAGGGCTGATCTTCCTCACAAAAAAAATATATATATATATATATGTGTGTGTGTATATATATATATATACGTATATATATATATATACACACACACATATATATATATATACACACACATATATATATATATGCTGAGAAAATCCTCAGTAAGTTACCTGGCTGAAACTGGAGAAGAAATAGGGGATTGCACAGCATAAAAGAAGGGTACCCAGGAAGAACAAGTGAACAACAGAGAGGAAGCAAGACGAGGCTCCCTTACTGGTGCAGAGGAATGGAAACAAGGAAGGCATCAAAAACAACCCAAAGAGGTTGTGCAATAGTCTAGTGACCTGAAGGAAACTAAAGTATGTGGTTACCTGATGTTCACCATTTTCATTGTCATCCCAACAACCACAACAGCAGACACTGCTGCCCTTTTTTCAGTATCCATTGTGTGCTGGACTGTGGTAAGCACTTTATGGTCATCCCCTCATTTAATTTTCCCTGTACCACTTTAAGGTAGCTAATTGATAGATGAGGAAACTGTGACTCAGCGAGGATAAGTAACTTGCCCAAACAAACACAGCTTGTGAGTGATTGAACTGAAGCTGAAACCCACACTTACATGGAAAGGGAGAGAAAGCCACCATGCCTCAGCCAGAGGAGAAAGGGGTGAGCCAGTCCCACGCCTGAGCGAAATGACATCAACACCCATGGTTGATACAAAACTTGTCCAAATTCTCTATTATGCCTCCTCTGTGAATAGCAGGAGCATTCCAGGAAACTCCAAGTTATTGGGAATGTTTCAATGCTATCATCTCTAGAACATGAGAGACCAGGAAGCTGTGTGGGCTACTGAGCAGAGTGTGAGACCTGGGGATCTCCCTTTCTCCCTCCACCCCTCGACAGTGATTTGCAAAGGAGTGAGAGCTGCAGCTGGTGAGCCTGAGTTATGGAATCTGTCATTATCTCCTGGCAGGGGTGACTGACAGACCCCTCTTCACACCTGGGTCTTACAGCAGCACCACCATTCTCCCCCGCCCTCAGGCTTGAAAGCTTGGAGTTGCCTCTAACTCATGCCTCTCCTGCATTTCCCATGTTTACACAATCCCCACATCCTGAGGGTTTTACCAGTTCTTCCTCTGTCTTCCTGCAGCCTCCATCTTCAGGAGGGATATAAGCTCATGTGAGGACTACCGCAGCCTTTATGTGCTCCATCTGTCTTCAGATGTCTCGAGTCTTCATCCCCCACTTTATTCTGCATACTGAAGTTACAATTCTTGCTGAGTCTCTCTCTGCTTGGGTCACTCAGAAACCACCACTGTCTCCCTGTTGCCTGGAAATTAGGCCTAAATTCCTTCACCTGACTTTTAGAACCTTCTAAAGTACTTCCCCATACTCCTTCAAATCAATGTTACTGACCACTAAACACATATGATTGTTACATTCAGAGGTCTCCTCATCTTCTCATGGATACATGTTGGTGTCCACCACAAGAGCATCCCTTTTATTTTCCAGATTACCTGGTGACCCTGCCTCTCTTTGCTCCCTCTAAAAGTCCTACTCACTCTGTGATGTCCATTGTCTAGGGAACCTTCCCTGGTTACTTCAACACTAGTTCATTTATCTCGGCTCTCAGCGCTGGAAATTCATTTCAGAGATCTTTCTGTTAAATGCAGTAAGGCACATAGTATTCAGCTCATAGCAAGCCCTCAATAATTTCAAGCTCTTATTCTTATTATCATTACACTTATAAAATGCAAATCTGAACAAGTTATGCATTGACTCAAACTCTATCAGTGGTTTCTCATTGCCCACAAGATTAAGCCAACAGTATTAGCATGGCATATAAGAACTGGAGCTTGTTCATCTTTCTAGCCTCACTTGCCATCACTCCCCCTGGAGCCTATATTCCAGCCATTCTGAAGTTTATATCATTTCCCCAAACTTGCTCTCTGCATATGTTGTTCCCTGTACTTGGTATGTACATCTTGACTTTCTAATTAACATTTATTCTTGTTTTAATGCTCAGATCAAATATCACTCATCACTCCACTCCAGCCAACAATTCCTCCATGATTTTTACTTTTTTCTACTGGAGTATTTAGCAAATTTTGTTATAATTATTACTTCTGTATGTGTCTCGCTTGCTGAGTTTATTCATGTCTGAATCTTCAGAACTAGATACATAGTAAGTGCTCAGTAAATGTTCATTGAGTTGAATTAAAAAATGAAGAAATTCTCTACTACCAGTAATTAAAACCACGCAATTTGTTACACTTTATTATACAGATTTTTATTGCTCACTGTGGTTACTTGGACATGAATTGTCAAATTCTCTCTTAAAAGGCCAGATCTCTTATACACACACAAATATACACACACATATTATATCTGAGTCTTATTGTTGAGAAGATTACCATTTAGGACCACATGATATGTATTTTGAAAAACAAAAATCCATCAGGGGAATTTAAGAGAATTAGATCAGATGATTTTGTGGGATCATTGTGAGAGAGGGTGGTGATGAATCTCAGAAGGGCAAGTGACCTGCCTTTTAGTGGAGGGGATAGTTCCAGCTTCATGGACCTGTGAAGGACTGAAGAAAATAAAACAAGGACAGCTAGTTGAGCTGCCTTTCACTCTCCTCAGGGATTGGTCTAGAGCAGTGGTTAAGAGAGCGAGCGCTGTAGTTGGCAGCCAACTCTTAGCTCTGCCACCCACATATCAAGTGCCTTTGTGAACAGGTTTTCTTATTTTCTTAGAATAGGGTAACAATTCACATCTGAATTGTTGTTGCAAGAATTAGATGTGAGATAAACTATGTAAAGCATTTAACAGGGTTGCCTGGCAAATAGGAAGCTCTCAATAAATAGTAGCTATTATTAACTCAAACTTCCTGGTATTTATTTACATTTCTTTCTGCTTTCTCTTTCCCCGTTGCTCAACAGACAGTCCCTTAGTTGATAACAACCTCCTCTTCCCTTCAGAACTTGCCCAAATAAAACTCTCATCCTAGAATCATGGATTACACGGTAATCCATGGATTACATGTAAAAGCCTGGATAGGTAAATAATCATCTGGACCCTAACTAGGTAGAATTTTATTCTCTGACATAAAGCCCCAATGAGAGAAATCTGACAAGGACAAAATAATAAAGTGATAGAAAGCCTGGAAGACCTATTGCTATGAGCTCAAAGTCACATCACATGGGCCTCATTCCCATGACTCACTCTGGACCCCCAACACACTCTGGACCCCCAAGTGGTACTTCATGGAATCCCAGACTGTGAATGCCAAAAAGAACTTTAGAACACATTCTGTTCAGTCCTCTCCTATTTACAGAGGCAGAAACTGAGGCCCAGGGAGGAAAAGTGACTCACCCTAGTTCACACAATGATTTGGAACCTCGCACATTCAGTCAACCTGAGAAATCCTCTAGGTACGGCATTACCTACCTTGTTTGGGAAATGTTCAGTTTTAGAGCAAAGGGTGGAACTTGAAGCTTTTCTTAGGCCCAGGAAAATTTCTTCCTCTGTTGCAAGAGCTCATCTCTCAAAGGGATGTCCTGGGCTGGGGAGACTGAAGTGGTGTGCCCTGGAACACAGGAGGCTCTCTTCACAACAAAACTCTTCCATTGCACTCCTTCCTCTGAATCAAAGGCCCCCAGTGGGCTGAGCCACTCCATCTCAGCTAAGGCACCAGGTGAAACAGAGGAAACTTTAGAGCTGAAAGGAAATTTGTAGACCACTATTCCAATCTCCTTAGTTTACAGAGGAAGCAACGAAGGGCCAGAGAGTTTAGTTGACTTCTCCAAATCACACAGTTCATCATTGGTCAAGTTGCTGAGGCACTGTTTCCATGATACTAGGATTCCTTACCAGTGATTTTGATTTTCTGATCATTATTGCCAGTTAACAGTGTCAGTCTTGCTTCCACACAGCAAAATTCCCTGGGTCCTGTGATCTATTTGAAAACGAGCAGCCTATGGTGATGTGGATAAATCACAAAGGGAAGGATTCAGGAAATCAGTCCTATGGCCGATCTTTAGATCAACTACTTAGAAACAGAAAAGTAGCTACAGAAAACAGCTAACAATTGAGTTTTAGATCTTGTTTTTTGGTTTAGAAAACCCACTCACTCACTAGAAGACCAAGGATTGTTTTTCAATATCAAGAGGTTTGAATTATTTAAAATAAACGGAACTGCACGCTGTGATCAAGGGACGAAATTCCCCACGGAATTTCATGTCTCCAGTGTGAAACTTTGCCAAGAAACTGTAAGTTAGGAAAAGGTTCAAAATGTGTTTCAATTAATTTAGTTAGAGAACTTTGAGGTTACAAACATCTAGTGTTTATGCTCTGAGAGAGGGAAGCCAAAGACATGACATTGGGAGTGTTTTTTCCCCAATTTTCTGAGTCACTATGGGAGCATGAGATTGAAGGGAGAAGGAAAGAGAGACCAGGTCCAGGGGAAGGGGCGCCAGCTGGGTGACTTTAGGCAAGTCCCTTCACCTCTACAGTCTGCAGTTCTACAGACACAAAATGACAGAATGAGACTAGATTATCTTTCATGTTCCTTCTTACTCTAACATTCTATGCTTCAAGATCACTTAGACTCTGATGCCTTAAACACCCCATAAGTGATGATGATGATAACGATGATGATCACAGTAATGATAATTGCTATTTATTGAGTACCTACTATGTGCCAGGCACTATAGCAGACATTTTGCAGCCATTGTCTCTAATAGTCACAGCAACACTGCAAGGCAAATTTTCTTATTGAGCATTTTTTGTGTCCTCCATAGCATCTATTTTCCTCTATTTCTGTCAAATCTACCCATATATTGCTTTGCAGAAACCACACCACCCCCATCCCAGCCAAGTAATTTGGATGATGTTGATCACCTAGAGATAGATCTTGATTGGCTTTAGCAGATCTACATAAACCACTCCTTGGCCACAAAATTGGTTAAGGGATATAAAGTAACCCAGTCAGGGAGACAGGAAGGCGTCTGAGGGACTCACAGGTAAGAAGCACACTCTATCTTAGGTAGAACATATCAGAAGAGAGGGGAACATTTGCTTTAAGTAGTTTTGAGTAAGCCTGTATGGTCTAGAACTGCAGCAGCCACTTTGTGACAAAGAGGAATCATGAGCTTACTGAGGGCCACGCTGTGAGACCTAGAAAAGCAGTCAGCATCACAAAGAGAAGAGTGTCAAGTAGGAAATAAACCAGGTAGTGGTAACATCTGAGCCACTGCATCAAGTCTCACCTGGAGCCTACCTGCCTCTGGATTTTTCAGTTACATGAGATAATAAATTCTATTGTTTTTTAAAATACATGGAATAGAACTTTCTGTCAGTTGAATCATAAAGAGTCCTGACTGGTACAATATTATTATTTTCATCTTAGAATTGACAGTCTGAGTCTGAAAGAAGCTACTTATTTATGCAAGGTTACCCAATGGTTGGGTTTATAGCTATCCTATCTATACTTCCCAAAAAATATTGTGACAAAAGTGAGACCAGGGAATGAAAATGCTGAAGTCCAACAGTGAAGATGTATTTAAACACAAGTAATGTACTCAGAAACAGTGTTAGTGTTTATCTCTAGGAGTTATATTATAAGTGTGTTTAGAAGTTTTTCTTTATTATTGGTAACTTCCAAATGTTTCTAAAATATCTATAATATTTATATTACAAAATTTATCTTTTTAAAAAATAATAGATTGTTTCTAAATATTCAGGAAACACTCTCTACAAAGTTGAAGAAAAACTGCCCTTGGAAAGGAAAGGAAACAGAGAAAATTGTGACTCCCAGAGATATCATAAACTTAAATTCCAGATTTGGAGACTATCCTGTGCAAACTCAGAAGGAAACATAATTTAAAATTTCACAGGATTCTTCATTTTGAGGTCATAACACTGACCATTTCCTTCCACCCGTACCTGTTTCTGACAATTGCAGACTGGTACAAATATCAACCACAATAGTCTCATGAATTCTCTGAGCTGCAACATTCTCTAACTTTAATTACATATTGAAAGGTAGATGCCAATTCTTGGGGAAGTATCACAGATGCCGTATGGGATAGCTTTTGTACCCAGGAGGAAATGGAACTTCTGAAACAAATTAAAAGCACTGACATGCTAGTGAAGATATATTGTCATGACTAAAAGTGATCTTCAAAAAATGTTTAGTTTTGAAAGAAAACACAGCATAATGGAAATATTGCATCAGGAAAAAATGCTTTCAGATTCTGTTTCCACAACTTGGTAGCTTTATTACTTTAGACAATTTACTTAACAGCTTTTAGTCTCAGCTTTCTTATCTGTTAAATGAGGATAACAATACACAATTTCAGGATTGTTAGAATGTGGAGTGAAATAACTTGTGTGAAAATGTTCATCTGACACAATGCTTGATACATATTAAGTGTTCCATAAATGTTAATTAGGATTTTTAAATTGGGTAGTTGGACTACTACCCAGTTAACATGTAGGTTTTTGTCAAATTTTATAAGAGAAGGGGCACTAAATTAAAATCTAATAAGTAGCACTGAAAATAATTACCATTATTTCTTTTACAAAACAAAGAAATGTCTGATAAAAATATTTCTTCCTCTTTGGTGGCAGATGCTGCTAATACCTTTATGGTCTTTACTTCTTTCTTTTCCTATCCAGAGGAAAATAGTCATCTTCCCAGAATCCCTAGCAACTAGACATGGCCATATGATCCTAGTCTGGCCAATGAAATGTAAGCAAAGGTAATGGGTGAAGCTTTTGGAAAGTTTTTTAAAGAGGTCGTAGTTAATTGGTGTGCCCAGTCAGCACCTTGTTCTTCATCCTTTACTCTTCTTGCTTCCTTCCTCTTCCTGCCTACAGTGTGGAAATGAGACTAAAGGAGAAGGAACTATATCACTTTCACACTTAAAACTGTGTCTACAGAATGAATAGAAATTTTAAAAAAAAAAAAACTATATTCAAACAAAACTGTGAAAAAATCTGAAAATGTGAATCAGAGTACTTCTACTGGTGATAATGCTGAAAATTCTTCATTAAAAACATAACCACAGGGGCCGGCCCGGTGGCGCAAGCGGTTAAGTGCGCGCGCTCCGCTGCGGCGGCCCGGGGTTCGCTGGTTCGGATCCCGGGCGCGCACCGACGCACTGCTTGGTAAGCCATGCTGTGGCGGCGTCCCATATAAAGTGGAGGAAGATAGGCACCGACGTTAGCCCAGGGCCGTCTTCCTCAGCGAAAAAAAGAGGAGGATTGGCGGATGTTAGCTCAGGGCTGATCTCCTCACAAAAAAAAAAAAAAAAAAAAAAAAAACATAACCACAAAGCTAAAGCAATCTGCAACATAGTACTCAATGCTGAATTAAATATACTCAAAATTTTATGGATATAAAAATAAAACACTGAATTAAAAATGAAAAAATAACAGAAACGGATTTTCAAAATTAGGAAGGGATGAAATGAGAGTTAATTAAGATCAAGAAAAAATAAAAATACAAAATCATGTCGGTAGTGAAAATTAAAGTATCAAAGAGATAATATTCAAATTAAAATAATAAAGGAGAGGAGAGAAGTCAAGATGGCGGCATAGGCAGACTCTGAACTCACCTCCTCCCGCGGACACAGCCAATTTGCAACTGCTCGTGGAAGGATGGCCCCTGGGACAGAACTGAAAGCTGGATGGAAGGAACTTTTGCAATGGCCGGACAATCCTAGCTGAGGTGGAGGAGGCGGAGACTCCTTTCTGGAGAGGAAGAACGCCGCCTTCACAAGCCGCAGCGGCTCATGGCCGCCTGGGAGCAGCGCACAGGTGCACAGCCTCCCTGGAGGCCCGGGGCCCTGAGCCGGAAGAGCCCCCACTGTGGGCATTTTGTGGACCCAGCACAAACCAGACGAGTGGCAGAATATCTGACTGTGCCTGCTACTAAAACATTGGGGATTACCCCCAGAAAAGCTGGTTCACAAAGATATTGAAACCAGCTCTTAAAGGGCCCACATGCAAACTCACCCGTTTCAGAAAGCAACCTAAAATCACCAGAAAGAAAGGTGCACAGTGCTTTGGTGAAAAGAGACTCACCTAATAGGCCCTGTGTGCATCTCGGTGAGAGGTGAGACCTCTCCAGGGACTGGGACATGGGCGGCAGCCATTGTTGTGACCTGGTGTGGGCGTGATGACACAGATGCCATTGGAGTTCTCGCTGGGGCCTGCTAGCCCAGGGTCTGCCCCACCCGCTGGAGCACCGATTTAATCCAGCTCAGCCAGGGCAGGCAGCCCACCCTAGAGACTGGCCCCACCCAACAACAAGCCCTCAGGCAATTTGTGGGCCTGCATAGATTGGTGACTGGATTCTCTGCAGCATGGAAACTGTGCCAACTTCAGTGGGGCAGGGTGGGCACAAGGAGCGGGTGGAGAGTGTGGGGCAGTGGTGGAGTGTGTGGGGCTCCCGCCGCGGAGAGACTGGGTCTGCTTCGGGAGGTCGGGGCGTGCACACGGGGCAGGACTGTGTTGACTGTGTGTGTGGACCTGTGGGCAGCAGGGCTAGTCAGCTGCAGAAGACTTGTGCTTCTCAAAGACCCACATAGGGGGTTTGCCCCACCTTCCAAGGCCTGAAATAATTGAGTGCTCCCGTGCCTGAGGCCAGCCCCACACAGCTGCAATCCTCAGAGAGCTGACAAGAGACATAAAGGCTGGAGACTTATAGCAATTGTAAGGCCCTGAGCCTAACAACCTGCCACAGTGGGGGCCTACACACTTAAAAGAAATACAGCAACACAAATGTGGTATTAGAACTTGAAGCCAACTGTGCTGGGGCTCCCCACACCTGATAAAGAGACTGAAGGGCCGACAACAACTACCAGCAGCTGAGCATTACAACAGCTGGCCAGGAGCATAACTCGGCCTCCCTGGGCGCCTACAGGGAGAGCAAACAGGCCACAACAGAAGGACACACGTAGCCCACATAGGGGTCACCCCTGGAACATTGAGAACTGAGAGAAGCACATGGCAGGCCTCCTAAGCCATCACTTACATAAGGTCACCTATCCAAGAGCAGGAGACGTAGCTGACCTACCTAATACAAGGTCACAAGCACAGAGAAAGAGGCAAAATGAGGAGGCAAAGGAATACATTCCAAGTAAGGGAACAGGACAAAACCCCAGAAAAGGAACTAAGTGAAACAGAAATGAGCAACCTACCCGACAGAGAGTTCAAACTAAGAGTGTTAAGGATGCTCACTGATCTGGGGAGAAGAATAGATGAACTCAGTGAGAATGTCAACAAAGAAATGGAAGATATAAAAAAGAACCAATCGGAAATGAAGAATACAATACTGGAAATGAAAAATTCACTAGAGGGACTCAAAAGCAGAGTAGAGGATACAGAAGAACAGATCTGTGAGCTGGACGAAAGACTAGAAGAAATAACCCAAGCTGAACAAGTAAAAGAGAAAAGAATTAAAAAGAGTGAGGACAGTCTAAGGGACATCTGGGATACCATCAAGTGCACTAACATCCGTGTTATAGGTGTCCCGGAAGGAGAGGAGCGCGACAAAGGGGCAGAGAATCTATTTCAAGAAATAATAGATGAAAACTTCCCTAACCTAAGGAAGGAAACAGACATTCAGATACAGGAAACACAGAGAGCCCCAAACAAGATAAAACCAAAGAGGCCCACACCAAGACACATCATAATAAAAATGTCCAGAATTAAAGATAAAGAGAGAATCCTAAAAGCCACAAGAGAATGTCAAGTTACGTACAAAGGAAACCCCATAAGGCTATCAGCTGACTTCTCAGCAGAAACCTTACAGGCTAGAAGAGAGTGGCACTATATATTTAAGTGCTAAAAGGAAAAAACTTACAGCCAAGAATACTCTACCCAGCTCCTTCAAAATGGAAAGAGAGATCAAAAATTTCCCAGACAAGCAAAAATTAAAGGAGTTTGTCACCAAGAAATCAGTGCTACAAGAAATGTTAAAGGGACTGATTTAAGGGGAAAAGAGAAGACCACAAATAGGAAAAATTATCTATTTCCATGATAAAAGGGTAATGGATACAAATGCACAAAAAAGAGGTTAGATATGATATCAAAAACATAAAAGGAGGGAGGAGGGGAGTTAAAGAGTAGAGCTTTCAGACAGAGGTCAAACTAAAGAGACCATCAATTCTGTATAGAAGAAGGAAGGAACAGAGAAGGACTACTAAAACACTGAGAAAAAAAAAGTTAAAGAATGGCAGTACGTACATACTTATCAATAGCTACTTTAAACGTCAATGGACTAAATGCTCCAATTAAAAGGCATAGGGTGGCTGATTGGATAAAAAACACAAGACCCATATATATGCTGCATACAAGAGACACACTTCAGACCTAAAGACACTCACAAACTGAAAGTGAAGGGATGGAAAAAGATACTCCATGCAAATGGCAATGAAAAGAAAGCTGGGGTAGCAGTACTCATATCAGACAAAATAGACTTTAAAACAAAAACTGTAAAAAGAGACAAAGAAGGGCATTACATAATGATCAAGGGAACAATCCAACAAGAGGATATAACACTTGTAAATATCTATGCACCCAATGTAGGTGCACCTAAATATATAAAGCAATTATTAACAGACATAAAAACAGAAATAGACAGTAACACAATAATAGTAGGGGACTTTAACACTCCACTTACACCAACGGATAGATCATCCAAACAGAAGCCAATCAGGAAACATTGGCCTTAAATGATACACTAGAACAGATGGACCTAGTAGACATATACAGAGCATTCCATCCAAAAACCGAACAATACACGTTCTTTTCAAATGCACATGGAACATGCTGAAGGATTGATCACATATTAGGCCACAAAACAAGTCTCCATAAATTTAAGAAGATTGAAATAATACCAAGCATCTTTTCTGACCACAATGGTATGAAACTAGAAATCAACTATAGGAAGAAAATCAGAAAAGCCGCAAATATGTGGAGATTAAACAAAATGCTACTGAACAACGACTGGGTCAACGAAGAAATCAAAGAAATAAAAAAATACCTAGAGACAAATGAAAATGAAAATACGACATGCCAGAATTTATGGGATACAGCAAAAGCAGTTCTAAGAGGGAAGTTTATAGCAATACAGGCCTATCTCTACAAATAAGAAAAATCTCAAAAAAACAATCTAACCATGCACCTAAAGGAACTGGAAAAAGAAGAACAAAGCCCCAAATCAGTAGAAGAAGGGAAATAATAAAAAGCAGAACAGAAATAAATGAAATAGAGACCAAAAAAGAATACAAAAAATTAATAAAACCAAGAGCTGATTCTTTGAAAAGATAAACAAAATTGACAAACCTTTAGCTAGACTCACCAAGAAAAAAAGAGAGAAGGCACAAATAAGTAAAATCGGAAATGAAAGAGGAGAAATTATAACAGACACCTCAGAAATACAAAAGATTATAAGAGAATACTATGAAAAGCTATATGCCAACCAATTCGACAATCGGGAAGAAATGGATAAATTCTTAGAATCACACAACCTTCCAAAACTGGATCAAGAAGAAGTAGAGAATTTGAATAGACCAATCACCAGTAAGGAGATCGAAACAGTAATCACAAACCTCCCCAAAAATAAAAGTCCAGGACCAGACAGCTTCCCTGGTGAATTCTGCCAAACATTCAAAGAAGACTTAATACCTATCCTTCTCAAACTCTTTCAAAAAATTGAGGAGGTGGGGGAGCTCCCTAACTCATTCTATGAAGCCGACATTACCCTGATACCAAAACCAGACAAGGACAACACAAAAAAAGAAAATTACAGGCCAATATCACTGATGAACATCGATGCAAAAATCCTCAACAAAATACTAGCAAATCGCATACAACAATATGTTAAAAAGATTATACACCATGATCAAGTGGGATTTATTCCAGGTATGCAGCGATGGTTTAACATTGGCAAATCAATCAATGTGATACACCACATTAATAAAATGAAGAATAAAAATCACATGATCATCTCAATAGATGCAGAGAAAGCATTTGACAAGATACAGCATCCATTTATGATAAAAACTCTGTTTAAAATGGGGATAGAAGGAAAGTACCTCAACATAATAAAGACCATATATGAGAAACCCGCAGCTAATATCATCCTCAATGATGATATTATCCTGAAAAACTGAAAGCTATCCCTCTAAGAACAAGAACCAGACAAGGATGCCCACTGTCACCACTCCTATTTAACATAGTACTGGAAGTGCTAGCCAGAGCAATCAGGCAAGAGAAAGAAATAAAAGGGATCCAAATTGGAAAGTAAGAAGTGAAACTCTCACTATTTGCAGATGACATGATTTTATATATAGAAAACCCTAAAGAATCCACCAGAAAACTTTTAGAAGTAATAAACGAATATGGTAAAGTTTCAGGATACAAAATCAACATACAAAAATCAGTTGCATTTCTATACACTAACAACAAAGTAGCAGAAAGAGAAATTAAGAATACCATCCCATTTACAATTGCAACAAAAAGAATAAAATACCTAGGAATAAACTTAACCAAAGAGGTGAAAGAGCTGTACATGGAAAACAATAAAACATTGCTGAAAGAAATTGAAGAAGACACAAAGAAATGGAAATATATTCCATGGTCTTGGATTGGAAGAATTAACATAGTTAAGATGTCCATACTTCCTAAAGCCATCTATAGATTCAATGCAATCCCTATCAAAGTTCCAACAACATTTTTCACAGAAATAGAACAAAGAATCCTAAAATTTATTTGGAACAACAAAAGACCCTGAATAAGTAAAGGAATCCTGAGAAAAAAGAACAAACTGGAGGTGTCACACTCCCTGATTTCAAAATACACTACAAAGCTATAGTAACCAAAACAGCATGGTACTGGCACAAAAACAGACACACAGATCAATGGAATAGAATCGAAAGCCCAGAAATAAACCCACACATCTATGGACAGCTAATCTTTGACAAAGGAGCCAAGAACATACAATGGAGAAAAGAAAGTCTCTTCAACAAATGGGGTTGGGAAAACTGGATAGCCACATGCAAAAAAATGAAAGTAGACCCTTACCTTACACCATACACAAAAATTAACTCCAAATGGATTAAAGACTTGAATGTAAGACCTGAAACTATGAAACTTCTAGAAGAAAACATAGGCAGTATGCTCTTCGACATCGGTCTTAGCAACGTATTTTCAAGCACCATGTCTGACCAGGCAAGAGAAACAATAGAAAAAATAAACAAATGGGACTACATCAAACTAAAAAGCTTCTGCACAACAAAGGAAACCATTAACAAAATGAAAAGACAACCTAACAATTGGGAGAAGATATTTGCAAACCATGCATCTGATAAGGGCTTAATCTCCAAAATATACAAAGAACTCATGCATCTCAACAACAAAAAAACTACCAACCCAATTAAAAAATGGGCAAAAGACCTGAACAGACATTTCTCCAAAGAAGATATACAGATGGCCAACAGGCACATGAAAAGATGGTCAAAATCATTAACTATCAGGGAAATGCAAATCAAAACTACAATGAGATACCACCTCACGCCCGTCAGAATGGCTATAATTAACAAGACAGGAAACAACATGTGTTGGAGAGGATGTGGAGAGAAGGGAACTCTCATACACTTCTGGTGGGAGTTCAAACTCGTGCAGCCAGTATGGAAAACAGTATGGAGAGTCCTCAAAAAATCAAGGATAGAACTACCATATGATCCAGCTATTCCACTGCTGGGTATTTATCCGAAGAACTTGAAAACACCAATGCGTAAAGATACATGCACCCATGTGTTCATTGCAGCATTATTCACAATAGCCAAGACTTGGAAGCAACCTAAGTGCCCATCAAGGGACGAATGGATAAAGAAAATGTGGTATATATACACAGTGGAATACTACTCAGCCATAAGAAACAATGAAATCCAGTCATTTGTGACAACATGGATGGACATTGAGGGTATTATGCAAAGTGAAATAAGTCAGAGGGAGAAGGTCAAATACTGTATGATTTCCTTCATTAAGTAGTAGATAATAACAACAATAAACAAACACATAGAGACAGAGATTGGATTGGTGGTTACCAGAGGGGAAGGGGGGAGGGAGGAGGGTGAAAGGTATAATTCGGCACACGTGTGTGGTGATGGGTTGTAATTAGTATTTGGGTGGTGAACATGATGTAATCTATGCAGAATTAGAAGTATAATGATGCACACCTGAAATTATACAATGTTATAAACCAATGTTACTGCAATAAACAAAAAATTTTTAAAAATAAAATAATAAAGGACATGAATGTAAATCACATAATCCACCAAAGGAAATAAAGTGAGATTTAAAAGAAGTAAAAAGAGCCAGAGAGAAAGAGGTAGAAATGGAAGTTAAACAAAGGAGGCCCAACATATATATAAGGGATGTCTCTGAAAAAATAAAATCAAAACAATGGAATAGAACCAAATATAAAACTATAATCTAAAATATATTCCAAAAATTTTTAAATACCTAAATCTACACATTGTAAAGATCCACTGGATACCAGGAAAAATTGACCTAGAACAATCACCCCTGAGACAGATTCTAATAAAACTATTAGACATCAAAGATAAAGAAAGAAATTCTCAGGAATTCTAGGCAAAATGATGAAATAACTTACAAAAGCAAGAGAATTCCAGTGGCATTTGAGTTCCCAAAAACAGCATACAAAGCAAGGCAACTGTGTAGCAGCATTGTCAAGAAAATTAAGAAAATATAAACCAGAATTTTATACCCAGCCAAGCTGTCTTTCAATAAACAAGACGATAAAGAAAACTTTTGATCATGCAATAACTCAGTAAATACTGTACGTAAGCACCCTTTCTGAGGAATCTACTACATGATGCGCTTCATCCAACCAAAAGATGACTGGGAAAACATCAATAAAAATACTGTCAGTTCAATCAGTTGTTTTTTCATGTATTTTCATGGCTTTGCTGTTAAATAATCTTAGGATTATTATGTCTTCTTGGTACATTGATCCATGTATCCTTATTCAATGTCCCTCTTTATCTTTGGTAATATTCATTATATTAAAGTCTATTTTGTCTGTTATCAATATAGTTGCTCTAGCTTTCATTGATTAGTGCTTTATTGTATTTTTTTTTCATAATTTTAGTCTTAACCTATGCATGTCTTCATATTTAAAGGGTTTCTTATAGGCAGGATAAATTTGAGAATGTTATTTTATAGAATTTGAATATTTTTAATTGGTGTGCTTAGACCATTTATATTTAGTATAATTATTGATTGGTTTGATTTAATTCAAACATCTTATATGTTGTTTGCTATTTGTTCCATGTGGTCTTCATTCCTTTTTTCCTCATTTTCTGCCTGATTTTGGATTAGTTGCATAATTTTTATGGTTCCTTTGTACCTCACTATTTGATAATATTTATACTTCTTTTTAAAATATTTTAGTGGTTGCCCTCTGATAAATAATATATATATTTAATTAATCACAGTTTACCTTTAAATATTTTTTTACAACTTCATATATTCTAAGAACCATGCAACAGTATACTTCCAATTCCTTCCTCCCACTTTTTGTGTTGTTTTCATATAATTTACTTTCACATATGCTATAAACCCACAATATTTTGCCCTAGACAATTACTTATCTTTAAGAGAACTAAAATAAGAAAGAGAGTCCTTTATATTTACTCTTTTTTTTTTTTTTTGAGGTAGATTGGCCCTGCACTAACATCTGTTGCCAATCTTCCTTTTTTTCTTTTTTCTCCCCAAAGCTCCAGTATGTAGTTGTGTATCATAGCTGTAGAGCTGTAGTTCTTTTATGTGGGATGCTGTCTCAGCACAGTTTGATGAGCTGTGAGTAGGTCCACGCCCAGGATCCGAATAGATGAACCCTGGGCCGCTGAAGCGGAAAACGCAAACATAACAGCTGAGCCACCAGGCCAGCCTCTATATTTACCCTTTTTTAACAATTCTGGTGCTATTCATTTCTTTGTGTACCTCCAAGTTTCTACCAGATATCATATTATTTCTGCCCGAAAAATGTTAATATTTCCTGTAGCGTAGGTCTGCTGGTATGAATTCCCTCAGTATTTCATTGTCAAAAAAAATCTTTATTTTACCTTTATTTTTGAAAAATATTTTCCGTGGCATAAAATTATGGGTTGGCAGGGGCTTTACTTTACTAAATACTTTAAAGACATCTCTAGTGCCTTCTAGGTTGTATAGTTTCTGATGAGAAGTTTGCTGTAATACATATCTTCTTTTTCTATATAATGTGTCTTTTTTCTCTGGATGCCTTCAAGGTTTTCTCCTTGTCTTTAATTTTCAGCAGGTGGAATATGATGAGTCAATGTGTGGTTTTACTTTTCATTTATTTTTGTTGTTATTGTTGTTTATCCTGCTCAAGTTCCCTGAGATTCTTGGATCTGTGGTTTGATCTATTTCATTATTTTTGGAAAATCTTAGTCATTATCCTTTCAAATATTTCTTTTGCTCCATTCTCTCTCTCAAGACTTTTGATATCATCCTTGAGTTCCTGGGTACTCTGTTCTGCAGGTTTTCTCCTGCTCTTTTTTCCGTTTATTATATGTCAGTTTGCTAATTTATATTAACCTATCTTTAAGTCACTATTCTTTCCTATGCTGTGTCAAGTCTACTATTGAGCCCACCTAAAGCATCTGTGATCTGTTACCATGTTTGTTATGACAGCCAAATATTGACGTGTATCTTTGGTGGGTCTTGCATGGCAGATTTTACCATTCATCCCCCAGGCAGAGAAGACCTTAAATTGTATTGGCATAGGATTCTGGGTCCAGGCCTTTCTCCTACTCCTCCTCAGTGGTAGAACGTTCTTTTCTTTTACCCTTCACCCTGCCCCAGTGGATCTTAACATGTATCCTGGGGAAACAGGCATCTTCCTCAGAGGCCTAAGTCTTTTGTTCTGTAAGAGAGAAGGGTCTGAGTCAGGCTATGTGCTTTTCCCCCAGTGGCAGCTGCTCTCCTCATCCAGGCTTGTATCATCAATGTAGATTTTCTCTAGTCTCCTGCCCTGTCCCCAATATTTCTCATGAACACCTAGTGGAGGTCCCTATAGAGAAGATCCCCTTATGGCATGAAGTCCCCTTGGGTCTATGGCTCTCAGGGATTCTATACTCTCATGCTAGCCCACATTTGGCCTTTATACAATTTTATTCTTAAAATTTAGCTGTATTTTTCTTACCCAGTTGTGTGGCTCTTGGTATTTCTTTCTACAACATTCTCCCAGTGATGCAGTGCTTGTGTTCCATCTCTGCTTGTATGGGTCTATGTTTCCTTATATTTCAGGATATTTGGTTACTCTGCAACCTCAACTCTCTGATAAGTTCAAAAAAATTTATGAATTTGTAATTTATCTAGATTTTTTCTGTTGATAGGCTAGGAACAACACCATTTCCGGTTTTCTACATCCTAGGCAAATCTAGAAAGTAGAAAATCTAGAAATGAATCTTCAAGTTGTGTAAGACTCAACACTGAAAATTAGGAAACATTTTGAAAGAATTTAGAGAAATTAAAGAAGATCTAAATAAATTGAGGGATATATCATTTAAGATTTAAGCTTAATTAAAATATTGAGTATTCCCAACTTGATCAATAGACTCATTGCAATTGTAAATAAAATCCCAGAAGGTATTTCTTTTTGTAAATTTACAAGCATATTCTCTAAAGTACATGAAAATGCAAAAGGTCAAAAATAGTTAAACTACCCTTGAATATGATCAAAGTTAGTGGACTTACACTACTGATGATCAAGAGTTACTACAAGGGGCCAGCCCAGCGGTGTAGTGGTTAAGTTTGCACACTCCACTTTGGTGGCCCAGGGTTCAAAATTTCAGATCCTGGGCATGGACCTACACACTGCTCATCAAGCCTTGCTGTGGTGGTGTCCCACATGCAAAATAGAGGAAGATTGGTGCAGATGTTAGCTCAGGGCCAATCTTCCTCACCAAAAAAAAAAAAAAGAGTTATTACAAGATTACAGTTATTAAGATAGATATTGATAGAAAGATAGACAAACCAATAGTGTAGTGTAAAAATCCAGAGGCAGATACATACGTATGTGGACATTCAATTTATTACAAAGGTGCACAGAAGAGCTATGGATAAAGGACAGGCTTTTCAATAAATGGTGTTAGTTCAAAATGAAATTTTTTTCATAGGGATATTCCCTCACAGAATATCCCAAAATTAATTCCAAGTGGATTTTAGATGTAAATGCGAAAAGTAAAACAATAAAGCATCTAGCTATTAATGTAAGAGACTATCTTTATGAACTTGGAATAGGGAAAGATTTCTTTTTTTTCTCCAATTATTGAGAAATAATTGACATACATCACTGTATAAGTTTAAGGCATATGGCACGATGGTTTGATTTACATACATTGTGAAATGATTACCACAATAGGTTCAGCTAGTATCCATCTGCTCATATAGATACAATTAAAAGAAAGGAAAAAACACTTTTCCTTGTGATGAGGACTCTTCGAATTTACTCTTAACAACTTTCCTATATATCTTACAGCAGTGTTAACTATAATCATCATTTTGTACATTACATCACTAGTACAGATCTTTCTTGATTTATGATGGGGTTATGTCCCAATAAACACATCATAAATTGAAAATATCATTGGTCAAAAATGCATTTAAGAAGCCGGCCCGGTGGCGTAGCAGTTAAGTGCACGCGCTCCACTGCTGGCGGCCCAGGTTCGGATCCCAGGCACACACCGATGCACCGCTTCTCAGGCCATGCTGTAGCAACGTCCCACACAAAGTGGAGGAAGGTGGGCACAGATGTTAGCTCAGGGCCAGTCTTCCTCAGCAAAAAGAGGAGGATTGGCATGGGTGTTAGCTCAGGGTTGATCTTCCTCACAAAAAAAAAAAAATGCATTTAAGTGGCCAGCCCGGTGGCGTAGTGGTTAAGTTTGCATGCTCCACTTCAGTGGCCTGGGGTTCACAGGTTCAGATCTCGGGTGCAGACCTACACACTGCTTATCAAGCCATGCTGTGGCAGGCATCCCACATATAAAGTAGAGAAAGATAAGCATGAATGTTAGCCCAGGGCTAATCTTCCTCAGCCAAAAGAGGAGGATTGGCAACAGATGTTAGCTCAGGGCTAATCTTCCTCACCAAAAAAAATGCATTTAATATATCTAACCATCATAGCTTAGCCTAGCCTACATTAAACATGCTCAGAAGACTTACCATTAGCCTACAGTTGGGCGAAATCATCTAACACAAAGCCTATTTTGTAATAAAGTGTTAAATATTTCATGTAACTTATTGAATGCTGTACTGAAAGTGAAAAACAGAATCGGTTGTTTACTCTTGTGATCCAGTGGTTGACTGGGAGCTATAGCTCACTGCCACTGCCCAGCATCACAAGAGAGTATAGCACTGAATATCACTAGCCTGGAGAAAGATCAAAATTCAAAATTCAAAGTACAGTTTCTACTGAATGCATATCGCTTTTTCACCATAATAAAGTTGAAAAATTGTAAGTTGAACTATTATAAGTCTGTACTTGTTTATCTTATATCTGGAAGTTTGTACCTTTTGACCACATTTCTCCAATTCCATCTCCCCCCAGTCTTGGCCTCTGGTAACCACAAGTTTGATCTCTTTGTCTATGAGTTTCTTTTTGTTTGTTTTTTTAGATGCCACTTATAAGGCAGATCATACAGCATTTGTTCTTCTCTGTCTGACTTACTTATTTCACTTAGCATAATGCCTTCAAGGCCCATCCATGTTGTCACAAATGATAGGATTTCCTGATTTTTTATGGCTGAATATTCCATTGTACATATATACCACAACTTCTTTATCCATTCATCCATCAATGGACACTTAGGTTGTTTCCATGTCTTGGCTATTGCAAATAATCCGCTATGAACATGCAGATATCTTTGTCAGTTAGTGTTTTCATTTCCTTTGGATATATTCCCAGAATTGGAATTGCTGGATCATATGGTAGTTCTATTTTTAGTTTTTGAAGACCCTCCATCCTGTTTTCCAGGGTGGCTGTACCAGTTTACAATCCCATCAACAGTTCTCCACATCCACAGCAGCGTTTGTTATCTCTTGTCTTTTTGATGATGGCCATTCTAACAGGAGTGAAGTGATATCTCATTGTGGTTTTAGCTTGTATTTCTCTAATGACTAGCGATGTCGAACATCTTTTCATGTACCTGCTGGCCTTTTGTATATCTTCTTTTGGAGAAATGTCTACTCAGGTCTTCTGTCCATTTTTTACTTGAGTTATTTGGTTTTTCTGCTTTTGAGTTGTATGAGTTCTTTATATATTTTGGATTAACCCGTTATCAGATATACTGTTTGCAAATATTTTTTCCCATTCCATAAGTTTTCTTTTCACTTTGTTGGTGGTTTCTTTGGTTGTGTGGAAGCTTTTTAGTTTGCTGTAGTCTCACTTGTTTATTTTTTATTTTGTTGCTTGTGCTTTAGGTATCATATCCAAAAATTCATTACCAAGGCCCATGTCAAGGAGCTTTATTCCTGTGTTTTCTTCTAGGAGTTTTCATGGCTTCACATCTTATATTTAAGTCTTAAATCCATTTTGAGTTAATTTTTGTGAGTGGTGTAAGATATGGGTCCAGTTTCATTCTTATACATGTGAATATCCAGTTATCCCAGCACCATTATTGAAAAGACTATCTTTTCTCCGCTGAGTATTCTTGGTTCCCTTGTCAAATATTAGTTGACTGTATAAGAATTTCTTCAAAAAGTACTATTGTCTTAGTCTGTTTGGGCTGCTATAACAAAATACCAAAGACTGGGTAGATGATAAACAACAGAAATTTATTTCTCATGGTTCTGGATGATAGGAAGTCCAAGACAAGACACCAGCATGTTCAGTGTCTGCTAAGGGCTCACTCCCTGGTTCACAGAAGGCATCTTTTGCTGTGTCTTCACTTGGTGGAAGGGACAAGGTAGGTTTCTAGGGTCTTTCATGAGGGCTCTGCCATTATGACCTAATCACCTCCCAAAAGACCCACCTCCTAATACCACCACCTTGGAGGTTAGAATTTCAACATGTGAATTTTGAAGGACACAAATATTCAATTCATAACAATTAACATAATGGAATAGATCAATAAATTTTATTAAAATAAAAAGAACTTTTATTCATTAAAAATACCATTAAAAGAGAAAAAAAAGCAAGCTACAAAACTAGGAGAGGAGTCGATACAGATGTAGAGATAGAGATAGAGACATAGATACAGATATGATGAAGCACCTTTAGCCAGATTACATAAAATCCAGATTATATAAAAAGCACCTCTACACATCAATAGGAAAAGATAGGTAACGCAAAAATGGAACACAAAAAAGGCACATCCTACAAAAAAACTATCTAAATGGCACGAAAGTCATGAAAAAATGTTCAACCTCAGGAAATTTCTAATTTAAAACACAGTAAAATACACACAGTTTAGTTATCTGTTGGCATTTGAGGATAGGCAGTGGGGTGGGCTAGGGAAGGCACACACAGGAAGGTGTACGTTGTTCATAATATCTAACACTTGGATTACATTTTAGCTTACAAGTATGTATTTATTAAACTAATTAATTAATACTGAAGTACATCACACATGGAACAATGATGATAATGATCCTCAATATAGCAATCATGATTGCTTCAATTCAACTCAACTGAGGCCCTACAAACAAAACAAAAGAAACCATGGAATGCATATAAAGTGTTTATAATAATGTAGGACATATACTAAGCGTTTAATCAATGGAATCCATTGTCATTAGATTAAAAGATAGATGTCAGACAGGAAATCCAGCAACCATAAAAACCAGAGGAATCCATTCTGAAAAGCCCTATCCTAAGTGGGCCCCCACACTTGACCAATGCAGTGGAAAACTTACTTGTATCTTTGGGGAGAATTTTTAACAGAGGAAGCAACCTAGAAGGCTCATGGGAGCTCATTACTTAGGACAGCGAGAGAGAACACAGCGTCCTCTGGGTATCAAGGGGCTTTTCTTTCTCCTTCCCAAGCCACAAAATTTGGATTTGAAAGAGCCTTTTTCCAGGACTTGACCGAATTCACACTGAGCTGAAGGACAGCTCTGGATCTCAGGGAGAGAGCAAGTTAACCTTCGGGATGGTCCCAAAGTCACATATTTCTGTTGTATTTACCCTCGGTTCTTGCTGCTAACTGAGCCCCTGCCAACAACTTAACAATGCGAATCTTCGCTTTGCTTCAGCATTCAAAATAACCTCAGCTTTGCAATCCAGGCAGCAATTCTAAGGAATAAATGAGGGACAGACTATTTTTCAAAGCAACATACCTGCTCTGACCTACAGAAATCTAAGACTATTGGAATAGGAATAGTGTTCAGAGAGGTCATAGCTGGGTAGAGGATTCATAGGACCCAGAAGCGGGGAAACGATGGGAAGATTTCCCTACTCTCCAGGTAAGTGAAGTCTCTTTCATTATCTTTCTTTCTTGCTTTATGTTTCCCATCTTTGTGATACGCAGGATAAAAATAAGAATAACTAGCATTTCTTAAGAACTTCCTATGCACCAGACACTACGCTAAGCTTTATGTGCATTAGCTATTTTAATTCTCACATCAACTGTATGAGGCAGGAAGTAGTTATCTGTATTTCACAGATAAAGACAATGATTAAATAGGTGAAATTACTTGGTTACTGCAACACAGCTGGTAATTGGTGGGGCCAGAGGTTGAAAATCCAGCTCTATCTAATAAAAGTTTGTGCTTTAACAAGTTTTCTATGCAAGACAATGGATAGTGCTAAAACCAGGTTATCTAGAAAGATTCATAAACCAGTTAATCTATTTCCTTTCTCCCTCTATCCCTCCCTCCTACAAAGTTGACTGAGTCCTAATGTATTTGCTAGGCTCAGGATCAAGTGATGGGGATCCATACAAATAGGAATGGTTTCTGCATTTAAGTAGCACACATTCTATAGGGGGAGACACACAAGTAGTCTAAAAGACAAAGATTTTAAATATTATAGAAATAAACAGAGGATACCTAAAGGCGTCATGAAATGCCTCTACTGCAGACTTTTGCAAACCCACCTCTTTCAGGAAAAATCTGCTGACAAACTTTTTCAGTGATTCAGTATTTAGTTAAGGCATTGGAATTTAGCATTTGGTGAAGCCTAAGGCCTCATCAATAGGTTTTGCCTTTTTACTTATTCAACTACATGTTAAAAGGTACTATTGCCTTCCAGAATGTAGAATAATCCATGCCTAGTCCCAGCACCATATGGCAGGTGACAGTAGGGGGAGGGAAGGTGAGACAAAGGATCCTACTGAGTCCCAGATTCTGGCAGGTGAAATGGCAGAGTTTGAATATTCCTGTCCACAATCTGAACCATTTTCTAAGACTGTGCGCATCCTATACCAGAAATTACCGATTGATTATAAAGCCAATGGGTCTTCTTAGGGCACAGATATCAGGACTCCATAACTTATTAAAGGGTATTGGTGTCTATTATAGTTAATTAAATTTTGTCTGGCTTAATTAAAGTAGCAATTCCTACCCCAGAGACCCTGAAACAGTAAAGAGGATCCCAAAGCTATTATCAATATTTTTTAAAAGCCAATAGAAATTATATATTTATATATGGTATAATGTAGTACAGGCTAAGAGACTATATCAAGGTTGAATCTGTGTTCCACCAGTGACCACCTACATGACTGTGAATAAAGTTATTTTACCTTTCTAAGGAAGGATTTTATTCCTATGTGAATAATGGGAATAGTTCTACATACTTCACAGAGTTACAAGAATTAAATTAAACAGCATACTCAAGTACCTAGACCAGGGCCTCATCCTTAGTACAGCACTGTGAAATAAAAACATAATCCAAGCCATATTGTCGTTTTAAATGTTTTAGTAGCCACATAAAAAAGCAAAAGAAACAGGTGAAATTAATTTTAATAATATTTAATACTTTGTTTAACATAATATACCCAAATTTTTATTACATCAAAATATTTTACATTGCTTTAGTTTTCAAATTTAAATTAAATTAAATTGGAACTTCAGTTTCTTAGTCTCACTACTCACATCCCAAGTGCTCGGTAGCCACAGCGAGCTACCATATGGTATCAAGCAGACCTAGCAGGCACTCAACCAAGCACTGTAAGGAGAGACGGGAACAAAACTTGGCTCCAGCAGACCAGGAATTGGTTAATAGCAGGAAAATACTGGTAATTTTGTTTTGTGTGATCATGTCTTTGTGTTTATGTAAGAAGATTCCTTATTTTTAGAGACACAGACACCAGAGCATGTAGAAGTTGAAATGACATGGTGAGTGGGATTTGTATTAAGATACTTTGGCAACAAAAAAAGAAATGAAAAAGAGAGATTGATGAAGCAAACATAGTAAAACTTTAATCATTTTTTAATCTAAATGATCATTATATGAGAATTTATAATATAATTATCTGCATTTTGTATATGTTTGAAATTTTTAATGATAAAATATTTTAAGTACTGGGAATCTAGTTGGAAAATAAAAAGGCGTAATTCAATGAGCACTTACTATATACTGGTCTAAGTTTGGTACTTAAAACAATTCTCAAAAGAAGTCAGTAGTATTTCCATTTGAAGAATGAAGAAACTGAGGCTCAAAAGCTTAAATGACTTGCCAAAGCCTTGGACACAAGGGTTTGTGCAACAAAAGAAAACAAAATAATAAAAGACTTGCAAAACTAATGGAAGCAGTATTTGTACTCAGGCAATACAAAAATAAAGAACATACACCTTGTCCCCACCTTTGCACATCTTTTGGTTCAAAAGAATACAAAGGTAACGAAACAAAGAAACCACATTCAATGACAGTGATTCATTGTATTGAAAAGATCATCCCAAATTTTAAGTTATATTGTTAAAGCTGGAGGAAAACTTGGTGTTCATGGAGAGTCCAACCCAATGGCCAAAGAAACTGCATCTCTATCACGGTAGGTAACTTGCCCCAGGTCTCACAGCTGGTCATTGTCAGAGGCAGACTAAACCTAGCTGAGAGTTATTTTCTCCCCATGTCCTACAACTACTAATGTTAACTAGGATCTGAAATCATGAGCATCTTACAAATGGTAGTTCCTTTTTGTAAAGCGGCTATGCATGTCCCAACTTTTAGACATATAAGGCGTGACAAAGAATGCAGTCCTGGTATAACCTAAAATTGACAAAACCAATCAGGCTGTTGGTAATTTGGGAGGCCAAAGAGCCACATAAAAGGCTAGTTATATCCCAGGTCTGACTCAAAGTTGTACATTTTAAGACTTACATACTTATGATCACAAATGTGTGTGTGTGTGTGTGTGGTTACTTAGATCCCATACATCAACTGGAAAACAGGCAGAAAGCATCCTGGAGTAAAAAGAGTGGAGGTTATCACTTGAAGCCTCAATTTAATGAGAGACTTAATTCAAATTCTGGAGCAACGTTGCTTCAGACAACTGATGCTGAACTGGAGAGCCTAGACTGCATTCCTAAATCTGTTTAAAGCCTCTCAAATTGCAATTTTTCCTTTCTCTCTCTCTCTCTACCACTCTCTCCCTCTCTTTCTCTTTCTCCCTACCCCTCCCCTCGTTTTCAATCTCTGGTAATCTTATGAAACAGACTTTACTCAAACAAATACCCTAAGTGAGAAATTTTGTGAATAATTGTTTAAAATAATACTAATAGTGTGATAGTACCACTTGCCCAAATCTAATTGGCCTTTATATGTTTTTCCTATAGGTAAAGTCAGACAGTGTTTTCCTCTTGTGAACTGCCCAGATTCCATGGAAAATAATGTTACTGAATTTATCCTCACGGGTCTTTCCCAAAATGAGCAAGTGCAGTAACTATGCTTCTTTTTGTTCTTATTCTTTTATATGATCCTCATGACCGGAAATTTTTTCACTATAATGACTATCCAAAGGAGCCCAAATCTCAACTCTCCAATGTACTTCTTTCTTAGCTTCCTATCCTTTGTTGACATCTGCTATTCCTCTGTTACAGCCCCCAAGCTGATTATTGACTTCCAAGCCCAGGTCAAAAGGATCTCTTTCGTTGGCTGTATGGTTCAGCTCTTTTGTGTCCATCTGTTTGGCTGCACAGAGATCTTTATCCTCACAGTGATGGCCTATGACAGGTACGTGGCCATCTGTAAGCCTCTGTGCTATACGACCATCATGGACTGGAAGGCCTGCTCCATACTGGTGGTGACCTGTTGGTTAGGAGGGTTTGTGAATTCCTTCATCCAGACCATCCTTACTGTACAACCGCCTTTCTGTGGCCCCAACCTGATTGACCACTACTTCTGTGATATCCACCCTCTACTGAAGCTGGCTTGCACAGACACGTATGTGGTGGGGCTCATTGTGGTGGCCAACAGTGGCGTGATTTCACTAAGCTGCTTTGTCATTCTTGTGGGCTCTTACACTGTCATCTTGCTTTCCTTCAAGACCCGCTCATCAGAGGGGAGGCACAAGGCCCTGTCCACATGTGCTTCCCACATCGCTGTGGTGATCTTGTTTTTTGTTCCCTGCCTCTTCGTCTACCTAAGGCCTTCCACCACTTTTACTGAGGACAAAATGGTGGCTGTGTTTTACACTATCATCACACCCATGTTGAACCCTCTGATCTATACGCTGAGAAACATGGAGGTGAAAAATGCCATGAAGAGACTGTGGATTGAGAGGTGGTTGGGTAGAAACAGGAGAGACCCTGATGTGAAGCTCAATGGGAATGGTACAGCCTCATTTGTACCAGTTTCCAAAGGAGGTGCTGGGAATAAGTCAGGTATCATCCCTTAAATCCTATCACACAAAGAAATACTATAATAAAGCAGAGAGTCTGGGATTTGAAGTCTAAATACCCAGTCTGGAGGGCCTACTCTACCAATTACTAGTAGTTTGACTTTAGGCAAAAAGATATTCCCTTAGAGGTGCCCTGAGTGGATTAAATGTTTGTACAGAGAAATCTGATGCCAAAACACAGTCTGTTTCCTAACATATAGTACTGTTGTCTCTGAGCAATAACGTCTCAGTGATGTGGTACGTCAGGCATACATATTCTAATAAAGGAATGACACCAAAAACAAATGCCGAAGTGGATTTCACTATCCTTTGCCTCGCCTATTTCCTCATTTTAAAATGAGGTTAAAGCTACTTTTCCTATCATTCCTAGGGTTATATAGAGAATCAAATGAGATAGAAGGGGAGGTGAAAGCATTTAGTAATAGTAAGGAGCTGCATTTATGGAAGTTATTATTGTTACCATTAACCTGGCAACTCCAGACTTCCAGACAACTCTCATTTAAAGAATTTGGTTTGAGGTTTAGGGTTTCTCTCACATAATTCTCTTTAAAAAGTTCTTAGATGGGAATTGTTTCTGTTGCTATTACAGCAGAAGCTACACTGGACTCAGAATTAAAGACAACATGCTCCCTATAGGAATATCTGATACAAGGAAAGGATTGGTAGTGGATGTTGTAAGCAACCCAGATCCCTCTTCAGGATGAAGCTGCTCATTCCCTCAGCTGCCAGGAGTGATGGCTGCTCAGAGCTCACAGTTGCTGCTTCCACAGAAATTGGCCTTCCCCCAGGGAGGCACCACATCTCCCTCCTCCAGCAGGCTGCAGCCAATGACTGCTCAATTTGGTGGTAAAAAGGCCGGGGCCTCTTGCCTCAGCTTGGAACAACTCTAAAGGGCCATCCCAGCTCTAATGCTCCTTGTGGGATCATCCAAGACCTTTTTGGTTCAACTTCTCCCTCTGCCAAATTGTGCTTCCGTCACGCCTTTATAGATGTTGATCTTGAGGGCACTTCCCAATAAATTTTTACACAAAAACTCAATCTCAGAGGTGTTTCCTAGGGAACTCAACCTTTGACACAGGTCTCCAATCAAAGAGGAGAAAATATATGCAAATATTAAAATAATTGAAATCCCTGTTGCATGACTCAGAGAGAAGAGAGTTCTGACTTTTGAGCAGGCTTGCCAAACTTGTTTAACAACAATATGAATAAATCAAAATGTGTATTTTTAATCTTGAACTACAGGTGTGACAAAGCATTTGATTTGTATCTGGCTGCCTGACACCTGCGTCACCTCCCGTGACTGAAACCCAAGGAATCTGAACAGTTCTGAGTAAATGTTTTTGTTTGTGTGTTCGTTTCTTTTTCTCTCCCGGTAAGTAAAGAAGTTGACCCCGCTTTCTCTCAAGCGCTAGATGGGGACTTAAAAAACTTCAAGCAAGGTGCTCCAAAGCACAGGGCTTCCTGAGGCACAGGGCCTGGAGTAGGGGCCCCACACACCTGTGTCTAAGGGCAGTGTAGGTTATGAGTATCTGTTTAGGCCTATTAACTGGCTTCAGAAGCCGGGACTGGAGCAAAATTGTTTTATGCTGATTGTTTCTAGCCTCCCTTTTTTCCCACTACCTTATATCAAGAACAGGGTAGTAGCTAATACTTTAGAGTTCAGATGGGATAACGACTGAATTGACAGCATCCCATGCATGGAACTATGACTAAACCACCCATGCAGCAGACATAAACTTTTTATACAAAATGAGGACAAGGGTAGATACTGAGAGGCATCAGGAGTGACTTTCCTGAACATTCTCTGTTTGCACACCAGCTCCACTTCCACTGTTATTCAGCTTATTGTATGTCCTGTAAGGTGACCTTCACGGACTGCTTCAACGGGTCCCTCTGCACTATGGTTTCTGGTTAAGTTTAGCCAATGTGGTGGGCACCAGCATGGGATCACCACGAGAGGAGAGTGAGTCTGGTGTATTTATTCTCCTGGAACCTTCCCTATAGGCCTGTGGGTTGGCAGTGGCTGCATTGCTCTAAAGTCCACAGTTCCTGTCAATCAACCCTCTCCTACAGCTGCAACTCTCTCTCCTTCCTTTCTGCTTCGGCCTAGAAGTGATAAAGAATCCCAGCTATTGCTAGCCCTGGGTCTTTCACCATTCCTTGTTGGCTTCCATTTAGTCTACTACACTAGTCTATCTATTAAGTTATCCTCAATTACCTCATCTAAGTGTGTACTGTTTCCTCTCAGATCCTTGACTAATGCAATCCTCATGGTTGCCTCATGATTGTAGGATCCTACTCCACTTCCAGAATCACATCAGCATTTCACATAGAAAGAGGAAGGAAGTGATGAGCAGGAAATATTGGTATCTGAATCAAGAAAGGAAACTTGCTCAGAAGGACCCACCAGACTTGTCTTTACATATCATTGCCCATAATTATGTGACATGATGATGGGCAGAATAATTTGTTTTCTACTGTTGCTATTGTGTGGAGTGTTTTAAAGACACCAATGTGATTCACTTAGTTGATAGTACTATCTAGTATTCTATGTCCTTCATGACATAGTTGCACTATCCATCATTGAGAGTAGGGCTTTGAAGTCTCCAGATTTGTTGTTGAATTTATCTATTTCTTCCTTTGATTCTGTCAGTTTTTGCTTCATGTATTTGGAGCTCTGTTGTTAGGTGCATATATGTTTATTACTGATGTTTATAATTGTTAGATCTTCCTGATGAATTTTGTCCTTTTGTCATTATAAAACATCTTTCTCTGTCTATACTAATACTTTTTGTTTCTAGTAAGACAAGTTAAGTCTAGTAAGACTTTCTTTAAAATCTATTTTGTCTGAAATTAATATAGCCACTCTGTCTCTCTTATGGTTGTTGTTTGCATGGTATATCTTTTTCCATCCTTTTACTTTCAACTTACTGTGTTTTTAAATCTTAAGCGTATCTTCGGTAGAAAGCATACAGTTGGATCTTGTTTTTTTTTATCTAGTCTGAGAATTTCTGCCTCTGATTGGAATGTTTAATCCATTTATACTTAATGTTAGCTAAATATTGATATGGTTGACTTTATGTCTGCTATTTTTCTATGTCTTTGATATGTTTCATATCCTTTTTTTTTCTGTTACCCCTTTATCACCTTCTTTTGTGTGAAATATATATTTACTAGTGTACCACTTAATCCCTTGTTTGTTTTTTTAATGTTTTTGAGGTTTTTAAATTTAGTCATTGCTCTAAGAATTATAATATGTTTCTTAATTTATCATAATCTACTTCAGATTAATACTAAGTTAATTCCAGAAAATATAGAAGCTTTGCTACAATATAGCTTCATTCCCTCCTGCCTCTTTTGTGCTATTAATGTCATATATATTATTATAAACAAATCCAATAATATGGCATTGTAATTATTCCTTCATGCAATTTTATATCTTCTAAAGAATAACTTTAGAAGATATCTTTTCTAAAATAAAGAGAAGTAAGAGGCAAAAATATATTTTTAGAGTCTTCTATATTAACTTGCATATTTACCATTTCCTCTACTCTTCATTTCTTCCTATGGATTCAAGCTACCATCTGGTATCATATTCTTGCTCTAATATAGGTGCATTTCCTTCCCCTTTTCTTTGTGCTATTATTTTAAAATATATCATATCTTTATAAGCTATAAGCCCAACAATGCAATTTTATAATTTTTAATTCGTGTAATTGTCTTTTAAGTAAGTTAAGAGAAAAATATATATTCACATTATCTTTTATGATTTCCTACGTAATTACTTTTACAGATAATCCTGAGTTTTTTCATGTGGATTTGAGTTACCATATGATGTCAGTTCCTGTAATTTGAACTACAGGATTTGTAATATTTCTTGTAAAGCAGGTCTACTGCAAATAAAATTCTCTCATTTTAGCTGGGAATGTCTTTATTTTGTCTTCATTTTTAAGGATAGTTTTTCTGGATGTAGAATTCTTGGCTGATTTTTTTTTTCAGCATTTCAAATATGTAATCCCTCTGCCCATTGTCCTACATGGTTTCTGATGAGAAGTGATTTAGCTAGATTAACCAAGAAAAAAAGAGAGAGGACTCAAATAAGCAATATCAGAAATGAAAGAGAAGACATTACAACTGATACCACACAAATACAAAGGATCATAAGAAACTGCTATGAACAATTATATGCTGACAAATTGGACAATCTATAAGAAATGGATAAATCTCTAGACACGTAAAACCTACGAAGACTGAATCCTAGAGAAATAGAAAATCTGAACAGATCAATTAATAGTAAGGAGATTGAATCGGTAATCAAAGACTTCCCAACAAGAAACAACCCAAGTATCCATCCATGGTTGAATGGATAAAGAAGATGTAATATACAATGGACTATTATTTAGTCATGAGAAAGAAGGGAATCCTGCCATCTGTGACGACATGGGTGGACCTTGAGGGTATTATGCTAAGTGAGATAAGTCAGACAGAAAAAGACAAATGCTGCATGGTATCACTTATATGTGGGTTCTTAAAAAAAAAAAAAGTCAAGCTCATAGAAGTAAAGAATAGAAAGTGGTTGCCAGGGCTGGGATTTGGAGGAATTAGGGAGAGGTTGTTAAAAGGGTACAAACTTTCAGCTATAATATGAATAAGGTCTGAATATCCAATGTATAACATGGTGACTATAGATGATAACACTGTATGTATAATTGAAATTTGCTAAGAGAGGAGGACTCAAATGTTCTCACCAAAAAAAAAAGATCAAGATGTGAGGTTGTGAGGTGATGAATATGTCTATTAACTAGAAGGGAGAATCATTTTACCATGTATTTGTGTATCAAATCACCATGACATACATTTTTTTTTTTTAAGATTTTATTTATTTATTTATTTTCCTCCCAAAGCCCCATTAGATAGTTGTATGTCATAGCTGCACATCCTTCGAGTTGCTGTATGTGGGATGCGGCCTCAGCATGGCCGGAGAAGCGGTGCATCAGTGCACGCCCAGGATCCGAACCCGGGGCCGCCAGCAGCAGAGCACGCGCACTTAACTGCTAAGCCACGGGGCCGGCCCCACGATGTACATTTTAAATATCTTACAATTTTATTTGTCAGTTATACCTCAATGAAACTGAAATAAAAAAATTAAAAAAGAATGGTGCTATGGGCTGCATTGTGTCCCTCAAAAATTTATGTATTGAAGCCCTAATCTCCAATGTGATGGTATTTGGAGATAGGGCCTTTGGAGGGTAATTAGGGTTTGATGAGGTAATAAGGGTGGGGGCCTCATGATGGGACTAACACCTTTGTAAGAAGAGGAAGAGAGAAAGAGCTCCCTCTCTCTCTCTGTGCCATGTGAGGACGTAGCTAGAAGGCAGCCTCTGCAAGCCATGAGGAGAGCCCTCATCAGGGAACTGTAGGGGAGCAGAATTTGCCACCTTAAGATGTGTCTCTGGCAGGAGGATTATTTTGGGCCGGTTATATTTTTAAAAACTGCAGACATAGCAAAAGCTCTGAAAACCAAGTGGAAGTTACCCTTTGTAAGAGACATTTACATTTGTAAGAGAAATCTCCATTTGTAAAGGTATCTCCCTCTCTGTACCAGGAAGAAAGGGATGACCTTATCTCTAGAAACTCTTATCAATGTGGAAGGCAAGAACTTAAATCTGCATAATAACCTCACTCTTGCTTACTGTGATTTTCTGGTAATCTCCAATAAGTGACTCCCCACACCCCCAACATCCTACTTTGTCTTTAGCTGAAGATGGTATTTAAGGTGGCAACCTCAGCCAATCTGGGGAGTTGCTCAGTTTTCCTGGGTCTCTCCCGTGTATACATGTTATAAAGCTTTGTTTGATTTTCTCCTGTTATTCTGTCTCGTGTCAATTTAATTCTTAGGCCAGCCAGAAGGACCTAGAGTGGGTAGAGGAACTGTCTTCCTCCCTTACACAACCAAATCCACCAGCACCTTGATCTTGGACTTCTAGCCTCCAGAACTATGAGAATAAATACTGTTGTTTAAGTCACCCAGTCTATGGCACTTTGTTACGGCAGCCCAAGCTGACTAATACAAATGATATTGATGATATATATACGGATATTGAAAGAACTCCAAAATGTATTGTTCAGTAAAAAAAAAAAAAAAAAAGCAAGTCAAAAAACAGTATGCATAACATAATACTATAGATGTAAAAAAATAGTCACTTGTTGATTGAATTCATGTATTCTCAGTTGTTTCCATTAGCCCTCCAGGTATTGGCCTCTTCACGTTTAGTAGAAAAAGTTCTCTGCTGCTACAAATATCATCAAGGGAAGAAAAAGAGCCAATTAGTCCTCTGTTCTGAGTTCAATGATCAGTCAGTCTTCTGCTTTCTGGGGCCCACTCCAGGCTCTACAGCATGATGACAGCCTTTGGCAACTAATTATACTCCAAGGAGCTGAGGCAAAGAGTTAGAAAAAGTTTGCAAAGAAGCAAATTAGTGTCATCCCTTGGGAGTTGTTCAGAGCTGGCTGAGGATTTCTTTCACCTCTTTGAGATTCTCAGGAGCTTCAGGCAAGTAATTAAAGGCATGACTGGAGGCTCCAAGAACACATCTCCAATAAAGGTGCAAGTCGCTGATGTGCCAGAGCTCGCAGTTGCAGGTTCCTCCTGTAACCATACTGTGGACCAAAACCAGGACTCAACACCTCCCAGTACTCCTGTTAGATCCATTAAACAAGACATTTAGAAGTAGCTGGGTCACCATGCCAATGCAGGAAAACAGAGGCCTTTTCTTTCCCATCTACTCCTTCCCCAGACATGTGGCTCTGGAAGGGAGGAAGGGAGGAGGATAATGCCATTTATGGAATCCCTACTATGTGCCAAGCACTGTGCTAAGCACTTCATCCATTGGCCAGACCAATGTGGCCCAGAGCACCAGTGCCCACCAATATCCACGGTTCTCCTCTTCTTCCTGGGCACACAGCAAAATGCTATTTTCCTACCAACAGAATGTACGTGACAGCGATACATGTCACTTCCAAACCCCGCCCACAGAAACCTCCCACACATTGTCTTCCAGTGTGTCTTCCTCATCTGCTAGCTGGATGGTGACACTCTGGATGAGCTTGAGAGGTTTGGGTTAAAGGTGGTGAAACCTATACCAGCCTAGGTCCTTGAATGGTGCCAGCAACATTAAACTGTGACATAGGTATTAAGGCATTGAGACCTGGGAGTTGTTTGTTACAACAGCAGTTAGTTTACCCAACTCCTACAATCTGCTTCACCATCTGGAAAATACAAATTAAATCACATCTTTTATTTACCCAACTAATGGCTCGAGACCATACCTGCCTTAATAGCAGAAGTCTATTATCTCTCACATAATTCCAGAGCCTATCTCCACCTCAAATTGTCCAAGAACTTCTGAGGAACTCAGTCCACTGATTCCTGCTTCCAAAGGCCATGTAGGAAGAGAATTAAAAATCTGACCAGATCAGAATCCCAATGACATTCTTCACAGAAATAGAAAAAAGAATACTAAAATTTATATGGGGCAACAAAAGACCCCGAATAGCTAAAGAAATCCTAAAGAAAAAGAACAAAGCAGGAGGCATCACAATTCCTGACTTCAAAACATACTACAAAGCAATAGTAATCAAAACAGCATGGTACTGGTACAAAAACAGACACACAGATCAATGGAACAGAATTGAAAGCCCAGAAATAAAACCACACATATACGGACAGCTAATTTTCGACAAAGGTGCTAAGGACATGCAATGGAGAAAGGAAAGTCTCTTCAATACATGGTGTTGGGAAAACTGGACAGCCACATGCAAAAGAATGAAAGTGGACCATGTGCTATCGCCATTCACAAAAATTAACTCAAAATGGATCAAAGACCTGAAGGTGAGACCTGAAACTATAAAACTCATAGAAGAAAATATAGGCAACACACTATTTGACATTGGGTTTAAAGGAATCTTTTCGAATGACATGCCTACCCAGACTAGGGAAACTAAAGAAAAAATAAACAAGTGGGACTTTATCAGACTAAAGAGCTTTTATAAGACAAATGAAACCAGAATCAAGATGAACAAACAACCAACCAGCTGGGAGAGAATATTTGCAAAACATACATCTGACAAGGGGTTGATCTCCATAATATATAAAGAACTCACACAATTGAACAACAAAAAAACAAACAACCCGATCAAAAAATGGGCAGAGGAAATGAACAGACACTTCTCCAAGGAAGATATACAGATGGCCAATAGGCACATGAAAAGATGCTCAACATCACTAATCATCAGGGAAATGCAAATCAAAACAACACTAAGATACCACCTCACGCCCGTTAGAATGGCTATAATCACCAAGACAAAAAACAACAAATGTTGGAGAGGATGTGGAGAAACAGGAACCCTCATACACAGCTGGTGGGAATGCAAATTGGTGCAGCCTCTATGGAAAACGGTATGGAGATTCCTCAAAGAATTAAAAATAGAGATGCCCTATGACCCAGCCATCCCACTACTGGGAATCTATCCAACGCACCTGAAATCAACAATCCAAAGAGGCTTATGCACCCCTATGTTCATTGCAGCATTATTCACCATAGCCAAGAAGTGGAAGCAACCTAAGTGTCCCTCGACTCACGATTGGATTAAGAAAATGTGGTATATATATACAATGGAATACTACTCAGCCATAAAAAAAGACAAAATCGTCCCATTTGCAACAACATGGATGGGCCTGGAGCGTATTATGTTAAGTGAAATAAGCCAGAAAGAGAAAGACAAACACTGTATGATCTCACTCATATGTGGAATATAAACCAACACATGGACAGAGAAAACTGGACTGTGGTTACCCGGGAAGTGGGGGTGGGGGGTGGGCACAAGGGGTGAAGGGAGTCATATATGGGGTGATGGACAAACAAAAATGTACAACCCAAAATTTCACAATGTTAGAAACCATTAAAATATCAATAAAAATCAAAAAAAAAAAAAAATCTGACCAGGCATTAAAAATCTTTGGTCATTGCTGTGTCATTGGTCCTGCACAATCTGATGGGCATGGGTCTATTGCCCACTGCTGCAGTGCTGCTGCTGCAGGCCTAGACCCCTGCCATGCCAGAGTCAGACTCCACACAAGAACTCCAAGGTCATGGTTCTCATCCTTCACCCTCACGTGCTCAGCTATCGCTCCCCCAAAACACAATGGTCCAGGATGGCTGGATCCAGAGGGGCTTCTCGCCCCAGACACATGCTGCAACATATGCCTCGCATACAAACCCCAGTCCTGAACCTACATCCCTAACACAGGTCCCCTTCTCCCTCATGATGGCCTCCCTCTTGGGGCTTTTTGTTGTTGTTGTCGTGAGGAAGATCAGCCCTGAGCTAACATCCGTGCTAATCCTCCTCTTTTTGCTGAGGGAGACTGGCTCTGAGCTAACATCTATTGCCAATCCTCCTCCTTTTTTTTTTTTCCCCAAAGCCCCAGTAGATAGTTGTATGTTATAGCTGCACATCCTTCTAGTTGCTGTATGTGGGACGCGGCCTCAGCATGGCCGGAGAAGCGGTGCATCGGTGCGCGCCCGGGATCCGAACCTGGGCCGCCAGTAGCGGAGCGCGCGCACTTAACCGCTAAGCCACAGGGCCAGCCCCCCTCTTGGGGCTTTTAATATTCTTTTACACTGATGGATCACGGTCAATGTCACCCTGAACCACCAAAATAGGTTTCCTTAATTGCAAATCTCAGAGACCAAAAGTTGGGGAGTCTCAGCCCCTTCCTTCCCAGAAAGCCTCTTGCTCTGTATGAAAATTGTGCACACCAAGGGGAGAGGCCTTTTTGCTCTGCCTCAGGAAAGACATAATAACGATAAATACCTACACTCACTACATCTGCATTATTAATCAGGGCACTCAATTAACTTCTCAGAACAAAGACATCTACTCCAAGGAAACTTTCTGCCTCTGCCTATATAAAAAAGCAGTTAGCAGTTAATCATGAATGTTGCACACATTATCTCATTTAAAGGTGTGAGTAAATGCTATTACTGTTCTCATCTTACAGAAGAACTAGAGGCCCAAAGAGGTGGAGTGGCTTGTCTGCAGTATCACAGCCAGTAGCTGGTCAGCTAGGACACAAACCAGATCCAACTGACCCCAAAGCCTAAAGCAGTTTCTGAGGAACAGCACTCTGGGAGGGGCTTAGCCGGGCGGTTCAGGTTCAAGGTTTCCAGGAGGTTGCAGTCAAGCTGTTGGTCGAGGCTGCAGTCATCTGAAGGCTTGACTGGGGTTGGAGAATCTGCTTCCAAGATCACTTTGCTGTTGGCAAGAGGTTCAGTTTCTCACCACGTGGGCCTCTCACAGGGCTGCTCATGAGAGAGAGAGAGAGAGAGAGAGAGAGAGAATCTGCCGAGTCTTTCACAACCTAATCTCAGAAGCAACATACTATCACTTCTGCTGTATTCTGTTGGTCACCCCAACCCTGGTACAGTGTGGGAGGGGACAACAGGGGGGTGTGAAGCCCAGGAAGCAGTATCATTGGGGGCCATCTAGTTGGAGAACACAATGGATTTTTTTTCCTTCTTTTTCTTATCTAAATTTCCTAAATTTCTTAACTTGAAGATATTATATAATAAGTTATAAGGGAAAAAGCTGTCGATTGCTGGCAAGGGCACCTCCTTGGCCCTGTTGTTGATTTTTCAGCATCCCCTCCCAACAGCCTAGTTGCTTTCCCAGTCCGATTTTCCTCCAACGCCCTCTGACAGCCTAACAAAGGAGCGTCGCTTTCTCAGCCCAGGCCTCTGGCGCCATCTGGTGGCCACATTCAATACTGCTGCTCCCAACGAACTGCTGCTCCACATCTGGGTGTGAAGGCCTCACCCGCGTGCAGGAAGGTGACTTTGATGGGATGTAATGGGTAAAGCCTAGGGTCTCATGTTTTTCCTCAGAGATCCCAGGGATCTTCCACATCCGGCCCCAAAAGGAATTGTGAAATCCCAGAGGGGATGAGAGGGCTGTCAGAACTTTGGGGAGCAGCGCCTTAATCTCTATTCTCCCTACATTTTCCTTCTGCTGCCTGGATGCCAACCAGCCCTCGACCCTGGCAGACCCACGTGCAGCCAGGTGCAAGAAGGTGGTCCCTTGTTTCCTCCAGCTTTACAGCTGAGAACCTAACATCCAAAACTTAACTTTCATTTTTAACAAACTGCCAGCAACAGGAGGTACTCAAAAAAAAAAATAAATGAGTTCACACTCATTTTAAAGAACTTTGTAAAATGACAAATATATTTTAAAATATTGTTCCAATTTTTGAGTCAAGGAGAAAAAAATGCTAACGTTTTAATTAATTACTTTTAAGAAGTATGCCACATTCCTCGAGAGAAATTAGAAAATTTAGCCAAGTAAAAATAAAAATAAAAGCCATTCATAATCCCACCGTTACATTGTTACGGAGTTGTCTTTCTTGCCTTTTCTGCACTTATCTAATTTTTAATGGGATTATTCTCTACTTATAGTTCTATAAATTGCGTTTCTCACTTAAGCTTTACACATTCTAAAAGCACAGATGGCCTTTGATTTTTATCTCCCATGAAGCCTCAGTGTCTTGGCTGTACCTGGGTAGTCTTCGTCAAACTAAATGCTAGGGGCAGAAGACACTTGAATGCTGAGCCATTTTGCAGTTTAGCCTGGTTTATTAAAAAGTGCACAGCTGACAACAGGTCAGCGATGGAACGTGAAGGTTTCTTGCATCCTCCTGCCTCCCCCAAACCAATAGTGTATGCAGAGGACTCTGGGAGAACTTTGGCCTGAATGGAAGAGTGAAGACTATGGATATGTTCCCCCAGCCCAAGTGTTGTCTCTGAGCAGGACGCCCAGGAGCACTAACTACATCATGATCGTCAGTGAAGGCCTCTAGAATAGCGGTGTATGCAACTCCTGACTGTTTTCTTTCTTGTGATAGATACCTCCAGGTTCTGTTCATAACTGCCTGTGTCAAGAAATTGACTGTCTTGGGGCTGGCCTTGTGGCATGGTGGTTAAGTGCGCGCGCTCCGCTGCGGGGGCCCAGGGTTTGCAGGTTCAGATCCCAGGCGCGCACAGATGCACCGCTTGTCAAGCCATGCTGTGACGGCGTCCCATACAAAGTAGAGGAAGATGGGCGTGAATGTTAGCCCAGGGCCAGTCTTCCTCAGAAAAAAAACAGGAGGATTGGCATCGGATGTTAGCTCAGGGCTGATCTTCCTCACAAAAAAAAAAAAAAAAGAAAGAAGGAAATTGACTCTCTCAAACAAAATCATCTACTGTTAAAAGAAATGACTAGGAACTAAGCTTTGGTGTTGATTCAATCCCAGTTCCACCAATTACTAGCTGTGAGGCTAAGTATTTTAGTTATCGCCACAAAAGTGCTACATAATAAATTACCCCGAAGTCATAGATTCTCATGGAATAAATTATTCTCATGGACGGGCAGGTCAGCTAGGAACGGGCTAACCTGGGCAGGGCTGGGCCAGGCGTCTCTGCTCCAAGGAGAGCCTGGCTGGGCTTGGCTGGAGCAGCTCTGCTCCACACGTATTCATTCTGGGCCCAGGCTCATGGGGGAGCAGCCACCCATGGGAAGTTCTTTTCATAGCGATGGTTGAGGTACAAAAGGGTGAACAAAACAAGGGAAGTTTCTTATGGTCTAGGTTCAGAACTGGTACTGTCACTTCTGCCCACATCCACAGCCCAAAGCAAATCACACAGCCTTGTCTTGAGTCAAGGACAAGAGAAAGGGGGAGTTCATTAGCCCACCCTCATCATATACCTCAAGTCCACCCATCTCCCTCCATCTTCACTGCCACCAGCCTTGCCAAGTTACCGTCAATTATTTCTAAAACCATTGCTAAACCAGAGACTCTAACACGCTTCCTTGCTTCTAGTCTTCCCTCCTTCAACCTATTCCCCTTACAGTGACAGCACAATCATGACACTCCCATTTTAAACCCCGATGGCCTCCCACTGCTCGTAGACTAATGTCCCATCTCTTTACCATGGCTTATGAAGCCTGACACAGTCAAACGTCTGACTACCCCTCCAGCTTCACATTGTGCTCTTAGCTCCCTCACCAGCTATGCCCCAGAGACCACAGTCTTCTGTTCCTCACAGGGCCAGATTCATTCCTGCCTCAGGGTGTGGCACACTCTGCCCTTCCTGCCCGCTTCCTCCGGGGCTGCCTGCTCATCCAAGCTGCAAAGTGTCGGCACATACATGTTCAATTCTTTTTTAATGTCCTGCCTCTCCCATAGGCCCTTAAATTCCACGAGGACAGTGATCATGCCTGTTTCGTTCACAAATGTACATATCTGGGGCCCACTGCCAACCCATAGTAGGTGATCAATAAAATTTAAATTGAGAGCCGGCCCTGATGGCCTTGCGGTTAAAGTTCTACAGGCTCCACTTCAGCGGCCAGGGTTCAGCTCCCAGGTGCAGAACCACACCACTCGTCTGTCAGTAGCCATGCTGTGGTGGAGGCTCGCAGAGAAGAACTTACAACTACACACAACTATGTACTGGAGTTTGGGATGGAAAAGAAGGAAAAAGAAGGAAGATTGGCAACAGATGTTAGCTTAGGGCAAGTCTTCCCCTGTGGGAAAAATAAATAAATAAATTGATAGATGAATAGCTACCACTTATTGGGGTTTCATACATCCCAGGCAATATTCTGTGTGTCTCAGCAATGCTACAGCATCACAATTATAACCACACTCATATACGCAGGAAATGTACCTGTCATCTTTTTTCTTACTGAACTCACCCTGAAGCCCCTCTCTGCTGAGTGGTAGGGTCCAGGACATGAGGGTGGACCCCTGTCAGTTGAAGGTGTGATGGCCAAATATCAGGGCTCAAAACACCCACGGGACGATGTCCTCTGAGGGACCCAAGTCTCTAAACTTCCTCAGCTTTGTGGAAATTAATTAAAAACCTTAATTAAATTGGAGCTGGGAAGGCCTCCAGGGGGAGCTCTCACGCCATATCACACATCGTCAGTTACATCAAACAGGAAGAGATAGAGGCCAGCATCTTAGACAGAAAGTAAAACTACTTTAGTCCCGAAGGAAGATTTCTCTCCCCACCCAGCAACAGCCCAGCCAATGAGAAGTTATTGCCACCTTGAAGTGTTACTTTCCTCCAGTGGACTTTCATTTAGAACAATCCTCCCCACTCCTCTTTTTTCCCTATAAAGGCAGCTCCCCTCCATTGTTTTCCAGATTTGCATATGGTTCACCATATAATGCACATCCCAAATTGTGATTCTTTTGGCTATTCCTGAATAAACTCATTTTGAGGCTAAAATAACAGGTGAATTTGCTTTTTAAGTTAATAGCTTTAACAAAAAGACATTAACTCGCGCCCACCTCTGCTCAGGCACATGGGGCTGTGTAGTCAATGAGCCACAGACACTGCACTCCTGACACTCCAAACAAACTTCAGCTCCCTGCCACCTAATGCTTATCAAAAGTAGAAAGGTTCTAACAAAAAACAAACAACCCGATCAAAAAATGGGCAGAGGAAATGAACAGACACTTCTCCAAAGAAGATATACAGATGGCCAATAGGCACATGAAAAGATGTTCATCACCACTAATCATCAGGGAAATGCAAATCAAAACAACACTAAGATATCACCTCACGCCCGTTAGAATGGCTATAATCACCAAGACAAAAAACAACAAATGTTGGAGAGGATGTGGAGAAACAGGAACCCTCATACACAGCTGGTGGGAATGCAAACTGGTGCAGCCTCTATGGAAAACCGTATGGAGATTCCTCAAAGAATTTAAAATAGATATACCCTATGATCCTGCTATCCCACTACTGGGAATCTATCCAACGAACCTGAAATCAACAATCCAAAGAGGCTTATGCACCCCTATGTTCATTGCAGCATTATTCACTATAGCCAAGAAGTGGAAGCAATTCAAGTGCCCCTCGCTTGATGATTGGATCAAGAAGATGTGGTATATATATACAACGGAATACTACTCAGCCATAGAAAAAGACAAAATCGTCCCATTTGCAACAACATGGATGGGGCTGGAGGGTATTATGTTAAATGAAATAAGCCAGAAAGAGAAAGACAAACACTGTATGATCTCACTCATATGTGGAATATAAACCAACACATGGACGGAGAAAACTGTATTGTGGTTACCAGGGGCAATGGGGGTAGGGGGTGGGCACAAGGGGTGAAGGGAGTCATATATATGGTGATGGACAAACAAAAATGTACAACCCAAAATTTCACAATGTTATAAACTATTAAAACATCAATAAAAAAAATAAGTAGAAAGGTTCTGTGATTTCTACTCAGTCAATTTGGGTAGAGGGAGAACTAAAGCTCAGGACCCCAAATTTTTGGGCCTGCACCGTTCTTCGTACCACTATACATCCAGAAGCATCTTTTTAAAAGCAACTACTTTCTATCCTCAACTAGGGGAGTATTTGTGTCTGGAATAATTCAGTTGTGAAATGCTCCAGATCTGTGCTTTTTGCCTGATCAGAGAATATATACAGCAACGGACCTCGGGCAGACCTGGGCGTACTGAGGGACGCCATGCCTGGAAGACTGACCTTATTTTACCCAGTTTTTCACAGTAAACAACTCAGGAATGTGCTGGAATTGTCACTAGTTATTTTACGCTTGGCAAGCAGGTCACATTTAGCTGTAGTCTCCAGATGGCTGGGAGAGGTGAGGAGGATGGGAGAAAGAGAGAGAAAAAGAAAGAGAGTGAGGGGAGAAAGAGAGAGGCAAGGCAAGCTCCTGGAAAGCCCTGAGAGGACCCCGCCTGCTCTGCCCACTATCAGTGACCGCTGAGAACCTATTGTGACCTAAAGGCAGGGAAATGTGTCTCCCACCGGAAATGCTACAGTGTAACCTGTTCTATGTGGTCAATTACATCCTCTACTCCCACTAACCAGCCAAGTGTCTGATGGTGCCCTTCCTTCCATCCTATTATGGTCACCCTTGTGACCTCCATGCAGTTCCCATCCAAAGAAAATTTTTCTTGTTAGTGCTGTCGATTTGATTCCGACTCCTAGCACCCCTGTGTACAGCAGAGCAGAACCCCGCCCATCTTTTTTTTTTATTTGAAAGTGCTTTTAATTTTTTAACTTTTATTTTTTTAAATTTTTTGTTTATTGCAGTAACATTGGTTTATAACATTGTAAAAATTTCAGGTGTACATCATTATATTTCTATTTCTGCATAGATTACATCATGTTCACCACCAAAATACTAATTACAACCCATCACCACACCCATGTACCGAATTATCCCTTTCACCCTCCTCCCTCCCCCCTTCCCCTCTGGTAACCACCAATCCAATCTCTGTCCCTATGTGTTTGTTTATTGTCGTTATTATCTACTACTTAATGAAGGAAATCATACGGTATTTGACCTTCTCCCTCTAACTTATTTCACTTTGCATAATACCCTCAATGTCCATCCATGTTGTCACAAATGGCTGGATTTCATCGTTTCTTATGGCTGAGGAGTATTCCATTGTGTATATATACCACATCTTCTTTATCTGATAAGGTCTTAATATCCAAAATATATAAAGAACTCATGCATCTCAACAACAAAAAAACTACCAACCCAATTAAAAAATGGGCAAAAGACCGCCTATCTTTTTGCACCATTCTCTCATCTTCCCGTGCTATACCAGACAATGTTCCACTGCTATTCATAGGGTTTTCATGGCCAATTTTTTCAGAAACAGGTGGCCAGGTCCTTCTTCCTAGTCTGTCTTAGTCTAGAAGCTCCGCTCAAACCCGTTCACCATGGGTGACCCCGCTGGTATTTGAAATCCTGGTGGCACAACTTTTAGCATCACAACACGCAGCTGCCACGGTATGACAACCAACAGACAGGTGGGGTGGTTCCCCAACTGGAAATGAACCCAGGCTCAGCAGTGAGAATGTGGAATTTTAACTACTAGACCACCAGGGCTGGCTTCCAAAGAAAACAGTGAAGGTAAAACTGTGTGTGTGTGTGTGTGTGTGTGTGTATATGTATCTGTATATGTGTTTACGTATGTATGTATGTGAATGTCTGCACACATGCACACACACACACACACACAGAGGCCTGGTACATGGTTTTAAAGGTGAGACAGTTTCAGTCAACCGTGCACACAATCCTAGAGCTCTTACCTTACAGGGTCATCAGCCTCACCTCACCTCACCCCTCCCAGCACACTCATAGTCTGTCACCTTGATGCACTCGCCATTCTCCAAGCAAAGCGTGCACTTGCACGCCCCAAACCTTCCCTCCTTTTATCCTCCTGCTAAAATTCTGCTTAAGACTCAGCTCAAATACCACCCCCTCTTCCTTCTTCTGGGATCCCTGTGACCTGTTCCTTTAAACCTCCTCTGGTATTTTGCAGGGTTCATTTTGCATTGGCCTCCCACATGCCCCCGGCCCCTCCCTCTGGACTGCCCACTTCTTACGGGCAGGACTTCCTCTGCGTTCATCTTTGTCTCCCTGACGGGCCTGAGGAATACAGCCTGCTGCTGTCCTAACAGTCTCTCTCTCTTTTTATTCTCTCCCAAAGCAGGGCTGTGTGGAGAGCTCCTTGACACGGTGTAACCCCACTGCCTATCGTGTGAAAATGACAAGTTGGTGCATCAGGGTGTGAAATGCTATTTTTCTCCAAATTTTCACCATCTAACATACTATTTTGTTTACATATGTTGTTTGTCTGGCTCCTCTTATCAGAACATAAGCTCCAGGAGGTAGAGATTTTTGTCTGTTTTGTTCACCTTTGAACCCTCAGCCCCTGAGGTATGGTGGCTGGGGCACAGTAGGCACCGAGGTATAGGGACTGGTTCATAGTAGGCACTCAATCCACTGCTGTTGAATGGATTAATTAATTAGTCTCAGACAAGGGGAATGAGAGAGATCTCAAAACAAAATCATCTTAGTCTGCCTCGAGTTTGCATCAAGACATAATGGGATTCCCCAAATCCATTAACAAAAAACCCTCTAAAAATCGTGGGGACTTACCTAAGGCATGTGTGCCACCACCAAGCGGGTGTCTGTCCATCTGCAGACCCACGCATCCGACCCTCGGAGAGCACACGCAGCCACATCTTAGAGGCACACTCACTTCTTCAAAGTCTCCTTTTCACTTAACCACCCTGGATGTGTGTTTGGGGCTGAATTATGTCTCCCCAAAATTCACGTTCAAGTCCTAATACTCAGTACCTCAGAATGTGACTGTATTTGGACACAGGGTCTTTAAAGAGGTAATTTAAGGTAAAAGAGGTCATTAGAGTGGACTGTAATCCCACATGACTGCTGTCCTTATAAAACGAGAAAATTAGGACACCGAAACTCACCGAGGGAAGACCAGGTGAAGACAGAGAGAAGACGGCCGTCTACAAGCCAAGGAGAGAGGCCTCAGAGGAAACCAACCCTGCTGACACCTTGATCTTGGACTTCCAGCCTCTAGAACTGTGAAAAAATAAAATTCTGTTGTTTAAGGCCCCCAGTCTACTGTACTTTATTATGGCAGCCCTAGCAAACTAATCCAATGTGGAAAACCACCAAGGGAAATGTGTTTTTGTTAAGGATGCCCCAGTTGAATGCAGCCTGTAAACTGCTTGGTAGATGAAACAGTGTGGACATATAGTAAGGAGGGGAAAAAAAAGAAACAAACAAAAGCATCATGTGTTGACATTTTTTATATTTGGTATTTGTTAAGTCTTTTTAAAAAATTTTTTCAGGCCATTTTTTTCCTTAAAAAACAAACAAAAAAAAAAGCAACCGACAGCAATACTCTGTACAAGTATAACAAACATTAGAAATATGCATCATTCCAAAATAGTTACAAGAAAATTACAGTTTTAGAGTCCACATCAACATGTCCTATCCATATGTGCCCCCAGGGAAAAAAGCTACAGTATGTGGAACACTCGGCTGCTACACAGTCTGGAAACTCAGAACTTAGACTTTGAGGCAAATCAACATCAGTCACCAAGGCCTGTTAGCTCAATAAGCACAATCAAGCATTTGAAAAGAAAACCAGCCTTTCCCATCCCAGATGACAAACGAATGTGAGTCAGCTGCACGGTTGGCCCCACCCCCCAAGAGCCTCTGACTTGATGGGGCCCAAATCCAGTGGAGTCAATGATGCCAAAGTCAAGCTGGAGGGCACTACATGGCCGCAGGGAACAGACCCCACATGTCATTTTCTACTTGTGTCAATCACCACTAGATTTGACTTTGGAGACAAAAAGTCCTTGCTCTTGGGTGAAGATGTCAATGGCCCAAATCCCCCAAACCAACTGACCACCAATCTTTGGTCCTTTCAATAATCCCCTGACTGCTTTCCTGGATGCAACTGTCAAATACTAAGCAGTGGCGATCACACCATCCCCTCCATTGCACTGGACTCCTCACATTCCCTAGTTCATCGTTCCTGGAGCGTTTGGAACAGGAGCTCAAAAGCACCTTCTCTTTTCTATGACCAACCCCCAGCCCGTGTGTCCTTTCTATTTACACATTAATCTTCCCTTTTCAATCACTGTGCTATAAATACCCTCACCACCCCCACTAGCCCAGTCCCCAGCCCTCTTCAGGATGCAGAGAAGTATCGTGACCTTCCTGTGACCTGCCCATTTGGAATCCAGACCTCTCCACCACAAGCCTTCCTCCTGAGATTGGGAATGATGTCCAAGGGCGGCTTGTGGGGTTGCTGCCCATTTCCCAGGCCCATACCAGGTGGAAGGGAGGAGGGTTTCTGTTTTTTTGCATTTTTATTCAGTGTTTATAATTCTTGTTGCTTTAATCTTTTAAAGGGATTTTTAGAGCCAAGTCCTTCCCTCCGACTTCTCCATGACAGCCATGTGGGCAGAGCGGAGCATCTATGGGGATTTGACACCTAGGCATCCATCACAATGGTTTCCTGACAAACTGGAGTGGGGAGGGGTGTGGCCCACAGAAATGCTGCCTGAACAGGGACCTCTGAATGAAGTTATGGAACTCTCCAAGATCTGCATGCCCTGAGGGGCAGACCAGTGTGAGGGTTTGGAAGCAATCTGCCCAAACCCAGCTTCACCCAACAGCCCGGGATGGCATGGCCTCCCTGATTCAGACCTACAGAGCCAAAGGCCCCTCTGCAGGTGAGCCAAGAGGGTCCAACATGGCCAGGCCAGCCCACTCCTTTAGGGCCTGATACTGAAAGAACTGCTTACTACCAAAGAGAGCAAAGCCTCCAGCAAAAAGTGCAATTTCCATTTGGGAAGTAAGGTTCTCCCAAAATATGACACCACCACCACCACCTTTCCTTTTAATCCTTTAAGTACCTCAAAGGGAAAGGGAGATAAGACGTACAGCATGAAACCTCGGAACCAAATCAAGGGCTTTCAGTACATGCGGTTCACCCTTCATAACCCTAAAACTCCCACTAACACGTCCAGTCGGTTAGCAAAGTGCCGGCGAGCTGAGGAGCATGGCAGGGTGAGGAGACGGGCTCCCACAGGTCAACAGTGACCAGGGCCTCAGAGAAGTCCCCGCTCCCATTTTCAACAGGACACATTTGTCCTAAGTTTACAGCAGGATTCATTACTGTGGAAAACGGCCACAGGACTCCAGAGATTGTAATTCCTTCATAAGACCTTGTACACTTCATTGCCTATTGGAGGATAAACTCAAAACTTCTTCAAAATATAACCTGAGCCACAATATAAAATAAAAAGAAACAAATCCTTTCATGTTAATGCCTTGAGAAGTTGACAGATTATGTACCAATAAAATAAATCCACATAAATTCTGAAATTCTTGGTGAATACACACCTGAAGCAAAAAAAAAATTAATCTACATTAAAAAAAAAATCAAAGTAATTACAGCAGCAGTATAGTGAAAAGAGGTTTTAAAAATAATAATTACATCTTTGATACAAATTCAAACTTTGTACACCTCAATTCAAAGGAATGACTGTTTTAAGAGTTTAGTATATATTTATACAGTAGATACCAATATGTGTCACTGCAGATACAGACTAAAGCCAGTGGACTTTGAGGAAGGAGGGATTAATTTGACACTGTTTTCACACTGAAGTGTTCACAGATTGCCACGCTTTTAAAAACACACACACATATACACGGACACACAGACACATAAAATGCCAACCTGAGTAAAACGTTACTAAAAACCTAGAGCCTCATGAATCACTAAGTCACATATTGCACCTTTAAATAATCCTTCTTAACAAATAGAGAATTGAGAAAAAAAATAAAACAGGGATGAGAAATGGAGATTACATCACTATAGGGTTTCCCCCAGAAATTCTCAGGGTGACATATAGTTTCTACTGTCACTCAACCAATGGGCTGAAAATGTGGCCAACAGAGGTGTCTTTGGGGCAAATTGGGAGGGAAAGGGGCAGAAAGAATAAAGCACAAAATGGGGGAAGGGGGAAGGCGGGGAGGGGCCTCCTCTAATCAACTGAGAACAGGAATGTTACTGAGAAGGCTGAACCTCTGATACTAAACTACTGTTTAAATATTTCATATATTCCAATTATGAGATTCAATACAAAAATATAGATATCTACTGAGTTTTGCCTGTGGAAGCATAATTCAGAAAAGGCACATGTTTAAATAGAAAACTCAGGCGGAAGAGGCACCACATACCCCTCCCTACATGATCATCATCCACAACTATGTATTTTCCATCAGCTAGATCCCAAGATACAGTAGGTAAAAATAGACCTCTGATACTTAAAATATATTCAACCCAACACAATCCTGGCTTTAGCATGTGAATCATATAAAATAGTCTTTTTTAAAAAGAATCTGTTTTGAAAAAGAAAAAGGAAATCATAGCTCACTTCTCCTGGTGTTCCGGAATTCTCAAGAAAAAACAAAAAAAGTGAACTGATCCCAGTGGTAATCAGGAATAGAACTGATTTGCTCACCACCCATCCACAGCCCCCGACAGCCCCAACTTCTCATTTGTCATGTTTTACGTGTGCAGCTTCACACCCTCAAGTTAGTTCTAACAAAACAGAACAAAGAATTAAGATATTAGACATATAAAAACATGTCAACATCGGGGCATGTTCCTTTGCTGTGGATGTGACGGTCTGGTTAACTCCAGAAAGGTTTCCTTTGGAATTAGGCGATGTAACCATTTGTCTTTCCAAACGCGGTCACCGGTGCAAGGTTTTCATAGATTGTCATTGCATTTGTGTTCTGGTAGATGAGATCTACTTTTGAGTCCCTCTGGGATCTGATAATATCCAAAACACACTGATTGAGGAAAACATACTGGTCCTGTTAGAAAAGGAAAGAGAGAGAACAAATGAGCACAGGCGCCAGAGATCAGCACCCAAGGTTATTTTCAAACAGATAACCAACCCCCCAACCCCACCCACCAGCGAACACTTCAAGTTAACATGTGTCAAAAGGTAACAACATCCTGGTGAAATCTGACAGCACAGAGAACAAGATTCTCATCATCAGTGATGCTCAACCAAAGGGGCAGACTCCCCACACCTTCGCTCTCCAAGGAGAAATACCAGAATCTTGGGGAAGAGCAAAGAAAGGAGTAGAAGAAATAATGCACAGATACATTCAAACGATAGAAAATCCAATAAGATTTTCTTGGCTAGTGAGGATGTGCAGAATAAGGAGTAAATTGTGACTCTCAACAGAGAGGGTGGGTTAAGCAGGTGATGGGGGTAGAGTTGGGTGAGGACCACCCTTCAGGCAACCATATCAGAATATGCAGGTAGCCATCAAAAAGAGGAAGAAGAGGTACATGCTGTCACAGAAAGATGTGCATGATGCAATGAGAGGGAAAAAAAACCACAGGGCAGCATTATATATAAAATAGGACGTGATTTTCAAAACATACTCTGTATATGTACATGTGTTTTTCTACCAATGTACATAAAGAAGCCTGTAAAGATATATACAAACCGTAAACATTGGCTACCTCTAGAGAGTGGGATTGGGGAAGAAAAAGCAAAAGAGAAAAATACACTCCATATAATCCTGTATTGCTAAGTTTTTTAATATGAACAGGTTTGTACTCTTTTCAAAATTAAAAAGAGACAAGAAAAGAATTTGTAGCAGGTATGAGATTTCTGTGTTTCTCAAAAGAAGATAAAAGATTGAGAACTACTACACTATACAATCATAGCAGAAAAAAGAAAATCTCTCTTCTGACCATCACAGGAGGTGAATTCCACTCTTTCCAAACAACCATGCTACTCACCCCAAAGCACACAATGTACCCAGGCCTCTAGAACATTCCCTGCTAGACTCAAAAACACAGCACATATTCATAGAGTTCTAAATTGGTACAGGGTGACAGCCTGATACAAAATTAATATTCTGCTCTCATCCCAGTCAAGGCACAGTCACCCCTACAGCGCTGAGGAAGGCTGTTTCCCAATATATTTGTTGAGAACATGCCTCGAAAACAATGTTTATCAGGAACATTTCAGGGAAAGCCAAATCCAACAGTCTTACACAAATGACACTGTAGATATTAAGCATTCATTTTCTGAATTGGCCAGCCATCCTTTTTTAGCTATGCTAATTGACGTTTTTAACATTTACAAGGCTGGGTGAGGACACATTGCCACATTAATGCTTAAAGCAGCATTATGCTATTTCATATCATTAATATTTGATAAGTCCATTTCATTAGCTTATTTTAAAGATGATCAGACTTTCTTAGAAACAAAGAGTGAAAATGCCAGTTTTATGAGTTTAAAACCCAGAAGCCAAAGTTCAGAGGCTTGCTAAGATTATTTGATTAGGATCCTGATACTATCTCGGTTCGTAGCTCCATTGCTGACATCAGCACCACTCTGTCACTGTATCAGACAATTCAACTTCAGTTTAGGATCTTAAAGAAATCTAGTGTTACCTCACAGCCAAGAGCCAGAAAGATCTGGAAGGGTGAAATATTTTAACACAAATGTGCGACATGATGCAACCTTTTAAAAATGGATGGGGAGGGTGGATATCAAACACAGATCTTGGCCTCACCTCTGTTTGCACCATTAAAGGCCTGTGCATTCGAAGGTCATACACAATTCCGTACACATCCACAGTGTTCTCATTCTCGATCTGATAGATAAGACGATCAATGGCAATGAAAGTGCCTGTCCTTCCAACCCCAGCGCTGAAAGACAGGAGAAACAAGCACATCATCATGGGTTACCTCTACTGTAAACTCTCAGATTTCCCCATTTGTACATATATCTTGCTCTCCTCCACTACCAGGCTTTGAGGGCAATGCCCAGGATCCTTAAACATTTGCACAGTTGAACCCTCAGCAAGTCAGACTACACTAGCTTGGGACTGGGACCCAAGTCCTAAAATTCTTTTGAGTCAAACACCACAAATAAAACATCTTGCTAGAGCTTCCTGAATCTCAGTCCAATCCAAGTTGCCACCATAACCTAGGATGGCAAATTTCATCAATTTATTCCCCATAGGGCCACAAAGCCCCTCCTTTCTTCTGTCCTAAATTAATTCCTTTAGCTTCAAAGCTAATTTCCTTCTGTTCTAGGGGAGGGGGTGGCAAACTTTTTCTGTAAGGGGCCAGTAGTAAATATCTTCGACTCCACAGACCAAATGCTCACTTTCTGCCATTGTAGCATGCAAGTAACTACAGACATTATGTAAACAAATGGACATGGCTGTGTTCCAATAAAACTTTATTTACAAAAATAGGCAGCCAAAGAGATCATGGTGATGGTTTCATGGGTGGATACCTATCTCCAAACTCATCAAGTTGTGTACATTAATTATGCATAGCTTTTTGTATGTCAAAAAAAAATACTTTTAAATACATAAATAAAGTCAAGTAGGGCTATGTGTTTCAACATTGTTAAATACCAAACCAAATGCTGAATGAAGAAAGCAGGTTGACGTATACATCATAAAAATCAGGTAAAAGTTTAAAGCTACATAAAACCATAGAGATACATACGTATATAATAAACTATAAAAGCATATAAGAGAATGATATAGATCAACTTCAGGGCCACATTTACCTAGATGAGAAGGAAAATGGGATGGGAAACTAGTAAGCAGAGACTTTAATTACATCCGTAATGTAATATGAACAAAAAGAAACATATACGGCTTCATGTTATGCTTTATTAAACTGTTATTAATCTCTATATTTTTGTAAGGTTGAAATATTTTACAAGAAAATATTATAAATAAGAAATAAATTAAAATACATTATGGTTTAAAAAAAAATACAAGCAGCCGACCAGATCTGGCCCATGGCCTATAGTTTGCCAACACACTGTTCTAAAGTCTCAGGACTTAGGGAACAAGTCTATGGTCCCTTATCCAAACCTTTCCTGAATTTATAAATGCCTGTTGCATTCCCTCCTATGCTTTGCTTTTCACAAGTGTCCATATCTATAATTACGTTTGAAATCTGTCACATGTGGGGCGTCATCTGCATACCTGCAATGCACCAGAATTGGCGATTCGGGAGGAATCTGCTTCATGTAGTCACGAACAAGGTACCGGAAGTTGATAAGCAGGTCGGTGGTGTCAGGAACACCGTGGTCCGGCCAGGAGGTGAAATGGAACTGTCGCAGAGGGTGACTCTCACTTGTCTGGATCTAAAAGCCAAGAAAAGAGGTTAGATGCAGAGAGAAAGGCTCCCTAAGAACATCAGAAAGGCAAGCGAAATCAGGCAGTCCCTGAGTGCTGAACTGCACGGGGCAGCTGCAAGGCAGCTACATGGGAGGGGTGACGACGAAACATGGGACTTTTACATTGGTACAACAGCTGAGAAAGTGTTTGCACAGACTTGGATGTGCTCATCAAATCCTCATAATATGCCCAAGAAGGAGGGTTTATTAGCCCCCTTCAAAGACAAGGCAGCCAAGTTTCTGAGAAGTGAAGTGACTTCGCCAACACTCCATTCAGACGCAGCAGAAGTCCCTCGTCCTCTGATTCTGAGTTTAGAGCTCTTCCTTTTCCACCACAACTGCCTGCCGATACTGTACTCACATTCTTACACCTGCACCTCTTTAGAGCTTCAGAAACCCCATCCCCGAGCCCACCTGGGAATGTCACCAACCAAAAAACCAAACGTGAATTACACAAATACAACTATGATAATCAGTCTTCATAATTCACACCTTCCAGAGAAGCTAATAAAGTGACAGGCAACTAGCAAGCACCAAGTAAATATTTAGAACTGTATGGGTTTGAGAAAGGAGCCCCCAAAGAAACCATCCATTTTGACATCAGCCGGATAATAGAAAGTGGCCCTTGTTATAACAGAGTTAGTTATTACACAGACTGGTTTCCTACCACAGACCGAAGCATGTACCTCTAATTACCAGAACTCCGCCCAGGCTGGGCCACTCCTGTCCCAGATTCAACCGTACTCATTAAGCCCACATTAGGCTGACCTCCCCGTGTCTCCCTACATCTGGGCGGCAGGCATTTCCATCTCCTTAATGACAGCTACCTTTCGATGCTTATTTATTTTTTAAAAATGTATCTACATTATAAAAGCAATGCATCCACATTATTCAAAATGTGGAAAACAGTAGGAAAAAAAAAGGAAGAGTGAGGGAAGAGGGTATTACGAAGTCTCATCATACACAAACGTTAACATTCACAAATGTAACCAAAAGCAGTCGTCCAAAGAAAGAAACCAGCCATGAAAGATAAGAGAGAAAGAGAGAGGGGAGAAGTCAGCCTTTTCAGTACTATCTCTGCAAAAGGGCCAAGGGGCCCAGATTAGGGGCAACAGTCAAAGGAAATCTTTACCTTTATCTGTTATGTTCCCACTTGTAAAAAGGAAAATATATTCCTGCATTTTGTGTAACTAAAAAGTAAAATTTTACTAACTGCCGTGTGGCATCCTGGATTGGATCCTGGAACAGGAAAGGGCTTTCGTGGAAAAACATGAAATCTGAATCAAGTCCAGAGTTTAGTTAATAAAAAATAATAATAATAGCAATAGTAATTTTTTTTTAATGACGTGGACAATTCCACCCTCAATTCCCCTCCACAAGGGCAAACGCCAAGCAGTGAAAGCAACCCGTCCATTTAAAATGGGTGAAATCTATAGAAATAAGTATGACGTTTTAAGGGATTCTCAACTATTGTGAATCACATTGTTTATGCGGCCAATTCGGTGCATGATAACAGCTTTGACAGCATCTGCAGGAGAGGAATTGAAATATTAATCGAGGCCAGAGCCTTTGAGACTCAGCAATTAGTAAAGAGTTAATACTTAATACACTACACTCTATCCATGATTTATGAAATCAAGGCTAACTCTCAAAAACTAGAACCTAACCCACCAATCCCCCATAAGATTCAACTCCACTGAATCTGCTTCCAGGCGTCTCTTTGATGCATTATTCATAATATGCATAAAATTTTTTCTCCTAGTATGTTTCACTTAATTACATCCTAACTTCCACTCACAGTAATTACACAGTCTACATAGTCATTATTTCTAATAGCTGAATAATGATACAGTGACTAGATAACCTATAGTTTAGTTATCCAATCTGCAAAAACTAGATATTTGCATGGTTGCCAAATTCTCCCTCCATTATAAATAAGGCTGAGATTCATCTTTACGAATGATAAGCCTTCTCCTGTATTTCAGAGTGTTTCTTTAGGACAGATTCTCAAACTTGGAACCACCAGATCAAAGGGGAATGGACATTTTTAAGCCCTCGATATAAACTGCAAAAGGTGACACCAATACACATGCCCATCAAAAGATATCAATGTAGCTTCAGGACACTGCTTCTATTTTTAAACAGCTGCAAAAAAAAAAGAAAACAGACACATAAACTGACTTCCTAGACAGTCAGTTTAGACAGACAGTTAAATTGCCTACACAATTTAATTGGACTTGTTTTCATAACTTTTGTGGGGAAGGGAGGCCATGTGTATGTGTCCTGGAATCCTATTGATGTAATGGTTACCATAAACTGTTCCCAACAGCAATTTTCCACTCTTATTTTTTTTTTTTTTGTGAGGAGGACCAGCCCTGAGCTAACGTCCAATGCCAATCCTCCTCTTTTTTTGCTGAGGAAGACTGGCCCTGGGCTAACATCCGTGCCCATCTTCCTCCACTTTATATGGGACACTGCCACAGCATGGCTTGACAAGCAGTGCGTTGGTGCGCGCCCGGGTTCCGAACCGGCGAACCCCGGGCCGCCGCAGCGGAGCGCGCGCACCCAACCACTTGCGCCACCGGGCCGGCCCTGCAATTTTCCACTCTTAACGCCATATTTCCAACCAAATCATCCAAAAGGCCTTTGTTTCTAACAAAAACCCCACAAGCAAGTCACCTAGAGTGGAAGGAAAGGAGTTACTGATGTTGAGCCATGCTCTTAAGATTCATTTTATTCAAGAATAACTTACGAAATTCTCCTTAAGAAAGTAAAGCTAAGACGTTGCCTTAGAGTGTATGTAGAAAGGGATTGTTTTATTCTGTAAAGAAGAGAGCAAAAATATTTTTCTGATGCATAAAAGAATATATTGGTTAATATCAACCTAAAAAGTATCACCTCCAAATTAAGTTATAGTAATTTTATATGAGACCTATCCATCTTGACCTCTTACTTACATTTTTCACTGTGAAGTCTCTGATGGTCCATTCCGGAAGAACGGTTTCTGATGTCATTGCCACAGTGATGTCCCCGTAGTCCTGCGCCTGCTTGGAGGGCCAGTACTCCTCACATTTGGTCTAGGATAAAATTGGATTCTTATACAAAGACTCAGATCACACCGTCTGCCATCACTATAGCCTCACAAAGGAGACCAGATATTGAAAACTGAATAGTACCTTAGTTGGGTTCTGTTTTGACGCTTACAATAGTTTTAATTCATAATTTATATGTTTACCATTTATAATTGTTGCTAACTCTTAAAATTGGGAGTTTTCTCATAAAAATCCAGATTACTGGCTTCTCTTGAAAAAATCAGAATTTCTGGCCATTACGGAGCCCACATTTCCACATGAAAATTGATTTAGAGGCACTGTCCCTTCGCAAGGGGACACAGTGCCCACCCAGCTCCCTCTGGCCTCGACAGTAGCCACTCCACAACTATTCACCGAATTAAACTTCTCCGATTGACCTATAACCCCAAACAGACAGACGAAACGACAACTCTACCCAATTCTTTTAGATACACATGAGTTGCAATACAAATACAGACACCAATAAAAGGACCCAATGAAATCATTCTGCAGTCTTCGATTTTTATAAAGTCAGTGGGCAGATGTGAACAGAGATGAAAATCAGGAAACAACTGCTCCCTAAAAATATCTGAACCCCTATTTGGCAAGTGACTTAAAACACACATGCACACACAGACACACACACACCCCCCTTCCCGAGATGTGCCCCACTGCAGGCGATTTCCAAACCTGATCGATTACCTGGCTCACTTGGGAGGTTTGTTTTGTTTTAAAAACAGATGTCTGGGTCCCACCCCCAGAGATTCTGACTCTGGCGGGGGATCTGTATTTTTTTGAAAGATCCCGGTTTCTGGACCCCTGCTTCAAGAAAGAACATGGGACTGGGACACACACTGACATGGAGTTGATGCCCAGCTTGGTCTCTAACCAGCTGGATTGTTGTTGCTACCTCGTGGGCAAGTTCTTAAATTCTCTGAGCCTCAGTTTCCCCAGCTATAAAATAATTACACCTCACGGGGTTGTTATAAGAAAGAAATAACATATACGGAGTATCTAGTGCAGAAAATACACTGGCTCCCTTCCCCTTCCACCCAGGGTCAGTAACATCCACTCCTCTCCTGACTTAAGATGAACAGGGGACCATCTAAATTCACTTTCCTGTTCTCTGTTAACTATGTCATTTTTGTTTGTCTAACACATATTTTGAGAATGTTCCATGTGTGAGGCCACAGGCTCCATGGCGCCATAAATTTTTCTGTGTTCATAAACAATGTTCTTTCATTTGTCTAAGAGCCTGTTCTCCTGATGCAAAGAAGTGGGTGCAGAACCCATCCTTCTGCATCAGAAGTAACGTGAAGATGGGACCATATCTTCCTGCTCTTTGTTACCTCCCCCTCCTCCATCCCCAGCCCCTGGCACAGGACCATACACATACTTGGGGCTGGATAAACATCTGCTAAATTAAAGCAAAATAAAGAATATTGAGAGAAATGATGCCTGATGGGTTCCCACTATCCCCTAGGACGGTGCTACTCAAAGTGAGCACCCTGGAGCATAAGAGGCAGCAGCACCTGGGAACTATCAGAAATGCAATTCCGGGTCCCACCATAGACCTGCTGAATTAGAAACTCTGGAGGCAGAAGCACCTTCCAGGTGATTCTGCTACACAGTAAAGTTTGAGAACCACTGGCTCAGGGACTCGACTCCTATCCTATTCCTCAAGTAACAAACCTACGTGAAAATATTCACAGAGCAACATTGCGTCGCATTCCTCAGGCGCAGATTTGATTAATTTAGCACGTTTTTCAATTCTCCTTGATCCATTTATGGAAACATAGGTTATTATTACTAGAAGAAATCTTATCTTTGATGGAAGTGGCTGTGGGATTCCAGGCCATGATGGGGGCAGGGAACTCCTGAGACTTATCTGGGGAGAAGTCTGAGATGTGGTGTCAAGAAAGGGTTCCAGCGCTAAAAACTAAGTCTGAAAATCACCGAGTTGGGCCAATCCCTCATCACACAGATGAAGACACTGGTTGCTTGGAGACGCGACGGGCGCGCACCCATCCACAGAGCTAATGAAGGATGCAGCAGCGCTGTAAGCAGCATCTTCCTGCTCCAGGCCTGAGAGCTTCTCCACTGCACTCACCCAACTCCTGCTTTTTAATAACCCCAGCAGCAGCGACTTAATGAACAAAGAACATTGATATTTACCCACAAAGGAAGGGAACAATAAAGTAGATTTTAAACTTTTCTCTCGGCGAAGAAAAAGACTGAAAACAAGTTTCTAAGAACAGAGGTACCAATGTTTGAAGGAGTCTTATTTCTAACAAGACCAATGGTTTTGAAGATATTTACCCTTCCACCACGGTAACAATGAATTAATTCATTTCATAATCTTTCTTAAAAAGGTACTCACCCTTCCCTGTTCAACACACTTGGTCAGCATAACAATGGCATATACATTTTTCTCCCAAACCATACGCCAAAAATCTTTCAAGGTGTTGGGTAAAGGTCCTTGCGTGGCAATAAAATCTCTCTTGGAATGGTAGCCCTAAAAATGGAAAGCAACACATTTTTAATCTCAAAGACAGGGAAAAAGGAGCTCTGAAGATTTCATCCTAAGGAGCCAGTGCTCTGAGAATCTCCCCACTTACAGGCATGTAGTTGGCATTGATGTAATCCTCAGTTGAATGGTTCTGGGCTGAAAGCTTCACACGGGAAACGTCATCTATGACATTAAGAGAAAAAAGGTCCTTATTAGGAGTAAACGTTTAGGAGAGTTACACACAAGAGAGAAAAAAGTACAAAATGGCACCACGAGGCTTCTGTCACACCTTGAAGGTCCATAGCGTGGCATTTTACATATATGACCTTATTTAATCCTCGCAGTCACCATATGTGACCGTGGCACACAGAAGGTACATGATTACCTGGGCGGAGCTAGTAAGTGTCAGAGCCAAGGTTCGAACCCCAGCAGCCTGGCACCAGGGCCCAAACTCTTAACCACGCCAGACCACCTCCTCAGTCAAAACAAACCTACTACTATTAGCATCCTAGGGTGTGTGCCCTGAGCTAGGGAATGCCCTAAGAAATTTTATTCCTCAAAACCACCCTACAAGCTTTTATGCCCATTTTAAAGATGAGGAAACTGAGGGTCAGGGAGATTAAGTGAATTCTCCAAGCAACATTTGGTAAGTGGCAGAATTCAAATCCAGTGCCTTTCCACTAGGAATAAATAAAATTGTTCTAGTGGGTAGACATCCAGCTTAACCTTTCCACCCTTTTCACATTTTCTCAATTCTCATAAAAAAGTTATTATAAAAAGATGGTACCAACTTCAAAAATAAACTGAACGTAAAAGATGACTGAGTGGCAGGATCTAAAACATAAAATTCTCATGTTTTCTAAATAATGTCATCTCACCAGCTTAGTTTTACAAGCATTTCTCTCAGAACATGGGTCAATGCCTGCTGTCAATACCATGGGGGAAAATGAGGAGAAAGAAGGCAGGAGCTAGAAAATCCTGAATTTAGGCAGAATTAATGTCTTAGGCCAGCAAAGAAAAACACAGCTTCAAATAAAAGACAATGTCTTCAAATGTCCTGGTGTAAAAAATTATCAGTAAAGCCTATAAATTTGGGCTAAATCAGAACAAAGCTGTGATCTACGGACACATCTTTCTGTGCCCTAATTCCCACCCAAAAGAGAAGCCGCAAAGAACCTTCTATGGACTAGGGTTTACATTTTGTCTTAATGGATGATGTAGTAAATGATTCTCATTTTAAACCCGATTTGGTGTGATCCCTGTGGGTTAGGCTACAGACATTGTTAATTCTCGACAACAGGAAGGAATCCTAAAATACTTCATATTTAGCTGTGGAAAGCACTCAGCCAACCAGAGACGTGTCTGGACAAGCAGAAAGTGTGACTCCTGCCTGTCCTCTTCCCGTTCCCTTTCACTCCAGAACTATGTTAACTGAATTAAAGGGGCTGCAACATAGAGGGGCTAAGAGCAGACTCTGGCCTTTTTCCAGAATGACACTGACAGACCTGGTCCAAAGCCTGGTCCTGCCACAAACATCTGTGTGACTTGGAACAAATCAGCCGCCCACTCTGTGCCTCATTTTCCTCATCTGCAAAATGGATATTCTACAACCTATTTCATAAGGTTCTCGTGAGGACTGAATACAACGGAAGAGGCCTGAATCAGCACTCAGCACGTGCTAGGTGACTAATGAACGGTTGTGGAAGTGGCTGGTTAGTCCCATCGATGCCCCGCCCCCTCTACTGTTAGAGCTGTGATGGCCAATGACAGAAAAAAAAAAGGGAAGATAATGTGGATAAACCAACTTACAGGGCAGAACATTATTATAGCGATTCTTTCCTCTATTCTCAACCAGTTCAGCTGCATATTTAGGTAGACTAATTCCAACAAGCTTCAGATCCTAAAAATAAAACAAGTGAGTTCTTCATTTATTTAGTATTCAGATATTACACCTACTGAACACAGAGTATTACAGAATAAAGTGAGAATGCAGGAATATTACGGATTAAATCATGTCCCCCAAAAAGATATGTTGAAGTTCTAACCCTCAGGACCTGTGAATTTAAGCTTATTTGGAACTACGGTCTTCGCAGATGTAATCGAGGTAAGATGAGGTCACACAGGAGTAGGGTGGACCCCAAATCCAATATGACTGATGCCTTCATAAGAGGAGAAGAGACAGTGAGATACAGACACGTGAGGGGAGACAGCATGCGGACACGGAGGCAGGCATGGGAGTCATGCTGCCAACAAGTCAAGAATGCCTGGAGCTTCCAGAAGCTGGATGAAGCCAAGAGGGATCCTCCACTAGAGGCTTCGGAAGGAGCATGGCCTTGCCCAACACCTTGATTTTGGACTTCTGGCCTCCAATATGAGAAAATAATTTTCTGCTGGTTTTTTTTTTTGTTTTGTTTTGTTTTTCAATTCTGTCCCTTTTCTTCACATTTATAGTCATGATGTTTTTTATAATTTTATTTATTTTTTCCCCCAAAGCCCCAGTAGATAGGTGTATGTCATAGCTGCACATCCTTCTAGTTGCTGTACGTGGGACGCAGCCTCAGCACGGCTGGAGAAGCGGTGCGTCGGTGCTCGCCCGGGATCCGAACCTGGGCCACCAGCAGCAGAGCACGCGCACTTAACCGCTAAGTCATGGGGCCGGCCCTTTTCTGCTGTTTAAGCCAACAGTTTGTGGTGCTTTGTTATGGCAGCCCTCAGAAACTAATGCAGAGATTAAAAGAAAAAGGAAACCTTGCCTTCAAGGAACTTACAACCTGGGAGAGAGGTGTAGACAGAAATAACTACCTTACAACAAGGCAGAATTAAATTAATGCTGAATATCAGTAACAAACAACGTCACAGGTGAAACAGGCATGAGGACAGAGAATTCAAGTCCCCCTGCTGGCATCAGAGAAAATGACCCAGAGAAGGTGACCTTGCATAGTAGGTTGAATGGTGGCCCCCAAAAGACATGTCCCCATCCTAACCCCTGTAACCTGTGACTGTGACTTTATTTGGAAAAAGGGTCTTTGCAGATGTAATTAATCTAAGAATCTTGAGATGAAATCGTCCTGGATTATCTAGGTGGGCCCTAAATCCAATAACAGGTGTCCTTATATAGGACACACAGAGAACAGACACAGAGAGTAGAAGGAGAAAACAGAGACCGAGATTGGAGTGACACAGCCCTAAGCCGAGGAACGCTGTAAGCCACCAGAATCTGGAAGAAACAAGGAAGGATTCTCCCCCTAAAGGCTTCAGAGGGTGCACTGCCCTGCTGACACCTTGATTTTGGATTTAGCATAGCTTCCAGAACTGTGAGAATAAATTTCTGTTGTTTTAAGCCTCCAGTTTGTCGTAATTTGTTACGGCAGCCACACGGAAACTAACACAAGCGGTAAGGAGGATTTCAGTAAAGGCAGAGACGCTGCAGCAGGAGGGCAAGTGTGCAGGGCCTTTGGGGGTGGGGGGGTAGGGGGGGCCAGTTCCTGGGCTGGTTTAGTGGGGAGAGCATATGGGGACTGAAAAGCAGAAACTCTTTCTGTAGGACCTCACATAATCCTCAAGAGCCAACCTGGACCACACAGTCATCAAGCCCCAGCCCCCTAAATGCCCCATTCTGATTTCTTTCCAGCTCATATAGCCTCCTAATTATTCTAGTTAATAGCCCTCTAACTTGAAATCCCAGCTTCTATATCTCTCTGGATAATCTTCAGGTATCAACAAGATCAGACATATAATCCACTGGAAGGAAGGGACGTCTTAGCGCTCACAGCCAACTCGGCAACAGTGGGACCCCTGGGGGAACATGCAGGAGCTTCTCTCTCCCCTCCAAGAGGGCGCCTCTTACCCAAAGCGTCACCATAAAACAAAAACGGGCAGTTTTCCAACTTCCAGGAAAAATATAAAGCAATTAAAAACACAATATTTACAACCACATACTTCGTATTCTTCTGCAAACCCACAGTTGGAGTCTGCTTGCTGTTTCTTAAAGTAGGCTTCAAAATTCTCCACTTTGATTAATTTGGATCTAAGAAAACAAAATGATGTATTGGGATTTTCTACATTCAATAAAGTTCATACTCAAAATAGAAAAATACAAGTTATAAAAAAATTAAACAGGTTACTCACTTTTTAGGTCTTCATCATAGAAAGGGAAAGAAAAAAAAATACACAATTAGAAAAACTAACTCAACCATGACTCTGGAGATGATAGTAAACATCTTCCCAAAAGAACAAAAACTATAGTATAATTTGGTGGCTTTGGGGGAGGGGTCAGTATAATGTTATTTACAAAACACTGAAATGTGAATCAGGAAATCTGACTTCTAGACTTATGTAACTGATTGGCTTTGTGACTTTGAGCAAGTTCTTCTCTCCTCCTAGATCTTGATAACCCATTTTTTAAATCACAATATATATATTGACTGGCAGAATTCTTGGTAGAATATGACAAGTATAATAGAACATGGCAGGAAGCTAGCTTCAGCAGACTAACACAGATTCCTTACAGAATAACAAAGCCAGCAAGAACTTCTGGATGATCACAGCCAAATGTGTCAATCAGGAAAAATGACAGCATCATCAAAAATCCCCTATGTAGTCACTGAACAGATGGGGGGATTAAATGTCTTAAAATTAAGCTCGTAACTGGAGAGACTTACTTAATTTGAGAAAAGGACACTTCATTGTTCTTTGCATCTTTCCTGTGTTGAAAGGAAAAAAAAAGACCCATTAGACAAACAAAGGTTAATTCCGTGCTTTGTTCCTTTCATGTATCTACAAAATGTATTTTCCCTGGGCATCAGTTCATATACAACATTAAATCCTGCTCACTGATACTAAGCTTAATGGTCTAATCAGCAAACTCTGATGACAAATCTGTGAAGTCACTCTCTTTTATACCATCTAAAAGTATGGGAGAATCTTACTTAAGCAACTTTTAGAAATTTCCTTGGGCAAATACATGTATCAGCAGGATTATCATATTGTAAATTGAGACTCATTTCATACTCTGCTTTTGAGGAAGCCTTTCTGATAAGTTACTGGAACAAACCAGAAAATACATCCAGTGTTGGCAGGTGGTAGGGCACCTGGTACGTTCCTGCACTGCTGGCTAAACTCCTTATTAGTACTTTTTAAAAAACTTTCTGGAAGGCAATCTGGCAGTACAAAATTGAAAACACGCATCCCCAGCGACCCAGCAACTGCCCAGCCTGGAATTAGCCTAAGGAAATAATCACGAATGTGCCCAGTGATTTAGGCACAAGGATAAGTAACTATGAGTAAAAAAAAAAAAAAAAAAAACTGAAAACATCAGGAAATTGGTTAAATAACATCCATACAAGTGAATACTCTGGAGCTACTTCAAATGAAAAAGAAATGGAGCCTCCACAACGTCTTAAGTGAATAACGCGGGCTAGAAAATCATATGTAGAGTATGATTCCATTTGTGCGTGTGTGCATTTGTGCGTGAGTTTCGTAATCATATTAATGTTAAGAGGAGCTTTGTGGGGGTGCTGTGATTATGGGTTATCTATTTTCTTTGCTCTTCTCTTCTATATAAGCAGGTATTACTTTTATTTTAACAAGAAACAATAAAGCTGTTTTTGACCCCTCCCATGCAAAAGAAATCAGAATCTAATGCAAAAAGCTGGAACGCAGCACTGCCTGTCAACAGCGCGGCAGAAGAACCGGGCGGAGCCGCGTTAGGAACCCTGGGCCAGGATGAAAATCCCCTGGCTGGCAGCACCTAATGACAGAGAATGACTCCCAGCTGACACACAGGCTTCACACACCACACGGTCAGGCGAGAGGCTGTGCGATGGAGAGCAAAGACCAGGTTCAAGTCTGCCTCCACACTTCCTACACTCAGCTTCTGCCTCCTTGCAACGGGGCTTACAAAACCCACCTCACGCAGCCTCGTGAATAGAGAATTCACGGAAAGCACAAATCCAGGAACACTGTAAGTGCTCAAAACAGAGTTGCTATTTTTACTATTTACCCACCCCAAAAGGTAGTTGTGGAGATGAAATAATAATAATAGCATATGAGGTACAAGACACTGTCGAAGCACTTTAATGCTCCTCGGCATCACAAGTAGGCATTGTTGTTATCCCCATATCACAGATTATCATAGACATTAAGACTAAGGTCCCTAACAGCCAGTCAGAGATGGAGCATGTGTTCAAACTTAACCAACTCTAAAACAAAACCTCTTCACACTACGAAACTGACTTGTGAACTGGAACATTTGACAGTAGCACCCGACACTGCAGGGTTTACCCATGACCAGAGGTCAGGGCTGAGATCCACTTTAAAATCCTCCAGCTTGGGGGTTGGGATGAAATAAGACTGGCCAGAGAGTCAAGACTGTGGATGATGGGGACATGGGGGCTCATTACACTCTTCCTTCCAGTTGTGTGAACATCTGAAACTTTCCATAATAAAAAGCTCCCTTGAAAAGTAGGGTCTTATTATGAACATAAGCAATAGTCACCTTTTCTTTCTCCAGAAGATGAAGGCTCCCACAGCCACAATAACCAGGGCACCAAAGATACATCCAAAAACCGCTCCACAGATGACACCTGGGAAGAGTCCAAATGGGAGGCACTTCAGGAGGTGCTCACGAACAAAAGGAACAGCCTCGAACCAGAGAGAGTGTGTGTACGTGCATATGCGTGTGTGTGTAGCAGAGGAGAGTTAAATAGCTTTGGACCTACAACTAGTCCGTGCATTTGGGAGTGGGTTCCTTGTTCCCAGTCGACCACTCACTGGATGGTCTGGAGGAAGTCCCTGCTCCTCCCCAGGTCTGTTTCCTCAACTGCAAATTTAGGGAACTAGCCTAGATGAGTGATTCTGGGGTTGTTTTTACCCGCTGATATCTTTCTTCAGAGGAAACTGCGTGCAGCAGCCCAATATAAAAAATAGCAAATCAGGCAGAAACGCCTAGTTGAGGTAGGGGTGGGAGCAAGGAACCTCTCAGGACTCAGCCGTGTCTGATGGAACAACCACTGTTTGAAAACAACCAGACGAGATGTTCCACATGGTTCCTGCCAGCTCTGACTCTTTAAGACTAACATCCACATATGAGCAGCAGTTCCTACAGCACCAGGCTCAGGTGACAAAAAACCCACTTGTTTATTGGGGAAGGGTGCAGGAACTCCGTGAACTTTGCTTCTGGGGCAGGAATTCTTTCCTGCAGCCAGCAACTACCAGGTATGAAAACCAGACAGACTAACAAACCAGCTGGTCAACTGTCTCTGGCCTGAAGGTAGGGGATGTACCCCCTTGGTTCCTTGACGTTCCTAAATCACTTCGCTCTATGTAATAAAAGGAGCACTTGAAAAGGAGTCCAAGACCAGAATGACAGGCCTGCCTCTAAGCTGCTGTGTAACCCTGGGCAAGTCACTGCCCCTCTCTGGGCCTTGACAGCCTCATTTCTAAAAGGGGGGTTGGACAAGATGATTTCTGTGGCTCCTTCTGATCCTAATATTCAAGGGTTCTACGCAATAAAAGTCACATTGCGCATCTGGCACGTGGGCACGCAAATGACTAGACTGAGACAAAAGGACTAAATAGTCTTTACAGCTTAGAAGTGCAACTGGCATTCAGAGAAGTGGGGGGATGTGGGGACGGGGGTGTTGGGACCTCAGAAGAGGAAGCTGAGCTGGCCCCTGATGGCCAAGTGACATCTCAACCTCTGAGAGAAGAGACCAGGCTCTCCAACTCTCCTGGGGACCGCAGGGAGGCGTGCAGACACCCGGCCTTCTGTGGACACTGGAAGCAAAAACCCACGGAATTGCTAACAGCGCTGTGGTTCTTCCTCTACCTGGATCCTGGGGCAAGAAAACAGCATCTGAACAGCGACCGAAGGACACGTAGCTCTTGGCCCCATCTATAAGTCCGTCATTGGAAGGGTTAAAGGTAATGTTGGTGAAGCCAGCCACACAAGCCCTGTGGGGTGTGACAAGAGGAAAAAGAGGTGGCTGAGACGTGTCCGATGCCCCAGGCACGTGAAGCTTTGCACACTGGAGGCTCAGCCCCTAAAGACAAAGACCCAGAAGACCTTACCGATAGGAGCCCAGGGGCTCCAGCTTGCCGTTGTAGTAGCCGTGCGTGGTTGACTCATTCCCAACGTCAACTTCATATTTCAAGACTTCAGACAAGCCCTGAGAACGCGTCTTCTCTTCTGTTGTTATGAGGTATGTCACATAAGTGTCTGAGGCCCCCTTTTTGAATTCTTTATACGTATACCCCAAGACATCTGCAGACAGGTGGACAACTAAGAAAGGGACACAGGAGGAAAGTCATCAGAAAGTGATGGCAGAGATGTAAGTCTCCCATGCATTTAAATAATGACGTTGACATTGGGTGACGATGTAGGTACCACCTCTCAAGGATGCTCTCTATGCCAGGCTTTACTTGTAATAAATTCTAAGTGCTTTACTGACATTAACTCATTTAATCCCCACGATAATCTCATCACATAGGTTTACTAGCCCCACTTCACAGATGGGAAAATGAAGGCACAGAAAGCTCAAAGGACCCAAGGCCACACTGCCTACGTGGTGGAGTTGTATTTCTAACCCAGAACACTGGACTGGGAGCGTGCAATCTCATCCATCACAGGCTGGTATGGGTCAGTTTGGTCACTCTGCAATAATGCCTCCCCCGTTCAGTAAAGGTCTGAGCTTGGGATTTGCTGGAAACCTTCAGAGCAAAATGATTAGGTGTTTGAAGCAGACCCAAAACAAAAAGACAGAAAGAGAGAGAGATCTCAATATTGCTTTTTGAAATTTTGCCGCAGGCTTACGACACCAGCAAATTCCTTATCTTCCAGGATCCCCACACCCCTGACAGTGGGCTTGATCTCTGCTGTCCTCTAGGAGATGAGGACAGGAGATGAGGACAGTGTCACAGGCTGGGAGACTGGGCAGTGCTGCATTATTCACATTCAGTTTAAAGAATCACCAAAAATGACAAAATTTGGCACGTTAAACCCAGGCCTTGTGCAAAGCAACCATACAGCTAACAAAGACCCCCTGAGTCATCCCCTCCTTCCTCCCAAAGAGTGTGAGGGAGCCCTTTAAGGAAAGGCTGATTTCATCCACCTCCTCTCTCAGCTGTGAGGATGCTCTTTGCAAGTTCTCGCCACAAATGCAAATCGTTTTGTTTTCTTTCAAGAGAAAGTCACTCTTTGAGGTGGATGTGTGCATGTGCATGTGTGTGTGCGTGTGTGCGTGTGTGTGTGTGTGACAAAGTTGGTTACGACTAATATCCTGCCACAGAAAGACTCTGTGTTGTAAAAGACATGAAAACCCTCGATCAGAGGTCAGTAAGTTAGGATCCACTGGCCAAATCCAGCCGCCCACTCATTTTGGTAAATAATATTTTATTGGAACAGCCACCTGCTTTCTTTACGTATCTTCTATGACTATTCCACGCTCCAATGGCAGAGCTGAATAGCTGCGACAGAGATTGAAGGACTGGTAAAGCTAAAAATATCTGCTATCTGGCCCTTGACAGAAAGTTTGTCAACCTCTGACATAGATCATCAGGTAAATAGCTTACCTACCCCCTCCCACCCCGTCTGAATGCCAAAGCATGGGCTACAGTGTAAAAACAGACACGTATTTGTATCACAAATGTGCCTCAGTGGGCATAGAAATGGCGCCGGGTCAGGGCGTCACTCCCTGGCTGTTTAACCCATCATGACCCCTCCTTACCTTCCCCAGTGGTGAGAACCAGAGCGTAGGCTTTGATGGGTCCATGGCTGGCTTCAAACTCACTGAACTTGACTTTGACCGAATTGTGGCTGACAGATGTAATATTAGGAGATCCATCTGGAGCAGGTGGATCTGAAACAGAAGAAAACAAAACATGAGCACCCAACATTTAAAACCAAAGCAGGAACAAAATTATTAGGGAGAGAATTTGCTGCAGTGCCCCCCTCAAGATCTGCCCTTGATCAGGAAGCTGTGTGCCGGGCTCATGCAAAGCACATTGAGAAGCAAGGGGCAGGGAAGGGAACTGGTGGGGAGCAGAGAGGGTAGATCCCTGGGGGAGCCTGCCTCACTCACAAGGGCCCCTTCAGTGTGCCAGCTGTATCCCCGGGGACAGGCTCCCGGCAGCCTTGTTGGTTGAAGTCAACCTGCCTTTTCTATCTTCCCCGGGCCCCTCCCAACCCAGGTGAGACCCAGAGGGCCAGGTTCCTTATCCTGAGAACTGGAGAAGAAGAAGGAGAGGGAGAGAGAGACTGTGTGGGAGGAACTCTAAGGTGGGGACTTGGGAGCTGTACACAGACATCCATCCATCACCCGGACTCGGCACCAGATTGGTCAGTCCACTGAGAACAGTGACGAAGCAAAGAGGACAGACAGAACACACTTTCTCCTGAGACCTGACTGCACTCCTTCTCCATGTCCTTCACACCCAAGTCCTCATTTTTGCTGGAGTTGGTTTAAAACACCACCTGGAGAAACTCAACAGACCCGCTTGCCAGAAACCAGAAAAGCCCACCCAGGAACGTTCCATGGGTGACCTTCATGATGATGTACCTTGCCTTTCCAAGCTAGGCTCGTTAAGCCACTCTCTGAATTAACACAAAAGGAAGAAAACGCTGAATTAAAGATTCCATACACTCTCTGTCTACCTAAATTTGTCTCCCACATACAGTTTGAGTGCTTTCTTATTATACTCAAGATTCAGAGAGGCTGAGAAAACTGAACTGCACAGTGCAATTCTCCAAACTTGCACTGTCCAATATGGCAGCCACTAACCACAGGTAGCACTCAAGCACTTGAAATGTGACTAGTCCGAATTCATAGGTGCTATATGGGTGAAATCTAGACTGGATGGCAAAGACTTAGTACGAATAAAGAATGCAAAATATCTCATTAATAACTTCCTTTATACAGATTACACGTTGAAATAACATTTTTAATATATTGAGTTAAATAAAATGTGATTAAAACTAATTTTAGCTATTCCTTTTTATGTTTTCTTATTGTGGTTCCTAGAAAATTTTAAATTACACATGAGGCTCACATGATTTTCTATCGGACAGCACAGCTCTGAACCTACTCGAGCAACCTCTCTAAGTTGCAGTGGCCACTTGGGGGCGCTGTCCCCATGTCTAATTATCAACTGCCTCCGCAGAGACTTCCTAACACATTTCCCAGCAACCCCTGCGCTCCAGGGGTCCTGTCTGCCTTATTTGCCATAGTGTTTCTTATCACCATCGCCCACCCCCAGCACTAAGCAGCAACAAACGTTGGCTAAAAGACCATCACTCCAACTCTCCCAGAGTTACCCACCCGCCAACGCTCTCTACCTGTCTCAGAGAAAATGCAGCTCCACATTTTTGTTAAATCAAAAACGTGTTAAATTTGTACATTAAAAAAACATGTGAAATTTGTACATAAAAATTCCCCTGAGGAAAGGCAGCTACAGACTAAAGAGTGAGAGAATCACCGGACTAAATGATAAGTGGTCATTATCCAACCCTTCCACACATCGTTCAGCTTCAGAAACGACTAATTCTGAGGAGCTCCTTCTCCTCACCAGGCACTGTGCTCAGCCCTGCAGAGACCAAATCAGACATGGTTTCTGTTCCTCAGTAGCTTAGACCCACTGAGGAGATGACAGCATAAAACAGAGGACTACAAAAAAGTACCCACAAGGGTCACTGTTTCTATGACGTTCTAGAGTGCTGCAGAAACCAAAGGAGTGTGACCCAGGCCATCCTGTATAGTTGTGTACTACACAACTCTAAGGAGCCTCATGCACATCGCAGTCCATAGGAATGGTGTCCCCTGGAACTGTGCAGTGCATAACCTGAGCGGGCACACATAGCAGCTCTGAAGTGGCCTTCCACACACATTACCTCATCTAAATTGTACAACAGTCCTAGAAGGTAGGTATTATTTCCTCTTTTTACAAATAAGGAAAACAAGGCCCAGAGAGGTTAAGTAACTTTTCTGAGATCACACAGATGGTAAAAGGCAGAACTTAGAATCAAACTCAAGTCTGCCTAAGTCTGAGGCTCTGTCCACAGAACCCCTGGACCACTTTCCATGTCCGAATCTCTGAAGTAAGAGGCCTTTTTTTCTTACTATTACAACCACTAATTCTTTAGAAATTATCTGGAAACATTCTGGTACCCTAAAGGAAACATACCTAGGAGTCAAAAAGCACAAAGCAGGCCGGCCCTGTGGCTTAGCGGTTAAGTACGCGCACTCCGCGACTGGCGGCCCGGGTTCAGATCCCAGGCGCACACCAACGCACCGCTTCTCCGGCCATGCTGAGGCCGCGTCCCACATACAGCAACTAGAAGGATGTGCAACTATGATGTACAACTATCTACTGGGGCTTTGGGGGAAAAAAAAAGGAGGAGGATTGGCAATAGATGTTGGCTCAGAGCCGGTCTTCCTCAGCAAAAAGAGGAGGATTAGCATGGATGTTAGCTCAGGGCTGATCTTCCTCACAAAAAAAAAAAAAAAAAAAAGCACAAAGCAAAACCAACTCAACTAGGCTGATCTAAGACATAACTCTGGCAAAGACATGGGAGCAAAAGACAGATAAAAATGAAGCAAAGCTGTCAGAAGCAATTTTTTCCAAGTACCAAAAACAAACAAACAAAAAAAGATGGGCATGAAAAGATTAACTAGAGGGATCCCCTGTCCAGTGAGTGACACCCTGTTTCCCAAAACCACTGGGGAGCTTGTAAACACAGCTCTAGGGAAACAGGAGTCTTGACTGAATATTTGATAACAGTAAACAAAAGTACTGTTGAGTTTTTAAGTGTGATGCTAATAGCAATGTGGTCATGTCTGAAAGAAAGGGAAAAAGAGTCCCTGTCTTGCAGCAATACATACTGAAATATTTATAGATAAAATTACAAAATGACTAGGACTGGCCTCAAAGTAATCCAGAGAGGGAGAATGGACATAAATGAAATAAGATTGGGCAAGCGTTGACAAACGTTCAACTGGGTGATGATGGGAATGTGGGTTTCCTTACACTGTCCTCTACTTTTGTGTATATTTGAATATTTCTATAAAAATGCTTTTTTTAATGCAGTAAGGGAACTCATTACTTAAAAGAAAACGTGGCAATGATTTATTCTGTAAAGCAAAGGAAACTTTTTTGGAATATAAAAAATGATTCCCTCTTACTCTGCTTTTTTTAGACTAGATTTCTATAGAATTAGGTTAACAGTCCACGTCAACAAAAACAAATATTTTGGCATAAATCTAAAACAAAAACAAAACAGGGACCGGCCCGGTGGCATAGTGGTTAAGTTCACGCACTCCGCTTTGGCGGCCTGGGGTTCGCAGGCTGGGATCCCAGGCACAGACCTACACACCGCTTATCAAGCCATGCTGTGGCAGCGTCCACATATAAAGTAGAGGAAGACTGGCACAGATGTTAGCCTAGGGATAATCTTCCTGAGCAAAAAAAAAAGAAGAGAATTGACAACAGATGTTGGCTCAGGGCTAATCTTCCTCAAAAATATATATATATTAAAAAAAAAAATAGATTTCTATGCCACACTTGCAGAGCCACTGGGTCAGCCTCGCCAGGGGAGACCAGAATGCCACCTGCTGCCACGAAACCCACCTGTGATGCCAGTGAGACAGGTGATTTGGGTGGGGGGTGCCATCTTGTTACAGGAAAAGGTAGCGATGCTGATGTTGTACGAGGTAGAAAAATTCAAATATGTGACTTCTGTCCTGTACTCGGTGCTGTTCTCCGAGGAGCAGCTCTCCAGGTGTGTCATATTTTTCCAGGCTCCACGGCTGATCTCCAGCCCAAAGCCTGTGTTGGTGCCGGCAGGGCAGGCCCACTTGAGAACCAAGGTCGGCTCTTTGGGGACCACCTCACAGCGGAAGGAGGCTACTGGTGCAGGATCTGCAAAGCAAGCATAGCACAGCATGAGATTCTGCGACTTCCGCCTTGGCAAACACGGAACCTTGGGGAGCAGTAGAATTCTGGCCCATTTGTGATGGGGAGTCTTGCGGTATGGTAGAAGAGGCAGAGGCTGACCTAGAATTGGGCATTACTGAACTGCGTGACCTTGGGTCAGTCACCCAACTGCTCTGAGCCTCAGCTGCAGGACTGTTTGAGGATTAAACGGAACAGTGGGTGTTAGTCACTGAGCTGGAAGAGAACAGGGCTCCGGGAGAGGGAGCTTTATCATATCGTGGGTGGTAGCAACTTCTTCACCTGTGTCATCTCATTTGGGGGCCCTCTTGACAATCCTTCTGGACTAGAAGGGTTAATACTGTCCCATTTTGCAGACGAATCAACTGAGGCTTGGAGAGCTTAAGTAACTTGCTAAAGATGTGACATGGCTGGTAAGTGGGAAAGCCAAAACTGGATCCCAGGTTTGCTGAATCCCAGTCCAGGGCATTTTCTACCCACACAACACGCTGAATATTCAGTGGTAAATGGTATCAGTTTCTTCACCTTTAAAATGGGGTGCTATTTGTCTCTACCTATCTGAGGCCCAAGAGAGTTTTACTGAGGGCCAACATCAAACTGATATAAATGGACAACTCTGTATTAATACGCTGGGGAAGTGGGGCCAGCCTGGTGGCGCAGCAGTGAAGTGCGCGCGCTCCGCTTCAGTGGCCCGGGGTTTGCAGGTTCGGATCCTGGGCGCACACTGATGCACCGCTTGTCAAGCCGTGCTGTGGCGGCGTCCCATATAAACTAGAGGAAGATGGGCACGGATGTTAGCCCAGGGCCAATCTTCCTTAGCTAAAAAGAGGAGGATTGGCATCGGATGTTAGCTCAGGCCTGATCTTCCTCACCAAAAAATAAATAAATAGGGGCCGGCCCGGTGGCGCAAGCGGTTAAGTGCACACGTTCCCCTGTGGCGGCCCGGGGTTCGCCGGTTCGGATCCCGGGTGTGCACCGACGCACCGCTTGTTAAGCCATGCTGTGGCGGCGTCCCATATAAAGTGGAGGAAGATGGGCATGGATGTTAGCCCAGGGCCAGTCTTCCTCAGCAAAAAAAGAGGAGGATTGGCATTGGATGTTAGCTCAGGGCTGGTCCTCCTCACAAAAAAATAAATAAATAAATAAATAAATAAATAAATAAATAAATAAATAAATAAATAAATAAATAAATATGCTGGGGAAGAATATCGTCATTACTTTAATGTCGCAGAATTTTAGAGCAGGAGAAGCTAACAAGTCACCTAGTACAAGTCCACACTCTCTACCTGAGGTCTGGAAAGGTAGCCCGCCCAGTGCATACCTTCTCCCACCACTCACCTTCCATCCACCCCAGTCATAAATGCTCATCTACGTTTTTCTCTTGCCGTAGGATGCAATAATTACAGGTAAGGTAAGTATCAGCAATGGAAGCCACCCAAACACCAAAGATCAGAGTCTAGACCAGGTGGGTGGAGCCTGAGGTAGCAAGTGACTCAAAGCTGCAGGGATTTCTTTAGCCACTCCAAGTGAAAGGTCAGAGGTCATCGAGGTTCCCACATGACCAAAGAGGCTGATCCAATGAGACCGATCCCCTCTCCAAATCAGCCTGAACACACTTGAATAGCTTAGTCTAAAGAAGGGAAGACGTAGGTGCAAAGAGGGTGGAGGATAAGATGGTACATGGATGCCACGGTGACAAAGGCACCACAATCGGAATTGTGAGCTGAAGTGCTCATAACTGTGTGCTAACATTCCCTGGGGTCCTCTCTGAAAGTCCTCAGTTAAACACAGGCTCTTCTCTTTATCACGCTTTTTGCCTTGAGAGATAAGGATCAAGAAAGGTGAAAAAGCTGAGCATCCATCTTAACAATATCCTTTCCACCTTCTGCAGTGTAAAAGCCAAACTATGAACTACAAGCCTGGACATCATCCATGCCCCGGCCCGTTACCTCTCCGGCCTCACCTCCCACCCCTCAGCCTCTTGCTCCCATGGATCCACTCCTGCCACCTGGCCTCTTGCTCTTCCTTCAACACAGCAGGCACACTCCAGCCTCAGGGCCTTTGCACTGGCTGCTCCTCTGTTTGTAATGCTCTAGGCCCTAATATCCACACGGCCAGCTTTTTACCTCCTTCAAGTCTTTGCTCAAAAGTCACCTTTTCATTGAGGGCTTCCCTGGGCACCGTAGATAAACAGCTCATTCCCCTTCCTTGCTTTATTCCCTCTCACTAGCAGGAATAATCCTCGAATAACTTATTTATCTTGTTTATTATGTCTTCCCCACCAGAAAAAAGTTCCAGGAAGGAAGGGACTTGTCTGTGTCATTTAACAGTGGCTGGCATACAGTAAGTGCTCAATAAACATTTGTTGAATGAATAAATGATGAGGGCAACAAGACAGCACTAATAAGCTAACAGGGTGTCTCAGAGAGCTCAGTGTCCATTATTGCACACCACACGAAACCTGATAAACTAAAGCCTGTGGAGGACCGACCTGCCAGGGCAGCACCACACAGGAAGCAGCCCAACAGGCACCTGGGGCTACTCACCTGTACAGAATGACTGCCAGCTAGGTGTCAGTGAGTCGTTGACATTCCCCACTTGTGTGACGATCGCCACTGCGTACCACAAGCCAGGTATTAATCCGGTGACTGTAGCAGAAGTGATGCCAGTGACTGTGACTGTTATTTGGCTAGAATTTCCATCCTTCCCAATAAGAAGGCGGTAGGTGTACCCAGAAGAGGCTTTATCCAAGTTCTGCCAACTTAAGGTTGCTGCTGTGGTCTTGGTACTTATTTCAATGTCAGATACACTGTTGGGCCCTTGATTTAAAAAAAAAAAAAAAAAGTATGGATTAGCTTGAATTCCAGGACTATTTTATTTATTGCACCTAAAAAGAGCCTGAGTCTTTTGGGGAAAGAATGAATAAAGCTATTATTTGCTGGCTCAGAAGATGAAAGGCTTCCCAAGAAGACATTCAGAAAATAATTATACAGGTTAAATCTCAAAAGAATTAGTTTTTCCGGCTTCTCTTCATACTTCAAATTTATGTGAAATATATTTTCAAGATATAATTTCCTATCTGTTTTTGAAAGCCGATTAACGCAAGGGAAAATATATACTAAAAAGATATTATAAACTACCATCTCTATCATATATTTAGGTCACATATTAGCAAAACAGCTCCCTCCCTGTTGCACGCAGGGCTCCGCATTTGAGCAGTATCTTCCAATGCCCACATGACAAGGGGACCTCCTCTTGTCTGTATATCCAAGGGAAGGATGGAACACTTATGTTTCCGTGCTTATGGGATCACTTTCTGCTTCTAAAGATAATTCCAAGTTCACATGGCTCAGCACCAGCGCCCCATGAGAACAGCAGGACCTTTGCTGAGGCCGATGTTTTCAGCTTAAGTAGTTGCACATTCTACCTGGAGCCCAGAAACACCAGGGCCCCTGACCCTATCGTTTAACCAATGCTTACTTCCCACCCTCCAAGTGAAAGTCAGGAAGAATACCCCCTTAGGAGGGCATCCTAAGACACTCACGTGTGTACTGTGCCGTGAAGTTGGAGATCCCACGGACGTGGTGCACTTCTGGAGAGACTGTGATGTTATATAAGGTGCCTGGGATCAGGTCCGTGAGTGTGGCTGCCCTGTCAGAACTGTTCATCTCACGAGTGCCATGCTCAGACTGTATGTCTAGATGGTAGACGTACTCAGAAGCATTGTCTCTGTTCTGCCACTCCAGCTGCATTTCAGTCGTGTTGACATGGACCACGCGGATGTCAAACACCGCACCGGCGTCTGGTTGGAGGAAAGGAGGAAAAAAGGAAGTCTGTTCACGACCATCATAACATCCAGCTTTATTTCAACGTGTCTCTCAAAAGAACTTGCTCTTTTACCATCAAACTCTCAAATGAGTTCACAAAGGGCAAACCCCAAAACTTAGGCGAGAAACACACACGCTCTGTTCTTTCAAGAATTTTGGTTCTTCCATAACACAGACAAACTTACCAGTTCATCATGCCAGTTCTCTGGTTTTTTGCTTTTGTCATGAAAATGCCCCCTGTGAGGGTTTTCTGGAGTGGAAATCATGTTCAGTTTCTTGATCTCAGATCAACACTCATGTTGGTGACTGGATGGGTTCAGTTCGTGAAAATTAACCAACTATGCACTTAGGATGTGTGTGTTTTTCAGTATGTACATTATATCTCAGTAAGTTGTTTGCTTGCTTTTAATCAACGTTTCCTCAAAAGAAAACATCTTCCTGTAACATAATCAGGCATACTGAAGAGAAAAACTGAAATGGGGAGTTGACATTTACTAAGTGGGAGCATTTGAGGCTGGGGGGTGGGTGAGGAGGGAAAAAAGACACATGCCCTCCACCCCCAGAGCCGGGAGTCAGGAGAGAAGTCACCCCTGAGTGCTCTGGGGTCTGTCCTCGGATCATCTCTCCTCTACACATCGAGCCAGTTGCAATATAAATGCATGATCAAGGCCCAGAAATAACTGCATAAGCAGGGTCTCTCTTCTGCCCTTGCTTTCCAAACTTTTCTCTCTTGACCCAGAAACCAAGGTCACCTCCAGTGAGAGGAACTGGGTGACAGGGGGATAAAAGAGGGAAACATTTTCACTGTAAAATCTTTCATATTTGTTTTTAATTTTGTTCCACATGCATGTACTTTCTACTCCAAAATTAACTTTTTTTAAAGGGAGTTCTCCTTAAAGGGAGGTAGCTTTGAGAGTCTTCTTTCCCTACCAGCAGATTGCTGATGTCAAAGGGATTCCATAGACAAAAGACTGTGAAAGGCAGTCATTTTCTATAAACACACAAAAAACTAGAAATAACCCAAATATTCCATAAAAAAAGAAGTGCTGTGTAAACCGTGATCTGGCTCCATGATGAAATATTCTGCAGCCACTAAAAACAGGAAGGCCATACTAACTAGGGGAGGGAAGATATAGTATACACTAAGTAAAAAAAGTTCAAATGCAAAATACAATTATTTGTATAATGATTACAATGGTGTAAACAAAACATATGACTGTAGGGGCCAGTGAGGTGGCATAGCAGTTAAGTTCGCGCGCTCTGCTTCAGCAGCCCAGGGTTTGCAAGTTCGGATCCCGGGCACAGACAGACACACTGCTTGTCGAGCCATGCTGTGGCGGCATCGCACATAAAGTAGAGGAAGGTGGGCACAGATGCTAGCCCAGGGCCAGTCTTCCTCACAAAATAAATAAATAAATAAATAAATAAATAAATAAATAAATAAATAAATAAATAAATAAATAAATAAAATAAAACATATGACTGTGGACACAGAAAAGGAAGTCATTTGGGTTGAAAGAGTGAAGTTATTTTGGTTTCCCTTCCCTTTTACGGTGGTAAAATATATACAATATTTATCATTTTAACCATTTGTAAGTGTAAAATTCAGTGGCGTTAAGTACACTCACAATGTTGTGTTACCATCACCATTATCTATACCCAAAACATTTCATCATCTCCAACATAAATTTTGTTCCCATTAAACAACTCCCTATTCTCCCTCCCCCAGCCCCTGGTAATCTCTATTCTACCTTCTGACTCTATGAATTTGCCTATTCTAGGTACCTCGCATAAGTGGAGTCATACGATATTTGTCTTTCTGTGTCTGGCTTATTTCACTCAGCATAATGTTTTCAAGGCCCATCATATTGTAGCACGTTATCAGAATTCCATTCCTTTTTATGGCTGCATAATATTCCATTGTATTGATATACCACATTTGTCTCTCCATCCATCTATTGATGGACATTCGGTTGCTTCCACCTTTTAGCTATTGTGAATAATGCTACTATGAACACTGATGTACAGATACCTGTTCGAGTCCTGGTTTTCAATTCTTTTGGAAATATACATATGTAGGAGTGGAATTTCTCGGTCATATGGTATCTGTCTCCCTTTTTCAAACTTGCCTTTAATGCTGTTACACTGATTTCCCTAATAATAATGAACTTTCTTCAGTAATTGAATGCTATTCCCTAAGAGGCTGGTGGCTTATTACAACTCTTCTTGACTTCCATTCAATGGGACCCAATTACAGGCTATAGAACAAGAGACGCCTTCTCCTCATGAATGGGCTTCAATTACTTTGCAGCTGCACCATATCAAAGTATCAGCCCACACTGTGGTTAAGACCTCGGTCTTCAAAGTCAGACAGAGGCCCGTTCACCACCTGGGCCAGTTACTTAACCTCAAAAAACTCCCAAAATACTCTGCAAAATAGAGATGAGAAGAGTACCTAGCTCATGAAGTTGTGTTAAAAATTTTAAAATACAGGATGAGAGCCCAGCACTTTATAGATCCCCAATATATTATATCATTACTACATTAAGTTCTGGGCATTAGCAAGTCACACACCATCAAGAGTCCCCCACAGTGAGGATCCTCTTACCATTATCAACATTCTCAAAAAGAAAGAAGAAATATATGTTGCTATTAAGACCCTGTCTTAACAGTCTAATCTAAAATTCAGACTTGAAAAGGGAATTACTGCATTTCATCTGAGGGATGCATTTTAGCAATTCCCTTTTTCTGGAAGCAGATCTTTCAAGTGACTATCAATGCTTAACCCAAGCAACAGAGTTGAAGAAACCTACACAAGGAGAATCTCAAAAGCCCAACTGATTTCATGTGCAGCTCAAGAATCATCTCACTTCTTTATTCTTCCTCTCTGTATAAAGGATTTCAATTCTCTTGCAATCAAAGATCAAGGAATATTGTATGTTTTCCAAGTTTTCAAAAACATTGTATTTCAAATTTTGAAAACAATAAGGAACATTAAATTGTTTTCGCTAAATACTTTTGTCAATATCAATTGATGCCTTACAGAACTAACAAAACTATTGCATCACAATATTGTTTTTGAAAGATCATAAATAATCTACCTGTCCAACAACAGGGGAATAGTTAAATAATTTACATACATCTAGACCAATGGTTCTTAAACTTTTGGGTCTCAGGACCCCTTTACCCTCTTAAAAATTATTAAGGATCTCATAGAATTTTTGCTTATGTAGGTTATATTTACTGTATTAGAAATGAAAAATGAGGAAATTTTTAAAACATAAGAATACACAAGCATATATTTCATTAGCCGTCAGAGTGGTGGTGTCACCCCACGTGCTATAGCATCTGGAAAACTCCACTGTACACCCATCATGAGAGAATGAGAGTGAAAAAGCCAAATAATAGTTTAGTATTATTATGACAATAATACCTCGCAGACCCCTTGAAAGAATCTAGGGGACTCCCAGAGATCCCTGGATCACACTTTGAAACCACTGATCTAGCCCAGGGGTCAGCAATCTTTTTCTATAGGGCCACAGAATGAATATTTTAGGCTTTGTAGGCCATATTTCTCTGTTGCAACTACTCATTTCTAGCACAAAAGAAGCCATAGACAGCATATGAACAAGTAAACATAGTCGTGTTCCAATAAAACATTATTTACAAAAACAGGCAGTGGGTGCTGGTGGGAATGCAAACTGGTACAGCCAGTATGGAAAACAGTATGGAAATTTCTCAAAAAATTAAAAATAGAAATAGTGTACAATCCAGCTACCCCACTACTGGGTATTTATCCAAAGAACTTGAAATCAACAATTCAAAGAGATTTAAGCACCCCTATGTTCATCGCAGCATTAGTCACAATAGCCAAGACATGGAAGCAACCCAAGTACCCATCAACTGAAGAATGGATAAAGAAGATGTGGTGTATGTATATATACATACATACATACACACACACACACACACACACACAGTGGAATACTACTCAGCCATAACAAAGACAAAATTGTCCCATGTGCAACAACATGGATGGACCTTGAGGGTATGAAGTTAAGTGAAATAAGCCAGACAGAGAAAGACAAACACCACATGATTTCACTCATATGTGGAAGATAAACAAACACATGGATAAAGAGAACAGATTAGCAGTTACCAGAGGGGAAGGGAGTTGGATAAAAGGGGTAAAGGGGCACATATGTATGGTGACAGATAAAAATTATACTATTGGTGGTGAGCATGACGCAGTCTACACGGAAACTGATAAACAATAATGTACACCTGAAATTACACAATGTTATAAACCATTATGACCTCAATAAAACAATTAAAAAAAAAACAGGCAGTGGGTCAGACTTAGCCCATGAGCCATTATTATCTGTTGACCCCTGATTTAGACAATCAAATGGCAGGCAGGTATTAAAATTATCCTGTAGACAGACTTATAATGACAGGGAAGAATATTCATAATAAATTGGTAAGTGGAAAAAAGCAGATTATAAAACCACATGTATAGGATGACTTCAACGTTTGTAAATAAAATAAAATAAAATATATATATACCTGTATATATCTTAAAATTGTAAAACATCAGACACCAAAAGTTATCAGTCATTATCTCTGGTTGATGGTTTACATGTGATTTTTTTTTCTTTTTGCTTGTCTTATTTTATATAATAAATATACATTACTGTCATAATTTCTTTTAAAGATTTTTCTTAGATAATTATTTTAAAAAAGCAATATTTGGAAAACCTGACATTTATAAATTATACTGATTTCCTTTAAGAAACATCCTATCTGCTTACCCTATTTGCTTACCAGTTCTACTGTAAACTCTCTGGGAATCTCCTTCAGTCCCATTTGGTCCTTGTGGAACTATTTCAAAGCTGTAGTTGGTTCCAGGGTATAAACCACGAATGATGATACTTTGCTCAGTTGTTGTTTGCACCTGAGGTGTTCCAGCTCCATCCCATGTGGTAAGTATCTTAAAGGAATCTGAGTCATTGCTGCTCCAAGCTAAGCCAATTTCCCTGGAGCTGACATTCATCACTCGAAAGTCGGAAACTGGACCAGGGGCTGAGGGAAGAAAGTAAACAATCAGATTAAGAATCTCTTTCTCCAACAGGAAACCTTATACACAGCTGGTGGGAATGCAAACTGGTGCAGCCTCTATGGAAAACGGTATGGAGATTCCTCAAAGAATTAAAAATAGAGATGCCCTACGACCCAGCCATCCCACTACTGGGAATCTATCCAACGAACCTGCATCAACAATCCAAAGAGGCTTATGCACCCCTGTGTTCATTGCAGCATTATTCACTATAGCCAAGAAGTGGAAGCAACCTAAGTGTCCCTCAACTGATGATTGGATTAAGAAAATGTGGTATATATACACAATGGAATACTACTCAGCCATAAAAAAAGACAAAATCGTCCCATTTGCAACAACATGGATGGGGCTGAAGGGTATTATGTTAAGTGAAATAAGCCAGAAAGAGAAAGACAAACACTATGATCTCACTCATATGTGGAATATAAACCAACACATGGACGGAGAAAACTGTACTGTGGTTACCAGGGGCAGTGGGGGTGGGGGGTGGGGCGTGGGCACAAGGTGTGAAGGGAGACATATATATGGTGATGGACAAACAAAAACATACAACCCAAAATTTCACAATGTTAAAAACCATTAAAACATCAATAAAAAAAAAATCGGAAAAAAAAAAAAGAATTTCTTTCTCCAGAAAACAAAGGTGACTGAATCTCACAAAATATTTACACTGAGATTAAATGCACACTTGGGTCACCTGATCTCTCTTTCTGTCTTCTTTGTGTTATAACCTACAACATGAGACCCTCAGAAACTGGTATTTCTGGCCATTGAGAGGACATTTGGCCACAAGAGTGCAGAAACTGTGCGCTTAGGTTGTACAGAATCATTCACAGAAACGAGAGGAGGTGGGAACCCCATGGGCAAGGGCTCAGACCCTGGAGTAGGACTGGCTGCTGCTGGCTGCTTTATCTTAAATATATTACTACATTTCCCAGAGCCTCCTTTTAGGGAGGAGTAGCAGAGGCTGCTGTTGACCCCCAAAATCCATTCCCTCCCTCTTTTTCTTTAGTCATACACCCCCAGATTTTTAGCTGTGTACATGGCTGTTGGGAATAAAGACTACATTTCCCAGCATCTCTTGCAGCTAGATTAGCCATGTGACTAAGTTCTAGCCAATGGCATGTGAGCAGAGGTAGTGTATGACTTCTAGGAAGTATCCTTAAAGCATGGAGCACTACCTTCTGCCCTTCCTCCTTCTTGTAGCTGGAATGTGGATACAATGACTGGAACTCAGGCTAGAGCTAGGCATAGTTCTAGAACCAAGATTGCGGCTGTGATGGTAGCTGCAGCTTCCTGATCCCAGGACTGCAGCTCAGAACACAGATTCCTGGAGCCAGCACCTACAGCCAGGGCTGCTGACTGTGACAAAGCTGGTGACTCCCCAGATGGGGGATTCTGTACCCTTAGTTTGGGAGTCATTTCTGGGTCCCAGCCTAAGGCCTGCTCTCCAGCTGTTATGAGTTGAATTGTGTCCCCTCAAAATTCATATTTTGAGGTACCTAACCCCAGTACCTCAGAATTTGACTGTATTTGAGGATAGGGTCTTTAAAGAGGTAATTAAGGTAAAATGAGGTCATCAAGGTGGGCCTTAATCCAATCTGACTGGTGTCCTTATAAGAAGAAGAGATTAGGACACATTCACAGACCAAAGGACAACCACGTGAAGACACAGGGAGAAACAGCGATCCACAAGCCGAGGAGAGAGGCCTCAGAAGAAACCAACCCTGCGTCACCTTGATCTCAGACGTCTCACCTCCAGAACTGTGAAAGAATAAATTGCTATTGTTTAAGCCCCCAGTCTGTGGTACTTGTTATGGCAGCCCTGGCAAACTAATACACAGCCCTTCCAATGATTCTCTAAACCCTCAATTCCCAGACTAAATCCCTCTCAGCTTAAAACAGCTCACAGTTTCTGTTTCCTGCAACTGAGCCCTGACAGTCTACTATCCCATCCTGCCTAGCAGAGGGCTTCTTTTACCATTAGAGAGAATTAAACTTCTGTCTTATTTAAGCCAATACTTGGTGAGTGTTTTGTTACTCACAGCCAAAACTAATCCTAACTAATAGAGAGACTAAACAGTAAAAAAAGTAAAAAGTGAAGAAGTGAAAACAGATTCCATTTACCCCAAAGAGCCAGTTCAGAAGACTTTTGTAAGAACGCCTAAGGTGCGCTTCCTGGGAAGCAACAGACACTCGAGTAAAGCATTCTCGTGGGACAAGCCCTGGGTCCAGAGACAGGCATCCCTGGGTTCAAGTCCCTGCTCCGCCACTTGCTAGGCTCTGTGGTCTTAGACAAATTATTCAGCTGTACTGGGCTGTAGTTTTCTTATCTGTAAAACAGTGGATCCTAACGCCTACCACGAAGACCACTGCAATCCACGTAAAGCTCCTGGCACAGTGTGATACCAATACTGTTATACATTATACTAGTAATACACCACTATTGTTTTATTTGAAATTATTGGACCTTCTTTGGAATAAAAAGCCTTTCATTTGCTGCCTATCATCGTATCTTTAAGGGACAGTTAAGCAGAGAAAGGATGAGACATTATAATGTCAGCATCCCAAGGACAAAGGGACGTGAGTATCCAGGTCCTTTTGGTCTCCATGTATCAATTTGCTCTAGGTCTCTACCACACTAGAATGGTTGCTACAAGCACAGGCTGGAGTCAAGACAGCGCAGCTGTCTAATCCCACCTCTGTCACTTACCAGGTGTGACACTAGCCTACAGCACCTCTCTCAGCCCTGGCTTCCTCATCCATGAAATAAGGCTAATGGCAACCATGTCACAGATTTGTGAACATTAAATGAGATGGCGAGTATGTCACATGATGCTCAGCACGTAGGTAGGGTCAACTGATGATCATGTTATTACATCGCACATCCCGAAGGAGGTAAGAGTCCCTGTGGGCCCACACACTGAGCTGTGCTTCCCTTGAGGGCAGGAACAGAGCCTTTATTGTATCTGGGCCTGGCGCATGGCAGGCGGGGAAGAAAGGTTGGCAAAGCAAAGAGTGAACTCACGGGTGTACACTTGGAGAAAGCCCGGCATGCCTTTGGAACCGTTGTCAAGGAAAGGACGCACCGTGATGTTGTATAAGGTACGCGAGCTGAGTGGAGCGATGAGGGCACGAGTCTCATTGACGGTGAGATTGAGGGAACCGGTCTCTGTAGCAACTTCTATCTCGTAGGTATAGACAGAGGATGACTTATTATCATTGATTTTCCAGGTCAAGGTCATGCTTGTGGCACTGATGTTCACAACTTTGATGTCAAAAACCTGACTGGAGTCTGTGAACACACAAGAGGAGTTAACAAACACCTGAATGGCCAAGCCAGAGAGGGAGAGAGAGACAAGCTGTCACCAGGACATGTCATCAAATCTAAGAAACACTCTTGGCGATCGTTCCCTTCTATTCTGCTCCATTTAACCACAACCACAACATACACAAATGTATGGGGGGTCCCAGCAAAAGTCAGGCATCATCTTAGGTGAAGAAACAACCTAGCCAATTGCAACCACAGAGTTACTCTTTGTTCATCTTGTGAGTTGACTTTTAGAGATATGATGGACTCCTCAAAGAAGAACTCCAACTCTTCACATGCCATGCCTTGTGGTCAATTAAAGACCACAGACTTTAGCATGAGGCAGGTCTGGGTTCCAAGGTTAGCTCTGCTCTAACAGCCAGGTGGATCTTAAGAAAATCACTTGAGCTCAGTTTCCTCATCTCTAAAATCAGGATAACAATCCTAACCTCAAGAAAAGATAACACAAGAGTGCTAGTTATTCACCACTTGCCCACCCCACACTCTCAATCCGTCCTCTGTCCTTCTCCTGCCTGCTCTGTGCCCCCGGAGGCTGACCCCTGCACACTGCATCATGGGGCAAGGGAGGACCCCGCCAGATGGCCTGGGATCAGGTTCTGCCAATAGGCAATGTGGGCAGGCTGCTGGGGAACTGGAGGAAAAAGCAGTGGAGTCTTTCTCCCACTGCCTCCTCTCTGGGCTGCCTGTTCTGGCACGGATGCATCCTCCACTGCCCCAGCCCTCACTGGGCTCCAGAAACACCAGCACCTCCCCTGTGTTCTTCAACCTTAGAGGTGGTTTTCTACCATGACTAGTCTCAGGCGTCTCAACGTCCCCAGATGGCTTCCTTAACCCCATCCCACCTAACTAGTCACTCAAAAAATTCCTAATATGATACATGCATGTATATGTATGTGTGTGTGAATACATGTGCACTATGTGTGCATGTATATGTATAAACACCCACATATACATACACACACACACCATATAGAAAAGGTTAAGACTACTATAATTATTATTTATCAAGCACTAAGACAGTTTAACACAAACCAGCCTGTGTGTCTATGCATAGGACCAAGAGCCTAAGATGCAATGACTATTACTTCAGTTCTGCTTAAGTTGCTTTAAAAAGCAGGGAACCCAAGGCCCATACTAATCCACAGGACCCATTTTAGCAAATTAGGCAAAGGGCCCCTCCTCTGGAAGGACCCAGCCCTGGGGTGCATGGCCTGGTGAGGGGCCCACAGGCTAGATTTCAGCCCCATTCACCCTCCTGCACAAGCATCTGTGTAGGACAGCCCCCCACTATGGCAGGCCTGAAGGAGCCCCTTCCTCCTCCTCTGCCTCCTCCTCCTCCTCGAAACTTACCCACCCTCTAGACACCAAGCCCTCTTCACCCACGGGCCTCCCACTTGCCTACCTGCTGGGTCACTGAGGGCTCCAAGAGCCCAAGAGGCCTTTCCTACAGCTGTATCCTCCCCTCCCCCATGCACACACTAGCATCACCAGTGGAAGAGGAAAGAAGGAAGGAGGACACAAGTGGACCCTCCTCCAACGTGGATAACAGCAAAAGCAACAATTCCTTTCAGACATGACTTGTGACAGGTTTCTTGCCCAAATTTTCTAGCCCTGTGCAAGTAATACAGCCTGGGGGGTTATTGCCTCCAAGTAGTCTACAGCATGCCCCCTACTCTCCAAAAGAGAGAGAGATAACGCTCTGAACACACATACAATCTCTCCCTAGGAATTAATCAACCTCTCTGGAATTATCAGGGTCCTTGAGACATCACCGAATCCCAATGCGTCTCTACCTTCATACATCGGTGTCCGTCATCTACACATTCACTCATGTTTCCTCAACTGACGTGTCCTCCTCCTCCTCTCCATTTATCCAGATTCTACCCTCCCTTCAAAGCAAGTTCAAATCCTGCCTGTAGAAGAGGCCTTCCCTGAGGATTTGATGTGAAGATCCTGCTCTCACCTTCCAATGCCCACAGCACTTAGTGAGCAGCTGCAGGGGGCAGTGGCCATGTATGACCTGTGCAGCTCCCAACCCCCTCTTCTGAATAGCACCTCAACCCCCGTTGGCGGGAGGAAGTGCTTGTCACTCGTATAGAAGCTGAGGGGACAGGGGCTTCCTACCCCAGCACAGCCATCCAGAAAGCAGGTATGTGACACCCTCTCCGTCTCGGGACTTTGAATCCTGAGGGAGTGTCGCCAGGTCCAGGGTGGTCCAGCCCTCCAGAGTTTCCTGGAGGCTAGTCAGGTTTCTGTTCTTGGTCCTCCAGCCCCCACTCCCTCTGTTCTGTACTTCTATGACAGCCTTTCCCAATAGAGATATTTTTGGATAAGATAACCAGAGTCAGTTCGTGCTGCCTGCAACCAAGCCCTTAAGGGCTAAGATGCCGTAGCGTTTGTTCCTGAACCCTCAGAGCTGAGCATGTATTTGTCCACGTATGTCTGTCTCGATCCCCCATCTACACCGAAATTCTCTGAGAGTAGGAACTGTGCGTTTCTTCATGCCCTCATCAGTACCAACCCAAAAAGCCTCCAAATATTGGTCAATTTACAGAGTGGGCATGGTAATAAATTATAAGTAGAAAGCAGCAATGTGCATGTCAACAAGTTTCCATAGAAAGATCAGTATGCATTCCAATGTCAGACCAAAAAAGGAAAACTCATTTTCTTATCTCCAGGGGAAAACACTTAACCAACATTGACAAAATGAATTTCTATTTATAAGAGAAAAACATGACACACTGGCTTATAATTGTATTGTCTCATTGGCTAGTATGCAGAGATACGAAAGAAAGACATGCGGCAGCGCCTAGCATCTGCACAGAGTAGCTGCTCAATATGTTTACTGAGCTGAAGGAAAGAAGTGTCTTGGCTACATAGTTGAGAAGAAACTTACTGGATCTACTCTGTCCCAAATCTCTTCCAGGAAACTCCCTCTGACAACAAAACTACCTACGAAGCAAGAGATAACCTCAGAGCTAGAATCACAGAAGACAAATCTTTGTGCTAGAAAACTCTGGCTGAAGCCATTTTACAAAATTCAACATACTTGTATTGAACTCGATGGTCCGGGGCTTTCCTTCGGTGCCATCTGTTGCTCGAGAATAAATAGTGGCCTTGTACTGTGTGTCAGGCTTTAATCCCAAAAGCAGGACTTGCGTGCCTCGGGTCAGAAGATGGTCAGAGGATCGGTCTGCCGGTTCCGGGCAATGTTTGATCACCGGGGCAGTGGAGTTCTCAGGTGGCTGGGGCAAGCTGTCTGTGTTGTTGGTACCTGTTTCAAACACAAAAGCCAAAGACATTAACTGCAACAGAAGGACATCCCTGTCTTATCTCAGCACCCCTGCCCTCCTCTCCATTAAGATGACACGTAAGACAGTACCCACAGTTGGACTCCACAAATATCTGTTCCCTTCCTCCTCCTCCTCCCCAAACAGAGATACATCCTCTTGAATCATTTCACTTTGTACTTTTATTCCAGGTAGCACAACAGATATTTGTGCTTCTCTTTCAAATTCAGCTACTTGTAATCTCTCCCCCTTCTTTCGGGAAATCATCTTCTCCCACTCAACACCAAATGTGGTCCTCCAGGGACAGCCACATGATTCAAACTTGGCTAATCAGAGCCAACTCAAGGAATTTTTCCCCTGGACCACACCCCTGTTGATAGGGGGTGAAACAGGGGAACTGCTGGTGGCCATTTCTCCTTGAGTTGTGTGGAGGGAGCCACTCTGAGAACAAAGCTGATAAAAAGAAAGAAGCAAGACAAAGAGATGAGAGTCACCTCGTCTCTTTCTTCAAGGCCTTGCAAGCCAAAGCAAGGAAATATACATGAGCCAATAAGCTGCTCTTTCAGTCAAAGTTATTTAAATTCTGGTTTCTGTCACTGGCGATCAAGAATCTTAACGCTCACGGGCAGGCCCCGTGGCTTAGCTGTTAAGTGTGCGCGCTCCACTACTGGCGGCCCGGGTTCCGATCCCGGGCGCACACCGACACACTGCTTCTCCAGCCATGCTGAGGCTGCGTCCCACATACAGAAACTAGAAGGATGTGCCACTATGACATACAACTATCTACTGGGGCTTTGGGGGAAAAAATAAATAAATAAATAAATAAAATTTAAAAAAAAAAAGAATCTTAACACTCACTTTGTAGTTCTGTATTTATGTGTAAAATGGGGATTAAGTACTTGTTCCTCTCAATCCACAGGGTTACCTCTAAAAATGCTATGAAATCTGCAAATGACTGCCCCACTGTCACCACAGAAGATGTTTGCTAGATTTGTCTGCAAAGCATCCCTTTTCTCAACGGATGTGGTAAGTTCCTCTAATGGCCCTACTTGGGTTAACCCATCTGTTATTTGTTCGACAGAAATTTTTAAAAAGCTAAAGGGGCCAGCTACTTCCCTGGATGCCAGGCTCCAAAAAGTTTCAACCCCCACTACCAGTCTGAACCCCACTGTGCTGACCCATAAAATAAGCACATTTCCCTCTCCTTCCTCAAACAGGTGTGGAGTCAAACTACAAACCCTCTATAAATTCTCAAACTATACATATATAAGCACAATATTTTTTTTTAATGATTAAGTTACTGAAAGTCAAAACCACAAGGCAGAGGAGAAGCACTCTTTTGTAACTCACCTAAGCAAACTTCTGTAACCAGGGGGTGTCTCTGTGTCTCATTTGGTTCCAAAAAATACAGGGTGACCTTGTATTGATTCCCCGGCTTCAGGTCTGAAATATTGACCGCTAGGTTTTGAGTCATCTCCTCAGGGCTTCCAAGGACTTCAAGGAGCATCCGGCAGGTAGCAGTGTCATTACCACTCCTCCAGGTAAGAGAGACTTCCGTCACACCCACCAAGGCAAAGCGAACCGCAGAAACCGGACTGGGCTCTATTTTAAAAACACACAATATGCAGTGATAGGACAAGATATTTGCAGTCACCTTGCATTAAAAATGACTGGGGTCATTGATGTTTCAACGTGACCCACTAAAAATACTTCCTTTATATCCAGAGTCCAGTGCAATGCCAGCATTTCAGAGCAGGAAAAAAACAATATATCATTATGCAGAAAGGAGGAGAAAGAATAAACCTTAAAGCCAAAATTTTTTAGGATCTGTACTGTTCTCCGACACAGTTAACTCCAATAGTGATTTGACAGTCTTCTAAATTGTCACTTACAAACAGCAGCATTTAATTATATTTGTTTTAGAAATCAGGAACAAAACATCAAATAGAGTGGCTGTTTGCTACATCTAAAGGTCTCGATTCAAGATACTACAAATAATATCATTTCATAGCACCAACATATTTCAACTAAGAAGCTCATCCCTGTGTTCCAACCCCAGGGGATTTTTCAGAAGTCTTCCCATCTACCTTCCCATCTATCTCCCCATACTATCCCCCACTGTTCCTTCCATCACCTTGTTTGGCTGTCGGTGACATAAGTCAAATCATTTCAGCCAAAAGGACATCCACTCTGTCCATTCTTGAGATGAGAACATGGAGATACAGAGAGGCGGAGTGACTTGCTCAAGAACGCACACTACTGGTGGCATCGAAGAAACTAGAACCCAGGGCTCCAGGTTTAAGTGTACAGAAGCCCAGGTAGCGGTGCAGATAGAGCAAAAACCCTGCCCGAGGTCTGCAGGTTGCTGAACTCGAAGACACTGGCCTAGGCGACCAAAAGGCACCGTGCAGCTCTGAAGTGAGTTGATCCACTCCATGATTCCATTCTTCACAGCAAATGTTTCTGATGCAAAGATTTCTAAATTGGGTCACCCATGTGTCTTTTTTGTTGTTGTTTTAAAGAAATGTAACACCAATAAACTAGCCAGCTCAATGACTCTGGGCAACTGTTATGAATATCACTATACTATAGTGGTTGGGAATCAGGCTCCCTGGGTTCCCACCACTTGATGCTCAATAACTCTGGGACCTCAGAAGAAACAACTTCTCAGCATTAGTTTCTTCCACCGTAGCCTTCAGGATTGACGTGGGGACAAAATAATGTATTGGGACAGCTAAGTACATAGTTCATGCTCCATAAACAGTAGCTGATGAACACAGCCTTGTCCTCAGGGGCTTTAAGATGGAGAAGGGATACTCTGATCCCGGGTTGGTGCTTCCTGAATAGTCCAGAACAGTCACCAATTCTGTATCGCCTTGTACCCGTCACTATATCTAAATTCTATCTTCTTTTTCCTCCTTAACACTCTTCTATCTTCTCTCTGCCCTCTTCTTCTTTTCTACTCTCTTTCACAATATAATACAGCAAACCTTTATTGTGGGGTTTTATTTTTCTCTAAAATTGTGCTCTGAGGAGCTCAGGAGTTTTTTGAAGGTACCTGTGACACCCCATCCCTATAGCTCCCTGCTCTCTCCAGTTCCTTTTACTTATTGGGCTTCTGGGCAAGATTTTGTTTAAATAAATAGTTTTCTGGCAAAAAAAAAAAAAAATGTTGAAAACCACTGGTTTAGTTTTGCCTGCTCCGTGTACAAAAGGTGCTGAGCCAGCGGTCCCTTCAAGCCATGGGCTCCAATAGGTCAGGCTTCTATGGCCTTCACCAGCCAATGAGATCACATGCCCAGATAAGAAAACCAACAGAGGATCTCTATTTTAAACTTTTGGTTCTTTTCAGCTTAAAAAGAGCTTCTCATCTCTTTTTTATATTTTTGGTTCTTTTCAGCTTAAAAAAAAAAAAAAGAGCTAAATTTGCAGCTATAACAGGTGACTCAGGGTATTGATATCTAAGCTAAATAAAAATCTAAGCTTAATCAAATGTCACCGGGCTCTTATTGCATTTGAAACACACATTTCTCTATAAAGTATACCAAACTTTCACGCCCAACAGAAACTCCTAGGAATATAAACACAGCATCAACTTTCCTGGGGAGCTTAACAGAAGCCTAGTCATTTCTGACACCATCAAGACACATTCCTAATGGGGTCTCTGCTCCCAAGTCTTAGCAGAAAAGTATTAACCAATACTAACAAAAGATTTTTTAAACAAGACAGTTGGAAGTAGTTAAAACATCCCCAAACAGATAAAACCTTAACACTGAATGATCCAGCCAACTGAACTTCTGCGCTTGAAACAACACAGAATCTTTTCTCCTCTTCCACAGTTAACGAAAATTGATCTCTTTCCAACAGGCAACTGGAATGGACAAGGCCCTAGGACACAGGATGAAAAGGAATGGTTCATGATCATTCCTGGAAGCTGTTCATCTCACCTGTCGCAACATTTATGTCCAGCGGACGTCCGCTAGTCTTGTCAAACGCTCCTGAAGTGGTGGAGGGTGGATATGAAGCTGTTGGACTTAAACCTGTGATGTCATTTCTTGTTGGATTTGCAGCAGGGATCGTCGATGCAACATTCTCCGTCTCACTCCTCATCGTGGGAGGTGGTCCACTGTTGTTAGAAGCAGCTATGTCATCGTTCTCCCGCGTTAAGGTCACACTGGTCGGACTGATGGAAACAGCTTCAGTGGAAAACACAGTACTGGATTCTATTTTAATATTGTTTCCAAAAAAAAAAAGAAAGAGAAATAAAAATTACATTTAAAAAAGAAATGTAAGAATAAGAACTGCTCTGTCTACTTTCCAGAAGTGAAATTTGCCATCAGAGAATTTCATTTCCCTTTATTTGCCTCCTGGACTTCCTTCCAACAAAATACCTTTAAACACATATCCACACATTTATGCATGTGCGTTAGTGAAACAAAAGGCTTTAAAACAGAGAGAAAAATGATAAAGGTTGGCCATGTTGGCTGTGACTTGAGCATGGGTTAAATCTGATAGAAGCTGATAGAAAAAGAGACCTAAGATGCAAAATGAGTCTGTCTCCTGATTCTCAGAAAATGCTGCATGTGGAGAGGTGTTACATGGTGCAGAAGCATGTGATAACATTTTTGCCAAACCTTGATATCACGAGGCATTTCCATAGATTTCCAGCACAGAGATGGCAGCATAAAGAGAATAGCATAGCATAAAGAATAGCATGAGGAGGAAAGACTGGTCCCAGAATCCAGACCCGGACATAAGGACCTGCTCTGCCCCTTAGCTATGTGGCCTGGAATTAGTCCCTTAAAACCTCTCAGTCTCAGGTTCCTCTGTGGACACCTCTAATATACTATATTAAACACAAAGGATTATTCTTAACGCATGATACGGTAAACAAGGTCATTGGATTTGGACATTAAAAAAAACCTGGGTTCAGAGTCAATCCTGCTAGTCATCAGCCACGTGATTTTACTCAGTCATCTCAGCTCTCTGAACCTCACTTTCATCACCTGTCAAATGGTAAATGCACAGGATCTTAAAACAACGGAAGCCACTATGGTTATTAACAGTAACTATAACTTCAAAAAGATGCATCCTAATTACACTCAAGATCGAGGAGTAATAACTAGCAATGAAGGAGTAAGCACAGGGAGTAAGGCCCTTCTTCTTGAGGACCCAGGGATTGGCCCCAGCAGAGTAACGATGGTACAGGTAACACCACCTCAGCATGCACGTGACCTTCAAATGACAGCACGGAGAGTGTGCCTTACCCGCATCTGGGAGATGCAAACACTTACCCAATCAATGAAAAAGGGCAGGAGAGGAAACAAGACAGAGGAAAAAGGAACAGACAGGGAAGAATCTTGTGGCCCATAATTCAATAAATTTCATGCCAGGAAGGCCCTCCAGACTTGAGCTTCTTTATAAAGTGACAAGTTCACAGTGTCAGAGAAGCATTTCTGGCAGGTTATTACTGTGGTGCCACTTACAATCAATGCTGATGATGGTGAAAGGATATTAACAAAGCAATAACCAGGCTTACAGTGGTGGAGACAGCGAGAACAGCAGCAGCCCTGTTTTAAGCCTGAGCATGACCCAAACCCAGTACCACGTGCTGTGCCTACATTTTCTCATTTATGCTTCACAACAACTTCATGAGGAAGGCTATGGCACCATTTTAAAGAAGGAGAACCGTGTTGAGAACTAAAGTTTGTTGATTCACACAGGGATTCTGGGAAGGTTTTGGAAAAGCAAGTTCTTAAGTTTCAACAGTTCAGAAAATAAAACACATTTAAAAATATGCTTTTAAAATACGTGTGTGCATACGTATGTATGTATTTTTTTTTAAAATAAAGATGAAGAAACTGAGGTCTAAGAGGACCAATGACTTGCCCAGGGCCACACAGCTAGAAACTGACAGACCCAGGAAGCAAACCTGGGTCTCTGCTTCTGAGTCTGTGCTCTTCAGTGCCACAGCACTCCAGGAGTGCTCAAAGAGGAGGCAGAAAGACAAGTGTTAGAGCAGCTGTCAGAGGAGCCAGGACACCCCTCATGCCAGGCAACAGGGCAAGAATGGAGAGAAGAGAGATACAAGAAGTAGTGGCTTTTTACTGTTGAAGCTCAGATCAAGTGATCGCAAATACACTGCGATCCATCTCAAAAGACAAGTCTCACTCACCTGTTGGCATGTGTCGGCAGCAGGTAATAGAGCCATTTGAAAATCTGATAAGATATTTGGTCCCAGAAACCAGCCCCTCAAATGAAGTCTTCCCGTCACCGTCTCCTTGGGAACGCCACTGAATCTGGCCATCCAAACCAGTCACATTTACTACTGAAAAGTTTCCTGGGGTCTCACTAATATTAATATTGGTGGCTGTAGACATGACTGTAACCAGATCACAGTTGGGGCCTAGAACACAGGAAAGAAAAACACGCAAACTAATAAAAAGGCACCTCCCACCATATGTTGGCTATGCAACAAGTTTTTTATTATAATTTTAAAAACGTATCATGGTTCCTTCATCTTCCCTTCTCAACTCTGTGCATAGGTGTTTTCTTCTTTGGCACCAGTGATTCAAGCTTGCACAAGGTACCCAGCAGTTTATTTACCAAACTGATTAACAAGAAAGAAAAAGCAGTTACAGAACTCTCCCCATTGTTTGCACAGGCTTTGCATAATGACTGTTATTAACCGAGATTTGCTTTATTAGAAGGTTTCAGCAAGATCTGCCCCCTTTATATGACACTGGGAGAACATCCTAATTATTTTATCTCTGTGGTTCACAGACTTTGGGATTTTACCAATCAGAAAAAAAAAAAGTCCCCAAATTTTAAGGACAGACAAAAGATAGCAATTTTTATTTTTTCCAAAAGGTACATTAAAAAAAAAAACTATCAAATACTATTATCTTTATTTCTTATAGAAACGAATTATGACCAAAAAAATTAGTACGGACATTATCCCAGAATAAACGGTGCTTTCAACTGCATATATTTACCTTCATTAAAAACTTATTACCAGATCCTTTTTTCCCCCCATTTTACTTTAGACCAGGGAGGAATTCAATGGACCAGCACTAGCTAGCAACTGGGACTCAACCAAAATAATACACAGGAGGCTACGCCTGGTTTTCCAAAGGTTATACAAACCCCGTACACCATTTTAAAAATCATGGGGCAATATATCAACCCAAGAAAATACTTAGAGAATAATGGCACATAAAATAAACATAAATCACACTGCATAGAGTTTCAACCAAGTTTTTTTTTTTTAAGTCACTCATGGATATAGGTTGGAAAATGAAAATCACAGAAAATATAAATTTTTTATTTGTCAGGGTTGCACAGTTGATCAAGTTTTTTCTTTCACTTGCTGTTTTCACCCTCACTCCACTTCCAAAGAAAAATCGGAAACTAAGCGAGATTTCAGAAATTAGCATTTTCTGATTTCCACATGGCTGTTAGTGTTGCTGTGTCCATGGGGGGGCGGTAGTGAACAACATAAGAGAGGAGAGGGAAGTGGTACTTACAGTCACCTGCGCACACAACCTGTAACAGAAAAAGAAAACGGAAGTCAGCAGATTCATTCAGCCACGGAAAATGCAAATCAGAAATAAAGCAGTTGAGAATTTAATAACGGGGGTGGGGTGTTAGGAAGTACATTAAGCAAAGGCCTGCTGGCCGGGATCCGGGGGTGGGGACATTGACTAGGGGAACTCAGTGTAACCGCGGGTCAATTACAAACAATGGATTAACTCGGTTATATGGAGGTCGACAGGCTGTTGACTACCCACTGTTTTTCCCCACAGATACATCCAACACTGGGGCAGCTCCCCAGGTCACTCCCTCCTGCCAGTGCATCGTAAACTGAGGCCAAAAGACACAAATAGAGTTGAGATTCTCTGGGCCAGAAAGAAAGGAAAGCAGGACCATGACACCCCTTGCCCAGACCCATCTTCAGGTCACGACTGCAGAGTGTCAAGCCAGATGTGTCACGGAAGAAATCCACCGGGTTTGGGATTTTCATTGTGCAAAAAGGCATCTTCTTCCTTCTATCAGTAGGTGGCAGTAATCCTTTTTTTTAATCGTATGGTATGCAGCTTTGGGAAGAATGAATGTTTGAAACAGAGGGACCTTAAAGATTGTTTAGTTGACATCTGTCATCTTTAGATCCCTGGGGTCCTCAGAGATATTCGTCGTGATCCATAAATTATTTCCTCATACTTTAAAAACCTAAAATAATCCAAGGTTGTGTGTTCTATTGTTTAGTAAACACACCTTTTTGGTTAATGGTATTTTTCAAAGTATGGTCCTCATGAAGAGGACAAAAATCAAAAGGGACTCTAGTGGAAAAAATGTCCTCCAACTTCCCATCACACTTAGAATAAAATTCAAACTCTTAACCACAGCCTCTGTGGCCCCTCTGACCTCATTGCCTCCTTACGCCCTTCACAATGTTCTTGAAGCTGGTTTCCCCCTTCGAGCCTTGACACATTTCTTTCCTTCCTCAAAAACACTCTGCCCCAGACCTTCCATGGCATGGCCTAAAATGCCACTTCTTCAGCGAGTCCTTTGCCAACCAACCAATGGAAATGAGCGCCCCTCACTCTCCATCACATCACTGGTGTGCTTTCTCCTCGGGATTTTCCTCAACTATCGTCAGTCTCCTCCAACCAAAATGTACGCTCCACGAGAACAGAAACCTCGTCTGTGCCCCACGCCTAGAATGGTGCACACAGCAGGCAGTCAATAAACGCCACTGAAAGAAAGACACTTGGAGGCTGATTATCCAGCCCGGTATTCCTTCTACTTCTCCAGCCATTTGCAATTATCAAGTAGAGAAGACAAGGACAACATCTCTTCTCCTCTCGTGCGTCTGGTAGACAGAAGGAAAGGTCTGTTCCCCATCCCGCCTCCCAGCGGCCAGGCACCAGCCCTCAAAGGAATCCAGGGCTCTTCCTTTCTCTTCACTCCCTGAAAGCCTGGGGGGCCAAGCCCTGTTGATTCCCCTTCCCTACCCACCCCCCCACTCTCAAACTTTCCATCCCCAGTACCCCACTCTACCCGCGAGCCCTCATCATCCCAGGCCTAAACGTTCTCAGCTCATCTTCCTGCCTCCTCAACGCCCCTCAATCTACACTACGCATCAATCCACATAGTCCAGGATGGACCACGAGAGAGAGAGACAAACAAGGAGTTGGTTGCTAGGCAAGTAGCTCAGGGCAGCAAATCATTTTTTTGGCCCAGTAGTTGGATAACGTTAAACTACATAACCTAGTGACTCTAGGATGGCAGGTCCGAGCCCCTGGCAACGTTATTATCTCTTTGTAAGTGCATCTAAGTGTTGTATCCTCAACTGGAGTCCATTCAGTCCTCCATCCATCCAAATATCACCTAAAAACATTAAAGGTCTGGGTCCCGCCCTCAAATTGTTTACAGGAAAGTAAAGGAAATGACATGTCTGTGAATAAGTCATTCAAAGGAGAAAGCGCTGACATTCATTCAACAAGCAATTCTCGATCACCTGCCTGTGCCAAGCACTGGGCTAAAGCAGACAGCCTCCATGACACGGGGGGCTCATGGCTGAGGGAGGAAGGCAAGTGAACCCAACCGCAGGAGGACAGATGGAGGGTGCCCCTGGGGAGGCACCATTCACTGCGCGAAGTCAGAGAAGGGCATCCATGAAGGCAAAGGGCGTGGGTGCACTTCAGCCTGCATCCTTTACAGTCCTGCACTCACTAGACACTGACGGGCTGATGGTCATGACATGGGACAATGTGCCAAAGAGCGCTGAGTTCTAGAGATCAAAGTGCAAGGATCATCGTCCTGGCAAAAAAGGCAAGTTTCCAGAGATTGAAATCATAGCTCTGACTCTGTGTTCTTGAGGCATTTGACCTGATAGGCACAGGGCGCTGACTCTGCCAGGCACTGTTCCAAGTGCTTTCAGATATTAACTCACTTCATCCTCCAAACAAGGATGTTTGGAGACCTGTGCCCACAAGGTAGGCACAGATCCCTCGTGGGCTGGTGAGCTGCAGGGCCTGGATTTGAACCCAGGCAATCTGACTCTAGAATCTATGTTCTTAACCACCAGTCACGCTACCTCCCAATGTAAAGCAACTGGCAAGAAAGGTACTAGGACTTAGGGAAGGTTTAAATATTAATTTCAAAAGATATTATCCTTTCTTCTCTCTACCCTCCAAAAAATCCAGCAAGCAATGTAAAAGTGTTCTTTGACAAATCCGGGTACCGTTTCTACGAGCCATGTGAACACACCAGCCTGGGTCTCCTTGAGGCTCTTCGTGAAACAATAGCCAGCATGATAACACACCGCATCACATGGCTTCACATGATTCCTGGCCTCCCTGTTCTTTCTCTCTCTGATCGTGACCTCCCTGGGCCTGATTTTCCAAATAAAGCATCAACACTAATCCTTGCCTCAGGATCCAAGCGACCTAAAGGACCCAGACTAAGACATGAAACAAGGAGACCTAAGAGAAGTTTGCAAGGGGACTCCTGGGGAAGAGCTCCCTCACTAATAAAAGGAACGCATGGGAGGAAATATCATCCTGCTTTGATGGATTTCATTGGGTCTGCCCATGATGCCTGGAGCTGCTGCAGCCACTGTGTGACAAGGAGGCACAACTGCTTGTCGCCAATGCTTAGCACAAGGAGGGAAGAAACCACCCACCTGCTGAGGACGGCTGATGAGGAGAAAGAGGGAAAACAACTGGACCCTCGAGCTGCTAAATCGACCAATCCTAGACCCTTTCCACCTCCAGACTTCTTGCCTGGGGAGATGTAACATCTCTTATTATTTAGCTATTTTTGTGGGTTGTCTATTATTTACAACCAGGAGAACACTAGTTGATACAATAACAACAGCAAAGCAAAGTAGGTAATTTTCAGATTAACCCTCATTTTTACAGATAAACAAAGGGAAAGGCCAACAATCTGTCGCCCAGGGTCACTGAGCTAGTCCGTGAGAAGTAGAGCCAGGATGTGAGTTCCAGTCTGCCAGGCCCCCAAACTCTTCCACTGACCACAGGAAAGAAGACCCTTGCAAATGACATCCCCCAAGATACCTGGCATGGGGGACCCTTCATAAGTACTTTTTAAAAGGATACAATCAACAAAAAGCTCATCTTTCTAAAGTCAGCTCAAAGCCTAGTGGTGCGTGGGGGTTAAACGGGAGGAAACCAGTTTCCACAGAGTCATACACCGAGCACTGAAGTTAACTAACTGCAGAAAAAGGAAGTTGAGGACAACTTTCCAGCAGTGACAGCTAAACATGATGACGAGAATAACCTCAGCTCCTTCCCCTTCTAAGAGGGCTCAAAAAGGCACTGGAGGTTGTTTATCCAGAAGGATTCCACAGAAACTGTCCTGCTTGTACGTGCCCTTCCACAACTGGTCCCTAACCCAGTGGCTCCACATCCTGGTAGGGAAAGAAGCAAGCATTCCACAGGCCCCATCTCATTTAATCCTCACAACAACTCTGTAAAATAGGAATTATCATCCCCATTTTACAGAAGAGGATACTGAGGGTCAGAGTACACCACATGAGGTCACAGAGCTAAGGAGTTTCCTGGCTAGAATGAACGTGGCCCAGGCACAGGAAAGAGAGATGAAAAGAGGTGCTTCAGGCTGGAGATCAAACCTGCCCTTTCCACTCTCTACTTTCCCCTGGGAAGAAATTAAACCAGATAAAGGATGCAGAGCCATGCCCAGTGCCAGGGTCACATCAGGTTCCAAGGTCTGTTCCCTTCTCTGTCTGAGGCTCCCAGCCTTTTCCCTCCTGGCTTCAGCAGAGTCAGCAATAAGAGGGTTATGAATGAGCCCATCCTGTGGCTAGGACTCAGGGGACACCAGAAGCCACAACCTTTGGACCCAAACTGACTCAGGGCGCAGTGTTTGCATAAAAGACAGTGGGTGTCATAGCAGTACTAGTCACAATAGTCCAAAGGTAGAAACAACCTAATTGTCCACCAGCAGATAAACGGATAAACAAAATGTGGTATATCCATACGATGGAATACTATTCAGCCATAAAAAGGAATGAAATGTTGATACCTGCTACAACATGGATGAACCTCAAAAACATTAAGTTCAATGAAAGAAGCCAAACACAGAAGCCCACATAGTGTGATTCCATTTATATGAAATGTCCAGAATAGGGAAATCTGTAGAAACAGAAAGCAACCTAGTAGTTGCCAGGGGCCAGAAGAAGGGGAAAGGGAGAGTGATTGCTAACAGGTCCTGGGTTTCCTTTTGGGTAATGAAAAATGTGAAACTAGATAGAGGTGATGGTTGCACAACATTGTGAATGTACTAAATGTCACTGAACTGGACACTCTAAAACGGTTAATTTTGTGTTATGTGAATTTCACTTCAATTTTTTAAACAAAGATAGTATAGGTGGGTGACTTGATAATCAAGATCATCCACTGGGAAGCAAGAGGGAAAGGAAGCTTCCTGAAGGAGCACTATGGCCAGGGGGGTGATAAATAAAGATGTTTTGAAAGGTGGATTTGGACAGTCAGAGAAGCATGGGATCTGGATTCAGATCACCTGGAGGAAACCATTCAGTGCCACCACTTACGGGCTGTGTGACTTTGGGCAGGTAGCTTAACCTCTCTGTCCCTCAGTGTCTACATCTCTAAACAGGGATGGTAATCATACCTGCCTTGTTGTAGTGAGGATGAAACTAAATGATCTATTTAGCTGCTATTGCTATCATCATCATCTTTAAATCTTCACAGCAACTCTGTGAGATACTTTTATCCCCATTATATGGATGACAACACCAAGGCTCAGATCCTACCAACAAAACCAATGGGCAATCTGAAACTCATACTCTCCAAAGTATTTAGATAATTGAGCAACCACTCAGTTACATGATTGGGCACTGAGGCCCAGAGACAGTAAGTGGCTTACCCAAGGACACACAGCCAGGGAGGAAGCACCAAAACCAGAACCCAGGACCTCTACCTTGACCTCAACCACTCTAACCAAGCTTCCCCAACCCCTTCTCTCCTGAGATGCAGACCTGGATGGAGTACTCATAGCTCACCCTCCTTCTCATTACTCCCCTGCAGGGTCACCACACAGATGACCCAAGGCTTCTGCAGGCCGCCAGAGCTGCACAAAAGGAGCAAACACTGAGATGAGAGATGAAGCTCATTGACTTCGGAGGAAGGCGCACTGACATAGGCAGAAAGAGTATGACACTGTCCTCAGTTCTACCAAGGACTTCCGGTTACCTAGATACCCCAGGTGCAGTAGAGACCCATCGGTCGACCAGATGGCTGGGCATTAACTGTGCCCAAGAACACCCAACACTGCACTGTAGAGTCCTCTCCCTCGTCGTCTGCTCCTCGCTGTTGAGACTTCCAGCCTTGTTCATCATTCCCCTCCCCTAAAGATGTGTTCCCGTTTCACAACCTCCTCTAATTACACTGATGAGCAAAATTCTCTCTCCCCCTCTTTGGGAACCACCATCAGTCCTGAAAGTGTGGCTCCAGTCACAAGGATCCTCCTCCGGGCCCCAGAGAAAACAAAACTGTTAACACTGCCCTCCATGCCATCCCAATTTGGCCAAAGCTGCAGCCATTACACCAGTGGTCCACTCTGAACAATGGATTTTTCCTCCTCAACACCTAAGTCACAGGAATCTCACGAGCCACATTTACCTAAAGCTTCTAAATTTTCCCCAACTCCTCTACATGTAAACACTACTCCTACATACACACCAAAACAGACTCGCAAATAGTCTCTTTCCGGCTCTCCAAGTCCCTCTGTGACTGCCCCATTAAACCCGTCTCCCAGTCTACAAACTTCGGAATAACGTCCGACTCCTCTCCCCCTTCATCCCTCGTGGGCACACTCAATGGCCACGTCCTAAAGATGCTCCCTTGTCCAACACACCTTCTGACTTCCCACTTCCGGCCTGTGGCCACCGTAAACCAAGTCCTCACAATCTCCAGCCCTAAATAACAGAAACAGCCTCATTCTAAGGCTGAGAAAGATTCAAGCCATTTGCATTTTTATTTTTTGAAGCTCTCAGCACTCACACAAGAGAAATTAAGAAGCGCCAGAGCAGGGTGCTATCTGCTGCAGTATATTTTTGTTTCAGTCCTGTCAGAGCATCGCTGTGACTCTAGCTAGAATTCCTCATTTAGAATATAAAAGGCCGAGACCTAAATTGAGGCCCTTTGTGACCACCAAAGGTGAGAGCCAGGCCCTGTGCCTTCATCCACACACCCGGCCGCCTCTCTTCTCATCTCTCCCTTCGATGCACAGTGGAAGATAAACAGAACTGCTAGACTGCTCTTTCTAAAACATGCTAGCATTCGTCGGGATCCTGGCAGGGACAGATGACACACCCAAACATGGTAACTGAGGAGAGTTGAAAAGGGTCTGTTTACACGGGTGTGGGTGGGGTTAAGGGAAACCAAGAAGGGACGGGCAAGAATCCTGAGGCAGCAGCAGTGGAAAGACAAGGTAACAGGCTGAGGGGCTGCATCTCCCCCATCTCCCTCTGGGGCTTCCTCTTGGCCGGCCCAACAGGAAGCCAGAGGTCAAGGGCACCCACTGGCATAGACCATAAAGGTCAGCCTCCTCCTGGTGGGCAGAGCAGGGTGGAGATGGGTGGGCAGGGGTCTGCAGGGGTACACGGAAGATCCACGTCACATCACCACTGAGAGCCTGTGAATCTGGTAGCTGCAGCCCAGCACAGCGATCAAGAGGTTTAGGTCCAACGTCCCTGATGCTTGTGAGCGCTGGGACTTGAGGGTCTCACCAAGCCATCGCGTTCATCAAGTATAAAACAGCGGAAGGACATACGCAGTACAGATCCCGTGTCTGAGTTCTCAAACAAAACAAGGTTCCTATATTCCCAGCCTAACAGCCCTCTTCTTGCCTCACCGAACCTCCCAAACTGCCACCCTTCAGCTCACTTGATGACTTTCTGCGACCACTCCAGCTCCCGGGGGCTCTCCAGGCTCTGAGCCCCTTTCAGTCCAGCCCTTTTCCTGCAGCCCTGCACTGCGCCAGGCCCTGGGCGAGGTGCCCAAGATCCGAGGGCACTTGAGGTGGTTCCAACTCTCCAGGAGCTCACAGGCAAGAGAAGCACCCAAGAACATGACAGTGCAACGTGGAGAGGCAGCCAGAGCACCCAGCTGAACGGGCAGAGGGTGCCCGAGGGCACGGTGAACTTGGGGACAGGGAGCGAGGGGCTCGGGTGGCTTGAGGTTAACGTGCAGGAGAAGAGTGGTAGAAAACATCACCTGAAGGGTGACCCCATGCGGCACTTGAACACTAGTTGATTCTACTTGTTACAACGTTGACTGAGCCGTTAACTATTGAGCAATCACTGTGCTTACAGGTGTTATAGTCATCGTCTCATGTAAGCCTTACAACAATCTCAGAAGGTAGGAACTGTGTTTATCCCCATTCTACAGATGGAGAAACTAAGCCTTGGAAAAGTTAAGTTCCTAACCCAGCACCTTTCAGCCAGCAAGTCGAAGATGCCAGCCCAGGTCTGCCTGACTCTGAAGCTCGACAAATCTCAACTGAGGCCATGGAACCCAAAGGCAATTCCAGAGCTGTCTGTCACAAGCCCCTGCCTGTCCAGGGCCTTGGGGACAGGTTCTCTCAACCCATTTAAGTTGACAGAACTAAAAAGGCTTCTGCACTGTTCTCAAGAGGAGCCGAGTTTGCGGGTAAATTCACAGAGCGCCTATATTTTGGCAAGTGGCAAAGCTTCAGGTTTTCTATACACATTCAGTTTTTAGGGATGGATAATAAGGGACTGAATAACACAATGGATAACAATAGACTCTTTGTCCTTCTAAAACCAAGCCCACACACCATATGACAATAGTTATTTTTACCCACTGACGTAATTAAACAAAATGTGAACTGCTTCAAGCAATTTTTAAAATCAGATAGCATTTTATGGGATTTGGTGTGTGCATGGATCTCAATTCTCAAAGGCCATCATTCTTCTTAACTCTCATTTATCACCCTTCTGAAAATTATCCAACAGTTCCCTATAAAACTGGCCCCTGTAAATCATTGATCATGAAAATGGTAGACAGGGTGAGCTCTCCCTCTGGACCCAGAAGCCACGCAATAAACACCTTTATGGGAAACTTCCCAGAAGGCAGGTGTGGCATTGTGGGGTGGCCTGAATCCCTGGAATCCATTTCCACCCTAGAGTCCAAAAGGCAGGCGACAGGCAGGCCAGCAGACAGAATGACATGCAGTACCCATAAGACAAGACATCAGGCAAAGCAAGGTGAGAATGGGCTGGCTTACTCTGCCTCATTTGCAAATAAATAACAACTTAATGTTGTCATCAAACGGGATTGTGGACAAAGATCAGCATAATCTATAATTCTGGGGCCCCCAAAAACCAGGTGAGGCTTCCATGGAAGGGATGAGCACCAACCACCCTGCAAAGACCAGCCGGCTCATCTCTTCCGTCTTGGGGAAGTTGGAGGTATGATGAACTCTTCGAATGCACAGAGAAAACAGCAACCAGAGGGCCTATTTTGGTGAGGCTGTGTGAACTTCGAGATGCAGGGCTGAGGATGACCTTGGAAATCCAAGACCAGAAGTTTCCACGGGTATTTTTAGCAGCAGCAGGATTTTTTCAAAAAGAATCTTATGAAGAACTACATGCACAGAGTTCCACATTTCATACATATCTATACATGTATGAACGTGCACGTGTGTATACGTGTACTCGGATAAAAGCAGTATTTTTGTCATATATTTTTTAAAGTTCAAGTTACCTTATTTTGAATAAAATGTATTAAAATTTAGTGTTTTCATTACAATTTCAAACAGTCAAATTGGAGGGGGGTGGTATTTTTAATGAAACTCAAAGCAAACACTTATAGAACCCCCTGACACACCTCAAGGAACACAGTTTGAAAACTAGTGACCTATCTACCCTTTGACTTTATGAAGGAAGAAAGTAAGTCCCCAGCATGGTTCAATAACTGGACCCAGCCCATCCAGCACTGAGACTAAAGCATAAATCCATGGACTTCTCAGCAGAGGAGGGTCAGAGTTGGCAAGCCCCAGACCCCTGTCTGAACCACATCATATGATAAATCTGGGGATCCTAAATTGGAGCTCCACTGTCCAAATCTAACCCACTGACACGTTTCAATCTACAGTGTTCCTTTCTTTTTTTAATTGACCTCCATTAGAACACTGTCATATTTTCCCACATTGTATTCTGTTTTTCCAATTTTATTGAGGTATAATTGACAAATAAAAATTATATATATTTAAGGTGTAAAACGTGATGTTTTGCCACAGTGTTTTTAAAATCTTGAGCAAATAATTAAAAATTAGGAGACTTCTCATTTTAAAAATCTTGATTTTTAGCTTCTCAAAAAAAAACCACACCAAGAAGATCTGGCTTTCTTATCTGGCCACATCCAAGCAGTTAATTGGATCTGAGTGTCAGCTCCCCGTTTTGATGTGCTTGGAGTTGACCACCACTCCCCAGGATTGTCACCTCAATGCTAAGGACAAGTGTCAGTGGCCGAACAACACGGCACCCACACTGTTCATTTTCCCTATCAAACGTGAGCATCTGAAAGATGGAGAGGTGGTGTGACTTTTCATTAGTTGGCCCTTTCCATTTATTTATGTTCCCAACTACCCCTGAAAACATTTGAGTGCCTGACCTTTAACCAAAGTGCACCTTGCAGGCTAAAACATAAAGATTTATGTTTTAGCCTTCAAACAATAGACTTGCTGATGAATACAACTTATCTAAAATATAAAAAAAAATAAATAAAAAATAAAATCTGAAAATTAAAAAAAAAGACTTTTTGTTCTTAGAATCCTTTATGTTCACAAAAGATTAAATTTCAACGGATTACATTTAAAAGGATTAAATGTTTACAACGTTTTACTCATTAGTAATCATATATTATGCTTCCATATACAGAGAGAAAAGTTTCCAAACTATGCCCAGACTCTTCAGGATGCTTGCCTTTAGAGTGGGTGGATGATTTACTTTATACACTTGTAGCATTTGAAGTTTTTACACGGTCAATTACTAGAGTCAAATTTATTGGGCTTTTGCGTATAAAATCTAAATTAAAAAAATTTTTTAAATAAATAAATAAAGTGCACCTTGCAAAGTTCACAGCTTGCAATTATTAACAAACTGTTTACTTTCTAGGTTTCTCTCTTAGGAAGAGATCTCTGGCCAAGGTCAGATGTGAATAATGGGCACAATATGAATATAAAATGCACCGTTTTGCCTGCCCCTAAATTCTCTGCTCATCCTCTGACCTGCCCTCCCACGCCGCCACCATCCTAAAAAGGAGCAAAACACAGAGTAGAGAGTTCTGATTCTTCGGTTGAAGACTTCAATTTCTTGCCCTTGAATCTGAATAATAAAACCATCCCATAAATGCTCTCCTGCACCCACCATCCACCTTAGAGCATGGGTAAAAATAACTAATAGCCACCACTGACTAAGTGCTTGCTGAGTTCAGGGCCAGCTCCTGGCGGAATCCTCCCCTTCCCCACCCCACCCAGCTGGGTGTATCTACAATCTTTGCCTTCCTGACTTCCCAGCCTCCCACACCCCTCCCCCTTCCTCCCAGAGGAGGACAGAACATCAGGCCCCAGATTCCAGCTTCACGAGCTCTGCCTTCAACTGACCACAAAAAGCTAAAGGATCTCTCGTTATCTATTCACTCTGGCCCAAAAGCCAAGAGCAGATCCTATCTCAAGGCCACAAGAGCCAGTGGTGATTTCAACAGACCCAGCTGCTTTTCACGCTCTCAGAGAACCAGCCTGAAGTGACCTTGTGTTCCTCCAAGGCTTTGCAAACAGAGTTCCCCCAAGCCAAACCACCATCCCACTAATTCCCCCTGCACTGCGGAACTGAGGAGGACGGAGACCAGGGTGGGGCAGAGAATCAACAGGACTTGGAGTCAGGTCTGGATTTGAATCTTGGCACCACCACTTATTCCCAACGAGCCTGAAGGCCAGTGGTCGCACTTCTTGAGTTCTTTCGCCTGTTAAGTTACCATCTACTCTGTAGGCTTGACGTGGGAATCAAGCAGCACATAGCTGGTGCTCCAAAAACAGCAGCGAACATCAGTCATCAAGGTGGGAGAGCCCAGGAACTAAGAGAACACGCTGTGGAGTCCAACCCTACCAGCTCCGTGAACCTGAGCGAGCTGCTCATCCTCTGTCAGCAACAATAACAGTACCTACCTTAGCAAGGGTGGGGTGAAATATTGATAGGTATTGAACCTGAGAGATGGGTATATGGGGGTTCATTTGTGTACCTTTGATAAGTTTCATAACTAAAACAATAAATGGTATACACGGTATTTACCTCATAGGATGGGTATGACAAGTTTCAATCCACGTGAAGCACTTAACACACAGTGAGTGCCCAGTACATGTTAGGTATTACTAGGATTACTACCACTAGCAGGAGCAGGGTGGGACAGCAGGGTTCAAGAGGTGAAGCATACGGGAACATGAGCTGTCTTGCAACAAGACTAAGAAAAAGCCAATGTATTTCTGCTAACGCAAAGCAAGAACAGCAGAGAACGGCAAGTGGGTACCTTGGATTCTGTTGCACGATGAGAGGAACTTGGGCGAAAATTCTCAGACTGGCTGCATTCTTGTGTCCCACTGCCCATCACAGCCAGAGCTACACTGAGACCATCCTGCGTCAGTCCAAGGAGAAAGAAGCTCTCTGCAAACCCACTGTCAACCTCACTCCCCTCACTGCCGGCAGAGTCTGCCCAGTCCAGCTGAGACACGGGACCCAGGCTCTACTCCTCCCCATGTGCCAGGACAGTCTCAGGATGGGCTCGAAAACAGCTTGTGCTGCCCACAACGTTCCCTTCCAGTTAAAAAGTGCACCAGTGAAACATCCAGACAGCACAGGAAACTTCAACTGTTCTCCAATCAGCTTTTTTAAACAATAATCTAAATACAACCACCACCACCAAAACAAGAAAAATTTCAAGCCAAACCCTACCACCGTCCTCGCTGAGACTGACCTCTGATAAATGGCACCCTGGCAAATCACCTGGGGCAGGTACTATCAATCCAGGGATGTCACGACATAGACACTTTTATTTGCCATCCAGGCAACGCAAAGAGAACTCCGCAACATAAAATACTGGAGTATTGGAAAGCTGGCTCAGCAGAGCCTGTCTGAGCATGGTGAAGATAGCTATGGGAGGCAGCAGATGATTTTCAACATCTCGTAAAACCTAATGAATGCCCTATATCAGAGGTCGGCAAACTATTTCTGTAAAAGGCCAGACAGTAAATATTTTACGCTTTGCAGGCGAGACGACTCTGCTGTTGTAGTGTGAAATCAGCCAGAGACGACGTGTAAACTAATGACTGTGGCCGTGTTCCAATAAAACTTTATTTATAAGCATTAAATTTGTATTTCACATAATTTTCACCTGTCATAAAATATTCTTTTTCTCTTGATTTTTTTTCCCCAATCGTTTAAAAATATAAAAACCACTCATAGCTCACAGGCCACCCCAAAGCAAGCAGGGGCTGGATTTGGCCCGAGGGACCATAGTTTGCCAACCACTGCCCGCAATCACATATTTACCCTGGACAGAGCTACAGACCCAGGCCTGCAGCAGGTCAGAGCATGAGCCTGTGGTCCAGGTCTGGTTCTATGTCCTGGTTCCGACAATTACTGGTTTGAGCACTAAGCTGAAATTCAACCTTCTCATCTTAAAATAAGGATGACGACAGTTCTCTCCTCAAACAATTAAGAGAATTAAATGAAATAATGTCTGGCCCAAGGTAAATGCTTAAGAGAGGGTAACTCTATTATTATTGCCATTGTTTCTTTGCTTTTAGCTAGATTTCAGTCAACTCAGTTTAAGAACACAGGAGCGCTCGATGCTAGTCTGTACTTCCATTTGGAAGTCTTTAGCTGATAAGACATGAGAAGGAACTAAATTTTTCTTAATGAGTACAGGGTATTGGAGAGAGAAAATAACTTGTAATATGGGTCCACTGACAACAGAGGATGGTGCCTGGTGGTCAAAACACATTGGCCACAGAGCTGCTTTCTCAGAGATGCCCCTCTGGTACCCTGCACATCTGCAGTCTGACCCTCTCTGTTCGCATTAGCATAAGCCCATGTGCTTCCTTTACCTCTCTAGCTTCACGATAAACTCTCTTAAGGTAAGGAGTGTCACACACTTCCTATTGACCGTGCCCAGCACATGGCCTTCCCTGTCACATGCTCATTCAGCACTGCCTGATTGGTAGATTTTAATTGATCTCCAGAGCCTGGAACCGAGCTGGCCTGGCTGTTAGTGGGTAAAGCTGAGTAGATGTGTGTGATGTTCAGGGCCCCAAGAGAAAGCAATCAGGACATATGTGGTCAGTCATAAAGTAAGATAAAACCTTAGGGGTTCTCTGTACCAATTTGCCTCTATTTTAGAGTTGACAAAACAGAGGCCCAGAGAGGTACAGTGATTTGTCCAAAGTACCCGGGTCTGAAACTCATTCATTCACCCCATGTTCACTGACTGCATTCTATATGCCAGGCTCTATGACATTCTAGGGACACAGAGATGAAAGTTCCCGAATGTCAAGCTGCTTAAAGACTGGTAAGGGAGACAAAGAAGTAAACAACTGATATTTTTTCTCCCTTTAGCTGGAACCATTTCATTTGGCGAGGATATCAACATTTTACATCCTACCACTTTATGTTTTCTTCTGAACTTTTCAACATACATATTTTTTTAACAACAGATATAATCAATGCCTTCTGTAAAGGAAAGTGTGAGTCATAAAAGCAGAACTCACATTTCATGTACATTTTTCCACGTATCGACATATCTCAAATTCCCTGAATAATCTGTGCTGTCATCCCCTCCTTTGGCTCGTGCTGGTCCTACAACCTAGAAAACGCGAGTTGTCTCACTCCCTCTTTTGCCCAGCTAATTCCTGCTCGTTCTTCTACCAGGACGACGTCACCAAACTCTGTCTCCCAGCAGCGCCAGAGCTTTCCTCCACGGGCATGCTCAGCACCTGGCCTCACCTCTCACCGCTCGTGACTGTAACTGTCTATTTGACCGGCTGGAAACTCCTTGCGGTTGAAGACTCTACAACTCACCCTTAGCACAGTGCCTGACCTGATGACCACTGAAGGCTGGGTGGTACACAGGTTGGTAGACTAAAAAGATGAAGGTGGGGAGAGAGTCTAGGCACTAGAATCAGATTTTATCTGGACAGCAGCAAAGAACAAAGGAGAGTATTCAAACCAAGAAGAGTATGAGAAAACAAACACAATAGCAAGCAAGCACACGAAAGTGGTTCGTGTTCACACTTTGGTAGGTATCAGAACCATCCGGGGAACGTGGTAAAAACACAGCCCTATCCTACTTCAACGGACCTGGGTCTCTGTGTTATCAGCTCGAGAGAGCTGATAACTCAAATACCCTCCAAAGTTTGAGAACCACTGGCTTAAGGTATTTTAGAGGGACAGTGAGAAAAGATTATGTACACCAGAGAGTCCCCTCTGGTCTGAAGTAACCATAACCCATAACCTCCCAGGAAAGCCCTAAACAACTCCAGGGGGTGAGCTGGGAGTTGGTTTAGTTTGAGGAAAACTCAACTCAGAATAAACTGAAGACAGCCTTTAACGGTCTTTGACCCAGGGAAGGACCTGGTCTTCTGGAATCCACGCTGAGTTTGCCCAGTAGGTTCCAGTTGAGCTAAAACCAAACTATACTTGGTGGATAAAGTGCTAAGAGAGCATTTCCCTCGGATGCACTCCAAACTTCTGGCAGCTTCTTCCAGTTCTCTCTTCAACAAATCCAGCCATCCAACAAGTCTTAGAAAGTAATCCCATTGGCCTACGTAGGAATTTGGGCTAAAAGTGATTTTCCTCACTGACTAAGAACTTGAAATATTTTCATACTAAGGTCAGGAAGATCACTCCATCCTGTCACTCTGCACTTAGTAAGTCCTCTTCCTGCCTGTTGACTGGCACCATCTGTTCACACAACACATAATTTGCCACACGCGTGGATCCCTTGCTTTTTCTTGTGTGTTTTCAGAAAACAAAATTCAACAGTCAAGAGACACGATGGATGTAAACACATATTCTGCAAACTGCAATGAGCTGTGCTGGGTTCCAGCCAGACCTAAAGTGAATGAGCCAGCATTTTGCAGAAGAAGAATGGATGTGGAAGTCAGACGTGGGTTCGAATACCCGCCCCACCACCTACCAGGTATATGACACCGGGTGAGTCACCAATTCGCTTGAAGCTTTAGTTTCCACATATGCAAGGGGAAAATGATGCTGCCTGACCCCCCCCCGGTTGTGGCAAGCAAGAACTTCCACAAAGTCTTGTACAAGGTAGATGCTTAATAAATGTTAGCAGGTTGCTCCCTGAGGTACACTCACCTTCAGAAGTAACAATATTTAGCTTTGAACGAAAGATACACAAAACACACACACATACACTGGTATTTTACCCAGTTGAGGATAATTATTAACTATTAACAATAATTACCACATTGTCCAAATAAATTGCATTACATAAAGAGTCACTTTCTTCCAAACTTTGCATTAACAAAGAAAAAGCTAAAATTCTCAAAGTCTCATAAGTCCAGTCCATCTTTGCCATCTAATAAAATACTTTTTATTTTCTTTCATGGGCTTAAACTTCACTAAAAGGCAAATTGTCTGAGGGCATGCCTCTGAGACAACAGGACTCTGTGTGTGCTCAAATAATCCCCTGTTCCAGTTGACTGTTTTCTATTTTTCTGAATAGACACTGTACAGAATCAGGAATCAGAAACAGTCCTGTGATCTCCCTAATTGCTTCCACAGACAAGTCCAAAATGGGTAAATTTTTTCAAAGACACAACTGACTCAAACCCCAAATGTTCCTCAAGGAGCTCTCTGCCTTCTCTGCCACAATGGTGTGGATCCCCTCAGCCAGCCCTCACCCCAGGGCCGGGCAAGAATCCAAATGGCAGAATGGGCTCCCTCTCCAGACAAGACCCATCTCCACCGAGGAAAGGCCAACACTCAGAAGAGGAAGGCCAGGAAATCAAAGATAACATGTTCTTGGTCATCCATCCTCTTGTTAACCTGAAGTTGACCCCGAGTCTGATCCAGAATCTAGCATTTGGGGAACCGCTTTGCTACCCAGAACTTCTGCACTCTCAAAACATCCTTAAGGGCTACACAGGGACTTCACATACATATATCCATCACAGTAGACCCACAAACCAGCCCACCTCATCTCAGATTTGACAGATCTCAAGAGAGATCGGGGTCTCAGTCTTCCCATCATGTTACTGGGATTCTCCAAATTCCTTATATCGGATCTGCAGGGAACCAGCCAGGTCCTGTTAATCTAAAGGTGGGGCCAACAAGCCCAAGCAGAGGTTGAAGTCTTATCAGCAAAGAGTGGAAGGTCCAAATTCCCAACAGGTTTGACATCAGAGAGACAACACTTGATTTCAGACATCGACCTCTGTCAAGGTTATTTCCCCATTCAGTAAATTTAATATGCCAGGAATATCTCATTATGGTACTTGGCTAAGTTTGATAAAATGACCATTTTTAAAAATAAAGATAATGAGCAGCTCCAGGAAGGTCATTTTGGCAAGATCTTTTGGTGACACTTTCTTTGAGATCTAAGAAGGAATATTCCACTCTTACATGTTTTAACAAATTAAATACCAGGAAAACTATTTCACTCAGTCCTCACTGTTCAGAGGAAAATTTCCCTGCTTGCACTGCGGCTTCTGACATCCTGCCAAGTTTCGGACACTGAAATATGAATGGGATTAAAAAGGATTAAGACAGAGTAAATACTATTAACAGCTCGTCTATTGCATGCATCTATCTTACTCAGGAGCCAATGACCCACCAGGGAGAAAGAAGGGCTGAGAGGGAGCTGAGCTCATTCAGCACCTGCTCACTTGGGATGGCAAGGTCAGCAGTTAATGCCGGGCTCGCTCCAGGCACAGTCGTGTGTCTGTCAAAGGTTTGCACCATTCATCTTGACATACAATCAAAGAACACTTCATCATGGATCATCATAGCTGCAGAAGCCATTCGCAATCGGTGGTTTCTTTTTTTATTATTTTAAAACAGCAAAATCCTCTGGACAAATTAAGTCTTATGTAAAACCCAAATAAAATTAGATAAGATGGACAACATTATTAGTAAGCCTTAACTTTAAAAGTTCAAATTTATAACATTTACTTATTATGGAGCATCCATCTATTTTTTAAAAACAGGAATGTGGGTAAACACAAAAATCTGAAATCATATGCTACAGTTCACCCATTTCTGGGTTTCATTTGGTTGCACAGAAATCAATGCTACAAATGGTAAAAGTTTAACAATTCATCTCAATTAAACAGAGAGCAGAAGTTTTATTCCTAAGGGCATCATAAAAAGGAGAAAAAAGTTAAGCTGGCAGTACAATGCAGCATATGAGTAGCCTCCAATGTGAAAAGTTTTTTTATTTATTCGCCAGTTTTATTGAGATATAATTGATATAACATTGTGTAAGTTTAAGGTGTACAATCTGGTGATTTGATATAAGTACATATTGCAAAATGAGCACCACATTAAGGTTAGTTAACACATCCATCTCCTCATATAGTTAACTTTTTCTGTGGTGAGAACATTTGAGATCTACTCTCTTAGCAACTTTCAAGAATATAATACAGTATTGTGTTAAAAGTTTTAAACAATAAAAAATAAATTTAAAAAAAAGAAACTTAAACAAAACATTTAACTCCTGAAACATTTTTAAAATGTTTCCTTGGTAGAGTTTTAAACTACTCATCTTTACTCTAATCTTAGACAAATTCTACCAAAGGATTGAAAAAAAAGAAGGAACAGTCCCTGATTCTATGAAGCCACTATAATCTTGATATTAAGACAGACAAAGACAAAATGAGAAAGGAAAGTTACAGGCCAACCTTATACAAGATCACAGATGTGAAAATTCCAAACAAAATATTAGTAAATCCAGCAATGCACAAAAACAATAGTATCACGACCAGGTTGATTTATCCCAGGAATGCAAGAGTAGTTTAGAAATAGAAAATATATGTCATTTATTATGGTTTCAGGTTAAAGAAAAAACCAAAAGGCAATCTCAAGAGATGCAGAAAAAGCATTTGATAATATTCAACACTGGTACATGAAAAATTCTTAGCAAATTCGGACTAGAAAGGAACTTCTTTAACTCAACAATGGCAATCTACCAAACTGTTACAGCAGGCAGCATCCCGAACCCAGGTGAAACTGAGGAGGGTTCCCTTTAAAATCAAGACCAAGACATTAATTGGGAACTATACCTCAATATTGTATATTCAGAACTATACTTCAATAAAACTCGGAGGAGAAAAATCAAGACCAAGACACGGATGCTCACTGTCACCACTTCAGTTTACATAACAGACAAGAAAAGGAAATAAATAGGTAAGAATTGGAAAGGAGGAAACTTCTATTGCCTACATAAAATGAGATAATACGACTGGCTGTATAGAAAATTTTAAAATCTACAGACACATTCTTAAAAATAATCAGAGAGTTTAATTTAGCACAGTTGCTAAATCAATGTTACTAAATCACAGTTACTAAAAACAATATGGTGTTTCCATATACCAGCCACAAACAGAATAGGTAATGTTTCGTTTTTGTTTTTGTGAAGAAGAGTAGCCCTGAGCTAACACCTGTTGCCAATCCTCCTCTTTTTGCTGAGGAAGATTGGCCCTAGGCTAACATCTGTGCCCGTCTTCCTCTACTTTATATGTGAGACACCTGCCAGCATGGCTTGATAAGCAGTGCGTAAGTCCGCACCGGGGATCTGAACCCGCAAACCCCAGGCCACTGAAGCAGAGCACGTGAATTTAACTGCTACGCCACCAAGCTGGCCCCAAAGAGGTAAGGTTTGTAAACTTATCGTTTACAATAACAACAAAAACCGAACTAGGACTGCATCTAATAAAAGATACGTAAGCTCTGTATGGAGATAATTATCAAGCTTCATTAAAAGACTTAAAAGAGGAGAGATACACCATGCTCCTGGACTAGAAGACTCAATATTGAAAGATGCCAATTCCCTGGATAAAAACTAGACTATTGGGGGTGAACACGATGCCCCGTCTATATAGAAACAGATATATAATAATGTACACCTCAAATTTACACAGTTATAAGCCAATATGACCTCAATAAAATAAATTTTTTTAAAAAAAGAAGGAAAGAAACATGTCAATTCTCATCAAGTTGATTATAGATTCAATGCAATCCCAACCAAAATCCCAGTAAGGTGGGTTTTTCCAGGAAATTGATCCTAAAACTTAAACGCAAGTGCAAAACGCTGGGAAATGCCAAGACCTCTTCCTGAAGAATGAGGTGGAGGGATTTCCTCCACCACCTATTAAACCTTATTATAACGCAACAGTAACTAACACAGTGTGCTGCTGGTACAGGAACAGACAAACTGACCAATGAAACAGAATAAAGAACCCAGGGAGAAACCCACCCGCCTATGGAATCTTGTTATATGCCTCTTGTGGCACTAAAATCATTGGCAAGAGGGAAGAATTCATCAAACTGTGCTGGAAAATTTGCTACCCACATGGAAAACTGTAAGACTGGATCTCTACCCTCGTATCATACACCAAAATCACTTCCAAACAAATTAAAGACATAAATGTGAAAGGCAAAACCCTGAAACATTTAGAATAAAATAGAGAAGAATATCTATAACTTCAGGGTAAGAAAATATTTCTTAAACAAAACAAAAGCATAACCATACAAAAAAAGTGACTGATAAATCTGACCCCATCAAAACTAAGAACTTCAGTTCCTCAAAAGATACCTTAACGAAAGTAAAGACAAGCCACAAACTGAGAGAAGATGCAATGCATATAGCCAAAAGAGAATTAATCTTCAGAATATATAAAGAACTTCAATAAATCAATAAGATAAGGCAAATGACCCAACAGAAAAAAATGACTGAATGACCCGAACAGCATTTCACAGAAGAAATACAAGTGATCAATACAAATATAAATGCTTAAATGAAAACCACAAAAATACATCATTTTACACCCACTGAATTTGCAAAAATTAAGAACTTTGATAATATCCAGTAACAGAGAAGCCATGGATCAACAGGAACTCATACACTGCTGATGGGAGGGGAAATTAGGCACAATCACTCTGGAAAACAATTTGGCAGTTTTGTGAAGTGAAACTTCATCACAGCAATTCCGCTCATAGGAATGAGCAGCATTCTTCAAGACCCAGAAATTCCATTCACAAGAATGAGCCACACAGAAACTCGCACTGCATATGAACAAGGAGACAAGATCAGGAATGTCCACAGCAACATCATGTGCAATGATCAAGAACACTGGGAAAAGCCAAACATCCACTGTTCAGGGGAATGTATAAACTGCAAAATAACACACCAACTAACAGTTTACGTCTATAAAACTAAATTAACACAACACACAGTATCGATGAATATCAGAAAGACAATACTGAGTGAAAAAAGCAAGTCACATAACACTGTGTGAGATTCACCCTTAATAAGCAAAACGAAACAATATACTGCTTAGGTATATGCACAAACATGTTTTTAAATTTTTTTAATGTTGAGAAGCGATAAACATAATTCAGGACAGTGGTGATCTGATTGGGGGTAGGCAAGCAATGGGCTAAAAAGGAACACAGGTAAATGAAATACTTGGGTGGTGGGTTCACAGGTGTACACCTTATTATTGTACTTGTAACTCAGCTATATTCTTTCGATTATCAAATATTACATGATAAAAATGTTTAAACCACTGACACGATCTGCTGTGATCAACATCAATGACCATGACAGCAGCCAACATTTATCAGGCGATCACTAGAGGCTAGGCACTGCTGCAAGTATATAGACAAAGAACCAGAGAAGTCAGGCGACTTGTCCAAGGAAGCACTGCCAGGTGGGAGGCAAGATCCAGAAGAAAAACCCAGACCTCCTGACTCTTGGCCACGGTGCTCAAGGCCTCATTTCACACCAGCCTGGGGGTATCTGTTTTCCTCAATTCCCCAACTACAATGCAAGTTAAGAAACACATCTTATCAGTTCCTTTGTTCCCCTCGAAGTGCCTAGCACATAGTAGGTGTCCAAATACCTGAAGGCTGGAAGCTTAAGTGAAGTACACCAGGACCTCAACAGTAACTGCTCTGTCATTTAACGTGGATCATCATAAAGCAGCCCACGCGCATTGACGGACACTTTCTAACCAACTGCTTTATCCGATTAGCAGCTAATCATCAGCTTCTAGAAAAGTGGCTCTCAGTTGACTAGGTGGCAACAGAAAAGTGGCTTGCCATCAGTCGTAAGAAATACTGCCCAGGGCCGGCCCCGTGGCTTGGCGGTTGGGTGCGCCCGCTCCGCTGCTGGCGGCCCGGGTTCGGATCCCGGGCGCGCACCGACGCACCACTTCTCCAGCCATGCTGAGGCCGTGTCCCACGTACAGCAACTAGAAGGATGTGCATCTATGACATACAACTATCTACTGGGGCTTTGGGGGGGAAAAATAAATTAAATTAAAAAAAAAAATTAAAGAAATACTGCCCAAAATTTGTTACTAGGAAGCTTACAAATGGTTGACTTCTTGTCTAAGCAGAGCAAATTTAGAGCTCTCTCCCAACAGCCATCACTTGTATGGTTTAACAGACCTTCTTAACTAGGAGGGAAAGGCGCAGGTTTATACCAGGCTTAGGGTCCTGGGCCTGTGCAGGGTGGGGGCGGGGAACTACTGAGAACCAGGATTCTAGAGAGAGACAGAGGGAGGGGAGGAGGGAAGGGAGGAAGAAGGGAGAGAGAATAAGCGAGAAAGGGAGAAGATTAGGAAATCAGGAGCTAGATGGAGGTGGCTGGCTGGCTGGCTGGTTGATCAGTGGGTTGGTTAGATTGGGTGGTTGCCTGATGAGGTCACAGCAGAATGGTACAGGAGGCTGATGGTAACAGATCACAGGAGAGGCCACCCCCTCCCCCCCAACTCTAGAACTGATCTAAGAGAAAAGGGAGACTATTTCTGTGGGTCTTGAGACCTGCATTCTAGTCCTGCCTCTAACTACCTGTTCCATCCCTGGGGTCAAGACGCCTCACCTTGTTTGGGCCTATGTTTTTTAGTCCATAATATGTGATGTGTCCCTCCTGCCTTCTAATGTCACAGAATTGTTCAAAGATCCAATAAGATGGCACATACCAGCCCTTTGCAGATTGCACTCTTCAAACACGACACTTACAAAATTTTCCTATCTGTAAAAGTGCATATTTAAGACAGCTTTTCAGAAGCAAGTGGCCACCCTTCTCAGTTTGACAACGACCTCTCTGTCCCACAGCAATGGCTAGAAGCACCTGCATTTCTGAACAGCACCCAGAGGAATCCGGAAATAACGATGTATGCTGCCAAAGACTACAACCTACACGCTTCATGGGGGAGACAACTCCACCCCACAGATCGGCAATGTTTCAGGCCCCACTCCGCTCCTCATCAAACTCTGCCCACCCTGGGCCCCAGAAAGCAAGCTTCAACTTTTCTTGTGGTCGCGGGTGGGGACATCATCCTTTGATTGAAATCAGAACCCTGAGCAAAGAGTGGGAGCTCGTGGAGCTGGCCTCATCTGGTTGTTTCTCTTAGTCTTGCCTGGACACCAATCCTAAGGAAACAGGTGTCTGAGAAATCTTCCAATCACCTGAAGGAACAAAAGGTCAAATCTGGAGCAGAAAGGGAAAAGAAAGTCACATAAACAACTACATGTTTTTCACTGAGAGGAGGCCGGTTGAGACCTGCCTTGAAGAGAACAGTGATAAGTGTGACTTCTCCCTCATCACCAAACCCTGCTCACTAAGCAAGACCCCTCCCACCCTAAGGTTTATAGGGTTTTATTTTGTAGCCTAACCTTTTAAATACACACACACTTAACACCTCCCGAGAAAGTAACAAAAAATGCAAATATATGATGATAATATTATTCCAACAGAAGCCAACAGGCACTTCCTATATGCCAGGAAATTTTTTGCAACATCGTCAATAATCCTAACAACACTCCTATGAGATAAGGGATGCTCTCATCTCCCTTCTACAAATGAGGTCCAAACAGAGGAAGCAAATTGCCCAAGACACTACAACTAGCCTGCAGCCAGTCAGGAGGTTTTCTCCAGTCCCACCTTCCTCCTCCTTCCTCCTTGAGGCATAACTGGTTGCCAAGAGCCCACATCCTCCCACCTTTTATCCAGGAGTTTGCTTCTTTGCAGACGGAAGCAACCCTCCAAGGCAAACAGGTAAATGCCCTTGTGATCTCTCAGCGTCAGTCTTGGGAATGTGGTCTGATAAACGGCCTTTGGGTTGGAAAGCACTTCACGGCCACCCCCAGTTACTCACCCTCCGAGCGGGGGAGCCTGGGCATGTTTCCTAAAACGCTAGAAGTCATGAGGAGGATGTGCCAGCAGCATCAAGACTTGGCCCGAATGACTCAAAAGTGCAAAGTGCTGGCCACATGCCCACAGCCAGGCAGAGCCGAGGTAGACAGGACTGACAGCTCTGGGGGTGCGGGCACCAGAGGAAACCAGAGTGGGAAGCCAGGCCCCCAGAATGCGCCCACACTGAGCCCATGCTCTTTTCAGGAAAGAAAGGTGCATCCTTGGCCACATGAACCAGACTTCCAGAACACTGTGATGCGGGGGTCAGAAATCACAGCAGCACTCCAGTGCTCAGTGACACAACCTGTAAGTCCTGGTGGGTCTGGGGGGGTGTGGGTTTGGGAGCCAGGGTGCACCCACTTCTGGTCTGTGAGGACAATGGAGACACATGAGGCCACCCCGGTGCACCAACTTGTCCCTGAGGAAGGCCGCTGTGCTCAGCTCTGGTCCGGGACACGACACCGAAGCCTTCTCCTTATGGGTGACTCGAGGGGACGAGGCAGAAATGAAAGCCAGATGGCTAGTTTCTGATTAGGTGACAGGAGCTTCAAGAAAGGAAGCCAGCGTGAGCCAGGGGTCTGGGAAAGAGAGACCACCTTACTTTCTCCCTGACTCGTGGGTAGGGAGTGGATGGAGGAGAGAAGAGTGTGTCAGAAAGAGGGGAAGATGCAAGGGATCTGGGAGCCTTCCTTCACTAGCTAAAGACGGACCATGGGGCAGGAACTACTGGGCAAGTGGGATACAAAGAGTGTATGCTGTCTGCCCTCAAGGGCTGCTCCCAGCTCACACCAGGCCATTCAACAGACTGTAAATTAAAGAGTTTCCTTGACCCACTAAGACTAGTGGGGTGGCTGGAATGAGATTGATCATCTGCTTTGTTTAAAAATGTGTTTTCCACATCTCTCTCAAATAAGAACAGCCAATATTTATTGTGAGCTGGCTAGAAGGCAGCACAGCTCCCAGGATCTTATATGTGATATCTGGGGGTAGACTATAATGAGCCCCATTTTACAGATGGGGAAACAAAGGCAGTGCACTTCTATGGCTGGTTCAAGGCCCTAGAGCTACGATGTGACAGAGCCGGACCTCCAGCCCCCTCTGCTCTATATCCTCTATAAAAATTCCTTCATTTATTGAACATCTCTAGGTGCCAACGCTACGCTAAGCATTTCACATTTGTTATCTCATTAAACCCTCAAAATAGCCTTCTCAATTAAATGCATCATCTCCATTTAAGAATTTGTATATGCACAATATGACATCAATTAAATTATTTTAATGCATTAAAAAAAAATACTGAAAAGACACACACCAAATCATTGACAGTGGTCTCCCCAGGTAGTCAGTTATAGACAATACTATTTTTTCAATGTTTCTGTATTTGCCATAATTTCCATACAGGGCATGGCTTCCTTTGACAATTAAAAAATGAAGTTTTATTTAATTCCATTTAATGCACATTTGGGAATGAATAAAACTGAAATAAAAATGTTCAAAGTGGTTCTCGAACATAGCAGACAGCCCTCTTGGCTACACAACGCACTGACCAGGGATGACAGATGGAGCAACACCAAATTTAAGAGATACAGTGTGCTACCTGAATAAACAATAGACGATAAACTCTTCGCAGAGTTACTAAAGCAACGTATGTTGGCTGACTTGGCTGAAGCCAATACAACATAAATTTTCTTAATATGACATGCCAGGCTGGAAATTGCATCTGCTACGATCGCCCCAAGCCAAGCACAACAAGCCTGAGCACAGAAGCCACATGGGATTCCCGCCCTTCTGCACAGATGGGCCCATCATCAGATGGGCATCTAATTCATCCATCCTGCGGGACACAAGAGACCTGAGAAGAAGACACTCAAATAACGTGTAGAGAGAGGACCTCAGGACTGGCTACACTCAGGAATCCCAGAGGGGATGACTGTCACCTACGGAGGGCCCACTGGACACCAAGAACAAAGGTGGGCATTTCTCATACAACACTTTGCCCAGGTCTCCAGGACAAGCCTGTGGCAGCAAGCCAGAGGCGACTGGGGCCATTTGCCAAGTTACCATGTTTCCTTCATCTGTGAACATATGGAGTCACTAAACTGTCACTAGGAGAGCGTGGTATAGCTCGGCTGAGGCCAGGGCCATTCCATTCCCACAGATAATTTATGTCAGTTATTACAAGGCTTCAAGAGGGAGCATGGGATGTTCTGTGGTCTTTAAGTCTAACAGTATGTCATGAGAATTTCTGCAGGCTTGCTACTCTGCGGTATCTCTGTTAAAAGGCTGCCTCTCAGCGCTCCAGATGAGAAAGAAAATGCTTGTCAATCATCTTGGGACTCCAAGGGGGAGGCAGATCCCCTCAAGAAAGGGAAGAGTGCCCAAGTTGCGTGCATAGCATTGGGCCCTGGGCAAGCCCTTTCTACCTCACCCTCCTAGGACCTGTGCCCAGAAGTGGCGGCACAGGCTGGGGAGGGGAGGTTCAAATTAGATCTTTGAAATCATTCAACAGTTGAAGAGAAAGATCACCAAGAGAGGGCTGAAAAAACAACACACATAACCGGATATATTAGAATCACAAGTAGTAAATGCAGGGACCTTCTGACTGATGTCACCCACTGACATGGCATAAGAATCTATTTATTAATGGGGGGAGGGGAGACAAAGAGAAGACAGTTTCCTCCTAAGGTCCCTTCTAGCTCTGACATCTTATAGTTTTATCCACCAGGGTTTCAGATTTCAGGGATCAATGCAGTTTCAAACATCACACACACAAAACATTAAGGGTCGACGGAGGGGTTACAATTTTTTACTTTGCCAAATAAAGGGTACTTACCACCTACTGTCATTCTTGTTTCACAAAAGGAAATACTTTCCCCCTAAAAATATAGGAAGGAAATATTCTGATGAAAGGACGATCTTTTGAACTTAGCTAGTGTCATGAGAATCTCAGTACAATGCCCTTATTTTTCTCTTTTTAACATGGACCACTGGAAACTTTTCACAGGCCGTGTGTCAGTCTGCAGACCGGTGTTTGGGAAACACCATCATATGCATTTCTAGCCATGTTAATCACAGGACATAAAATTCATTGCTTTGCCTGGCACGCTGGAAAAACTCAGCATATTTCTGTTGTAAAATAAACTGGTATAATGTGAGCTGTACAAATCAATTATCAAGATTGCTAAAGAGAAATGACACTGATCTTAATAATAATGTATTACTTTAATTTTATTATTGTTGTTGACGTTGTTGAGGCAAGCAAGTGACCAGCGCTTTGCATGCATTGGTTCATTTAATTCTCCATATCCAACTTTTACCCATTTTCTATCAAAATGTGCAATTCTCTGTGGGTACAATGATATAGAAATATTTTCAGGTTGGAAAAAACAGATTTCAACGTATTCATGGCTCAATATGGGGAAACACACACATGGTCTCTTTTAAAAAGCGCTGTTGCACTGAAAAGAGCAGCAGGAAGTTATAGAGAAGCAATAAAAATAAACACACATGCACAGTGTCTTCCTGCAGACTGGCTGGTCAGTCGGGAAGGACAGGTGGCCCCAGACCACTGACCTCAGTTGCTCAATAAATCCCAGGAAAGGCCCCACGTGAGGCCACCGCTGTCACCACAGATTGAGGAAAAGAAGCTCCGGGCTCCAGGCTGGAGACAGTCTGGGACCCAGAACCAATATAACCGAGCCTCCACCCGTGTCACTTGTCTCAGGTCTCAGAGAACCTCAGTTTGCCATCTGCAAGGTGCAACAATCTCCACATCCAAAGTCCTCTCCACCTCACAGGCAAACCTTGTTCAGCTTTAAGCCTTGCTTTTCCCTGAAACCTTCTCTCTCTCTTTCAGTTCTCACCCACCTCTTCCAGAGGGTGAACAGAACTACCACATGGAAAAGGTTCCAAGAATTAAATATGAAAATGTGAGAGCTGGAGAAGACTCAACACATTATCTTACCATCTACCCCAGTTTTCTTTTTTTGTGTGTGTGTGTGAGGAAAATTCACCCCGAGCTCACATTTGTTGCCAATCCTCCCCTTTTTGCTGAGGAAGATTGGCCCTGGGCTAACATGCGTGCCCATCTTCCTCCACTTTATATGGGACGCATGCCACAGCATGGCTTGAGAAGCGGTGCGTAGGTCTACACCCAGGATCCGAACCTGCGAACCCCGGGCCACCGAAGTGGAGTGCACAAACAACCACTACCCACCGGGCCAGCCCCCTCGTTTTCAACTAATGAGAAAACCAAGGCCCAGAGAGACAGCAACTTGCCCAGAGCCACGCAAACCTATCATTCAGACAGGCACCCTGATATAGGAGATGCTCATTAACACTAATGCCCGCCTAGAAAAGAATCCTGCATGAGCTACAGGATGGATGCAGTCCCTTCCACAGCCCATGGGGCTCTGTCTAGGCCAGTGCTTCTTAAACTGTTTGCCCTCAGGACCCCTTTATGCTCTTAAAAATTATTGAGGACCTCAAAGAGCTTTTGTTTATAATAAACCTATTACCTGTTAACAAAAGTAACATCTTTATGGAAAATGTTGATATTTTCCAATACAAAAAAAATTCATGAGAAGGGTTGCATTATTTTAGATTTTTGCAAGTCTCTTTAATGTCTGGCTGAATAAGAGATAGCTGGATTCTCATCTGTGCTTCTGCATTCACTCTATTACAAGATGGTTTTGGGGGACTGAAGTATATGAAGAAATCCTGGCCCCACACAAACATTTAGTTGGGAAAGGGAGTAATTTCATAGCCTTTTCAGTAATTGTGGATATTTTTCTTTGATGTTACACCAAAACTTGACAAGTGGTAGGTAGTTTTTTAAAAGCCAGCTGCAATGTGGAATCTGAAACTATGTCAGTGAACTTTTCATATTGTTACAGGAAAATCCACTCATCTTTGCATCCACTGCACTTTGGTTTTTTTTTTGTTGTTTGTGAGGAAGATCAGCCCTGAGCTAACATCCATGCTAATCCTCTTTTTGCTGAGGAAGACCGGCACTGAGCTAACATCTATTGCCAATCCTCCTCCTTTTTTTTTTCTTTTTCCCTTTTTCTCCCCAAGGCCCCAGTAGATAGTTGTATGTCATAGTTGCACATCCTTCTAGTTGCTGTATGTGGGACGCCGCCTCAGCATGGCCAGACAAGCGGTGCGTCGGTGCGCGCCCGGGATCCAAACCCAGGCCACCAGTAGCGGAGCACGTGCACTTAACTGCTAAGCCAAGGGGCCAGCCCCATGCATCCACTGCACTTTGAATGGCTGTTTTTACCCTACAGAGCTTTGTGCCAGCATGCATCAGGTACTTGGAAAATACTGGTTCACTGAGATTTGTACTCGTGAAGAATGAGAGTGAAAAGACAAATAGTTTCATATTATTATGAAAATAGTTTTGACTGCATAAACCCCCTGCAACGGTCTCAGGAACCCCTAGAGGTCCCAGCAACACTCTTTGAGAACCACTGGTCTAGACTAAGGTCAAAGAAGTTCACACTCACTGAATATCAGTATTCATTCATTCATTCCACAAATATTTACAGGGCACCCACTACATGCCAGCAACCATTCTGCATGAAGGCAATTCCACAGCGAACAAAATAAAGCCCTACCCTCGCACCGCTGACATCTACAAATAAACACAAATAAACAAGTAAGTGTGCGCTCCAATGGCAGGTGGTGGTAAGAGCTAGCGGGGAAACAAAGCACTGTAGCAGGCATTTGCACATGGGTATGTGGTTTGCCTGGGAAGCCTAATTCAGCCAGCCTGGGATTTGCTAATTTAAGGGTTTCACAATAAAATATGGGGTATTTGTTTTAATACCAAAATACTTGTGGACACGGGCGGGGGCAGGGGAGGTGACCTTCCCTAGAAGAGCTGAGAGCTCACCACTGAGGCTAGATTCCTTCCCAATCGCTCTAGGAGGGATAAACCTCAGAAGGCACCTCACTTAGAGGCTAAGGGCTGATCACACCCTCCGGCTTACGCACACGATCGCTCCTGCAGCCCTGGGCATGTACAGAACACTCACATACACTGTCTGGTATGAGCCTCTCACGACTCCTCGAGAGGTGGCCTGGGGTGGATATTATTTATCTATTTTAAGATAAGGAAACTGAGCCTGGGAGAGGTTAATAAGTGACACACCTATAAAGTAATGAGCGCAGAACTTGAACCCAAGTCCCCTGATTCTTTTGCATGCTTCGTTCCACCACACAGGTTTTTACCATTTCCTTAAGCTCTGATATTCCTTCACGCAAGGAAAAGAAAATGGATGAAACATTCAACACAAAGGTATAAGCTTCGTTGCTTCCTTCAAAAATGTCCTGCTCATCAGATCCCCCCCTTCTCAAACAGCAAGTCAAACCTGTGAAGAAGACAAAAGAGGGATGGGGCCTGATGCTCAGTAGGCACCAGTATTGGGAGCTATTAGCTCTATAAGTATTTATGGAGACCTACTGCGTGCCAGGCTCAGTTCTAAGCAGTGGGGGAGACAGATGAAGAAGAAAGCCTATGTCCCTGTCCTCCTGGAGCTGATGTCCTAGTGGACTGTCATCAGCACAAAAGGGACAAAAACACTTGGCCCTATTCACCACACATGCCCTAAAAGAACTAATTCCAAAATTCAAGCTTCCTGAGCCTTCATCAATATCATCAGACCAACAAGAGAGCCCTGTGTTCAATCTTGGCCACGAAACATCCCTTTCAGGAGAAGAAATAAGCTTTATTACTCTGCCCCTTCACCCCACCCATTTTACAGATGGAAAAGCCAGCCCAGGGCCCTGAAGCCACTCCCTCTTACAATTTGTGAGTCAGAGGTGTGACAGGCGCAAAGCCAGCTCTCTTCTCTTGCTGCAAAGCCCTGACCACAGCCCAGCCCAATTCGCTCTTTGTAACATCCCAGGAGGCCCCCTTGAACAATAGCCACGCATTCATGGCGGCCAACCAACACACAACCCAGCTGGGGAAGTGACTATTTCAAGAGGAAAGGGGCATATATAGCAATGGCCCTCGGCGGCCACCCAAAGTACAGCCAGCCCCACGACATCGGCCAACCCCAAGCCCTACATCGAGCTTCCTCTCCTCCCAGTTCGTCTTGCCAACACAGTTCCCACCAAAGTTTAAAAAAGAAGTCGAAGTTCCCTTCTGCCTGACTGGCCGGCACATTCCACTGACTCAGACTGTTCTGGGCACCACGGAGAAGACACTGTTCATTTTCCCTGGGCTGAGAACTGGCCCACATCCGGACCTGTCACCAGCAGGAGGGGGCACTTGGCATCTCAGCACAAGCAAATGAATGGAGTGCTATTTTTAATGTTTGGTTCCTGTCTTTATTCCAGAAGGCTTGGCACCTGTGCCAGAGCTGCTCCAAGTGTGGCTTGCAGACCACCCGCATCAGAAACACCTGGGTGCTTCAGGGAAACTCAGATTCTGGGGTCCCACCGCAAACCTAGGAGTCAATTACCAGGGTAGAACTCAGGAGTCTGAATCTTGAACAAGCTCCTCAAGTGATTCTTTTGCAAAATAAATTTTGAGAACCATTGACAATCTGGGTCTGCATTCATTCACTCACACAACATTTGCTGAGTGCCCCCAATATGCTGAACACTGCACTCATGAGGTAGGAATACAAAGATAAACGGCACATGCTCTTAGCCTGAGAGTCCAAGGGAGACATGATATAGTGTGAAGTGCTAAAGACAGAGCATGAGGTACCAAGGTACCACGGGAGGTCAAAGGTAGGAGAAATCAACTCTGCCTAGGGGGTCAGGAGCAGCTTCACAGAAGAGGGAATCTTGGAGATGAGGCCAAGAGCGCAAAGAGGTGGATGCTATGGAACAATCATTCCCTACCTTGGCTGGCCTTTCGCATTCCCTTTGGCTTGGCCAAAACCAAGATGGCGTCCTACCTGTCCTTGCCTAACCTGGTATCCTCCTGACTTCTCACAGGTACTTAGTACCAGGTCAGTGAATGAACAGAAATAGAGGATGGATTGAACACTATGGGAACAGGAGCTAGAAAGCCCCTCAGAACAGTCTTATGTGCACCTACTGGTTAAGAAAACCGGCTCTGGAGTGAGACTGACTAGGGTCTGATTACCATCTCTAGTTTCTGGATCTTGGGCAAGTTAGCCTTCCTACACCTCGCTTTCCTCATCTGTAAAACAGGAGCAATAGCTACTTCCCAAGGTTGTAGTGAAGACTAAGCCCACATACAAAGCATCTGGCACATAGCACACAGTCAAACAAGTTTAGAATTGTTTAGTAATGAGAGCTTCTACAAGACAAACGAAACCAGAATCAAGATGAACAGACAACCCACCAGCTGGCAGAAAATATTTGCACAACATACATCTGACAAGGGGTTGATCTCCATAATATATAAAGAACTCACACAACTGAACAACAAAAAAACAAACAACCCGATAAAAAATGGGCAGAGGAAATGAACAGACACTTCTCCAAAGAAGATATACAGATGGCCAATAGGCACATGAAAAGATGTTCAACATCATTAATCATCAGGGAAATGCAAATCAAAACAACACTAAGATATCACCTCACGCCCGTTAGAATGGCTATAATCACCAAGACAAAAAACAACAAATGTTGGAGAGGATGTGGAGAAACAGGAACCCTCGTACACAGCTGGTGGGAATGCAAACTGGTGCAGCCTCTATGGAAAACGGTATGGAGAGCCCTTAAAGAATTAAAAATAGAGATGCCCTATGATCCAGCCATCCCACTACTGGGAATCTATCCAACAAACCTGAAATCAACAATCCAAAGAGGCTTATGCACCCCTGTGTTCATTGCAGTATTATTCACTATAGCCAAGAAGTGGAAGCAACCTAAGTGTCCCTCGACTGACGACTGGATCAAGAAAATGTGGTGTATATATACAATGGAATACTACTCAGCCACAAAAAAAGACAAAATCGTCCCATTTGCAACAACATGGATGGGCCTGGAGGGTATTATGTTAAGTGAAGTAAGCCAGAAAGAGAAAGACAAACACTGTATGATCTCACTCATATGTGGAATATAAACCAACACATGGACGGAGAAAACTGTATTGTGGTTACCAGGGGCAATGGGGGTGGGGGGTGGGCACAAGGGGTGAAGGGAGACATATATATGGTGATGGACAAACAAAAACGTACAACCCAAAATTTCACAATGTTAAAAACTATTAAAACATCAATTAAAAAAAAAAAGAATTGTTTAGTAATAATACTAATAAAAGGCCTGAGATTAAACCCAAGTTCCATGACTAACCAGCTTTGGTAAATCCATCCATCTTGGACCTTAGGTTTCTCACCTGCAAAATGAGACGCTCAGGCCAGACCCTCTCTAAAATCTCTTCTAGCAATAGGACTCCATTTTCTAAAAGCGGTAAGAGACTTAAAGTCCCCAGGATCTGTCCTGGACTGATGGCATGTTCCCTCTGACTCACGGTCTGAGATGCCCATTCGGCACTCCTAAGGCTGCGTGAAAGTCGTGCCTGCTCCCTGGCTGGGGACATGCCTGGGGGTATTTTGTTTTCGTCTTGGACCTCCCTTTTCACCCATGCTTCTTCTTTGTGTCTTTTCATACTCAAAGGGCTCTGTGGGTGACATTCCCCCCGCAAGTAGGCACGGGACAGTGGGGAAGTTGACCTCCCAGCCTTCTCCTCACTCAGGGCTAAAAGGAGTCATCAAGCTTCCTCTCTCATCCCCAAAGGCAGGGAAAAGAAGCATCAACATCAGCCCAGAAACAAAGAGCTCCAACTGCTTAAGTCACACACATAAGCACCCTTGAGAAGCTGCAGCTGGGGAGAAGGCAGCCTCCCGAGGCTGCTCCCCCTCCAGCTCTCCTCCTGCCCCCTCTTCAGAACACAGTTGCCCCCAAAAGCCCTCAATCGGTCAGGTGTGGGCCTCTCAGCCTCAATCCCGTCTCACCCCGCCCCATCGGCAGCCAGGAAGCCATCCTTGGTCTAGACACAAGGGACCCACATGGGACTCAGAGCCACCCAGGCGGTCTGGGTTTACTCTAAGACTAGCCAAGTCCCCCATCATGAAAGCACACTCTCTGCCCTAACATGCCCACATCTGGAGCGCCACCACCAAGAAATGCCATTACAAAGAAGGGAAGAGCGAGTACTCCGAAAAACTCTTCTATATTGCATCTTCCTCTAAAACATCCTTTCATCCAGCCCATTCCTCCCTTTCCATTCATACTCTCACTCACCGTAGTTGGTCTACACCAGAAGTCAGCAAACTTACTCTGTGAAGGGCCGGATAGTAAATATTTTAGCCTTTGCAGGCCATGCGGTGTCTGTTGCAACTACTCAAGGCGGACACGCTTGTGCGAAAGCAGCCACAGACAATATGTAAACGAATAAGGATGGCTGTGTTCCAACAAAACTTTACTTATGGACACTGACATTCGAATTTCCTGTAATTTCCACAGGTCACAGCATATTTTCTTAGCTCTCTGGCTGTGCAGAAACAGGTGGCAGACCTGGTCTACATCCTTGTCACCTCATTCCCAGACCTCACTAATCTTCTCCTACCTGGTCTTCCTGCCACCTCTTACCACTTCATCCTGCTCACTCCTACCCAGGCAGATCTTCTGAAAAATTCCACCCTAATCATCTCATTCCTCTTCTAAAGTTGGCCAAACATCTTGGCTGGTATTTGAGACCCATCTCATTCAGGTTCCAAGACACCTTTCCATCCTACATCTAATAGCCTGAACTGCCTAAGCCCATCCTCTTCAATTTTGCAAATAAACTGTATCCATCTTTTTGGGTTTTTTTTTTTAATTTTACTTATTTATTTTTTTCCCCCAAAGCCCCAGTAGATAGTTGTATGTCATAGCTGCACATCCTTCCAGTTGCTGTATGTGGGACGCGGCCTCAGCATGGCCGGAGAAGCAGTGCATCGGTGCACGCCCGGGATCCAAACCCGGGCCGCCAGCAGCGGAGCGTGCGCACTTAACCGCTAAGCCACGGGGCCGGCCCCTGTATCCATCTTTAAAGAGTTGACTCATCTCATCTTTAAAACCTTCCCTGATCACCTAACCTCAACCTAGTCTCAACTCCTATCACACTTGTTTATGCCACTCAGCCCTCAAAGTGCTTACAATTTGCAGGAATAGAGGTATTATAAATAGATAATTACCAAAGAGTAAAATGAACATCCTAACTGGTGTTCAAAAGGTCATAGCGGAGAACAAAGCAACTCACTGAGGGAAAATGGGGAGAAGGTTCCATAAAGTATTTCACCCTTAAACCAGGTCTTAAAGGGCGAGTGAGGATTCATCAAGCCGATAAGACTGTAAGAGTTTGGGAGCAGGGGAAAGAAGCATTCCAGGCTTTGTGCAAAGGCAGTGGGTGGCGCAGGAGGTGTACCACTGGACAGGAGGCAAATGTCAGATCATGAAGAGTTTCTTGGCTCAGAAGCATGCTCAGTAAGCCTGTTGGGGGAGGCTTGGCATGTCACTGACACACAGTAGGCCTTCAGTAAATATATTTTGGGACTACCATAGAAACTGGGAGGGTTCCAATTCGCATTCCCGGAAAAGTCAGTCACTCCAGGCCTCAAAAAGTCAACAAACAAGAGCATCAAAGGGTCCACGGCGGGCAGATCACTGGTCTTTAATCTCTCTCTTGTCTGGTTCAGCCCACACCCACAGCTCAAAGGAGAGCTGGGTGTGAGGTCTCACCAGGCCCAAGCCCTCTTTTCTGCTATGTAACCTGCAACCCGGCTTAGCCATCTTAGAAAATGTTGCACATAAGTTAAAAGACTATGTTTCCATTCTAAGCTCTTGTAACTAGGACAAAACAGCAAAAGTGATTTTTTTTTTAAGAAAAAGACTTGTTCTTTTCCACCAATTGTAAAATTGCTTTCATTTTTTTTAAATATCTTAACTTTTTTTGGAACTACACTGGCTTATGCTTGATTTTTTTAAAGAAGTAGATGTTTCTGTAACCCTCCCCCCTTCCCCTTTAAAAGGATTACAAAAATAGAAGTCCCAAAAAACTCTTAAATGCAACCGACACAAGGTCTTCCATTGACGCCAACTCTATAGGCTTCAGTGGCAAGCAATTCTCAGCCATGGGGCTTTGAAGTCGACTCTTTGAAGTGAGCTGGCGCTTTCTCAGTATTAAAGGAAGTAAAAATGGAAGCTAAAAGATGGGGAGAAGACAGAAATACAAGGATGAAAACAGAGAAGAAGGCTCTTTTGAACACAAAAGCTCTCCAATTTCATCCCTTAACCGGACAATGCCAGACCAACTTGATTCTATAGAAATCAGCAAAAGGCCCATTTATGTACAAAGCTCTGTGCCAGGGACTACTGGAGAAACAAAGAAAAGATAGTGTCTTCTTCCATAAGATTATAATTTATGAAAACAAGATAAGACAAAAACACAAACTCTAATACAACAAAAAATGTGAACACCATCATTAGGGAAATGGAAAAGGGAAGACACCAACACTTGGAGAGAACCTAAGGTCGGGCCCCGTGTTGGTTGCTCCAGCTGCACTGTCTCATGGAAGTGAGGTATTCTCTGCCCCACATCCTAAGGCTCTGAGAACATGAATTGACCACCACCCCCCCGCAAGATCACTCCTCAGGTAAACACACAGGTGGGAAATTTGAACCCAGGTCAAGCCGCGATGTTCTTCCCACAGAGTAGTCCCAAGAAGAGAAAAAGCATGCCTGCTTGGGATACGGGGAAAGACCATGAGAGGCTTCATGAACAAGGAGCCTTCAAGATGGAAACCGGATGACCAGGACTTTAGTAGACATAGCTGGGAAGGAAGAATATTCTATGTAGAAGGCCCAAACACCTGGCTCTCAGAAAAAACAAGTAGGTTGGTTGAATGAGAACCTGGCCTATGTCTAGGGGAGTGAGGCTGGAACAGGAGCCACGGTAGAGGGTGTAGAACACCAAGGTGAAATGTGGCCAAAAGCAACAGCCACCAAGGCCTTCAGAGCAGGTAAGGGACATGATCATACACCAAAATATTCTTCTCAAGTTCTCCAGAAAAGACGCTGAGAGGCTAGAACATAGCTGCTAGCTGTAAACAAAGACCAGAGAATCTTGGAGACTTGCTAAGTCTCAAGTGTTCTTTAGTTCTCCTCCTTAAGCTAATGCCTCATCTGCTATGCTCTCATTAGCTCCCTCATTTGCAGAGAAAACCCAGGTCTGATAGCAATCACTGTTCCCCTCACTGTGCCTTCATGTGTTTGCTTAATGTGCAAAACCTGCATAAAATAAAATATATAGGTGAGATTCCTTCATGTTGATCACTGACTCCTAGCCTTAATTTGTTGAAATTCCATATTCTCATCAATTATTCCAGCAAGTGCTTTAGTATTCTCAAAAATAGCTAAAAGCTATGCCACACTGCACTTTAGAAAACATCAAACAAGGTCAAAAATACTTATAAGCATTGACCTAAGGGCTAAGGTTCAAAGTCTCCACAACCTTCAGGTTGACACTGCACTTCATGGTTTCGCCCGGACTGTATTGCTACAGTGACCGATTCTTTCCACATCACCTTTACTTACACCATTGTGAGTTACAAGGAGAAAGGGTCTAATTAACCCATTTGATAAACAAGGAGACAAAGGCTCAGAAAGGTTACATATCTTGGCCAAGTTCACAGAACAGGTGGAGAGAGACTCTTTGCCACCACCTAAATGATGCCAGTTTCCATAATGTATCGTTGCCTGGAAACTAAATACTGTATAAGAATTTGGGTCCCCTACTGGGTAATTACAAATTCAGGCATGATATACATGATTCTTATTGAGTAAAAGGCTCTAAATACACTCATGCACGAATTTGTCCAGTGTTCAACATACTAATACTACAGACAGTGAAATAATTACTGCTACGAAAATAAATTGGGAACACAGAATATGTGAAGATACCTAAAGTTCTCAAGTCCAAAGTGCTTTGGATAATTAAAGTTCTCAAGTCTAAAGTGCTTTAAACACTTTTTTCTAGTTTTTAAAATTTGGAAAGTTTTTTCCTCTGTGGTTCAATAAGAATTGAATACATTGTAAGTATAATTTTACCCTGTAAAATATACAGAAAATGCCGCAAGCTTTCTTAAATATAATATCCTAAAGACTTGCAAAGTGAACGAGTCAACTAAAAATGCAAGAAAAACCTTTTGGACACTTTTGGCTACATCGGTGTATTTTATATCACGTGTACATAAAATTTTTTTTATATAATAACTTCAACCATCACCTAGAAAAAAGGAGAAGACAGAAACTGAACTTGAAAGTGAAAAGATGTTAAACATCCTTTTTTTTTTTAATTTGAAAAGAAAAACTGATAGAGGGAATTGGCAAGGGTCCTTTCACTATGAGGCCAAAAGTCCTAAATCTGTAAATTTTCAAGCTACAGTTGACTGGTTCATATTGAACAAGGTATAAACAAAGAACAGGACCCATGAGCAGCTAAGAAGTGACTTGACAGTAGCAACAATAATCTGTGTACAGTAAACACTGTGATCTGCACTTTACATACATGTCATCTCTCCATTTTACAGATGAGAAAACTGAGGTGACCCGTTCATGAGAAAAACATCAAGAGGTGGGGCAACAGGAGGAAGGTTGGACTGCCCTCGAGCATCTGCTGAAGAAGGTTGCCATCTTACAAGCAGCATTTCCAGAGATCCCAGGAGGGAATCTGACCTCTTGTAGGATACCCACGTTTTAGAAGCAATACTGTCAGGAATGACCAAGGCACACGGGGAATGGTTGAGATGGCGGGGACGTTTAATCCGGAGAAGACACTACCCAAGGGAATGAGACAGATGTACTCAGGTTCCCTATGTGTGGCTCCAGAGGAACCCAACACAACTAGTGGGCAAAAAGTGCAGGCAAGGAGACCACATTGTAAGAACTTTCCGACCAGTAGAACCACATTAACAATGGAACTGTATCTATGAACAAATGCATCACTGAAATTAGTTCACTTATTCAGTACTACCATCATCATTTTTGCCATAGTCACAAACCAACCACATTTCTATCTAATATTTTTCTTTAAATAGATCTACATATTTTACTGAAATGAATTTAGCATCGCCTTATGTAATATTATTCAAGAAACCATGAGGTTCATGGTTCTCCAGGGTTTTTCATAATATATATTAAAATAGACTATTAAATTAAATATTCAGCTGCATAGCATCTCAAATCATCTTGCACACCAGTAGTTGGATGACCGCCACATTTAGAACCAGAGATCAGAAAAAGTCAAGCAAAACAAAAGATGGTTGGCTTTTGAATTAGACAATTCTAGGTTAAAACTCCTGATTCTGTGCATTCCCTCACCAGCAAATGGGTGTGATATAGCTCTGTCGCTATCAGGCTGGTCATTCGGATTGTTGAAAAAATACACCCAGTACTAAGCAGAGTGCCAAGGACCTAGTATTTTGATATTTCTTACCACCTCTATGGTATTTCTCACACTGTTTTGTAGGAAGAGCTCAATGGAGCTCTAGTAATTGTTATTAGGGCCTATTATATCTGTTCAGAACCTTCTAGAAAGTTCCCTGCACTGGAAGGAGGGTGAACTAGACACTCTCCAACCCTTCTTTTAACTTGTCTGCACTTCTAGAGAACCAAGAATTATGCAATCCCAGGAAAACCAAGTCCCTCTACCCCTCAGAAAACAGGTAATAATATACCTCTATGACAGTTAACACAGTCCTGTGACATTCAGACCAGCTATCTTATAACACTAAATCGTCAAATTTCCCTCTAAAGTTGAAAATGTTAAAGCCACTTTTAATCGAAAAATATAAAAATAGTCTGCTCCTCCAAACAATAATAATGAATGATATTTGCTGCTACTGTAAATTGCCAGGGGATAAATAATGAAGAATACATTAAGAAATTCTCCACAAAGAATAATACATAAAACAAAAACTCTTAGCAATGACGTATTCATATTTAAAATCAATCACTGGCAGTAGCGAAAACAAAAAGCCCATGTGGAGGTCCCATCATATAAGCGTATTACTTGGGTGAATTAAACTACACCCGCTGAAGGGAGGGGAGAAATGAAAGAAAAATAATTTAAATCGTACCAACTATCCCACCCACGCTCCACAGTACGCCTGAGCTGGGAGACCCAAATGTACTGTGGCCTCAGTGAGTCCCAATTCCCATGCACCATTTCTCACCATCCTCATAGCGATCTAATGTTTAAGGATTTTCCATACGATGTGGCCCCTAAATATGATACTTTATCTGATGCTCAACCACAGATGGCACCTTTTCCAACCATGGAGGAATAAGCAGCTGAGGGAGGCTTATTAAAGATGGCATGTGTTCCCCAATGTGGTAGATAAACACCACTTTGGGCGCTGCATCTTGGGATGACTCAAGGAACGATTTTCATTTGCGATTTTGACGAAACAGAATTTCTGCCACAGCACTGACTTTTGATCAAGAACCTATGCTCCAAGTGAGGTGTGATTCCACTTGGCATCATTAATGGTGATCTTGGTCTAAAATCAAAGTATTACACACTCAAGTTGCATTTGCCCACCATCATCAGGCAACACGGCATTCCATAGAAATCAATTAACTGCCAGTGCACTTTTTATCACAGCCATTTGGAATTATTCTCAGCTGGTGTCACCTCCTTTGCACCTACTATGGTGACTTCAAGATTGGGTTCAAAGACACTTCTTCTCCAAAGCTGTCCTGGAATTCCCTCTGGGGCAGATTTGGACAGTGAAGGAGCATAAAAATAAGGAGAGGAGAATAAAAATAAGGAGAGTAGCAATCAGGGTATGCTAGGCTGTGTGCAAAGGCACTTTCCAAGGTTTTTCTCACTTAATCTTCACGGGAGAACTCCAAGGGTTAGAACTTTCTTGGTCCTCATTTCACACATGAGCAAATTGAGGATTAGGGAGGAGAGGGACCCAGCCAGGACTCCTTGAGAAGGCAAGTAGCAGGGCCAGCTTCAATGCATCGCCCATCCTGGCTCTGTGCCCCCCTGCCTGGGCTCTCCCTCCACCTCCACACTGATCACACAGTTCTCAATCCCACTCAATCGCAAACTCCCTGCGGACAAGGTCCGTGCCTTTTCATCTACCTATTCCCAGCAACCTGTACACTTCTGACCTGTACCAGCTGACTTAGTCAATGTTTATTCAGTGTTCTTGTTGCCTAAAGCAAGCCATTTATTCAATCAACAGTCAATCAATCTAGCCATCGCTCACATGTTTATCTCAACCGCACTGCCTCTCCAATGAGGAATAATGAAAGGATGGAAATCTGTATGTATCACACTGTCTCATCTTCTTAAACTGAGCACTCTGAGTTTAATAATATTATCCTGGTCATCACTTCATCTTTTGAGGATGCCCAGTCATATTATCAGCAGCCTGTACACACTCTGCTGGATTCATATTTTCCAGACATGTTGAGATATGGACCTTCTGCACTCTCATTAGAAACCAAGTACTTAAGGCTCCACAGGGGCTACAGAGGTGTTTAAGCTCATGCTTCTCCTTTTCCAGTTTCTCCCATCTCCACCCTGGCTATCCATTCTTATTCTGTAGGCTTCCCCTACTCCTTCTAATTTCCTGCTTATCTGCTGTGGAATAGGAAAGCAAAAGAACTACATTTATTGGACCAGTCTCTAAAACGTGAATTAAAAGATTCCCCTCTGAGAAAAACATCAGTGCATGCTTGGGGGACCTCTATTTTCACTGCCTGTTCAGATTTCTTTTTCCTGTGGTTTGCCTCTCGGTGCAGAGCTGTGGTTTGGATAATTGCTGTTGCCTGACCAGTCAAATCCAGAAAAAGAGAGAGGCTTCCTAGGATAAGGTTCCCTTCATTTTCAAATGACCATATGAATTCACAATCAGAGGGCCAATCCCTACAATCTGAAATTTTCCTTTCTGGGCAATAGGATGTGGGGAGGGAAAGCAAATCCTATATGCACGTCCCACCAGGGGACCTGCAAGTAGGGGTTTTCTAAGCACAAACTGGTCGTACATTGAGGAAGTCATCCGCACCATTGGCAAATGCATTACTTTCCTTTCCTTCCCCTCATTGTTTGTAGAGTGGTGTCTCCTCCAGGCTGGTGAGGACGGTTCCAGGCAGGAGGCTCTGTAATTGCCCTGGGGGAGGGGCAGGGGCTGGTTTTATCACAGGAAAGGACTCTCCTGGACTCTTTTCCAGGAGGCCTCCTAATCCCTTCTCTCTCTGGCAGAGAGAAAAAAAGAGAGGGGGAAAAGAGAATCATTCTACTTCCTTATTCTACATCCCCACCGCAGAGTTTCAGATTTTCTAAACCGAAACTAAAGATTTGCATTATTCTGTCTTTGCCTGAAGCCTAGTCCCTTTTTAATTATGACCCTGGAAGGTGCCCACAACTATGTCGAAGACCATCTGTCAACAATTAGGCTGGAGGATTCACATAAAACCAGCTCCTGACGAGTTCCCAGGAGGCAGGTTCCGGTGGGAAGAGGAGATCTGGGTTCAAGTGCAGGCTCTAGGTCCTTAGCATCACTGTGTGCCCTAGAGTAGACCTAACACCTGAGCTCCCGTCCCAACACCTGAGCTTCCGTCCCAACACCTATAGGATGATGGTGGGGGCCCATTAGCGTAATTATATGTATTATCATATTTAATGTATAAGATACATAAGGATTCCAAATGGATAGTCTGTAAAGACATCCCCTGTTAACACTTTGGTCTATCTCAGAGCATTGGGGTGGGGGGGGGGGCTGGGCGTTCTGCTTTCTGCTTTTATGCATCTGCATTATTTAAGTTTTTCCAATTACCTTTGAATTTTTTTTAAGAGAAGGATTTTCATTTCTGAGAAATAAGAGCGATACATCCAAATCCGGCTTGCTAATATGTGTGGCCTCGGGAGTGTCATTGAACCTCTCTCTGCCTTAGTTCTCCCCTCTATATAACCGGGTGATCATCACACAACGGGGTGGTATGAGGGTAAGTTAGCCGGAATACAGTTCTTGGAATGGAGCCTGGCTCCTAGCAAGCACGACATAAGTGTCCGCCATTGTCACTGTTTATAAGTAAGATAAGGCATGAGAGCACTTTGTAATCTGTAATGTGCTAAACAAACAGGTCACAGCATCACAGAAAGACACTTGAAAAGCTTGGCAATCTAACAGAAAATATACAATTTACAAACAGGAACAAGACTTGCAGATGTTTCTGGAACTTGTAAATGCAAATCTGTGTAATGGGGAAAAGCTGATGGGTGCCACAGGGAGACAGAATGAAAATAAGAAGAGTGCACAGCAGGGCATGGGGTCCTGGGAGGGGCACCTCCTCCCAGGAGGACATGTGTTGAGGGGCCTGGAAGACCAGGAAGGGCTACCTTCCAAACCAAGACAGCGGGGAGAAGCAGGTCGAAGCCCCACCAGGGCTGGGGAGAACCCCTTCCCCCTCTCCTCTTTTAAAGTGGCTGACTCGTGGGGTTTATTCTCCACCCCTTGCTCAGTAGGAAAACACTCTGAGGATCCTGGAGGAGCAGGAAGGGCTCGGGCAGCCTCGCCCAACCAGGCCATGCCCGGGGAGCCGCCTGGGCCACGCGAGCTGACAAGTGCCCCAGGCTGCTGCCCAGTCTCTGCCTCTCGTTCAGCCCCTACAGGATCCCCCCCACAAAAAGCTCCAACGCTTCCCACTTTCTGAACAAACCCAGCCCTGAAGAGAGAGACCTCCCGTTCCCCAGGGGAAGGGCTGTGACAATGCCAGGTCCTAAAGGCCTTCACTACCTCCCCCCAGAAACTACACAGGAAGGAGAAAGAGGGCCCACTTGTCTCTCAGTCATTAAAAACAAAAGAGGTGGGGCCGGCCCCGTGGCTTAGTGGTTAAGGTCGCGCGCTCTGCTACTGGCGGCCTGGGTTCGGATCCCGGGCGCGCACCGACGCACCACTTGTCCAGCCATGCTGAGGCCGCGTCCCACATACAGCAACTAGAAGGATGTGCAACTATGACGTACAACTATCTACTGGGGCTTTGTGGGGGGGGGAAGGAGGAGGATTGGCAGTGGATGTTAGCTCAGAGCCGGTCTTCCTCAGCAAAAAGAGGAGGATTAGCATGGATGTTAGCTCAGGGCTGGTCTTCCTCACAAAAAAAAAAGGGGGGGGCGATGGAGGGGTGGGGAGAAGAGCCCACGCACTTTGAGAGACCCTGCCCCACGTATCAGCTAAAAACAGAAGGAAACATAGCTGGGAACCACACTTCAAAAGCCTAGAAAAAGGATTTTTCAGTCACCTCTAAAACTGAAAGTGAACTTCAGCACCCATGTAAGAGCTGGCCTTTCCAAGGAGCAGAAAGTCAACTCCTAGGCAGCAAAAAAAATCACTGAGAATCCCAACGAAAGCCAAAACATGAGCTCTTTTTCTGAAAAAACACACATAAGCTGAGAACTTTCTACAACAAATGCCAGATTTTAGCTTGAGAGAAAAACAGAAGTCTTTGGGTAAAATAAACAGAAGGGGAAAAAAGTTCCTTTAGCATAAACCAAGGGGAACCTCCTTCCTGCAGATCAAGTTCTGACCTTTATGTGAACTCGAAATAACTAGCTCACGATTTCGCAAAGCGAGAGGAATGGCAAGCATTTCGAATGATGCTAAAAATCTTGGTTCTTCTCTGGCTTTTTGTTAGGCAGCCAAGTGTATCAGTCAGAGCAAAAGTAGCTAAAAAATGTGCACTCCCCTCCGTCAGGGAAGACTGGTGAGGCCATCACAAACAGCCACCCTCTGGCAGTGTGTCTAGGACACTGCCCTCTATGTGAAAACCAGAATTTTCTATGAGAACAGAGCAAGGAAGGCCAGTTTCCTTTCATTACTCATTTAACAAATATTTCTGAGCACCTACTATGTGCCAGTCACTACTTTAGAGCAGCAGACAAAATAGACAAAAACCTCTCCTTGGGGAGGCTTTCTTCAAAGTTGGATTTTTAAATAAAGGCATCAGTTCTCTGGTTTTTACAACTGAAATGACATCTTTTTTTTTTTCCTTCCCAAAGCCCCACTACATAGCTGTATATCAGAGTTGTAGGTCGTGCTAGTTGTTTCATGTGAGCCGCCACCACAGCACGGCAACTGACAGACGAGTGGTGTGGTTCCACGCCCGGGAACTGTACCTGGGCTGCCGAAGCAAAGCGTGCTCAACTTTAACCGCCAGGCCATCAGGGCTGGCTCTGAAATGCCATTCCCCCCACGCCCTCATTCATGCCTGTAAATCTGCTCTTACTGTAAATCTGGCCCTTATTTCTGCATAGCTAGTAGCCCAGAATTCACACCAACCCTTTGCCCCTGCACTCACCCAGGTGTAGACACAGGCAACCTGCCCAGGATCAGATCTCAGCCCCACACTGTTAAGGAAGAGCTCTACGTAGGCATGTGCCTGTTGCCAAGTTGGCAGGGAGGGGGTGGTTAAACGAGAAAATATATGAGAAAGTGCTTCAGAAGCAAATCTGGCCAAGGACAAGCTGCCTTATTGGTCAATACTTATCCCTCTTTCTCGATGCTCCTCTAGCACCTTCTCCATCCCTTGCAGGCTATTTGTCTCCATATCACTGAGCTTGGTATAGAGAAGGAGATCAATAGTTGTTGAATTCACTGCCAACGTCATCAACGACGATGATATAACAATAACAACAGAGCAGGCGTATACGCCGGGCACTTCCCTAAATGACCTGTAAGGTGGGGCCATGATCATCCCCATTTTACAGACGAGAAGACAAGACAAAGAAAGGTTAAGGAACATGTCCAACGTCACACAACACGGAGTATTTCCATTAGTTTTGTAAAGCATTCGGCCCTTGGGAACAAGTGAGGGATTCATTTTTCTCAAATAACAAGTACTCAGGAGGCAGGCAGCCCAGGACGCTCACAGCTTCTCAAAGCTCCTTCCTGCTCACATCCTTTGGGACAGGACTTGCATCTTTGTGACAGGTGGCTTAACAGAGAAGTGACGGACAGAAATTCTGGCGCTGGGGTCCCAGGTCTGCCACTTCCTCAGTGTGAGGCCCTGGGAGGGTCCACGGTCCTTCCTCAGCCTCAGCCTCGTCATCTATCCGATGGAGATCATTACATCACCCATCTTAAATGAGTTAATAAAAGGGGCTCCGAAAAGCGCTTGACACACAGACGTACTGTCTTAGTATTTATTTTTATTATTATTAGCAATGGCAGCAGCCTTTCTGCTGAACCTCCAAGCAGAGCATCTACACTCCGGTCAGAAGGACACAGCCGAAGAGCAAACAGAGTCAGGGCCCCAGACAGGGCTTTCCCGGGAGCCCCATCCAGTGATGACAACGTGCAAACATTTGCCAGGACGTGATCACGTGGCCGCCCCTACAAGCAAGTGACACTGGGAGAAGCAGGCTTCAATTAGGAAGGAGACAAGGAAACTGGGAATTGAGAAGGAAACCAGCAGTGTCCACCACGGGGCTAGGGCCAGGATGGACCCCAGGCAGCCCGCAGCACACACCTCCACAGGGGAGAGCTCCTTGGCAAAGGCGGAGCAATGAGCGGCCACCCCCTTCTAAGGCTCCCTAAGAAGCCACTAGTCATATAGGACTCAAAGGGTCCTTTGCCATACATCATTCTGGAAAAGTGAGGACGAGGAAGGGAGGCTGAGTAGAAGCTTTCCTCCCTGTTCAGAGGCTGGGAGCGTCCAGTTGCTCAAGGAACACAAACTCCAATGAATCTCCACAATAACACTTTTTCTAAAAATTCATTGAGGTGGTGGTTCTAATAAAAATATTTAAAAGCTTAAGCGCTCCTTCCAGACTTACTAAAAGTAACAGGAACCCCTAGAAGAATCTGGCATTACCTCCCCGGCTTCCGACTTCTCCTTCAATCCCGCATCTTTCTTTCCAAGTTTGTGGGTGGGTAAAGCAAATGTTTGTTCTTGGAACGCGCTGGTTTATTTTGTCGTTTGTGTGACAACATGAGTTTGGATCCTTTTTACAAAAATAGCTTCTATAAGTTACGAAAAAGTAGCTCACAGGAGCTCAATCTTTGTTTCATACACAATTTAATGGAAAAGAGAGTTTTCATGAAGTTGCTTCCTGGTTATAACCAGGACTTCTGGAAAATGTTTTTCAAAAGATAAAACTGCATTCGAACGTAGTTTCGTTCATCCACCTCTTGAATTCTCAGTAACCCCAGGGCTTGGTCATTTTAAATTTTACTGATAGCAAAAATCTACTTCCCAGACATAGAGAGAAAAAAAGAATGGGCACATCTCCGCTTTTAAAAGCCTGATGTATTATAGTTGACCCAAAAGCACGCTAATTTGGGGGCATTCATTCTATTTACCAGGGGCGTCTTCAGTTTACAAAACATCCCCTCCACAGAGAAGGCTTCCCAGACCCCTTGACCATAGAGCACCCCACTGACCAAGCTCGTGTCCAGCCCCAGCCAAGACCGAGTTTGGTGGTTCTCGCTGTGATTCGGTTTTGTGCTGGTGGAGGCAGAAGGAGTGGTGGTTAAGAACACACTCTTGGGGGGCGCCGGCCCCGTGGCTTAGCGGTTAAGTGCGTGCGCTCCGCTGCTGGCGGTCTGGGTTCGGATCCCGGGCGCGCACCGACGCACTGCTTCTCCGGCCATGCTGAGGCCGCGTCCCACATACAGCAACTAGAAGGATGTGCAACTATGACGTACAACTATCTACTGGGGCTTTGGGGGAAAAAATAAATAAATAAAATTATTAAAAAAAAAAAAGAACACACTCTTGGGGGGGCCGGCCCAGTGGCGCAGTGGTTAAGTGCGCGCGCTCCGCTTCGGCGGCCTGGGGTTAGCAGGTTGGGATCCCCAGCACGGACCTATGCACCGCTTGTCAAGCCATGCTGTGGCTGCGTCTCATATAAAGTAGAGGGAGATGGGCATGGATATTAGCCCAGGGCCAATCTTCCTCGGCAAAAAAAGAGGAGGATTGGCAACAGACATTAGCTCAGGGCTAATCTTCCTAAAAAACAAGAACACACTCTTGGAGCTGACACTAGGGCCAGAGCTCAGCTTCACAACGTGCCAAATGCGTCACCTTGGGTCAGTTACTTATCCTTCTCTGTCTCCGTTCCCTCACCCGTACGATGGAGGTGGTAACAGTAGCTGCCTTGTCAGGTGGCTGTGAGGAGGCACTGGGCACTGTGCCTGGCACCTAGAGAGAGCTATGGAAGTGCACACTAGCCTTACCACCCAGGAGACCGTTGCCCCGTGACGGTGGGGCAGCGTGTGTCTTGCTCCTGCTCTAGCCCAGTGCACACAGCACCATCCCCAATATTCGTCACAGGGCCGTATTCTGGACCTACTTTGCACCAGACACTGCCCTAGAGGCTGGAGTCAACAAAACAGATAAGAATCCCCAGGGGGTCTATATTCTGATTCAGGGAGGGGTGGTACAGCATACTGCAGAAGTAAGTGCCATGTGTAAAAAGCAGAGCAGGGAAGGGGAGATCAGAAGTGCCAGGGATGCTGCAGGCCTCTTCGGAAGCTGGAGAAGTGCGTTATTTGAGGCAGGGTGTTCTGAGTAGGAAGAACCACCAGTGCCAAGCCCAGAGGCAGGTGCGTGTGGCTGTGCAGAGGGGGCAGAGCTGAAGGGGAGAGCAGAAGAGGTGAGGGGTCAGAGAGCTGTGGGGGCTGACGCACAGGCCTTTGTGAGGAACTTGCCTTTTCCTCTGAGCGAAACGGGGAATCACTGGGGGTATGGAGCACAGGAGGGGCGTGAGCCGACTCCAGTTTTTAAAAAGGCTCCTTCTGGCTGCCTCGTTGAGAACAAACTGAAAAAAGACAACAGCAGAAGTGGGGAGACCAGTGAGGAGGCCCCACAATAAGCCAGGTGAGAGATGATGGTGGCTCGGACCTGTGCAGTAGCCAGGGAGGTGTGAGAAGTGGCTGAACTCTGGATGTGCTTTGAGGGTCGAGCCCACAGACTGGCAGGTGGACATACACAGGGTTCGAGGGAGTGGAGTCAAGGATGCCTCAAAGCTTTTGGGTGTGAGCAAGTGGAAGGATAAAGCAGCCATGAACCGGGCTGGGGGAAACTGAGTAGAACCACGAGGGGTGGTGGTTTTTTTGTTTTTTTGGGGGGAAAGGGAATATTTCTTTAAATAGTAATTGTGGCCCGATTGTTACTTCCCTACTTCTGGTTTCGAAAAAGAAAGATTTCCTTCAAAACTGGCTTCCCTTTGCCTCTCCACCCAGTTCTCCCCCGGTGCAGAAGTGATTTCTCTCGCTCCGGTGGTCTGCTCCTGCACGGAAGATTTACAGGGGCTGCCGCTGCCAACACCACTTCCCCATCCCCTGTGAGGAGACCACTGGGTGCTCAAGGCTGCCAGTGACTGGGTGGGTACACCCAATACTGGGTTCCTATCAGGAAACCCATGCTGTCGCACACCTAAGCCACATCCTCCAACCAAGCCCTTATCAGTAATAAGGGTGATAATTTGATCTCTACCTTTTTTCCTCTGTGCTCTCTCTTAAGTGGCTCAAAATCTACAAAACAAGTGTGCTGTTAAAACCACAACAATAAGCACCTCGGGGCATTTAAAATAACAACTACCTTTGGTCCAGAGTTTTATAGCTCACTGGAACCTCATAACAACCCCCTCACATTGGCAGCTAATCAGCAAATGATTCCTCAGCACCTATTACTAAGCCCTCACTATTAAGCACCACACTAAGCAATGAAGAGTGGGGGAAGGGAAAGGGGTCTATATCCTAAGCACATTTTCCAGCTGAGAAGGCATCTCGGAGAGTTAAGTACTTTGCTATAGGCCACACCATCAGGACATGACACGCAAGCATGCCACCCAGGACTTTTGATTCTAAATCCCTGTTCTTTTTATATTTATGAGCTGAGTGACCTTGGGTAAGTTACTTAACCTCTCTGTGCCTGAGTTTACCATCTAGAACACAGGGATTATGACAGCACCTACCTCGCTGGGTTATTGTGAGGATTAAACGAGTTAATTGATGCAAAGTACTTGGAACAATAACTGACACATAGTAAGTACTCAGTGACTATCATCACCATTATGATTATTATCATACCAAGCTGCCAATCTAATAATTAGGATAATAACTACCATTACTGCATACTTTGTGCCAAGAACTGTACATTAAGCGCTCTACATGCAATAACTCACTGAAACCTTACAACAATCTACGAGTTTTATCTCCATTTTACACTCGGGAATCTGAAACCCAGAGAGCAAGCTTAAGTATACTGGGTGGAGCTCACAGAGCTACTAAGTGTCCAAGTCAGGAAGTGAACTCAGGTCTTACCAGTTATTTGCCAGAAATATATTTGCTGCATAAAATAAAGCCCCCTGCGTGCTTCTAATTTCTATACAAATGTTAAAAATACATGCAGAACGAAGGGCACCTCTCTGATACACAAAGCCCCTTTTGAGGCGGCTCAGCCCAAAAGTACAAAAGGACAACAAAGTTCCCCAATTCTTGTTAACTTCATCCACAGCGTGTGATCCTAATCACCCCAGACCACATCCTATACCCACCACAACCTAAAACCCCACTTCCTCCCCAGGACACATCCCAGGGAGCAAAAGTCAACATCCAGCTCCAGCTTCTCCGAGAACACCTTGTATATTGACCCATGCGTGCCAGCAAGTAACCGAGCTGGAAAAACATTCTCCCAACGCCTGGAAAGGGATCAGAGTGCCTTGGATGGAAATGCACTGCGTCTTCCATGCTGCTTATTATTCCCAGCACTAGCGGAGCTGAGCCAAGCAAGCTAGCGGCGTCCTGTTGGATCCTGAGATCAATGTCACAGACCAGAGACAAGCTGGCCCCAGTGGCCTTTTGTGGACCTGGCCTCAGGGACCTACCTACTTTCATCACCTGACCCTGATGGCCTGCTGGTGGAATGGGACCCTCATGCCCCCAGGCCTGCATGTGGAATGACAGAAGGGGCATCTGTCAGCATGCCTTGGAAGCTAACCCGCCTTGAAGTACAGAGCCTAGGGGCCCTACGGAGGATTTGGGGTGGGGGTGGCACTGTTTTTCACATGTCGGTCATGAGACCAGCCCTCACACCTCCGGAGGCCAGAATGCATCAGAAACATTCTAGATAGGATGTGACTGTCACATTGGTGGGGGGAGGGGGAGAGGGAACAGAGGCCAAGACAGAAAAGCAAGAGGCTGACTGTGCGGTAACCTCAGAGATCTGGCAGGAGACTTGGGACTTCTCAGACTCCAAGAATCACTGTTGCATCAAAAGCTCCATGCCTGCAGGAAATCAGCCAGGCAAAAACGCAGTCCATTGCCACCAAAAGAATCCACAGTCCATAAACACCAAGTCCTGACCACTCGGCGTGGGTATCTGTTGAGTCCCCACCACGTGCCAGGCACCATGCTAGAGGCTTTCTAAAAGAGAATATTTCCCATAAAAATATAATTTCCTGCTTCTCTTGGGGGAAAAACATTCAGAAGTTCTGGCAACACTGAGCCACATTCTCACACGACAACAAGGGCTGGGGCTGAGTGTTGGCAACCTTCTGGGGGCCTGACCCCTCCAACTCAATATCAGTGCCCTTAGCCCACTTCCCCTGTTTATGTGGCTGCCAGGCCCCTGCAGGCTGGTGGCCCAGGCGTTGTAGAAAAAGTGGTGTGAGATGGCACAGCTGGTCAGCCACGACTAGTTTCTACAATTCTGCCAAGTCTTTACTGCATTGTAAGAATTTGGGACCAGTTCCCGGTTACCTGGAGGGCACATGAAGGGCATTTCATTGATGACGGTAATGTGGAGCCAGCCCTTTTGAGCAAGCATGCTGAATACTCCCCAGGCTCGTCTCTGTGCCCTGAGTCCATCTGTCCCACTCTTTAGGATCTGGGCTCCCACTAATTAAGTTGCCAGCTCCCCTAGAAGTATCAATGAAGGGATGTAGACACGTGAGATCTGCAGCCTCGCCTGGCCTCAGAGGTTCCTCCACCCAGAGGTACAAGCCTTTGTCAAGTGGAATGGAGGTGCCGGGGGGCCTTGCCGTCACAGCTCTGACACTGACCGAAGAGCTGGAATGGCGAGCCCCTCCATTCCAGGCTGAAGCCAGGAGGGCAGGAGGCCACCTGTGGGCTCCAAAGGATGTCCAGCATTTCCCCAAGTCCTGGCAGGGAAAGGATGTGGATTAATGAGCGAGAGGCAAGTGCCTGCCCCAAGGGAACCACATTCCCACATTTCAAGAACCTGATAATCGTCCATCTCTGCTCCCAGAGCACACTCACCGTTGAATCATGACTTTCTTACGTTGCAGACCAAGAATAATACTAGGCCGAGCGTCACTTTAGACGTGCTATGTCACGTCTTTCTAAACTCAGCCCCATCCTGACGGGATCCACGGGCAAACCTACAGACAGTTCTAGACACCTGAGAGAGAACAGAGCAAGATAAAAGCCTACTCTTCAGCAGCATAGACACTTCACCTTCATCCTTGGCTAAGCACCAGCATCATTACTGTGCTCAGTATCAAGGCACAAACATTCACTGACTCCTCACTCTGTCTTAGCTTGTATGTCACGCACTTCACTCTCATTGTCACATTTTGGTAGGACTATTATCCGCCTATTGAACAGAAGAGAAAACTGAGGCTTAGCCAAGTTAGAGTGACTTGCTCAGAGTCATAAAGGGAACTAGAATTCAAACCCAGGAAGTCTGACTCCTGAACTCATGCTGCAAGGGCCAGAGAAGCATCATTTCCCCATTTTCAGATGAGGAAGCTAAGCCTCAAAACGTTTATGTAATTTGTCCCAGGCGATAAAACTAGGAAGAGGTCTCATTCCCAGGACCATTTTCTTCCACTCCCTCCTGGCTGCCTCCCAGAAGCCTATTTGCTTCGCTGTCTCCCTTTACAGAGGGCTTCTCGATCTCTGTAATGCTGGCATCTGGGGTTGCATTATTCATTGTTGTGAGGACCCATCCTGTGCATTGTGGGGTTCTTACCAGCATCCCTGGCCTCTACGCATTAGATGTCAATAGCACTGTTGGAATCCTCTGCCCCAGTCATGACATCAAAAATGTCTCCTGATATTGCCAAATGTCCCATGGGGGGCAAAATCGCCCCCAGTTGTGAACCACAGAGGATACCAAAGGCAGGGCCCAGGATGGTGTCACGGAAGAGGCGCAAAGTGGCAGAGGAGCCCTGGGTATGGGCCGGGCCTTAAATCCCAGCCCTTATCCCTTTGTAAGAAAGGAATGATACTGCATCTTCCTTGTGGGGCTGATGTGAAGAGTAAATGAAACTAGTTATGCAAAGCAGTTAGGTCAGTGGCTGGCTCAGTCGGTGCTCAGCTGCTCTTAGTTACTGTTAGCATAATGATTCTGCCCGTCCAGTTGAGACCTACCTCATCGTGACCTGGAAAACTTCTCCGAAAACCAGGAGCAGGTTTTTCCACATTTACAGATAAACACAATCATCAGAAACACCATTTTCCTTATGCCATGGGAGGGGGGAAAATGTGATCAAGCGACTTCCTCTAAACCAAAAAAAAAAAGAAAGAAAACCACAAGCAGCTTGGCCTGGAAGTCAAACGTGCGAATCTTCCAGCTCAAGCCTGGATCCCAATGGCCCATCACACAACTTTGATGCTGTGAGTCAGTGTGTGTACACACAAGCGCACACACACACACACACACGTGTACACGGTCACACACAAACATCCTGAGCATCAGAGCAGCACTGTAGTGACAGCCCTTTATGATACTCAATTACCAGAAACAACTAAAAGCTCAACAATATAATAGTTAAATAAAATCAATTACAATGGACACTGAACATTATGCAGCTAACAAACCTGGTGCTTTAAAAGAACAATTATCAACATGAGAAAGTGCTTACACAAGACACTAAGTGAGGCAGACAAGATAGAGAAAATTAGATGTGCAATATGAAAAGTTTTATAAGGTTATGTATTCTGGGGGATAAAGTCATAAGGAAATAGAGTAAAATGTTAACACTGTTGATCGCTAGATAGTAGACTAAGGGATTCTTATTTCTTCTTTATACTTTCCTTTGTTTCTCCAGTTCTGCGTCTACAATGACCATCAGAGGCGGGAAAGCCTCGTGGGTAAGTACGGGTTGGAATCCCAGCTCTCTCTCACCTGCTATGTGACCCTGTACCAGGTGTTTAACTTCTCCTAGTTAATAACTACTAATAATAGCAAGGACTCTGAATGGTAGCTATTATTATTACTTTTATTACTGGAGGGGGAGTTAAGCCCTGGGAATAAACATAACGGATACTATGGGATAAAAAGATGTCATGAGTTAATTATCTGTCACCCCTGAGAGGCTATATTTGTACTGGAAGAAGGTAGAAATGTTTATCAGGCACTTTTGCAAAACTGCTCTATTAGAGTTACCAAGAATGACAATGAACCATTTCCTGAAAACCAGCCACTCTCACGAGATATACTAAACCTAGCCCATGAGTACATCCCTCCCACCTCGGCTTAGACATGTGTCGCTGAAAAAGTGTGTGTAAAGGGATGTTGCAAATTTAACCCTATTTATGACATAACAGGAGGGAGCTCTGTTTCACGGAATCCAAGAAATGGATTTATAATCTGATTGTATCATTCAGGGAAAAAAAGTGTTCTCTAATTTTCTGTTCTATGAGGTTTTTATAAATTGGATTTTCTCAGTACAAGGCATCTCGGCAAATTACACCTCTAATGTTTAATGAACTCTCCAAATAATTGCTCCAAATATAGCCTGGCGCATTGCAGGCATTTAAGCACTTGGAGGGAGGAATGTATGAACAAGCAGGAACTATACATTGAGGAAAAGAAATCACATCTGACAAAACGTGACGGGTTTACCAGCCACATGTGTGAAAACAAACTCAGATGGGCTTGTGTACACACACCACAAAACACACGTCTCTCAAACCACCTGAGTGGAGCAGAGATGAAACCTGAAAGGCAGGTTCACCGGGGGCATTACAGAAAGTTCTGGAATGCTCCACTCATTGTATAGTCTCCACGTGTCAGAAGACTCAATAGAGGCCCTTCTTGTTTTCACCTGGTTCTTTTCAACAAAAAGCACTTTAACCACACAACTTCAATAAATCTAAGACTACGATTTTTTCCCCACAAGTTTCCAGGGCATAAAGACGAAATATTTTAAGGGGGCTCCCTAATGGGGCCTCCAAGAGGCATGCAGCGTAATTTAATTTACATCATGAAAGGTTAACCCCACATAAAGCCCGTTGGCAGTCTGTCTTCCCACAGACAGGGCTATAGTTAAAACAGCAGTTTCAGATTTTCTCAGACAGTCTCGACTTTTAAATCTGCCTTGCTCTGTCTCCATACGCTGCATGTCCTGGTTTAGGGTTTGAAATGGTTGCCACAACTCAGTGGTTCTCAGCTGGGTGCAACTTTGTCCCCCCAGCGGACATTTGGCAATGTCTGGAGACATTTCTGGTTGTCACAACTGGGCGAGGTGGGGTATGGGGCGGCGGAGGGTGCTACTGGCATCTAATGGTAGAAGCCAGAGATGCGGCTACACATCCTAAATGCACAGGACCACTCCCACAGCAAGGGATGATCCGGCCCCACACATCAGTAGTGCCAGTTGACAGGCCCTACCATAACTAGAAAGTTTAGAAGGCGAAAGCTGAGGGAGCCTTACAATAAGACTCCTGCCTCAGGACTGTGAGTGAGGGTTTATTCCAAAGCGGAAGCGTGCTCCTTTGGGGAGGACTCAGCCCTCCACCGACGGCTGCGTGAGCTGGGACAGTGATTTACTCGATCCAAGCCTCTGTTTCTTCTGCTGTAAAGTGAGGATAATAAAAATACCTGCCTCCCAAGATTTTGGTGAAAATGATGTGAGATTATGCACATACAGGGTTTAGAGTGCTTCGTGCCCTGCACGTTGCAATACACGAGAGACCAGTCAGCAAAGCGGAAACTTCTTCTGGACCGTAACAGCCATCACGGCCACGAACCATGAAGCGGCCGTCAGGGGAGGCATCGGAAGTGGGGCAGGGCCGCTGGGGGTGCTGAGATCTGGGGCAGCTCAGGGGTGTCTGACAAAAGACACCAACAACTGGGCAGAGATTCCTGGGTCACCTGTATCCCCAAAGATGTCCCAGCTGGGGGCAATGACTAACCAAGCAAAAGAAGAGAGGAGGAAGAGCCCAGGTGCCCGACCACTCCCGGGCAGAGGGCAAATGCTGTCAAAGAGGATGCTTATGAGGGGTCCTTCTGTAGACCCCAAAGGAAAAAACAGCAGACTAAACCACAACCCCTTTCACTATGTCCTTTAAATAATGCGACAATAAACACCTGAGAATGCTGAACCCACAACTGGAATTCAGGAGCCTCAAACAGGTCCCCCAAAATGCCCATTGGCTGCAAGGGATCCCCCAAGATAGCCATTAATGACCAGAACCAAATAACATTAGTAATAACCAACTCGGGAGGCTCAGAGGCCCACAAAAGCCCCAGAAGAGGCATGTGCAGTGGAACTTCTGTTTCTAAAGAGAACCACCAAGGCACCAGCCCTGAGGCCACATCATCCTCCCCGATTCCCATGTCACATTCATGCTCACGTGAGGTAGGAGGTCACTGGTGGCTCAGTCTGGAATTTCCAGACTTCTGTTTTCTAGGTTGATGCCGGCAACAAACATGAGGGCTTTATTTTAAGAACTTTTTACCCCAACTCTAAACGGAACGTGACTGTGAAAGATGGCCAAGCCGGTGCCTTCAGACAGACACCCCCTCTGGCCTCACACCGCAGACACCCCACGCTCCTGAGCCCGGATTCCAAGATCAGACACAGGGCTTCACCTTGACTGATTAGCAACTTTGCATTTTTTTAATGTGTTTGAGAGTTCACCAAAATGCTAACAGAACGACGGATTATTCTCCCGCAAACTGCTTATTTTTTTATTTTTATCACACATTAATGTTGTACACCTAAAAATAATATGTTAATATATCAGTAAAAAAAAAATTGTAGTAAGTAAAAAAAAAAAAACCACATTATTCACAGGTAGGCAGCATAGACTCTCAATCTAGAGTCTGTTGAAATTTCAGCTCATCTAGTGTGCAACCTTGGGCAAGTTGCCCAGCTTCTCTGAGCCTAAATTTACACATATGTAAACTGCGCTAATAATCTATATTAGGGGAGGGTGCACAAGAAGGATGGTAACATGGTGCAATATAAAGCATTTGAGTAAAATGGGCTAAAATCCTCTCTCCTACAGCCCCCCATCCCTGCTCACCACTCCCCACCCACACCACCACCAAAGACATGTTAACAAGGGATCTCCATCCCCAGACTCTCAGCTCTATGAGAACACGGACCTTGTGGGTCTCCTCCACCAAGGCCAGGTTTGGGGTGAGCCCAGCACACAGCAGACACTCAATAACTACCTGTTGAAAGAACAGATGAATGAAAGTAACCCTAAGCAAAGGGCCCTAAGTTTCTGTTTCCTTCTGATACCCCCCTGCATGACTGTGAAGATTAAATGAGCTAATATGTGAGAAGGTGTTGGGCGCAAGGCCTCCATGTTGGTCCTCTTTAAGTAGTAATCCACCCCTCGTTTGCCTCAAACGAGATCACAAACGGAACTAGGCTATGAAACGGTCACACACTACATGCCCACAATCAGGTGGCATTTTCATTTTCTCCTCGATTCACAGGAACATACAGAAGGAGACTTGTAAGTGCCAGGTGGCCAGCCCCTCGTCCCTGGGGGAGGCAGGGCAGGGCATGGCCTGCAGAGCCCAGATCACGAGGCCACACAACCCGGACCACGACCACCCCCACCCCCACCACTGACCCAAAGAGGGTCCGAGAAGCCGGCTCCACACTCAAATACTCCACTAGTTCCCCACCACCCGTCTCCGCCCCTGGCAGCCATGAGGGGCCCAAAATACAAGATGGTAGAGAAAAGGGAGGCAAAAGGAAGGGGAGAAAACCAAACTCTCAAAAGAAGACTCTCTGGGAGATCCTAAGCTGAGAGCTGCAAGTGTCTTGAGCAAACAGGCCGAAGTTTTTACTCAGACAGAGACACGCCCACCATCATTGTGCACTAAAGAGAAGTTCTCCCACTTAGCTGCACGTGGCAGAAACCAGAGAGACTTAAATCTCAAAAGATGCCCAAGGTCACTCACCGCAATTGTGGGGCGGAAGTGAATACCGCCAAGAAAGCACTGCCATGAAGGTGCAGGTTCAACCCCAGCTCTGCCACCGCCCACTGGGAGGCCCCAGGCAGCTCCCAAAACCTCTCTGGGACCCATTCTCTCCAGGTGTCAAAATAAAGAGGTTCCAAGGACACTCTTTCAGATCAAAAGTGGTCTATCTGCATCAGAAGCAACCTACAAAATCCAGGCCTCAAGTCAATGCTCTGAACCTAGAAGTTATCTATTTCTCCCAAAGAACAATCCCCAGGCCCGTAATTTGTGGGGGAAAGAAAGAGCTGGATGGGATTGTCAAGGGTGCTGCTCAGAGACCACCCCACTCCCGGTGGTCTAAGAAGTGTTACCCAGGGAGGAAAGTAGAGGGGGTCACAAAGGGAAGGGGAAAATTCTGGAAGGTTCTGAGCAAGTGAGAGAGATTACCCCCCACACCAAAGAAATTCTTTCATATTCTCAGCAAATACTTATTGAGAAACTGCTATGGCCAGGCCCTGTCAGGGGCAGTGAGCAAGACCAATCCCAACCCTGAAGGCTTCTACTACTCTGTCTTGGTCACTGCTAAGTCCAGCTGGCCCTTCCCTCCCCTACAGCTTTGGTTGCTAAAGGCCTGACTTGGCCTGTGTCCTCACCCTGGCTTTGACAGGGTGGTGGAAGGAATACCAGACTTGGGAGAGTAGTTGTTCTAACTACTTCTATGATCTTAAACAGATCTCCATTTTCATATGGGTGAAATGGGGTCGAAAATTACCTGACCTGACCTATCTACCTTGCCAGCATCTTCTGAGAACCAAAATCTAGTTGATGTATACGAAAGCATTATGCAAATAAGTTATTCCTTTGTCCAGCGTCACTAGCAAGCCAACCGACTTTGGAGATCCCTTAGAGTCATGCTGAAAATCACATGCCACTGTCCCCTGATCCAACCCCCCTTAGGCCCCCACCAGCCATCATGCCTGACCTCAGAGCAGCTGTGAATCCGCCCAACCATACAGTGGCCCTCACTAGGGATCACACCTCCCACGACCCAGGTGGGACCCACTGAGGAAGTCAACCCTACGACCAGCTGGGCAAGGAACCAGTTCAACATCATCCGAGCAAGAAGCTTATAGGCCTCAAAATAAACACAAGTGAAGAGTACAAGCGTGGACCTTCCCATCCCAGTGAAGGCTGTGTGGGCCGAGGCAGAGGCCTCCCACAGCCCAGCACATCAGATTCCCCCCGCCTTTCCCACACGGCCAGGCCCCCCTATAGGAGGAAGAGCACAGCATTGGGGAGCCCTTGAAGCAAACGGATCACCCCATTCTGGAACTTCGCAGAGCATCAAGCAACAGTGAAGGATTAAGTTTCCTTTCACAGGGAGGAGAGAGGGGCTACACTATTGCCCTCTTGAATACGTCAAAGGCTTCTCCCACCTGCCAACCAGGATGGATTCGAAAGGCACTTACTAGCTGTGAGATACTGAGACTTGCCCTCTCTAAGCCTCCACTTCCTCAACCCATAGGATGGTTGTGAGTTTTGCACACAGTGCTGGCACAGAGCCAGCACTCAGTGAATGGCAGCTATTAGTCAACTATAGCTGAGCAGATCCCACCCCCACAGATCCCAAGATCCATTTCATTGGACCTTGCCAATTTTGAAATATCCCTCTTGATAGGGAGAAAGGAAAAAAACTCAAGAAAGGAAAAAAACAGAATTATTCAACCATTTCCTTCCCTGTTCTGCTTTGAGCTTCCACAGGGTCATACAGGTGGCACTTGCTTTAGTCAACTGAACACTGAAGTTTTTCTAAAGACAAGAAATTGCTGTTTTTCCTGAACTCATCTACCCTCAGCTCCCACAGTCCTCTAGCCAAAAGGTGCTGGTCTCCCCAGGGGCTCTGCCTAGGTCTTCCTGATCTGAGAGGTATGGTCCTGTTCTGGAAAAGAAAAAGACCTCAGATTAAATGTGACCCCGTTTATAAATATCAGACTAGGGCCAGCCCCGTGGCTTAGCGGTTAAGTGCGCGCACTCCACTGCTGGCGGCCTGGGTTCGATCCCTGGCGCGCACCGACGCACCGCTTCTCCGGCCATGCTGAGGCCGCGTCCCACATACAGCAACTAGAAGGATGTGCAGCTATGACATACAACCATCTACTGGGGCTTTGGGGGAAAAAATAAATAAATAAAATTATAAATAAATAAATAAATATCAGACTAGAAGAGAAGGTTCCACCCAAAATGGAGCTGATCAAAGTCTGTGAAGACATTATCTGCACTCATACCAGGTTCCAGATCTCATAGGTCAATCTCTCTCTGTAAGGGTTTATTCTTTTTCATAAGGCAGTCTACTAGCTGCATTTTTACAGGTTTTTTTAGACTTTTCCTATTAACAGATTCACAAATCATCAGAAAATCTTTTATTAGCCTTAAGCCTGATTCAAGGGCTGGAAAACACGGTTATCTATGATGTCTCTTTGAGTCCTATATTGCAGGAAGCCCTGCTCTACTCTGGGCAACAATGCCCTCCTAATCAATTAATCAATTAATCTTCCTCTCTGTCTCTTTCTCTGTCTCTCTCCCTCTCTCTCTCTGTCTCTGTCATACACACACACACACACACAAGACAACAGAGAGTTAAAGCCCAGGGCCACAGATTTATTCTTGCAAATGTCTCCAGTGTTCTCAAATGCTGTCCTCCAGATCTGAATACCCTCTAGTTCCAATCCACAGCACTGTTTTGATTTGAGAAAGGAGGAGACGAAGGAATTTCCAATCATTGGCAGAACACTAATTTCTAGTAAATATGCTAAGATTACTCATGTAACTCAAAATATACTTTTTCAAACTCAGAGACAGACGAGAAAGAGAGAAGAAAAGACACACATGCCTTGTCATACAGGAGCACCAGAAAATCTTTACCTGGATTGCCCCAACATGAAAAAGCCTATTGGTTCCAACGTTAGGAAAATACACCACGTGCTGGCCCCAGTGGAGCAACAATTCAGGACACAGAGTGTTCTATTCATGAGGAAAACATAAGAGAGATGTTTTCTTTGACTATTCAGAGGCTCAGTCATGTCCTACTGGGCAAATAAAATTCATATGACTAAGACGACATTGAAGAGACCCCTTATAACATGCCTCCCCAGCTCACAATGCCCCCAGCAGCAGCCCTGTGTCTCTCACAAAAGGTGAACTCAGTCTAATAGGCATATTAGACTCAGAATTATTCACAGAGATAGTATCACTACTGATTCAATAAACAAGTCCAACTTGGCCTTCATGTAAATGCAAACTATTTGAGAAAGAAAACCCTGTCTCTCTCTCTTCGCATTCAGGAGTTTGGCAAGTGGAAAACTCTGGGGCCCAAGCACCTAAAATTCTGTCTGAAATATTGTCACAATATTGTCACAATTTCCCCGAGTCTCGGTGGTGATGGCTTTCAGCTTTAAGTCCAGAAAGTGCCTTGAAATGCTCAGAAGCCATGGTCTATTCGGGAGCAAAGACTTCTCATCTGAGGAACAGAGCCCCAGTTTCTTCATTTTTGTGATGGAGTTAGTAATAACACTATGAACATGGAAGTACTACGAGGATAGCAATAAACTGTATAAAGCACACAGAATGCACACAGTAGGCCTTTGCTAAATGGTAGTGTGTATTATCATTATTATGCAACCCTGGGAGTGCTCAAAGAACAACAGATCTCAGATTTTCTACCTCCCTGAATTTTCACAGGAAATAAACACGTGACTAATCCTTCATTCAACAGTTACTGAGCTCCTACTGTGTGCCAGGCACTGAGTTCGGAGGCACGGAGACGAAGAAGGCAAAATGAGAATGGTCTTGTTGAGGAGAAACCGAGCATAGTGAGCTGAGTGACGCAACGGCGGGATGGACTTAGGGTGGATTAATTGGGCACAGATTTCCAGAAGTAGCCAAGAGGAATTAGCCAGGTGGAGGATGAGAAGGGCGACACAGATGAAGGGTGCAGCCAACCTGGAAGACCTAGAGAAGAGAAAGAAAACCATGCACACACAAGAGCCACATGGAGTTCGCCACAGCTGGAGCACACGTAGATGAAGAACATAACAAAAAGAGATGGAGAGGTGAGCAGCCAACAGGCCGATCATCCTGAGGGCTCCAGGGGGCCAAAGAAGATTTTTAGCAGTGGAATGACACAATCAGATCTGCATTTTGGAAACATTTCTCTTGCTGGTGGTAGTGGTATGGAAAATAAAATTGTGGACTGAGAAAAAGTAAAGATGAACAAAACATATGGAATCACTGTCAAAGCTGTTACATAAGGAGACTATCCAAATTTTTGGCTCTGGGGAAAGAATGTCTTTTATTCCCCGGAAACGTTTACATCTCACCAGACGTGCACACGCGCACACATGCACACATACAGCACCGTGGGGTCCTCTGATAGAGTTCCTGGTATGCTGCTGTTTAGCGAAGCCTGTGTTCTCTGAGAACTTCAGTTAAGAAGCAACACCTACCTGCAGTTTGTCTCCAAAGAAAAATCTGAGACTTGGAACTTGGAAAGGCCCAGGGACAGGATGCATCGGTGATGCCAGGACAGGGCAAAAGGCAGACCAGGGAGACACTTAACTATTAATGTCAAACTTGACACTGAGAGCCTGTTAGCCTCCCCTCAGCCAGTTTCTCAATAAAGCTGCAAAAATAGGAGGGATGAGGAAAAAACAGAATTAAGGAAACTTGTAAAACTGGTTAAATTAGCCACATTTAAATCCACAGATGCCATGCCCAGGAAAGAAAAAGAAATGGTGACAAAGGGTGTTATTCAGAGAAAGAAAGGGGGAGGGAAAGTAGGAGGGAGGGTTCCGGGATCAATTCAATAAATCAATAAATGCCACATGCACGCGCAGGCGCGCGCGCACACACACACACGGTATTTGTTGTATTTGGCAAAAGGCAATAGAGTTACGTGGTGTAACGACTCTGGAGTCAGACCCGACTTGAATTCCCAGCACTGCCGTTTACTCTATGACCTTCCTTGAGCCAGATTTTAACCTCTCCAGGCCATAGTTTTTGACGTTGCCTGAACAACCAAACCTGACTCACTGGGTAGACGGAAAGATTAAAGAGAGAATGTGCATAAAGCAGTTAGCACGTAGTAAGCGCTGGAAAAAGTGAAGGCTCTTATCTGTAGTCTTACATTTGAAACCTTCATGTGACTGATCAGAAAAGTCAGAAGCAAAGCTGGCCTCCCCAGCGAGGCTGAATGGAGGAGAAGGCAGATTCTGCATCTGGTGCAGTGACCTGTTTTTGAGGTCAGTGTAGAAACTGCTGTGGGGACATCGCCCCTGTCAGCGCTGTCGTCAGGCCTTTCCTCCACTGAAGTGTTAACTGACACTATGAACATTCATTCAACAAACATTTACTTAGCACTTACTACGTGGAAGGCCACGTGACAGCCCACAGTGCAGTGATGACAGGAAGATTGGTCTTGTCTTCAAGGAAATGACGTAGACACAAACAAGCGTAATACCAGATAGGAAATCACGCCACTGGGCAGGTACAGAGAGCAGCTGTAAGGGTAGAGGAGGCCAAGAGGCCAGTTGTGTGGAGTACATATAAGGATAAAGCAAAGAAAGATGATCTGAACTGAGCCTTGCTAAAGGGGTCGAATTTAGCCACGTGGAGATAAAGGGAAGGGCACTCCGGGCAAAGACAATGGCATATGTCAATTCGCAGAGACCAAGGACAGGAAAGGAAAAGGAACAGCAGGTATGGGGCCATCACATAGGGCCTAAAAGCTAGGAATCTGGACTTTAACGATTAGCTCAGCATCATTCACATGCTGCTTATCCCACAAGATATCAACATGTGTCTGTGGGGCAAACCAGCTTCCACAGAATCAACAGGCTTCCTGACAGCAGCATGTGTCTGAGCTGAGCCTTCAAGAGCTTTAAGGGCTTCAGGAATCTCCCTAGAAGGGAGCTTTTCCCTCAGCTTGTTCAACCAAAGAGCCCTCTTCCTCCCTCATATTCTCTCCTGGTTCTGACAGAATGCACAGTGTTGATCAGTGCTCTGCTTCAGAAAGTCGATTTTGTATGTTATCATATAGCATATGTTACTACACTGATCAAAATGGATAACTGATGTTTCCAAACAGGAACTAGGAGGCACTCTGCACGAGGTCTGAATCGGGAGAATTAAATTACATTCACTACGGTGACCAAGCTATATTTTACTCTTTCAAGTGCCACGTTTTTTTAACAATGTGGTATTGTTTCACATGGGGTATTTGCATATGCTATGCATGACAACCTGTGCTCACTCCAGGTAAAGGAGATGACTCATACGAGCTGGCTCACCCGGTGCCGCTCCAGAGAACGGTTCACCATGGACAAATTTTTTTTTTTTTTTTTTGCTGAGGAAGATCGCCCTAAGCTAACATCTGTTGCCAATCTTCCTCTATTTTGTATGTGAGTCGCTGTCACAGCATGGCTACTGATAGATGAGTGGTATAGGTCTGCGCCCAGGAAACAAACCCAGGCCACCAAAGCAGAGCACACCAAACTTAACCACTAGTCCACCAGGGCTGGCCCACCATGGACAAATTTAAAAAAAGAAGATGAAGAAGAAAAAGAATTTCAGAGCCAACTGACCCTGGACCATCCAGGTGAGAAGCAGTTCACTCACAGACAGCAGTATGCGCTTGGAATTCTGACAGATAAAAGACAGAAGTAACAATAGCAGAAGGAACAACGATTGGAAGGAAGACAGATCTGGGTTTAAATCCTTTCTCTACTTTTCGATTCACACTCTCAGTAAACTCATTCCTAAGACTCTGTCCTAGGCTCATTACCAATATAATGACTTAGAAAAGCAAGAAAAAACAAGATTCAACCTAAACATCCAAAAATGGTGAAGCAGTTAAATAAGTAATGCTATATACATACGCTAAACTATGAGGCCACCACTAAAAATCACTTTTCAAAGATGTTTTTGAGAATAATTATATTCACAGCCCATGTAACGTGAAAGGGGGGGAAACGTAGCTTTAGACCCGATATGATAGGCATGACATGTAATTTACAGACAAAAGAAATGAGCAAGAGGAATGCAGGAAGTTTACAAGCTCGGCAAGTCAAACAAGGCAGAGAAGTCAACGGCAGGAAACCGGAGAGGCCAGCCTCAGCCCTCAGACAGCTTCCCTCGCAGGCGGTGTTGGGAATGCCAAGAAGAGGCATAACAGAGGTAGACTCTTCTATCTGTTTCAGCCGAGATGTAGGTCAGTGTGTCATTTCTTCAAATAGGTGAGCAGGATCAGAGCCGCTGATAATTCAAAGGCAGAAGAGACAAGAGCTAAACTGAAGAGGCCTTCCCTGGAGACTCCAGCAAGCCCCTAGGACTGAAATCTTCGTGCTATTTTTTACGCAGCTATTGACCAAGAAGAATGCACTATTAAGTAGATCATTTCTCCCCCTCTGCGACTGTCCTATAAATTGGTCCTGTGTTTCCCAACACCAAAAGGGGTAGTAACTCATGCAAAGCAAAATGCCAGTAAGGACAAATTTAGAACATGGTGAAATAATACTCTGATCAAACCCCCAGCGACAACCCTGAAGAGACAGACGGAGAAAGTAAGAGCCCTACTCTCCCTACAACTTAATTCTATGCTCTAATTCAGAGCAGGATAATTAACCCCAAGTTTCACTGCTAACACTGAACTTTTTCAGCCTGATGAGAATATCATTTAGTATCCTGCAATCGCCAATAATAGCAATACGACACAATGGCGCCCATTGAGGCTCCAATCAGGGCACACAGTCATTTACATAGAACATTTTCTGTGACTCTCTGTAATACAATGCCACAAAGACTCGATTGAGACACAAGTCTCCTTTCCCATAAACTAAAAAAGAAAAAAAAAGGAAAGAAAGAAACCACAATTTCCTTTACAGATGGTCCCCACCCTTCCCGAGGGTTCACCAGGCCCAGACACTTCACTAGAAACTGCTCATCCCCATGCCGACCAGAAACTAGACGCTTGCGCGTTACCGTGTGTGTACATTGGCCTAATCTCTTCACACAGGAAAAGGAGATTTGTGATGCTTTAGGAAAACCCTGAGCTTAATAAAATGGAGTAAGGGATGCAGAGGGGCCTAACTGGATTAACAGCTTTCAAATCCAAGCTCCCGACTTTGCTGGCTCCCTGGGGTGGCTCATGTGGCCTTGGATTCAGGCCTGGAGAAACATGGGCCACTGTCCCATCCTGTGGCCCAGCTGGTGCCGTGGGCCACAAAGGAGTCTGAAAGGAGGTAACCAGGTGTCATGAGTCACTAGGGAAGGAGAGTCTTATGGCCTTGCAGGACGGTCACTGTGCTGAGAAAACAGCAGGATTCAGAAGCCAGACGGACGAGAGTTTGCATCCTGGCTCCATTCCTTAGACTGTGAGCTGTTACTTAACTGTTCAGAGCCTTCATTTCCCCCTCTAGAAAATGAGCTTTGAATACCATGCAGGGATGAAGATTCTTACTCATGCGTCTCAAATACATGATACAGGGCACAGCATATAAACAGCAACGATAATCAGGGTGGCCGTCATTATTCTTTAGTAAAGATCTGTGGAAAAACCAACAGGCCTTGGAGTACAATGTTTAAGAACCTGGACCCTAGGGCCGGCCCCGTGGCTTAGCGGTTAAGCGCGCGTGCTCCGCTACTGGTGGCCCGGGTTCGGATCCCGGGCACGCACCGATGCACCGCTTCTCCGGCCATGCTGAGGCCGCGTCCCACATACAGCAACTAGAAGGATGTACAACTATGACATACAACTATCTACTGAGGCTTTGGGGGAAAAAAGGAAGAGGATTGGCAATAGATGTTAGCTCAGAGCCGGTCTTCCTCAGCAAAAAGAGGAGGATTAGCACGGATGTTAGCTCAGGGCTGATCTTCCTCAAAAAAAAAAAAAGAACCTGGACCCTAAAGCCGGCCTCCCTCGGTTCAAATCCTAGCTCTACCATTTGCTAGCTGGGTGACCTTATTTAACCTCTGTGATGATTTCTTCATCTGTAAAACGGGCAAAATAATAGCACCTACCTCCTTGGGCTGATATGAAGATTAAATGAATTAATACGTGCAAAGCATTTATACAGTATAGATAGATATATGCATAGATAGATAGATAGATAGATAGATAGATAGATAGATAGATAGACAGATTAGATTAGATAGATAGATAGATGCCAGGCACTATTCTAAAGATTTGTTATATAAACAAAAATAAGATGAATCAGTAGGGAGCTGGGGAACAGGGCTGTCTTTAAATGCAATAGCAACAGTTATTAACATCTATACTATGTTTTCATATCCACTATGTTATTGAAGCCTTTAATCGAAACCCAAGAAAAACAATCCTATGTCCCGATATGAAATCGGGACCTAAATTCTAACGATGGCCTGGGAATCTTCCTTTCTTAAAGGTTCCTTTAAGAAAGAAGAAGGGAAAAAAAGGCCCTGGTGAATAGGAAGCACCGAATGAATGACCATTTGTTCTTTTTCTAGCTCAAGTCTTTGCCTGTACAGCCAAGTTCTTCCCAATCAAGCACATCCTTCTCACGTGCCATCCTGAGGGGATGGCCAGTGGGGAGGTCCAAGCCAACGTCCAGCACCAGGACAGGATGGGCTGAAGGAGAAGAAAAGGGAGACGGGCCAAGTTTATATGTTGCTTCAACCAAGCGAGAAAGGCTCCACTGGGCGACTGTTAACAGTGTTAGCACCTTAGAGCCCAGACTGAGAAGTGCTGCCGTGTCCCAGCTCCTCACACGCCCCAGTTTGCCTTGGAGAGAAGACTTTGGGTAAGCGAAGCATTTCCTGAACACTCGGCTGGCTAGCACAGGTCCAATGCTCTGTTTCCACTGACCAACCCCAACAGGCCACCATCAGCAGTGCCGCCCACCACAGAGCCATCAAGGCCAGATCTCAAGTCCAGACTCACCCGTGACTATCTTCTTCTCCACTACTACTTGTCTCATCATTCTGAGGGATCTCTACACCAGGTTTAGAGCAGCACAGTGACGGGTCCTCGGTCACTCTGCCCAGATGCAAGTCCAAGGCGAACGAGGTAGACAGGCACGTGAATCCCTTGAACATCCGCCAAGACCGGACACGTGCACCACTCAGCCAGTACCACCAATCTAACATGATGGTGAGCTCATCCAGCCCCAAAGCTTCGCATAGCTGACGCCTCTCAAATTTACCATTCCATCCTCAACGTCTTCTCTGAGCTCCAGGCACCCATTACCAACGACCTGCTCAGTATCTCCATGTAGTTGTCTAATAAGCATCTCAAGTTCAAAAGTCTAAAACCCACCCACCCCCAGTTCATTCCACTCCCCACAGAGCTGCCTTCTTGCTACTCCACAAACCAGCCAATCAGTCTTACCTCAGGGCATTTGCACCTGCTGTGTTTCCTATGCCCCCTAGAGAAGCTTTCCCTGAACACCATACGGAAAATAGCACCTGCCCCCATCACGCTGATCCCCTTACCCTATTTCACTTCTCCTCACAGCCCTGATGTCTACCTGTCTTCCCCACCAAATGTAAGCTCCACGAAGGAGGGGGCGTGGTCTGTTTTGGTTACGTCAATATCCCCAGCACATACACAGCGCTTGGCACAGAGTAGCTGTTGAATAAATTGTGTGTGATGAAAGAATCCGTTAATTGGTTAATTAATTAGAGGCCAAAGTAGACAAAGACAGGGTCAAAAAACAAAGTCACTTCTGGGGCGCCACTTGAAAGCTTTTAAGAGGCACTTGAGGGCCGGCCCCATGGCTTAGCGGTTAAGTGTGCGAACTCCGCTACTGGGGGCCCGGGTTCGGATCCCGGGTGCACACCGACGCACCGCTTCTCCGGCCATGCTGAGGCCGCATCCCACATACAGCAACTAGAAGGATGTGCAACTACGACGTACAGCTATCTACTGGGGCTTTGGGGGAAAAAAAACGGAGGAGGGTTGGCAATAGATGTTAGCTTAGAGCCGGTCTTCCTCAGCAAAAAGAGGAGGATTAGCACAGATGTTAGCTCAGAGCTGATCTCCCTCACAAAAAAAAAAAAAAAAGAAGAAGCACTTGAAGCCCAGCCGAGGAGTCTCCTGGAGGCACTCAGCAGCCAGAGTCAGGTCTTTTCTCCCCTCCTCCCTCGACATTTTACTTCATAATGTTTTGAAACTGATGGCACATGAAAGTCCAGAGTTGAGGGATGAGAATTTCACAAAAAAAGGAACCAGGCTGCGGGAACAGGTAAGGGGCAGGAAGTGAGGTTGGGGAACTGAGTCACTCTCTGTTGCCTGGCCTGATCTGGCCAGCTTGACACAGCAGCAACAGCGGTCACTTACTGAGCCTTGACCAAGTGCCGGGTACCTAGCTGGACACTCGTTCTCATGACAACTGTATGATACAGGGATGCTGCCTCTAACAGGGGGCTAGGTTCTAATGTCATCAGGGAGCAGGGGCAGGATTGGATATAAGCACAATAACCCTTGTTAGGAAGGAGGCCAGTTTACAAATTTCTACAATCTATTAAAGTCCTTTAAAACACTGCTTGTTGCCCACATCTGTAACATCCAGTCTCCACTTCCTCCTTAGTAAAAGATCCTTGGTTTTAATATTATATATTGTACCTGGGACTACAAGGCTACATTTCCCAGCCTCCCTTGCAGCTAGGTGTGTGCATGTAACTAAGTTACAACCAGCGAGATGTCACAAAAGTGTTTCATGAACTAAACTCTTCAGGAAAGAGTTTAGAGAGAGAGCTGATTCAGCAGAGAAGGAGGTTCCTTTTAGACCTGTGCCTTTCTTCCTTCTGCCAGCATACAGCTCAGACATGAGAGCTGGAACACTGGGGACGGTGAGGTGGCCTAGAGGATGGCAGCCAAGTGCAAGAAGATGGAAGCCTGGGTCCCAGATGACACCCTGTGACTCTAAGAGCCCTGAACTACTACCTCCAACTTATTTTTTATTTTATTTATTATTTATTTATTTTGGTGAGGAAGATTGGTCCTGAGCTAACATCTGTGCCAATCTTCCTCTATTTTGTATGTGGGAAGCCGCCACAGCATGGCTTATGAGCAGCGAGTAGGTCTGCGCCTGGGATCTGAACCCGCAAACCCCGGGCCACTGAAGCAGAGCGTGGGAACTTAACCAGTACACCACCGGGCTGGCCCCTACCTCCAACTTGTTTTTATGTAAGTGAGAAATAAAACTTTACATCCCTTAAGCCTCTTCTAAACTACTGTTAATCAGAGCTTTTTTGGTTTTTTGTGGTATGCAGCTAAAGCCAATTCTAACTAACATAAGCACAAAGCAAGAATAAAACGCCAACAAAACCCTGCCCCCTCTTTATTCCCAACCAGCTCCATAAAAAGCAAAACATCTGTCCAGATAAAAATCGAACATTCCTACAAATTAGTCTGTTTTACATTTGAATGTCCAGAACTTCTTATACCATCATCTCTATCACTGGCTCCAAAGAACATACCATGAAGAGTCTACGTCCTTTTCTCATTAAGAGAAAAATTTCTTCCGGTCTTACCAGGAGGCACTCATCAGAGGTCTTCAGGAGTCCGGGGGACAAGAGCGTGCGGAAAGCGATTTTAAGCTTCCACATGGGAGGAAGACGGGCAGAACAGGACTTCAAGTTGAAAACAGTCCTACTCATCTTTAATATTTTTATTCTTTCGCTTATGCAGCTAAATATGTATGTTTATCAAATACAAACTGTGCAATAATTACAAAAGAGATTGCCAAAGAAACCCTGACTACACAGAAAAGGGAAAAATAAGCTCTATGAGCACCCCTTGTGTGTGTATAGGATTTGGGGGATTTCATATCACCTCGCTTAATCCACACTAAAGAAAAAATAATAATAATATGAGCTAGGTTTTACTATTATCCCATCCACATGTAAGGAAACTTGTGTTTGGAGAGGTTAAAGGATTTGTCTGAGGTGACATAACAAGTCAGACATTCTTCTTGTTAAAATAATTGGGAGGGGAAGAGAGGAAAGAGCAAAGAGTCATTTTCCCTCTTTATATCTTTCTGTATAATCCAAATTTTATACAACTATGTACACACATTATTTGATCATCTGTTTCCTTTTAAAAAAATAGTAGAGGGGCTGGCCCGGTGGCGTAGTGGTTAAGTTCACGCGCTCTGCTTTGGCAGCCCAGGGTTCACAGGTTCGGATCCAGGGCATGGACCTACACACCGCTTATCAAGCCATGCTGTGGTGGCATCTCACATATAAAGTAGAGGGAGATGGGCACGGATGTTAGTGCAGGAACAATGTTCCTCAGCAAAAAGAGGAGGATTGGCAACAGATGTTAGCTCAGGGCTAATCTTCCTCACCAAAAAATAAAAAATAAAACAGTTATTTTTCATGGCTCTAAAAAGAGAAAAATAATTGGACCAATATGCACAAGGTCACAAGGGCTAAGCAATGCACCCAGGTGTGAGGCTTACCTGACCCAAGAAGATGAGCCCACGCCTGCGGGCATGGGTAGGGATGCCGAATGAGGCAGGACCATGTCCTCTGTGCTCCCCAGCACATCCACAGCTCTCAGCAGAGGGCCTGGTCCGCTCACAGCAAGCCCACCGCCAATGCTGAGCTCAAAGCCACCATACAACACGTGGACAAACCTGTGTCATACAGCACTAGAACACAGTATGAAATCACACACACATAACTGAACATCATCTTTCTTTCCTTAGATTCACCTCCAAACTACCTTTCATTTGCAGGGTCCTAACTTGTCGCTTTATCTGCCCTCTCCGCTGTGGATCGAAACACAGGTGGAGAACTGGTGGGCTACTGGCTGAATCAGGCTCCCAGATGAGTTTGGTTCACCCACACAATGTTTTGAAACAAACCTAAGCCAACTTTCACAATTAAGGGATTTCACATTAAAAGCCCATATTTCCAGTTTTTCACGAAGAACTGGATGATGGGACAACAGTAGGTCCACACACTTGGCTGGCTATGAGGGGAGATGACGGTGTGGGGAAAGAGGCATGGAGGGCTCCCCAAGCCTCTCCTGGCACCACTGTTGTTGAGGCCATCGCCCATCTTCAAACCTATTCCTCCACCGTAAGAGAAACACTTTTTGGTCTCCATGCTTCTATTGAAAGCACAAAGTGGAAAAATAAACCAAGAAGATCTTACGTTTCAGGGAAGGTGAGAGAGCATAAGACTGAGTAGTAGGGAAACCTTCGCTTTCTGTCTAAACGCAAGCCAAGTGCAGCTGTGAAGAGATACTATTAACTTAGGGGGCTTTTCTTTAACCCAGGGAGCCTTTCGCATTCCCACTCGCTGCCTGGACCCTGGATACACGCAAGCTTGAGACCTAACAGCTCTCTGAAGAAGAACTTTTGTGGAGAAAAAGTAACAAACCTGACAATAAAGAAGCAGCCCCTTGAGGGCAGGCAGCCCCTGCGCTGAAGTCAGCAAAGACCATTAGACCACACTCAAAGGTCACTGCCAGATGTGCGGCCACAACTCCACAGGGAGTGATGTATTAAAGTGATGTCTAATCTCAGGCTCCTATCTTTATTCTGGGAGCCACAGAAGGCCCCCTAGACCCAGCCTGGGGGGCCAGACAGTGAGCTGAGCAGCCTCAAGCCCAGAGAAGGCAGCCAGGCCACCCCGCAGAGCTCACAGCCTTGTCCTAGGGAGCGAATGCACCACACTTCTGGTTGCCCCCTGCCCTTTGGATATACCTGAATGAGTGGTCACCAAAATGCTCAGAACGAAGACGTGAATGATACAGTGTCTGAGAGCTAGGCAGGACGTCAGGAGGCAGGAACTGCCATTTCTTTAACACCCACCGTGCTCAGGCAATATGCCAGGTGCGCTACCTGTGTGATCGTATTTCATTTTCATAACCTCATGATGTAGGTCTCATCCACCCCATTTCTACAGATGAAGAAACTGAGGTTGAGAAGCTAATAATCTGCCCAAGGTCACTGTCAGTAAGTTGGAGAGGCAACACGTTGCTGGCTTTGGGGACAGGGTGGAGGATGGTCGGTGGTACAGGTGGAAATCAGGGGCAAGAGCAGAGGGTGAACCCTGGCAGCCATTCTGACTCCCTTTGCTGCCTGAAAGAACTCAGCTTCACAAAATGGATTCTGAGCTGTCCTGACATGAGGTTCAGCAGATCACTGCCCTTTGCAACAGAGAACATGGCCTCCCGTGGAAGGCCTGGTCAGTCTGGGGACATACTAGATTTTTCTTCCTTCCGAGGTAAGACCATAAGGCACCATGCCCCTCCCAGGCCATAGCCTTTCTCTGTGGTCACTCTTGGGTCTTTGCCTCCTAGAGCCCCCAGCCCTAGCCACACACTGACCATCTCCAAGTCCTATTGGCCAACTAAGAAACAATACCTTGGACTTGGCCTGCTAACAGACCAATGGAAGCTTCTACAGCAGTCCTTGGTAGGCAGGAACTGGGCCACAAGAAGGAGATTTCAAAACCTCATCACAGGATCTCAAACAGGTCTGAGAAAGAGAAAAATGGTACCCACAACAGTTGCTCTCATTGAAATCAATCAATTGAAGACCCCTTCACAGAGTGCCACAGAGAAGGGCTGTGGCCCAGGAAGGGCATGGTGCCTTATGGTCTTACCTCAGAAGAAATAATCATCCAGGGAAGGTCTCTTATTTCTTCCCACAGAAACTCAAAGCCAAAGGCACCTATGTCCCAAATTTCTCAGCAACTTGCCCTGTTTTGGGAGGGAGGAGGGTTTTAGTTACACATTCTTAGCAACGACATGGGAATTCTAACCGAACCCATATCAAGACCAAGTTGTACGTCTTGCCTGGTGGCCCTTCCTTTTATGGGAAGACTCTGTGTCCTGGGATCTCACCCATCCTCGCCCTTTCTGGCTATGATATCTCAAGGGGATTTCAAGGCTCGTCCAAATTGGACCATTGTCATGAAATCCTGTTTCAAATCTTGAAAAGGGCCCTTTAAAAAAGTCTTTCCTCTAAATCATCCCACTGTAACTCCCGTGTTGGGTCAGTGTGTGCTTTGTGTGTGTGGCGGGGGGCCAGGGAATGACAAAGGGGTTCATGAACCTACAATGACGACCACGTAAGCCAACAAAACCCTAAGTCATGGGATGTCAGGGCCCAAAGGACCCTAGCAACTGCCTAAACCAGGTGAGGAAATAAACTCAGAGGTTACGAGTATTGCCGAAAGTCACCCAGCTGAAGAGGCAGATCTGGCACTAGAATCCACTTCTCCACACTCTAGAACCAGGGTTCTCCCTTTAGCAGACTGCCCCTTCTTGCTCTCCTGAGAGGTGGGTCCCTACCTGCTCACAACCCCTAAGCTCTTCCCACCCCCTCGCCACCTCAAAGAACTCTAGAATGGCTGTCACAGTGAGCAGGAGAAAGTACACTTCAGGGGGAAGCCATCCTGGCGGGGGAAAGGATGGACGTGGATCTGCTTGGTTCTGTCCCTGCCTTCAGCTTCTTGCAGGTGTCAAGGACAGACCTAAAATCCAAGTATTCAAGTCAGGGCAACACAGGGCTCAGCACCACATCAAGGAAGACACACAGGACACCACCCTCCAAAGTCAGAGGTATGGCATCGGGTATTGCCTTAGGCTGAAGAGGAGCTAGATCCAGCCTTACCTGCTCCCACCACACCCTCTGTCCCAGCCAGCTGCCCCCCTTTCCCATGCTCACCACAGACCTTAAGCAGCTTCCTCTTGAGGACCAGTTCTCCAAACCCCAACATGAAGTCTCTGATTTAATAAACCCCTGTTAACTGTTACCCTGAGCCAAACACTGAAGAGATATGGTGATGAGTAAGTCTTGAACCCTTTCACAATGATTTTTGTGTGTGTGTGTGTGTGAGGAAGATCAGCCCTGAGCTAACATCTATTGCCAATCCTCCTCCTTTTCTTCCCCAAAGCCCCAGTAGGTAGTTGCATGTCATAGTTGCACATCCTTCTAGTTGCTATATGTGGGACGCTGCCTCAGCATGGCTGGACAAGCAGTGCGTCGGTGTGCGCCCGGGATCCAAACCCGGGCCACCAGTCGCGGAGCGCACGCACTTAACCGCTAAGCCATGGGGCCGGCCCCACAATGATCTTATCATCTACCATGGAAGACAGACCTCTGAACCACTGTGACCCAATGACTGTCGTGGAGATGGAGGGAAAGTGCTGTGGAAGCTAAGAGAAAGATACGATTTACTCCAAATTTACAGGGTGGGTTGGGCAGCGGACTTTAGGGAGAATGTGCCTTTTGAGCAGAGCCTTTTGAAGGATGAATGGGGAGTAGGATTCCCATAAACTGCAGGGACGGGCAGTCCCGGAAGAAGGAATAGCATAAGTAAAACCCCAGGAGGGAAGAAACCGTGGGCACGTCTCGGAAGCCCCCAGCAGTCTGAGGCAGCTGCAGCCTGAGAAGTCTGGAGGGACTTAGGGGAGAGAATGCTGGAGTGGTAGTTGAGGCCACACACTGAAGTGGAGGCATTGTTTATAGCATATTCCATTAAACTGCACACGGAAGGCCTTGAATGCCAGACTGGAAAATTCAGACTTATACTATGGGGAGCAGTGAGGAGTCCTTGCAAGCATGGAGGAGGGAAGGAGCCAAGGAACAGAAGGCTTTCTGGTGGGCAAAGACCTTGGCCTTTGTCATCAATGCCTCCTTGATGCCAACTTTTGGCATCTGCCCCACCCGCTCTGCATGTCATGTCCATTCCCGTGGCAATCCCAGTATCTGACCATCTGGATGGTGACTAACACATACCCAGTCTGACCTCATGGCATGCATGTGTCCCCTGGTGGCCCTCTAGCATCACCAGCCCTGCCTCCCACTCAGAGGCCAGCAGGCACGATTTTGAATTGGTTGCCAACATTTAAAAATTAGGAGACATCTCATAAAAAAATCTGGATTTTTCTAGGACTACACTTCTACATTGCAACAAAGAAGCTGACTGGCAGCTGCACCCTTTAGGCAGAGCTTGCAAACTCCAGGTTTCCATACTGTCACCTCTTTTTAATCTCTAAGACAGAATAAACATCTACTGTCCACTTATCTTTTACCAGGACACCTACCACACCCTCAAAGGTCTCTGAGTTTGCACCTCCCTCCCACAATTAGCCTAGATTTACGGGCCTACTAGATTCCTGATCCTTCCAATCCCAGGTACCAATCCCTCACCCAGATCCCACAGGCCACCCACAAGCCCCAGCACCTCACTTTTTCCCATATACTCTCCGGCCCTGGCAGATGACACTGCTAAAAGAAATCTGAAGGCTCTTCAAGAAAAGCGGGCAACAAGCTTAGAAGAAACTTACTATACCTTCACTTTCCCTTCTACTACAACTCAACTCCTCCTGATTACCCAGTGTGTGTCAGGCCTTCTATGCAGGGCTGGAGACATGCAGCTGAATAAGATGAGATTCCTGCCTTTGCCAGGTCTGGTGGACCTGGAAACACTCCAGGTAGCCCTGGCTGAGACGCCACACAGGATGAGTGAAAAAACATCACAGCTCATGCGTGAAACTTAGCAATCCATGTACATTCCACAACCAAATGTTCAACCCTCAGTAGCTAGTAAATAAAGCAGCAGGCACAGTGTTTCAGAACAGGGTGGATGGACGGTCCCCAACACTTATTCCCATCAGCATCAGCTGTTTGTGACACACGCGAGGAAATTTACTCCACTGTTTTGATCTTAGAGTCAGAGTGAGAGAGAGAAAGAAGGTTGGTCATGCTAGAAACATAGAAAAGAAACGTAAGTGTGGTTCCTGTCTTTGATGAGCAGTCTAGTTGGGGGTCAAAACATCAAACCCGAGATTAATAAAGTCACCAATACAGGTGTGGGACGAATGTGAACAGGGGCTGGGGTCCGGGTAGGGGGCCTGCTGGATGAGACGCGAGAGCTGGGTTTGGAAAGATTTTTTGAACCAAAGAGGTGGCCTAGGAGGGCATAAATAACCAAAGTCCTGTTTTTGATCAACCTTCAGGCCCTCCCTTTGAAAAAAAATTGTGGATCTCATAAAACTACAACTGAAGAAATGGTAGGAGACAGGAAATCCCACTTTAGTAAGAGTGAAGTTCAAAATCGCAGGGAGAACTGGTTCAGAAAGCCACAGATGTAGACTGTGAATGGGTTTTCCACTTGGCAAGACAGCGCCTCATCTCTAAGTGATAATACAAAGGAATGAATGGGCCTTCGTATCAGGGAAATTCCTCGTGATTATTAGAATGGAAAGGAAAGAAAAGAGGGAGGAGGAAGCCAGGGTATTAACTACCGGCAGGCAACCTCTGGTTTAAATTCTGGCAAAGGCCACCACTCTTTTGTTCCAGTTGGGATGACCTCCAGCAAGAACTACTAAGCTAAAACAAAACTGAATTTCTACACTTTTAACAGTCATTTTTCTCAGTTTTCTTACCCTAAATTTCTCCTCCAAACTCTGATCACCTTACAACACGCAGCTATTTGTACCTTCCCAATAAGTGAATCAGCCCATACCACTTGGAGGAAATTGATAATAGCATTCCCACATTTCTCTATCCCACAGTATATAGTCCCATTTTGTACCATGTGACCTCAAGCCTTCGAATCCCTCTCCCCAGGCCCCATTACACCTACCAGGCCCATCCCCACCAACTTCCCCTTGGCTCACCCACTGCCCCCTGCATCTTCCCCAAGAAGGGTCTTTGGTTTCAGCTACTCCTACACTTCTTTCTTTGTTTCTCTCTCTCTCTCTCTCTCTCTCTCTCACACACACACACACACACACACACACACACACACACAAGCGAAAGAACTCTTTTTCCCCCTAAACCAAAATCCATAAATGAAATGAACCCAAACTGCTCTGGCTGAAGCAAAGATGGAGGTCTACAAACCTCTGTCACTCAGTCTTGGGGTTGCCCCCTACCTCTACCCCTCACCATAGAGTCCAAAAAAAGCACGAGTTAAGTCAAATTTCTTCATTTTACAGGTGTGAAATCAGAAACCCAGAGAGGGAGAGTGCCCGGCCCAAGGACACACTGTTAGAAACAGGCTGGAAGCCAGGTTTCTGGACTCACCCGACCAGTGCTCTTTCCACTGCCTCACACTGCATCTTAATCCTCTCATGTAACCAACACTCCTACAAAATTCACCAGAGGCCTAGCCCTTCTCTAAGCCCTCAACAGAGATTAACATATTTAATCCCCACAACAATCTTATGACACAGGTTCTCATATTCTCCCCATTTTACAGAGCAGGAAACTGAGGCACAGAGAGATTAAGGAACTTGGCCAAGGTCACAGAGCTGCTAAGTGGCAGAGCTGAGGTTTGAACCCAGGCAGCCTGGCTCACAACCATGGTTCTTAAGCAGTTTCCCAGAAGGAATCACTTGCTGCCTTTAGGCAGAAAAGGGAATACTATGTTATTAAGCATTTGACAAATGAAATATATCCAGAGTTTCTGTTAAAAAGCAAAGACCCACAAAAATGAAAACAACAACAACACCGCAGGAAGCCCAAAGGTGCCAGATCTGCATTCAAGCATCTCAGTCAGCTTTCTTTCTCAGAGTGGTACATGCTTGGCGGGGAGCAGGGGGGTGGGGTGCAATCATATGTTAATCTACACAGTGCCTCTAATTTTTCCACCTATTCTCAAGGCATTGGGCCTTTGCATATACCCATTTTGGTTTCATTTCCACCCCTGATGCCCCAAGCCCTGGGCTCCACAACAACAATTAGAAATGGCCCGCGTACAAAACCTAACCTCCTATTAACGGTTCAGAGCGGTGGCCTGCCTACCCTCCTACCACAGAGCAGTAAAATGTCCTGCCCTTTCTTTAAAAAAAAATCATCAGTGGCCACCAGTCTGCCCTTTGGGGGAACTTTCTCTGTCTCTATCTGGGGATCTTTCTTCACCCAACTCTGGCACGTGCCCCTCAAAATCCAGAGGTGAATTGTCCAGATCCCTTGCTGCTTTCCTGTTTCCTTCACTTGCCACAATCTTTCTGGAGCTCATTGGTACATCCACACCAGAGAGGGGCAGGAAGCAGAGTAGGGACATCCAGCACTGAGACCCAACTCAGTTAATGGTACTTCCAGAAGCTCCAAGGTAATGGCTGGCAAAGGTAGAACCAACATGTAGATTGATTAGGGTTTGAAACCTCTGCCTACTCAGCTGTTGACTCACCTCGGGCACCTGGGCTGTGACGGGGTGCATTCACTGTGCACCCAGATTGTACCACACTCAGCTACAAGACCTCCAAACGTGAGCTTAATGAGGGACAGATGTGCATTCTCACAACCCAGGGAACTCTAAATGTCCTAAGGGAAGGGGGCCACACCAAACAAGGAGCTGGAGGAAACAAGACACGTTCCCACAGCAGCAAGGAACAAAGAGTATCCCCACTTTCCATGCCAACGCCCTCCACCACCACCAAAAACTAGGGTACTTCATGCCACGAGCCGAGGTAACTGACTCAAATCCGGCCACTTTCACATTTGCATAATGGATTCTGACATTTGGTTACCATTTAACGGTCACCAAACACGATCCGGGGTGGAGACCTCCCCACAAAGCAATATTTATTGTCTTTGGATTCCCACTGGCTAAAACCTCCTGAAATTTCACCAAACAGCTCCGTAAAACAAACGAAAAAGAACGTTAGATAAATCACAATCTAACCGGGATCTCAGGACCTGCCCATACTTTGTATTTTCTAATTTTCATATAAATATTGGAACAGTCCAGAAACAGGGTGATCTCAGAAACCATGTCATTGGATACCCACATGACAAAAGCCAACTATTTATTTCACTTTCTTCACCTTCTTATCTCAAATACACAGTTCCTTTTCCTTTAATAAAAATACCCCTCTTTTAAACAATATGTGATGCAAAGCAAATAGAGCAGGGTACCAAAACAAATTCTTTCCTGCAAAATTTATGGTTCCTCTTCTGTCACCGGTTGCACACGTAATCACCACCCAGGTCTACTACTATGTACACAACACAGGCTATGAATTCTAAAGAACTGCATTAATCTCTCAACTGTGTACAGTGTGATAGGGCATGCTTAGACATCGGTTTTTAAAAGCAAATCACCTTTTCTCAAATAATTTATTAAGATAAATAATTAGGAAGGAAAAGCTACATTCAGCACCATAGGGGGAAAAAGAAAACTTCAATGTTCCTAAGACTCAGGGTGAGGCCTTGGAAGAGGTAACACGCTATTGGCCCCCTGTAAAATGTCCATCACATTTTGTCACCCCTTAACCCAGGTCAGCATATTTTACTTGTAGATTTGGGCAAATGAGTTTGATGAAGAGTCAACGCAGGGAGTAGGGCCCCTTTCTGAAGGCTCTTTGGTCCACGCAACACGATTAACTCCACTCAGGTTCAGAGAAGTGGGGTTTTATCTGGAGGAGAAGATTCTAGACTGATGAAGCGAGAGGTCTCAACTCCCTGCGCATCTGCTCATAGGGGTCAGGTGGAAGAAGATGAAGCAAGACGGATGCTTCCTTTCCACTCAGAGTCCTTCTCCGTTGCTCTCGTAAAGGCCACGTGCCACCTCACCCGACACTCCCACATGCCTAAAGAGAGGTCGTCCCAAAGGCAGGAAAAGAACACGGGGGTTGGGAGGTGGTAATCTGAACTCCCAGCAACCTGGAAGGACAGAACCAACAGCCTTATGACCCCACTTAGCCCAGTCTTTCCACAGGCCCCACTCCCCACCCCTAACACACACACACACACACACACACGCACACGCACACGCACACACCCAGGAAGCATGGAGACAGGGGTAACTCCACAGAGGCAGAAGAAGGAAGGCTTCTACTTTCTCCTCCCAGGTTTGTAACCCTCCCTCTGGCAGCTGCCAGCTGCTATTTGCATGAATTGAATAAAGACTGAGGTCAATTTGTACCTGGCAGAGAACAAAGCAGGAAATAAAAGGGCTGTCACTTACTCAAACCTAAAGCTAATCAAGTCTAACTAAAGGGAGCACTCTGTCCCCCCCTTCAGGTGACAGATTTGCTCGCGAGCCCCCCTCACCCCACCTCACCCCACCCCCCGCCCACTGGCACTTACAAAGGATCTTGTTCTCACTTAACCTGTTTCTCCTGTGCCTGTTTCTATCTCCAAGGTGATTGTATTTATATTTTCAACCAGCTGCTTTTTACATAATTTTTTAAGTATTATTATTACTTGTACGTGGTAAGAAAACAGATGGAAACGAACAATGAAAAGAGAAGTCTCCCTCCCACCTCAGAGCCTGGGATCCCCCTCCCTCATCCCAGGGACTTCTCTTATAAGATTCCTCCCACTCTCCCAAAGGAAGGCCCAAGGCTTGAAGCCACCCACGGCCCCCCTGCCCCAAGTCCCCCACCTCAGCAACAGCCCTCGGTGTGTCACTTCCACCTGGCACTATGCTAGGACTTTGCAAAATGGATTCTCAAGAAATTGATTGAACGAAGAAAAGAAGTGTTGAACAGTTTCCAGAACGTAAAAGGTTAGAAAACCCTTTGCAGATACACAGAGTAAAAGCACTGGGTGGATATACACTAAAATATTAAATGTTATAGCTACTCAGTAGGATTATAGATGATTTTTATTTTCAATTTTGTGCTTTTTTCTATTTTCCAAGTTTCACATAAATAAGCATGAAGTATTTTTAAAATCAGAAATAATCATACTCACACATGCATACACATTCACCTCCCCATCCCAGCCTGGTAGATCCATCATTTTTTGTGCATTTTGTTTTTGTTTCATGTCAGTGCAGGAACTCACATTTCTAAAGTGCTTTACAGTTTATAAAGTACTTTTAAAACCACACAACTTCCCAGGAGTCATTGGTGGTCCTATGACTTTCTGCTTCCTGGCATCTCTGCCCAGGTTTCTATGAGAAACCACGACACACTGAACTGTCTTCATCCTTGTCCTTCGTCCATGCCCCCAACCAGGCACTTTGCAGCTAGCAGGCCCTCGGCAGCTCTCTGCAAGGTGCTTTCCATGTCCAACAGAGTGTGTCCACAGACATGGTGCATGCAGGTAAGGGCGTGTGCGTTCCCCTCACAGATGAGAATACCGAGGCTCAGCAAGGGTCCGTGGCTTGCTCAGAGTGGCTAGAACACAGATGCTGCTCCCTAGCCAGGAGATGACCCAATGGGGGTGATCAAGCCATCTCAGCCAGAAAAATGATTCTAAAAAACAGAAGTGGCCATTCTAACTAATTTACATCTACTCTCCATGTTTGCAGAATGTTATTAACATATCATAGACATTTTTACAGCAATGTACAAGCATCTATTCATCCCCTATTTCATTTTAACCCCAAGAAGCATATTATTATATCTCCATCTTACAGGTGAGACCCCTGAAGCTCAGAGATGAGTTCAGTCACCCAGGGCTGTTACTCAGCCCAGTCCGGGGTTCTACTGCCCCTCCAGGGACCACTCCCACCAACTCCCTGCCCCGGATGGTCCTTACTGCCCCTACCACACTGATACGCATAGATGCCATCACCCAAAAAGGTCCCAGCCTTCTATATGATAGTGGAGATAAGCTGAGCTGTAGAGTTAGCTCCCAGGGTTCAAATCTTGGCTCTGCCACCTAATAGCTCTGTGACTTTGAGCAAAGTACTTATCTTTTCCACCTGTAAAAAGGGGCGACATTAGTCCCTACTCACGTGCTTGTTTTGTGCATTCATTAAGATAATGTATGTAACATTTACCACAGCGACCGGTACAGAAGTCAGTGTTCCTATAATGTTCGCCACCATCCTCATTAATATTACTGCCATCAGCAGCAACAGCAGCACAACGCAGACAGAGCACAGCACACAGGCACAGTGCTTAACACCAGACAAAGGCTTCCACGCACATCTTTGCCTTCATTTTCTCACAACAATCCTGTGAGGCTGGCAGGGCAGGAATTAGGGTGCCCATTTTATTTTATTTATTTATTTGTGTGTGTGTGTGTGAGGAAGATCGGCCCTGAGCTAACATCTGCCAATCCTCCTCTTTTTGCTGAGGAAGACTGGCCCTTGGCTAACATCCATGCCCACCTTCCTCCACTTTATACGGGACGCCACCACAGCATGACTTGCCAAGCGGTGCGTCAGGGCGCGCCCGGGATCCGAACCTGTGAACCCCGGGGCCGCCGCAGCGGAGTGTGCGCACTAGGGTGCCCATTTCCAAGAGGCTACTGAGGCTCAGAAAAATAACTCATCCCTATGCACACAGTTGTGGTCAGGACTCAAGCCCTATATAGTCCAAATCCCAAATCCTAAACTCTTCCCCATTCCCATGCCACCTTCTACCCCATAGAGGGTTCACGAGGATCTCGCTGGGGCCATCTGGTTTTATGTTGGGGTGCAGGCTTAGGCATCATCCAGTGGGGGACGTCATTTAACCTCTCCAGGCCTCGGTTTCTTCATCAATACCACCTGCTCCCTCTCTCCTCCCCCCAGAATTGCCCTGAGGATAATGAATGGGAGGTAGCTTCGAAGAGCATACGCCTCATCCTGTCTGCCCCCCTTGGAACCTTATGCACCACAAGCAGGAAGAAGAAACTGAGCAGCCCTCACCAAGAAGGAATCCATAGCCCAGAGGCTTGCTCAAACCACCTGTGTGACATCCAGGTCAATTTAAGCCACTCCAGACCTCCCATCCAGCCAGCCCCGCTTCCTGTGGAACCCACAAAACGGTGGCTGCAAAAGCAAACAGACCGTCTCCTGGTGGATCCTAATCCGGAAAGGCACGTAGTGTGGTGGAGGGTGGGTGGGGCCTGCCTCACCACAAACTAGCTGGGGAATCCTACACGAGTCATCCCACCATTATTTTTAAAATTTAGTTATACTCAGCTCCATCCACCAAGTATTTATGGTGGCTTAGAATAATACAAACAACACAAAAGAATAAAATAAACAGTCAAGGGAATCAGGCCAAGAGAAATTAAGTGTAGGGAAAATAATGAAGCCAGTGGTAAGGCCGGCACATAGAAATATGGACCATATGGCCCCTTTCTGCAAAAGTGTCAAAATGGGCCAAAAATCTAGCTCTCAGGTGCTTAGTAACCAAAGTCAAAGGAAAACACGATCAGGCACGAGATTCTCGGTGCCCAGAACCTGAAAACAAACCAGATGTTCTGGAGAAGCACAGCTATCCCTGCCTGATTCAGAGCCTCAGAAAAGTTTCTCCATCAGATCTTCGTAAAAGGAGACAACGGTAGAGCAGCAAAGCCTGTAACCTCCCCGCCACAGAGCCTACTGTCTCCTCCAGGCGTTCCTTCCTTCACCAGCTCCTCTTGCAATTCAAAGGTATAATCCAGCCAATGGGCAAGCCACTTGACCCCTTAGAGCTTCAGTTACCTAATCTGTAAAATGGTCCATCCATCTGAGAGTTGGGAGAGTTAAACAGGATAACATGTGATGACTGCCACGCCCAACACACAGCAGGTGCTCCATCAAGAGCAGTTCACCGCTTCTGCAAGAACGTAAGTTCCTCCAGAGTAGGGCTGTAGGTGTGAATTGGTCACTGATGTATCCCAGGCACCTAGAATGGTCACTGGCACATAGTAGGTACTCAATAAATATTTGTTGAATGAACAAAATGAATAAATTTCCTGCAGCAGGTTCCTAAAAACTCATCTCATGAGATACTTCTAAAATGAGAAATAGATATGGAGAAAAATGAAAATCTGGGGAAAATAAGGGTTTTATAGTCCCTTCCATCTTAAAAAAAGTCATAAGCATATAAAAGTTCTTAGAAGTCCTACAAGAAAGACATCTGTCCATTTGTTAGCCCAGAGTTCTCCAAACGTGCATGACCACAACACCCCTGCTTTTTCCCACAAGCGTTCTCATGATCCTATGAGACTCTAACCGATCCCAAGAAGGAAAAGGGGCCACCCCAGAGATAACAGATGGTCCCACAACAGCCAAGGAACAAAGAGCGTCCCCACTCTCCACACCAATCCCCTCCACCACCACCACCTACTAACTTTGGAACACGCTGCATTTCTTAAAATCAAATGGATCCTTCAGGCCTAAACAGCCCCCTTCGTCTGGACAGATGAACACTCTGGCTGCCCCCAAACATTCCAGAACCCGCTTGCTCAGCTCAACTTCAGCAACATCAATTTCCAGCCTCCTGGCTCAGGGTCACCTGCATGCAAGGGAACACCCAAGTCAAAGCAAAGATCCCAGAGACTGGGGCTGGGGAGGGTCCTCACCACCCCCAGGGAGGGTAGCACTTTCTTTGAAGAGGGTAGAAGAGGAGGGATCTGGGTATGTGTCCGAGTCAGGCCCCCAGGGTCCCAGAGTCCCTGGGTGGCCGCCCACAGGGTGCGTCACGTGTTTCTGTTTAGCTCACTAAGCCGAGGCCGCCTGGCAACAGGTTCCCCTTGCTGACGCTCTCGCTGGCCGCCTCCGCAGGTTGGTGCCACCACCCCACCTCCCAGGGAGCCTGGCAGGCAGGAGGTCAGCCATCCGAAACTAGCACTCCTCCCCCACGCGAACCAGGGCTCTCCTGGGCACACCACAGGGCTTGCCAGGCAGGAAATGATTAACGAGTGTTTACTGAGCACTTCCGGGCAGCAGAGGGCTGCTCCCAGCCTCAGCTCCACCCATCAGCCTCCCGCAGGCCCTGGTGCCCAGTCACTCATTTGTGAAACAGTCATCAAGTTATCTACCAAATAGGGCCTTGGGCTCAGACCCCTGTCTGTTGCTGGGCTCCAGGCCTGCTGTCCACCCCTAATGTGGACCTACACGGCCATCAGATTCATGGTCCTCCTGGTTCTAGGCGCCTATTCCAAGTGTTTGCAAGAAATTAAAGTGGCCTCTAGGTGATCATGGGCCCAAATGGAGTTTAATATCACTATCATCTACCTTCTGCTCCAAAGGGCTTGATATCCTGAAGGCAACCTTGAAATGCATTCTCAGCAGCCCCTGCGTGCAGGCTCCGGGCTAGGGGCCCAGGATAGGAAGATGGATGAGACCCCTGAGCCTTCTCTCCCAAGGCCCCCTCTAGATGTTGCTCTCCCTTCCCATGTCCTCTCATCTGCCCGCGTTGTTCTTGCCGCCTGGAGGGTCCTCCCTGAAGGCTGCATCTGCTGTTACAACGGGCGGAGCTCTCCCTCCCTTCTCCCCAGATCAGAGGTCCTTGTATACAGGACATTATCCTCCATTCTTACTCTCCTGGAACTTAGCACAGGGCTTGGCACAGAGCAGGCGCTCCGGGGACCATGCTGGGTGAACAAGAGTGGCAGTCAACATTTTGGTTGGCCAGACCTTCCGACACAGCCTCCTAGACGCCAACCTTGAAAACGCCACCTGGGGGCTGTGGTTTCATTCAATTAGCACCACAAGGTGTGGGTCAAAACAAACTGATGTGCAAGGCGGTTACTAGCAAAGCATTCACAAAAAAAGAAATGAGAGGAAAACTGGGGCACAGCTAGCCAGGCTTTCCCCTCAGGACTCAGGTGACCCCCAAAGGGCCACCTAAATATGCAGGAAGACAAACTGCTGTAGCTCTCACTCACTTCCATAAAGCTGACCCACATCTTCCTTACGACACTTCTCAGGGCTTTCCCCTTAAGCAGATATTTTTTAAAAAGCTGAAAACCAGGGGCCTGCCCAGTGGTGTAGTGGTTAAATTCGCGCGCTCCCCTTTGGTGGCCTGGGGTTCAAGGGTTTGGATCCCAGGCGCAGACCTACACACTGCTCATCAAGCCATGCTGTGGTGGTGTCCCACATTCAAAATAGAGGAAGATGAGCACAGATGTTAGCTCAGGACGAATCTTCCTCATCAAGAAAAAAAAAACTGAAAATCAGTTAGTTACTACCTTCTGGTGTGGAGGAAAGAATATTGTGCGCTTTGCAGTCTCTCAGCCCCAAGTTCAAATCCCGGCTCTGCCACTCCCTCCCATGTGACCTTGACAAATCACTAGACCTCTCTGCATCTCAGTTTCCACATGTGTGAAATAAGAAACACACCACAACCTCGGGATGGTTGTGAGGATTAAATGAAATAAAGTGAAAGAAAGTGCCTAGCTCGGCGTCTGGCACCAGTCAGGGCGTAACCGAGGTCCCTGGCTTCCCTTTCCCTGGTAATTCTCCAGAGTAGAGCCCAAAGGCAATGAGCACAGTGGACAGAGCCCCACTCAGGAGCCCGATTGCCCGGGTTCTAATCCTGACTCCATCACTCCCAGCTGGTCAACCTTAGACGAGGCATCTGACTTGTCCGTGCCTCAGTTTCCTCATCTGCAAAAGATGGGCAACACGACCCGACCCCGGAGGGTTCTTGCGAGAACAAAAGTGCTTAGAACAGGGGTTGGCACATCAAAAGCCCTCAGTATACAGACCAGTTATTATTATTAATCCCATGTCTGACATTTATACTGCTCTTCACAGGTTACAAAAGATCTTTGTGTATATCATCTCCCTGGATCCTCCGAACTCCTCCTGGAGACAGGCAGGGCTCCTATACTAAATAGTTGTGTGGTCTTTGGGCAAACTACTTAACTCCTCTGCATCTCAGATTCCTCAATCTCAAACGAGGCTTAAAAATCGGAGGTTCCTCTCAGGTTGCAGTGAAGATTAATGTGTTGATATTTGTAAAGCACAAAAAACACTGCCTGAATGGATAATGGTGACGAGTGCACAACATTGTAAATGTACACAATGCCACTAAATTATACATTTAAAAATGGTTAAAATGCTAAATTTTATGTATTTTTTACTACATTAAAAAAAAAAAAAACAGTGCCTAACACATTTTAAATCACTGCATTAATTTAAAAAGGTGAGAGGGAGACGCTCCTCTTCAAACAGGGCACGTCTTCTTAGTCTGCCGGAGTCCCCACCACTCCCTATTGCCTCATTAACACCAATCACGAAAGTGCAGACCGTCACATTCCAAGGCACACCCTGCTATAAGAACTAAGTGAGAATACCATGTGGAAAAGCACTTGGAACACTCTGTAAGCATTACTTTCCTTCCTGAAGTCACTCCATTCAACATCATCAATCTAGTAAGTGGTAAGGCCAGAAACAGAAGCCAGGCTGCCTTCTGCCTCCAAGTCTAGCTCTCGTGTTACCGTCAGCACAATGCCGGTAGCCTATGTACATACGTCATACATCACTGCACGGCCTTGGTCCTGATGGGCCTCTCTTATAAAGAAGCACACACAGCCCAAGCTATGAAAGGCAGCAAAACTGATCAAGCCTTACAGAGTAAATGTCTTACAATGTGCAGTGACTCCTGCATGACAGCAGGTTATGCCTACGTCGATCTCTGCTGTGCCCAGTGGGTCTGGTCCCTGAACAGGCAGTGACCACCAGTCTGCCCTGCCTACCTCCTAGATGCTCTACCCTGCTCACCAAGCCCCACTTTTTATTTAAAGCCCCAATTTAGGTCCCACCTCTTCAATTCGTTCGACAAACATTTATTGAGCACCTACTGGATACCAGGCCCCGTGACATGGTGTCCTTGGGAAATCCCGTTTATTTAGGAAAACAAAAAAACCAAGAGTCACTTCAGCATGTATAAAGAAAGGGCGTGGCATCCTGGAGGAATTGCAAGAAATGTGGTGTAGTTAGCCCACACAGCGTGTGGGTCCAGAATCCAGAAGGCTCTGGGAGCTTTGACGGGCTTGGAGCAGCAGATAACGTGGTCTGGTCTGATCACTCAGCCACACTGCGAAGACTCACCTGCAGGGTCCAAGTCTGGAGGCACGAAGCCCTATCCCCGAAGGCCTATCTCACTTAGTTCTTTAATTCTCTCAACGACCCAGAGCTAAGGTGCTCTTCCCCTATTACAGATGAGGAGCCTGAGCTTGCAAAGGTCCAGCGACTTGCCCAAGGGCACACAGCAGTCATGTGGCAGAGTCCAGCCTTGACCCAGGTCTGCCTAACTTGTATACAAATACCACACTCTAGTGCACTCACGTTTCCATGCAAAATACGTTTTTGAGTTTGAAGTCTGGTTGATGGTTTTACCCAACTGGGTTTAAACTTTATGTTATTTTGTAGCCACATCTTTAAACGTCTTATGTTATGAACATTTTCCCATAGCATTAAGCATTCTTTCAAAGCATTGGTAAGGACTGCGTAGTAGTCCGTGATTAAAGCAATCTCCCCCTGCTTAACATTTAGGTTGTTTCCAACCCATGGCTTCTTGTTTTTCTTTAACAGACCAGCCCACACAAAGTTCATCTCACTGTGTTCGCATGGGGGGAGACTCTGCCCCCCGATACGACCCATTGTATGACTTATCTCGGAGGAGGATGAGTAAGACAATGACTTTCAACGTTTTATCAGCAAGTTTTATTATAGAAAGAACCCTCCTCTTTTTCTGCCCCAACCCCTGTGCCAAACAGCCTCCCAGTTTTACCAACTATATGTTCATTTGGTTACCGTGTTGGTTTCTCTATTGGATGTAAACGCAATAAATGGGGGTGGCCGCTGGGGACCATCTGGGAGCCAACACCTCCAGGACCCAAGCACACTCACCCTCCCGCTGGATGGCCTAAAACAGCAGAGATGCCAGAGTCCAGCAGACACCTTCAACTCCTCCCTAGAACGAATGGATCTCCCCCCAGCAGACCACCAACACGCATCAGAAAATTCAACCCCAGCAAACCAATTCCGCATCTGTTAGAAATAGGGCAAAGAGAGGAACGTTCCCCGAATCTGGTGTGCGTTCACTATTGGAACTTGAGTGTCAGGCAGAACAAAGTGGTGGAGCCCGGAAGCTGGGCTCACACTGTGACTGGCTGTGTGATCCTGGGCAAGTGGCTTCCCTTCTCTGAGCCTCAGTTTCAACATCTGCGAAGTGAAAGGTTTGAATTAGATGATCTTTCCTGCTCTGAATGAGGTCCGTGGGCCTGCCCAATGTTGTCAATGAACAGTAACGAAGATCATGATGCAAACTGATAAGTACAGCCGCCGACCAACAGCTGCTGCCTGGAGGCAAGTGAGCAGAAACACGCACAGTAAGGATCTCACATCGATGTCCCCTCATGTCCTCACAGGTCAAGATAAAGAAGAACACATCCAATAGCTCTCTGATGGGGGGTAGGCACAAGATTCTGACTTAGTCTAAGAAAAAAATCATCTACCTTGCATCCCATAAGCCTAGCTTCTCATATTAAGATGAATGTGCTTGTCACACTTAAAAAAAAAAAATTAAGTGACTGATGCGTAACAACCCAGCAAAATACAGGAGTCAGAACGAGAGCAAGTCATTGCGACGCCAACTCCAAAGGGGAGGTTTCTGTCTTTATTTCCTAACTGGCAATGACAAGCTTTTCACAAAACCCAGGCAAGCTGCAAGTCACTGATAAAGGGGAGAGTGAGCCCTGCCACTTGAACAGAGATGAGCCCAGATAAGAAAGGCCACTTGAGTGACCTCTAGGACCCACGAAGGCTTCACTGGTCTTAGGTGATGCCTGGCCAGGATGAGGGAGGGATGTGCTGGGGGAGGCTGCTGATGCTGCAGGTGGGTCAACACCGGACTCAAATTCAAATAGTAGGAAAAATCAGCAGTCTCTAGATTATAACCAGCTCATTGGCCTCTGGGTAGGAGCTTTCTCGGGGCTCAGAACTCCCCCAGATGGGCAGGGATGTCCTTCCAGCCCAGGCGGCTACCTCTGCTTGAACCTGCCTGCACCTGCTGCATGCCCCTCCTGCCCCCCAAATCATCAGCTCTGCACGTTCTAACAGGTTCTGGTCTCTCTCCTCCTCTCGCCTGCCTTCTCCCTCCCCACCCCACCCCCGCCTCCCAAGTCACATCAGCCTTGAGGGAGGCAGGAGGCTGGGAGAAGAGTTCCAGGTTCCAGATGAGGAAGGTGATGCTCAAAGGAGATAAGATCAGCCCAAGGTCACAAAGGTCGTGCCGAGAATCCAATCCATTCTCAGAAGTCTGAGTCAGTTTTTTTCCTACTGTCACGTCTGCACACCAGGTCCTGCCGATGCTGGCTCTGAAACATCTGCCCTCACCCCACTCACACCGGTACACACACACAGAGAACTCTGTCCAGCTTCCTGCCACTCTACTGCGCCACTGAGCCTCTAGTCCCCTCCCAGTGAGGCCACTGCCATCGCCTGCTCTACCGGCAGCAGGCGGCACGCTGGCCTGCTAAGAGCTGGGCAGAGCTGGGATCCAGCATTTTCTAGCTGTGCAGCTTACTTAACCTCATTGCACCTGAGTATCCTCATCTGTAAAAAGGGGACAAAAACAGACCCTGCCTCACAGGGTCATTTAAAAGAAACACAGCCCATAAAGCTTGCCCTGGACCGGCCTGGTAAGGGCGGATACACCCTCAGGCCTCCTCACGGCCCACCCTGCTCCAAGGCTCCACATACCTCTCCCCAGTTCAAAATCCTCCCATGTTGAAAACACATGTCCACACAAAAACCTGCACACCAATGTTCACAGAAGCATTATTCGTGAACTCATGAAAGGAGAAATAAAACATGGTATATCCCTACGATGGAATATTATTTGGTCATAAGAAGGAATGAAGTGTTGATATATGCTCCAATAAGGATGGACCTAGAAAACGTTATGCTAAGTGAAATAAACCAGATACAAGAGCACAGACATCGCATGATTCCACTTATGAAATTCACAGAACAGACAAATTCTTAGAAACAGAAAGCAAATTGGTGGTTGCCAGAGCTGGAGGGAGGGGAAATCAGTGGTGACTGCTAACAGGTGTAGGGTTTCTTTTTGGAGTAATAAAAATATTCTGGAACTAGATAATGGTGATGGTTGCAGACCTCTGAATAAACTAAAAACACCTGAACTGTACACTTAAAAAAGAGTGAATATTATGGTATGTAAATTGTATCTCGATAAAGCTGTTATTTTTCAGTTGCCTTAAAAAATATAACAAAATAATGAAATGATTAATATTTAAAATCTGAAAAGAAAATCCTCCCATAATGCCTCATTGTCTACAAGACAGAGTCTAACTCATGCACTCAGCCGAGACCTTCCAGTCAGGCCCTACCCTACCTTGCCACCAACACTCTGAATTTGCCAGGCGTGACCCCTCACTGCACTTGGAATGAGTCTTCGCCATTGCGGCCCTTGGCGCCCAACATTCACCTCAAACAGAAACCAAGGTGACTCGCTTGGCCTTAGTTCTGTCTCAACTCCCGGCTGTTCCCGTGCAGCCTGCACTGTCTGTGACTTGAAACTGTCTCCAGCTAGCCCATTTTCTCTCTCCAACTAAACCGGAAGCTCCTCAAGGAAAGAGACCTGGACCGGCCTGTTTTCCTCCTCTTCTGTCCCCACCCCTCCGGCCACGGTTGTGTCCATATCGACAGCAGGATCCCCATGGCTTCCTGTGTGCTAAATCCTTGATAACTCCATGTTCTTAATCCTGACCTAAGCGCTCTTCAAAGGGTACCATCAGGCTGATTGACAGGTGGGGAAACAAAGGCAGGTGGTGGGGGAGGGGGAGGCAGGAAGAGGGGAGAACCAGATCAAGGTCACAATGCAAGGGGCAGAGCTGGGATTTGAACTCAGCTTTCTCTTCCCACTGTGCTGGCACCTGCTGCCACTGAGATGTAATCAGGAAGGTCCAGATACCCAGTAGGTGCTCAGTAATGTTTCATTCTGCCAATGTCCATCCAACCATCACATATTTTGAGTTTAAAGCTAGATATTGAAGAGCAGGCACCCCTAAAATGAGCTCTAAAAATGAAACAAATACATCTGATTCTCTTGGCAGTCGGTAACATACAACTAGGCCAGGCTGGTTTCTGGCTGCACCTAGAATTTTTCTAGAGCCCACCAGACAAGTGCAGATTGCAGTACAAATCACAGTGACTTGACATTTTCCTAGAGCATAAAAAAAAAAATTAATGAATTTTTTAAAAAGATCGCACAAAACAGGTTTTACGTGAGTCACACACGGTCAAAAAGCGGTCTGAGGCAGCCACCACACAGCCCAGTTGGTAATTCTGCAAATGCAAATATTAAATTTAAAATCTGTTTTTAAAAAACGATAACACCCAGTGGCGGTGTGGGCGTAATGAAACAGACACTCTCATACATTCTAATGGCAATGTAAACAAGGCACCCTTTTTGGAAAGTCATTTGGCAAGTGGTGTCACAGATTATAAAGACGCCTGGAAATTAATCTAGAAGAAACAATTTCTGTTTCACAGAAAATGCTATATGCACGAAGATATTCATCCCTGTACTACTAATAATAGTGAAAAATTGGTTGCTGTTTAAATCTCTAAATAGGAAAAAGGTTAAGTGAATTACAGAACATCCACTCATGCAGTATCCTGTAGCTATTAAAAATTATGGTTATATCATCCACGTATCACCATGGAAAAAATGTTTTCTTCATTTAGTCTTTTAGCATTCAAGAATCTGAAACTGTCCGTGCTCTGTGATCACAATCATTTTAAATAAGAAGCCACCTGGAATAAATCGTAGCTCTAACTACTTTAAAATTATAATAGTTCTGTGATGAGGGGGTGTATATGGCTATTTTTTTTCTCCTTTCTCCAGTTTCTAAATTTCTTTTAATACTGTTATATCATTCTTATATAATTAGGAAAAAAATAAATTTAAAAAAAAAAAAGACCAACTCATTTAGAAGGCTGCTGGGTCCTGCATTATCACTGCAGCCTGCCTGCCCCAAAATAAAGCAGCCACTTGAAATGCGACTTTGGCTGGTCACTCTTCCATTTAGCAAAACAGGGCAAATCCTCCCCAAAAATGCCACAGCAAAGTGACACCCAACCCACGCCCATCACAGTCACAAATCAGCATTTCCAATTAAAATAACCACGGCCAAGAAAGTCCCTGGTAACCAGGTGTGGAAAATGACAAGTTGATGAGTTGGGGTGATGGACTGAGAATTATTGTTTTAATTTTTTTACTGGTCACAGTCCAGTGCTTGGCACAAAGTAGGCCCTCGATAAATATTTGAGGCAGAAATGGTTTAAATGGGAAAATGCACTCATTCACCCACCCTCTCTGAGCGCCAGGGCCCAATGCACCGTGCACATCCCTCCAGGCCTGCAGGCACTGCTCCCTGAGGTCTGGCAGTGAGCACCTCCAGCAGAAAGGAAACCGGTACTTTTGTTACCAACATGAGAACAAAACAGTAAGAACACTTAGACGTCAGTGTGAGAGTCAAGGTTAAGCGGGAAAGAGAACTCAAGTTTACTGTCTCTGCACCACCGACTCTTCTGGGGCCCTGTGGGCATGATTTCATAAATTCCTAACACCCTGACCCAAGCCAAAGTTTGAACCCTGCTTCCTCAATTCATTCACTGTGTGACCTCAGGCTGGTTGCTTAACCTCTCTATCTCATTTCCCTCTCCTGTAAAACGAAGACAAGAAGAAAACCACCTCATTAGGTGGTCGTGAGGATTCACTCCATGGAAACACAAAAAGCTCGGAGCGCGGTGCCTGGCTCATAGAAAGCAGTCAATCAGTGTCAGTTAATCATTAATAGCATGATTCCGCTTTGCAGACGAGAAAAACTAGGCCTCAGAGAGGTTCTGTAATATCCCAAGATCACATAGCTAGTAAGAGGCAGGGCCAGGATTCAAAACTCAAGTCCAAAGGACTTCAAAATCTGTGCTCTTTTTACTAGAGCAAGCTAACCACACACACACACACACACACACACACACACACAAGGATTACCATGATCCCCCCAAACACACACACACACACACACACACACTTAGGGCTGTCGTGGCAAAAGGTAAAAATATTATGAGATCAGAAGTAACACAGGACTGAAAGGCTAAACCAGGGTTCTACTTGATTGTAACTTGGGGAGGATACCAGCTCCGTGTCAGGGTTGTTTTTTCAACTCATCCATTGACAATCATCTTTTTGAGGCAGGCTCTGTCCCAGGCATGAGGCATGGAGCAGAGGACCAGACAGATAAAGGGATAGGATTCCCCTACCTCCTGAAGCTCATATTCCAGGGGTTGGGGACACAGAAACAGTAAACTAATAAGACAGCTGCAGGTGGTGGTAAGGACAGAGGAAATGAAGCAGAATCATGGGATAGAGGGGTCCGGGAGAGGGCAAGGTAGGGCCTGAGAAGGAGCCAGGAGGACGTGGGGGAGGACGCCGCAGCAAGTGTCCCTGAGGGAGGGAGCAGGAGAGTGCCAGTGTCACCTGACTGAGGCGGTAAAAAGGGGTGGTGGACGGTGAGGTGGGAGGGGAGGGTGGGATCTCATCACCCAGATCCGAGGTTCAGCATCCTGCAGGCCACCATCCGGGTTTATATTAAGTGCAACATGAAGGCCCCGAGGGTTTAAGCAGTGGAATAACACGACTTTGTGGGACGAGAAGAGTCTCTGCATGAAAGTCAAAGAGGCTAGCGCATGGCTGGCACTCAATAAAGGGTTTTTTCCCCTGGTGTCCTTCTCCTTGTACCACTAACCCCACACAACTCTGGACCATCGTGCTCCCTTTCTGGGCCTCTGTTTCCAAAAAAAGGTTTGGTCTCAGTGGTTCTCAACCCTGGCTACAGATCAATATCATGTGAGTTCAGAAAAATAAAAATAAAACAACAATGCTGGGGATGGTGTGTACCCACCCACCCAGAGATTCAAATCCCACCAGTCAGGATTGTGGGCCTCCAATCAGCATTTTCTAAAAGCTCCCCCCAGGTGCAGCCACGGTTGAGAAGAGCCCACCTAAAGGGGCTTCAAAGGCCTTCTCCCCCTCGGGGATGTGAGTCCTACCCAGGAGAGGTGCCCCAAGACAGAAGGCACTGCCTTTTGAGACAGCGAGTTCTTCCTCGCTGAAGACAGTCAAGCAAAAACCACTTTCTCAGAGATGAAACTCAAGAATCAGACACCCTTAAAACATTGCTTCCAAAAGAGATTTTTGTGGTTTTATGATTTGCTGGGTGACCCTCCAGTGGGGAAGTCTTAGGACTCAGTGTCCTCAACTGTAACCAGAGAGCACAAATAAACAGCACGTCCGCCGCCCTTGCCTTTCTTGTGACCATAGCAGACATCACTAATTGATCCCAGCACCCTCTCCTGCTGAGCTAGGCAATCCCAAGTGGTCTGATGATCCCCTCTATGCAGTGCCCAGCGGCCACTATCCATCACTCGAAGATGGACACAAACTGGAACCTATTTGTCTTCCCTAATCTCCCAAAGGTCCCTTCTCACTCTGACATTCTTTGTATATGTATATGTATGTGTATATGTATGTATGTACATATACATATACATATGTATATGTAAAATGCAGAACTGTAATATAAACTGCCGGATGATGACATAGGAGAAAACATAGATGACCTCGAGTAAGATGATGCCTTTTTAGATACAACACTGAAGACACAATCCATGAAAGAAATCATGATAATCTGGACTTTAAAATTAAAACTTCTGCTCTGCAAAAGACATTATCAACAGAATGAGAAGACAAGCCACAGACTGGGAGAAAATATTTGCAAAAGACACATCTGATTAAGGACTGTTATCCAAAATAGACAAAGATCTCTTAAAACTCAACAATAAGAAAACAAATAATCTGATTAAAAAATAGGTCAAAGACCCTAACAGACACCTTTTTATCTTCTTACTAGCAATGATTAACCACCACGTTGCATGGCAATGAGCTCAACTCATTCGAGGCCCCTCAGACCATGAGATCACATGTTCCATCGCTGAGGGCGGGTTTTGCTTTATTTCCTGAATCTCAGACTCTTTGTCCGCCCCAGGTGACATCCGCAGGCAGCTGCACCCCAAACATTTACTGAACAGGGCCTGAGATGGACGCACGATTAGATCAGAGCCAACCAGCCCTTTTCCTGGAAAATCTCAGCAACGCAAGCGCCCTGTGCCATCACTGATAGTTGAAACAATGATAATGAAAGCAGTTGGCATTTATGGGGCACTTTCTGTATGCCAGGCACCACGCTGGGGGCCTCAAAGACATTTTCTCATGGAATCTTGGTCACAGTCCTTAGGGGTTTATTATCCCCATTTGGCACACGAGAAAATTCATCATCGGGGATGGACCCTGAGGGTATCACGCTAAGTGACATAAGCCAGTTGAAGAAAGTCAAATACCCTATGATCTCACTCATAAAAAGAAGACAAAAACAACAACAAACAATCACATAGAGACAGAGATTGGATTGGTGGTTACCTGAGGGGAAGGGGGGAGGGAGGAAGGCAAAAGAGGTGACACGGCACATGTGTGTGGTGATATCTGGTAATTAGTCTTTGGGTGGTGAACACGCTGTAGTCGACACAGAAATCGAAATACAATGATGTACACCTGAAATTTATATAATGTTATAAACCAACATTACGCAATACAAAAATAAATAAATAAAAAATAAAAAGATGGGACCAAGATAAATGTCCAGAAAAAAAGGGTACTGATTGAAAACCAAGTAATACATCCATAAAAAAAAGAAAAGAAAATTCAGGCTTTAAAAGCTACTAAACTGCTGTTGATCACAGAGCAGTAGAAGCGAGATTACAGAGCAGCCACATCCTTGACTCTGGGCAAGGGCCTTCGCCTCCCTGTGTCTCATGCCTGAAATGTACACGATCATTGGAAAAGTGAAATGAGAGAGCAGCGCACAGGGTGGACATCTCGGGATAACTCGCTGGAATCTGGGTAAAAAAAACCAGAGCCCCTAGATGGCCATATGTCCTAACCAGGTCTGACCAACACTGAGCCAGAGGCCCTTTTTTAGCTTCCCAGAGTGATCTATTCCTGAAAGGCAGTGTGAACACCAAGCTTTCAGAAAACCAACCCTCCTCGCCCCGGGGTTGGCACCACCGTGTCAGTGGGTTTCCTGGGTTTCTCCTCCTGCTTCACTCCTGCTGGTCTCCCCAGCTCTGAAGGCACCATCTCTAGGTTTATGCCCTGGGGCCTCTAAACACTGGAAAAGCTGAAAATTGCTCCAGGGAGCTGGTGGGAGCGGGAACTTGGCAGTGAATCTCTTTGTAATGGGATCTCCCTCTGATCGGGTCTGTCTCCCGTGTGGAACTTGGCACATGTGGCCACATGGCTCCTAATAAACATAGCCTTTCCCTCAACCTCACAGCCCCTGCAACAGAGCTTAGCACCACACATATCAGATTAACACTGGCTTCCTTTCCCACCCCAGGAGGGTGGGAAACGTGTCAGTTATTTCCATTTTGTGGAGAAGGAAACTGAGGCTGGGAACACAGGGAGAAATGTGGCACAGGAATGGACACCCGGGTGCTGAGAGTCAGAGCACAATGCTTACTCTATCACAGCATCCCTAGAAAGTTCTCCCTGAGCAAGCAGGGAGTCGGATGTGAAGCCTCCTTTGAGACCCAGCAACCTGGATATCTGTGACATCTGTCAATGCTCCTGCTGGGTGGACCTACTGTCTCACTGGGAGGAGGTGGGCTACCAACAGGCTCCCGTGGGAACGGAAGGACAGCCACAGGCACTCTACACCATTACATCAAAACAGACATGGCCCAAAGCGATGCTTCTCGACCAGGGCGCTTTCCCGCTCAGGGGACAACTGACAATATCTGGAGACATTGTCAGTTGTCACAAAGTTGGGGGGGGTAGCAGGTGCTTCTGGCATCTAGTGAGCACAGGCCAGGGATGCTGCTACACATCTTATAGCGCTCAGGACAGTCCCCAAAATTGTGACTCATCAGGCCCCAAATGTCAACTGCAGTGAAGTTGAGAAATGCTGGTCTAAAGGAAAAGAAGTCCTCCCCACTCACCCCAACCACACTGTCAGACAGCTGCAGGGCCGAAATGCCACCTTCCAGGGGACAGCTCGGGCTAAGTGCTGCGTGTGCATCTTCCAGAAGAAATCAAAAGACTGGTAAGATAGAGGCTGAGGGTCTGAGTCTTACCCCCACTCAACATGTCATCTTTTTTTTTTTTTATGTGTATTGATGTTTAAAATGTACTGAAAAATTCTTTGTGATACATACCTTATTTTACTTACTTCCTATAACAACCCTAGAGCCAAGTCATATTATCATCACATTTTATAGTTGAGAAAACTGAGGCTCAGAGAGGTTGAGCAACATTGGTCAAGAAACTTCCACCCAGGCGACTAGCTCCAGAGCCCGTGTTTAATCACTGCACTAGACTGTCTCTCAGTCCCATGAATAAGCCCAGAGTGAGACTATCAACCTAGTGACTTCACGCTGTCTCATGTCCACTATCATAAGGATGGACGCCCCACCCACATCCTTATGGGGGGCCCCAGTAGCCACATACAATGAAGCTAAATTGGAGGTTATTATTGATTTTAGAGAAGCCCACATCTGAGCTATGAAAATAATTTCAGTATCAGGTCTAAACTGTAATGAGAAGGCAGGATCAGGGAATAAGGGAAAAGGCGGTATCAGGTAGAGTAGTGTGCAGGGTGAGATGAGCTTGAGGAATAGGGTGAGATATGAAGTCAGAAGATGGGCATTTGATGATGAGGGCAAGCTCTATGTAGCAGGAACTTAAGAGAGACGAGCTAGACTGGAAAGTACTAGATCTAAAAGATATGGTTAGTGCTTGTTCAATAATTCCTGCCTGAAGTAAGGATTCGATGGAATAGGATGGCCTCACCAGTAGGGAGAAAAGGCAAGTAGGATTATTACTCTCCTCCAGGAAAGCATGGCTTCGGTGGATTGTATGTGATCTCTCTATCTTGAGATCTCCTGCTTTAGCTTAATTAACATTATCCTCTTTTAGGGACAGTTATGATTCAAAGTGAGTATAGGACAACATCTTCAGATGTGCCAACCTGTCGCCTGAAATAAGAGCTCTCGCCCCCACATCCCCTACAATTTGTCTTCACACAGTAGGATTTGGTGACCACTCTAGACAAGAGTACTCCCGGACACCAAGGCTGGCAGAAGTTGTTGGAACACCTTCAGAGCAGTCTCCTTGAAGCTTGAGTGCATGGCAACCACAGCCCCAAAGTCAGGAGGTGTTGTGTTAATAAAGAGGGGTGAATTGGGAAAAATATTTAAGCCACAATCTGGATTAGGTGCCTTACACACCTTCCCTCATTTAATCCTAATAAGGCAATTATTAGCCATTTTCCAGATGACACAACAGGTTCCAAGAGGCTTAAGTACCTGGGCAGATGGCAGGGTCATGTGGCTGTAAGAGAAGAGCATGGATTTGGATCCAAGGCCCATGCCCTTTTCCATGCTCCTCTTCTTACAGGACACCCTGAAGTCACGTCATCCATGGCCAATTTCAAGCCTAGAAAATCCAAATTCATTCACAATAGGAAGGCCAAGACCCCAACAAGATGGCATCATGTCATTCATTTGACGAGGGCCAAGGCCCCAAGGTTTCAGACAGCCTTCACCACGTATGGCTCCAAGATCTAAAATTCATGGCAAAGACACGCTTATCTTCTGTGGCTTTGGGAAGCATTTACGCCTGCCATCTGATGGTTCTGAATGGCAAGTGTCAATGTGCCACCCATCCCACAGGAAGATAGCCCTCCCAGCTGTGAGAACGGCCCTCAAGCCCAGCTGTCCTCCCAGAAGACTCACACACGACCTGGCCCATGTAGGCAATCCTGCCCAGGTCCCCCTTGTGTCCCCAAGGAGGCCCACAACTAGCTGGTTGAGGTTCTGGCACAGTATGTGGCCATGGACCAGATTATAACTCTCTGGGTCTCAGTTTCCCTCCCTGTACCTACATCATAGGATTACATGAATTAACACATACAAACTGCGGACAACGGTTCATGATAAATATTCAACCCACGGTAGCTGCTATTATTTCTACTTTCTCAATTTATCCTAAGACAATCATCAGAGACGTGTTCAGAGAACTAATCACCAAGTCATCTGAATAGTGATCATCATGGCAAAAAATTTTGGAAACCAGCTGGAAGAGTAAATCATAAGATGAATAAGATAAGGTACCTCCATATAATGCAACAACATGCAACTAAAAGTTATACAAGAGAAGAATATTTACTGGCAAGGGAAAACGTGCGCAACATGTTGTCACTACTTCACAGACTGCCCCTGAAAATTGCAGAGAAGAGTGAACTCACACGCCCGGAGGGTCTGTGAGGTAGAGATTTCTTTGTTGTCTCCTGGATTTGCTGAAAAAATTCTGGACGCAAATTTGGTATCTAATCTATCAAGTGTCCATGTTTGTTTGTTTGTTTTCAAAAAGCATTTCAAAAGACTTTCCATTGAGTAACACTGATCCTCCAGGAAGAAGCCTCATGTTTATGCTGTGGCTTCCTGGGGTATCCCTAGGGATGCATCTACCCCAATGGTTAAAAAAGAAAAAAATTAGGTAAAACGTGTAAGTTACAAAGCATATGTAGGCGGTAATCCTATTTTGGTATAAATAGATGCATAAAAAACAGACAAAGATCACCCATCAAAATGGTACCAGGAGCTAATTTGGGGAAAGTAGAGATTACAGGTAATTTTGCTTTCTTATTTATCTATTTTTTCAAATTTTTATATTTAAAAAAAAAAAAAAAAAAACCTGAACTGACTCCTACGGGAATCGAATCAGCCTCGGGATGAGGATCTTCCAGCCAATGGGGCTAACAGCCCCCAGATGGGGGAACAGCATGAGTCCTGTGCAGATCAGCACGCGTAGGGGGAGCGCAGCAGGACCTGACGGTGAAAAAGTCTGGGCTGTGAGGCTGAGTCCCCCACTACTCACCAGATGGGTGTCGACCCCTCAGAGCCCAGCTCCCCAGGGGTGGTCCTAAGTTCTCATTCAAAGTACACAACACAGTAGGCAGTAAGTGTTCGCTCTCTATCAAATCCACTTACCCAAGAACAAAAGGCAAGGCCAACAGCTTGTCCCCCTGGGCCGGTCCCCCTGGAGTTTCCAGAAGGGCAGCTACTTAAGGGCAGACTTCCTCAGCCTTCAGTCAACCCATTCTCTGCCTAAGGGACCTCTCTAGAAGCTGGTCCTGCCTGCACCAGCCCCTGCATGACGGTTTTCAGCTACATATGGGAGCAATGATGATGCATAACTGGGGACTTGACACTGGTTTTCCACTGTCTCTGGAAACAGAACCCACTTCCACCCCCCACCCAGCACCTTCTACCACTCCATTCCCTATAATAGTGGCTTCCAGTTGTTTTGGCAATGCCTGAAGTCATGAGAAGAAATTCATTTTATATGCAATTCAGTACACACATACACACACACACATATCCAAGTTTCATGACACAATACTTAACCTTTCTACATACAGTAAACTCTGATATTTTCTATTCTATCATTTTTTTCATGCTAGCCATAACTCACTAAATTGATTTTATGACCCACAGTTTTAAATACATTGCTTTACAGCATGGAAGTCTATGATTTGGTTTTCCAAACTGCACTTTAAAAGCACATTTTCTGCAACATATTAGGTGGAACCATATACAATTGCCAATATTCAAAGGACCAAAAACAGTAATTTCATATGGTTCAACCTAATAATTACGTATGAACCAAACCAGGGGACTCAACTGCCCAATTGGCCTCTTGTAAGCTAATTCTAAATTTGAGTAGTTTTTAAAACTGGGCTATGCTATGAATGTACATTATTTTGTGAAAAGGCAGATGACACCTGAATTGCACAAGTCACTTAGAGACAGTCTGAGCCACATCTTAAGCGGGAATAACAATGAGAAACTCACAGAGATGCTGTAAGGATTGAATGAGCTCATAGACACTGGAAGGCCTTGTAAACTATAAGGGAAAAATAATTTTTGAATTTTCTTAAGTAGTAAATCATGCCAGTGTCCCAGCCAAATAAGATGACAAAACAACAACCAACATCTCTTGAAGGTTTATATCATGCTAAGAACTTGTCATGCAGATCGATTTAGTCATCCACAACAACCCTATGAGGTAGGTATTCCTGTTGTCCCCATTTTCCAGATGAGAACAAGTGAGGCTCTGAGCATTAGAGTTGTTGGCCCGAGGTCACACAGCTAGGAAGTGGAGGAGTTGAGTTTGTCTGACTCCAAAGCCAGTGCACTAAGCACTGGGGAGCAATCTCCCTGGAAACCCACAACAACCTCCTGGCAGGTCTCCATCTCCAGGCCTCAGAACAGGACCACCAGTGTGGTCCACTCTCAGAGGGGAAGGAAGACCCCTACGACACAAGGACATGCAAACACGGTGGCCCCTCAGGCAGCAGCAGGAAACACAGGAGCACCTTGCCGCCATGGAAACAGGTGGCACAGCCAGCCCAGACTCCCTCAGCCTCCCATCTCCTGCAATTAGAGCCAAGGATTATGTCTTTAAACTTCTAGTTGGTGGCATCAAATAAATCCTCTCGGCCCTACAGAGACAGGAGGCAGCCACAGCCAGAGCTGGCCAGGTCACAAGATAAAAAGAAATGCTCAAGCCAATGCAAGGAGAACCCTGTTTTTGTTGTTGTCGTTCTGTTTTTTGTGTGTGTGAGGAAGATCAGCCCTGAGCTAACATCCATGCTAATCCTCCTCTTTTTGCTGAGGAAGACCGGCTCTGAGCTAACATCTATTGCCAATCCTCCTCCTTTTTTTCTCTTTTTCTCCCCAAAGCCCCAGTAGATAGTTGTATGTCATAGCTGCACATCCTTCTAGTTGCTGTATGTGGGACGCCGCCTCAGCATGGCCAGAGAAGTGGTGCGTCCGTACGCGCCTGGGATCCGGACCCGGGCTGCCAGTAGCGGAGCGTGCACACTTAACTGTTAAGCCAGGGGGCCGGCCCCAGAACCCTGTTTTTTTAAGGGACCTAGTCAATATTCCTGGGCTTCTCTGGGGCTAGGACCACACTGGTCATTTAAACTTACATTAATTCAATTATATTCACTTGTCAAGGAGAAATATAATTTAAATTGTGCTATCAGGGAAGCCTACATTGCTCCACATTACACATTTTAATATATAGATATGTATGTACAATCCACTGTGGATTTAATCTCTTAAATCCAATTTAAAAGATTTTGTACACAATTCCGACAATTCATTATCATGCCCTAACTTTAAAATCTAACTCTTGAGTAAATGGAATATTTTGTAAGTTGTTCTTATATTTCTATATCCATTTACAAGAAATGTTAACATAACATGATCTCACTTAACTTACCCAACTACCCTGTGTGAGAGGTATTACCTTTTTTTTTTTTTTTTTGGTGAGGAAGATTAGCCCTGAGCTAACATCTGTTGCCAATCCTCCTCTTTTTGCTGAGGAAGACTGGCCCTGGGCTAACATCCATGCCCACCTTGCTCCACTTTATATGGGACACCGCCACAGCAGGGCTTGACAAGTGGTGCGTCAGTGCACACCCGGGATCCGAACCTCGGGCTGCCGCAGCAGAGAAAGCACACTTAACGGCTACACCACCAGGCTGGCCCCGGTGCTACTATTATTATTAGCATTTTAGAGACGTGAACACCAAGGATCAGAAACGTTAAGACACCTGCCCAAGATCACACAGCTAATTAGGTGGCAGAGCCAGGATTCTAACCAGGCAGGCTGGTTTTAAGTTCTACACTCTCTTTACCATCCAGGTGTCTTATTTATGCCTGTGTTCCCAAGGAACAAAGGCTACATCTAAAATAGCTGGAAAAAAATACATTTGCAACATAAATGAGAGCCAAAAGACTAACTTCCTTAACTTCCAAAGAGCCTGTACAAATAGATAACAAAAAGACCATCTTCTTTTTTTTTAATGGAGTTAACAAAAAAAGGGGGGAAGAAAGAAATGTAAATGTCCCATAAGGAAGGAAAAAAATGCTCACTTAACTCAAAATTAAAGATATAAATAAAAGTAGCAGGATACAATTTTTCACCTCTCAGACTGGCACATATTTAAAAATTGAACAATCCTCAATTCAACTGATGGTATGGAGCAACAGACACTCTCTGAACCTACTGGTGCAGGTAGAAACCTGGGCAATGTTTCTGAAGGACAACTTAACAAGAGCTATCGAATTTTTAAATGCCCGTACCCTCTACTCCAACAATCCTAAAATTAGAAATTTACCCTATGGCTATCCTTGTGACAGTTACAAGAAATATGCACCAAAAAACATTCTCTGGAGCATGATTTTGTGGAGGGGCGGGGGGGGGGGGGAGATAATAAAAACAACTAAAGTGTCCATTGATAGAGGAATAGTCAAATAAATTATGGTAAATTCACACATCAGAATATTAGGCAGTCATTTAAAAGAATGAGTTAGAGCTATAGGTACAGATACGAAATAATCTCCAAGATAACTACATAAATTAAAAGGCTAAGTAGAGAACAATGTATATAGAATGTTTTTTAATGTAACTTTTTAAAAAGATAAATATAGATACTTGTACACATTACATAGAAACATTTTTTTCCTGGAAGGAAACCAAGGATACCCACAGGGGCTATCTTTGAAGAGGACTGATACTTTTGTAAATGTTAGACAGTTTTAGATTGGAGGGTTTTTAACCTGGGCCTCATGGGCTATTTTAAAGAGTCTATGACAGCCCTGAAACTGGATACAAAATGGTAAATATGTGCATTTCCTTGGGGGAGAGGGTTCTTCCCTTTTATGTACTCTGTAAGAGTCTTTCCCTCCCCGTCTCCAGAAAGATTAAGAACCACTGATTATAGACTCCACATTGGTGCTAAGGTTTAATATTCACTCACTTATTTACTCAGAAGCCATGAAATAACACTGGGCTGGGGCCCCGCAGAGGCACCCAGAAAAACACCACCCCGTTCCTGCTCTGGAGAAGGAGATAGCTTGCGGCATAATAACGACATTGCCTGCTCTCTGCTTGAGCCTCAGAAATGGCAACAGGGTACAGCTTCCCTCTAACAGGAAGAAGGAAAAGTGGAACTGAAAATTATTTGCATGTTTAAAATTAGACCTTCTGTAGGAGCTGACACCACTTCGCTTTCAAAGTGCCCCCCATCCGCTGTCTCAGTACCACCACCCCTCACCCAGGCATTTTCATGCTGTGGAAATTCTGAGACAATAGGATGACCACAGCTCTCACTAATAAGGAAGTAATAACAAAATTCCTATAGCTCCCGTCCTCTGAGGGGTCACCAGAAAAGCCACTGGAAAGCCATACGAGGTGGTGGCGAAATTGCTGTGGGCTTCCCTGGTCTGAGACACCTGCGGCTTCTAGGGATCTCCACTAGGAGACTCTCCGCCCCTCTCATCACCACTCCTTCTCTGGCAAGCCCAGTGCCAGCTCTTTCTCTGGAAGCCACGGCGACATCAGATGCCTATAGCCTATGTCACGACTTGTGATTGGTTAGCTGGGCCTGATCTGAGGACTGTCTCACTCCCATGGCCTGTAAGAGTCACGAAGGCAGACTGCCTCTCTTACCCATCACCACGGCCTCCCCTCCGTGCCTGTCACACCTCTAGTAGTTCCCAAACTTAAGCAATTTATCACCTTTACAAGTTTGCCATAACCAGATCATCCTTACATAATTATTTACTCAATATTTTTCTTTATATCAACTTTTTACTACATTTATACCAACTGCAGTTAGCCTCACTCTACCTATAAAATCATGTGCTTGATACGCAACTCACAATTTTTTTACAAATACCCCCTAAAATAAATAATTCTTAACATTAAAAAAATGTTCTGTGACCGAGCTAAGTTCATCTTGCACACCCCCATGGTTATTCCGGACCACTCTGGGAGAAAAGCTCGATAAATATTTGTTAGATGAACTAATCCTCTCCCCCAATAACAGCAGCAGCCATAACTAGCAATTGAGTTGTGCACTGGATTTTATATAGCAGTTCCTCTTCTATTTCATTTTATCCTCTCAACCACCCAGTGAAGCAGGAAGTATTAGTCCCATTTTCCAGACAAGGAAATGAGGAGTCACAGAGGTTAAGTGACTTGTCCAAGTTTATGCAGCTCCTAAGGGGCAGAGTGAGGACCCGAACCCAGGTCTTTCCACTCCAGACCCAATTCTGTCTCCACTACGGCAGGCTCGCCTGTAAACTCAGGCTCCCAAAGAAACACGAGCAAGAAAGATGGCACCCGGGTTGTCTATGTCCCACATGGAGCAGATCCTATGGGGTGTAGGACGCCGAGAACCCAAAATAACTCCCTGCCCCATCAGAGCTCAGGCTCTACAAGCCTGTCCTTTGCCACAAAAGTCTGTCGCCTCATCGCTTAGTTGCACACTGAAGACCTTCTCTAACACACATTACTTCTTAGCGTGCAGGACAGTAAACTGGGGCAGTGAAGACCTCAGACCTGGCTCTCCCACATACTAGTTATGTATCTTCGCTAAGTTCTGAGGCTCACTTTTCCCTCAGATAAAAGGGGAACATGAGCAGCACCTATCTCTTAGTACTTCTGAAATGGTCAAATGAGATAATGCATTAAAACCCTTCGCACAGTGCCTGCCATGTATAATGTTACCTATTAATTATAATATTATCAGCAGCATGATGTTAGAAGCGAACTACACAGAAAATTGCCTCTTACCCTGCACTCAAAATAATTCCCTTGGCCAAGCAGTGAATGAACTAAGTAAGTAATTGCTGATGATGTGCTGGCTAAACCCCGGCCCGCAGTCACTCAGCAACTCTGCCTAGGCCTCAACCCCAAGGAAAAATTACTTTTAGGAGCTAAATAACCTCTTTGCTGACCAAAATTGCTCACTCGGGAGCCAGGATTCTCTCTGCTTAGGAAAGCTTGAGTATTCCGTGGTTATCTTTATCATGGAGCTAAACTCGAAGTCAACTCAAAGTCACAGTCTAACCATAAACCAATTTGCTCTGTTTTCTTAAACTGCCTGCAAACAAAACATAATCGTTTGGTTTTTCCGTTGTTGTTCTGAAGTAAAGCAAAAATATTTAAAGTCACTCGGATGAGAATTTAACAAGCACTTGAAAGAGGAGTCAAAATATTTTCTGTCCTCTGGATGAGCAGGTAGGTAAGCAGGCTAAAGGATTAGCTATTATAGATAATAAATACAAACAGTTATTATTCACCAGGAAACAAGAAAGCCAAGAAAAAGCAAATCCAAAACACTATAAGACCAACAAAACAGCGATCGGTCACCAGCTTTTTTTCATTTTAAAGCAGCCCACTAACAAGATGGTATCTTAAAGAATCTGTCAGGACTACATCATTTCTCAGGAGAAGGAGGCAAGGGAGATGAAAAATGCTTTGTCACATTTTCTAAAACATACACATAGACCAAAATTAGTGTGCAAAAAATGCTCCGAGAATGGGTGGAGTTGGACATGGCAATGAGCAAAGTCCTCATGTTGGAATCATCTCCAACAGTCCTTCCTGTCTTGGAGAAGGGGAATGAAACGCCAGGGTCAAAAACTGCTTTTCCGGTCCTACTAAGTACTGAGTCTTCAGCATCTCAGCATTCCAGCTTCCACACCCGTCCTCATTAATGCCCAAACCGAGCTGTCTTTTCCATGACTTGTCCATGTTTTAACCAGCTACAGTTGATTCCATTTTAAAACACACCCATACAGGAGCCAGCCCGGTGGCGCAAGTGGTTAAGTGCACGCGCTCCGCTGCGGCGGCCCGGGGTTGCACCGACGCACTGCTTGTCAAGCCATGCTGTGGCAGCGTCCCATATAAAGTAGAGGAAGATGGGCATGGATGTTCGCCCAGGGCCAGTCTTCCTCAGCAAAAAAGAAAAGAGGAGGATTAGCAGATGTTAGCTCAGGGCTGATCTTCCTCACAAAAAAAAAAAAAAAACACACACACCCACACACACTCCAAGCTTCACAAAAGCAGTCAAGTGTTAGGGAAGTAGTCAGATACCTTCACACACGTTTGTTAAATGCACGAACTTCAAAAATCTCAAATACGATTCAACTTTGAAAAACAATTTACACCCACAGTTTCAGGAGTACGCAGTGAAGTAGGACGCTGTCTATAGTTAAAAGTAAGAGGAAAGTGAAAACATGACCAAAAAAAAAAGCATCATGAAAATATTAGGCACAAGTAGGCAACGCACGGTCCAGTCCCTTGCGGGGTGATCTCAGCCCCACCACTGTCTTGTCTGGGCCTCAATACCCTCATCTGAAAAAACGAGAGGTTTGAGCTATCTTGGAAGTCTGCTCCAGCCAAAAATGCACTGATTCCCTGAAATATCCAATACCAAAATAAACTGTCAAATGTGGATTCTGAAAATGCTTTTTCAGAGAGCCTTTTAGATTTCCTATTTTATAACGTATCCAAAAACAAGAAATAAAGAGTCCTCGGGTTTCTACAGAACAAGTGAGAGAGGAAGGAAATATCTGAATAGGGGACAAGTATAGGGTGGCAATATGCTACTGAAATACGAGGAAGGATTGGGCAAGAAATAAATTTACCCAAGAAATTTTTCGCTGATTCAAAGCATAGCTAGCAACTCCCATGGCTGGTGCAAAAACATAAATAAAATAATGTAATAAAATATATATGTACCAAATTAAACCAGAAATAAATGAAGACCACGTATTTCTTCAGCACAAACTTTGGTACAAGAGATCTTCAATTACGAGGCAATTTTTTTTTTTAATCTCACAGACTGCTCTCCATGAATTTCCTCACAGAGAAGGGGAGAAGTCAGTCCACGCACACTGTACCTTAACGATAATCACATCTGGACACCCTTCAATGTTTACAAAGCTCCTTCAGGCATCGGCCAGTGGAAGCCCTTCAAACAATTCTACGGGGCAGGTGGTGGTACACCCATTCTACAAATGCTGTTCACTGAGGATGGAGGGGACTCAAGAGCAAGTCCAACCCTGAAGCCAGGCCTTAGAGCTAGTCTTCTGACACCCAACCCAGTAGTCTCTGCAGGAGGTCACACTGCCTTCCAGGCCCTCAGGAGAGCCTGTTCAAAGCCTGCTGAGGAAAACTGAGGGGACCTTAGAGGCCAGAGCCACCTTGGGTGCTGAGAGTTACCTCAGCCCGGGGGACCCAGCTCTCTCTTCTCGTCCTGCCTGCTGGCCTGCATTGCTGCCCCAAGGCTGCCATTTCTGCTCTCAGACAATCCTGTATTTGTGCTTGAAAAGTTTTCCCTGAAACCAGGTTCCATCCCCAGCCAACAACTCACTTCCCAGGTTTCACACATCATCTCCTGACAGCTGCTGTCTGTACAAAACAAGCAAGATTTTCATTGACAACATGCACAACAGAGGTATCGCCAGGGCACTTTACAGCGCGGGTTCAAGACCCTAGCAGGCTCCTGGAAGGCTGCGAGGACGAATCCGCTTGCTCAGCCCCGGTGGCAAGGGCTGGGTGATTGATTCTGCTCTTTCACTTCTCTTCCCTCAACTTCCCTATCTGTGAAATGGAAACATCGCCCAGCTGCCCGGCCTCACCGCCAAGAGGAATATCATTAAGGGGAACCGGCGCTTGCAGAAAGGTCGGTCACCAAAACGCCAAACACAGCATTATCCGAGAAGCGAAGCTAGAAAACCGGGCGGTGGGGGGAGCGCCGGCGCCCACAAAGCACGAATTAAACACCCGGGGAAGCCAGCAGCTTCTCTGGGAAGGTGACGGGCCCGCCTGCTGGGCCATCTTTTCCCGGGGCTGGGAACTTGCCCCAGAGCAGTGCCCTCGGCCCGGAGGCCCTGTGCCTCGCCCACCGCGCAGCCCTGCCCTTCGGCCCGGCCCCTCGGGCCCCTGCAGGCCGGGTCGGAGGTCGGCCAGGCCGGCTCCGCTCCGCGCCGCGAGCCCTCTGCAAACACGCCCCCTCCGGCCGCCTCGGGCGGGCGAGCGGGCCCACGCCGGCCAGACGGGACCAGCCCCGGGAAGCGCCGGGCCAGAGACGGCCTGGAGCCGCGCGGGGGCTTCCACGGGGACGCGATGGGCACCCCGGGACCCCGATCCCGCCGCCCTCCCTCCGGTCCTGGGCAGCCGGGGAAGGGGCTCGGTGGCGGGCGTGCGAGGCCGGCCGGGGTTCCCGCGAGCCCCCTCCAAGACGGGGGCTCCGAGGACTCGGGCCCCTCGCTACCGCCCCCGAGCCCGGCAGGCGGGGCACACCGGGCAGGTGCAGGGGATGCCAGTCCCGCCCCCACCCTCACGCCCCCCCCCCGCCCGGTGCCCCCGGCGGCTCACCTGGCCCAGGCGCAACAGCAGCAGCAGCGGCGGCAGCGCCCAGCGCAGCCCGGGCGAGCGCGGAGGGGGCCGCGCCTCCCGCGCCGCCGGCTTCATGCCCCGCGCGCCCTGGAACGTGCCCGGGACGCGCGAGCCGGGCCCCGCCGTGTGCCCGAGCCCGGGCGCCCTCGTCGCCGCCTCCAGCCGCCGCCTCCGCCTCCGCCTCCTCCAGCCCGTCCGCCTAGTCCCCGCTCCGCCCGCCCCGGGCTTCCCCGGGGACATGGCAGCGGCGGCGGCGGCGGCTGCCACACGGCGGAGCCTGGCGCGGCGGCCGCGGGGGGGACGCGTCCCCGGGCGCGCAGGGGCTTCGCGGGGCGGAGCAAGCGGCGCCCACCCCCCGCGCGCGGCGCCCTGATCCCGGCTCCGGCGGCCCCGGCGGCTCCCGCTGCCTCCTCCGCGCGTCATGCGGCTCGGGCTGCAGGGAGCCGCGGCGAGCGCTCAGCCCCCTCCCTTCCCCCTCCCCCTCTGAATATTCATCGCTTCCTCCCGCCCGGCCGGCCAGGCGGCTGCAGAGCGCCGCGGCCCCTCGCCGCCCTCCGCCGCAGCCCCCGCCCTCGCCGAGCCGGCCGGGAGGCGGGGAGGGGGCGGCGGCGCGCCCCGCGCGCGCCCTGGAGGCTCCCCTCCGGCGGGCAGAGGAAGCGCCCGCGCCTCGCCCGCCCTCTCCGCCCAGCCCTCCCACATTCCTGAGACTTGGGACCCAGGACGCGGCTCCGCTGTTCTTGCGCCGCGAGCCCGCGCGTCCCCCTCGGTGCAGCTGCCCAGCCGCGGCCTCGCTCCTTGGCCCGGGTTTGGGTCGCCAGATGTTGACCGATATTCCTGCCGAGGAGGGCACAGCCAGGATTGCATCTAGGCAGCAACCCAGCAAAGGCCTGATTGACCAGGCCGGTGGGTGGGCTCGGGGATGCATGAACTCCTAAATTGTAGGCGAGATGCTGTGTGTTGTGTTCTCCCCGCCTCCATCCCCGGGCCAAGGAGGCAGAGAGCCGGCAATGGAGCGGGTCCAGAGCTTAGGACTCCAGCTCCGGCAAACTGTAAACCTGCCTCTGCTAGTAGTACTAGCTGTGTGACCTCTGGAGAGGCATGTCACCTCTCTGGGCCTCCTTTCCTCATCTATGCAATGACTATAACACTAGTACCTGGCTAGAGAGACGTGACTGATGATTATATGAGATGATGGGTGGAAAAGTCTGTACGCACCGGGCCTAACATACAATGGGCCTCAATAAACATTAGCTCTTCTGGCCGCTTTCATCATATTGTCAAAGAAGTCCACGAACCCGAAAGGGGTTAAAGATTACCGCCAAGGTTACTACTATGCCCACGCACAGAGGAGGGGACGGAGGATCCGGGAGGCTAAGCCAGTTGCCCAACGAGAAGTAATGAGACACAGGGCCGGGCCCAAGGAGTGGTGGGGAGGGAGAGATGCATTCCAACCAGGAGGAGAGGTGACACCTGAGCTCGGCTTTGAAGGATGGGTTGAATTTCACCAGGCAGATGGGGGCGGGGGGGGGGGGGGGGGCAGCGTCTCAGGAAGTGGGAGCAACTTGGCAAAAAAACAGAAGGCAGGTGCTTCGGGCTTGGCCTTCTGAGAAGAGGGAATGAGAGGTTGTGGGGTTCATGTTTGAAGGAGACTTTGAATAATGAGTTTGGGCTGGATTCTATGTGCAGCAGAGTGCAAACCACCGGTGTTGCAGACCTCCAGGGTGCAAACCTCCAGGCACCCCTTGTACCTCAGTTTCCCCATCTGAGAGATGGAAACACACCCTCACTTAAAGGGTCTAAGAGGATCCTACCAGATCACACACACAGACAAGCTCAGAAGGTAAGGGGACCTCGTTGACTTACACACCTTGCCACCTTTTGTTTAAACATGCTGCAATTATCATAATTCACAGGGAATTCCGTTCCTCCGCACCTCCTCCGCTTCTTGGGGCAGAAAAAGGTAATTTGAAAGGCTTTTGGGTCCATGATGCCCAGAGGGAAGGAAGGCCTGACTTCCTGCAGTTGCTACCAGGTCTGCATGCTGCCCCGGATACTCGCAGACCCTACAGACCCCACAGATCCCTCCAGGCCTCCACAGCTTCATGGCTCGGGGCTGCAAATAACTCTGGGAACTTCAGCATGCACTTTTTCTCCTGGATGAAATGTGTGTCCGCACTGGAGTGTTGGTTGGAACCAGATTTCCCCATCACATGGTGATGAAAGAGAATAAACAGTCTTTTCTGTAAAGGGAGCAAAGACTTGAATAATAGCCTACCTGTTCAGTCATAAACAGATCACACTGGGTTAATGAACTACATGAGAAATGAAATTAAGCCAGAGCAGGTGTGGTGTAAACTCCCTGAGGGCAGGGATCCGGGCTTCCTCCCCCAGGTTGCCCTACAACACCTCACTCAGGGCCTTGCCCATGGCAGGAACTCAGTATTTGTGCAGCTGTGTGGTTGTATAAATGTATGGAGGGTTACCAGGATGTGAAAGGTCATTTTCACGCAAGGATAAATTAGGGAAGGATCATTCACTTTGCAAAAGGGTTTGAGACTAGATTCCAGTTTACAGGTCTCCTCCTCAGATGTCACTTCCCCTAGGACATCCCGGATCCCCAACCCTGAGTTGAGTGTGCTTCCCCTTCCAGGCGCTCTGAGCTCCCTGTGCTAAACTTATCTAACCACAATGTTGTACTTACCTGTTTATTTGACCATCTTCCTCACTGGACTCTTAGTAAGCCCCTTGAAGACGGGCCCTGCTGCTTGTTTATCATTGTATCCTCAGCACATAACAGTCACTCACACAACATTTATTTAGTTGAATTGAATGCATTCCTTTGACTAGCAAACCAAGGCATTAAATATGTCCCCGCTCTCACACACTCACGCATACACCCCACATTTTATTTACAAACAGCTTTTTGGGGATAAGTCCACTGTGCAAATTTCAAGGCACATTCTCTTTGACAATGGATAATGATATTTGACCTTTTAATCATGTCCACCTTCTAGCAAAAGCTATGGGGCCAGGTGCACAGAGAACAAAAGAACCAACCCAAAAAGTTGGAGTGGAGGGTTCCCGGATGAGTTCCAAAATTACCTGATAGGAATCACCCGGTGCCTCATTAGAACATAGATTCCCATGCCTTTCCATAGAGTGCAGAAGTCCTGGGAATCTGTATTTTTAACCAGTTCCCTGGGTAATTCTTACTGTCAAGCAGGATGGGAAAATGCTGTTTATCCTGTGACTGGCCTGCATTGTGTCCCTGATAATAATAAAGACCATTGATCAGGTACCTGCTAGGTACCAGGCACAACTCTAGGTATTTCATTATTTCTACTCCTTACAACAACCCTGTAAAATAGGTATCATTATCAATATTTAGAAACAATGAAACTGAGTCTCAGAGAGGTTTAGTTACTGACACAAGGTCACACAGCTTCAGAGTGGCAAAACCAGGATCTGAAACCGTATGTTTCTTGCCACTATGCCATGGAATCCCTCTCTTTGACGTTTGTGGATAAGTTAAGTGCTCTATGTGTTGGCTGTGCGGCTGTTATTATTACTTTTATTATTACTCTCCTGGGCCTCAGTTTCCCCAATTTTAAAATGGGAAGGACAGAGGGTACAAGGAACAGGGAACAGGCAAGGCAACCGGGTTTAATGACACGTCCACCATCCCACCAGGAGGGCAAGCCTGCTGGGCACCGGCCTGGAACCAGGTCATGAGGCCCGCAGGGAGTCCATTCAGCCTGGCAACCCTCAGTTTATTTTAAAAGCCACCATGAGCAAACCATTCCCCAAAGCCCTCTTAAGCAGAATGGAATGTTTCTTGGGAGTCTGATTAGCTAATGTTGCAGGCATGGCTGCCCTGAGACCTTCCTGCCTCACGGACTTGAACTGAATCAGAATGGAAAGGAAGACTTCTAGAAAGTTCTTTAAAAAAAAAAAAAAAAGGAGCACTTCATCTTTATAATAGTAACAGGATGTTTCCCGTGGACTAGTAACTGGCCTGTGGTTAGAACTCCATGTTTGTCCACCAGACCTCAGTTCCTCCCCAAACAGTGCCTGAATCACCTGCCCATGCACCAAGCCAGGGAGGGCCTTGGCAGTGCTCTTTTTGTTTCTGGCTTCAAGTACTCGCAACATTAAGCATTTTCCTAATTCTTTTCTCTCGGGTGTGGCTGTGGGTGTGCGCATGTGGGTTGAGATGGGAAGCAAAGTTTGACTTTGCAAGAAACAGTTGCATGTGACAGATTTTCAGTGCAGGAAAGAAAGCCACCTGAGGGTCTGCGAGCGCAGAAACGGAGCCCTTGATCTCAAGAGTCCCCACCCTTTCCCCAAGTCGAGGCACCCGCAGGGTGAGCCCGCTGGCTTCTGCGCTCCCAGCTGTTAGGGCCTGAGTCAGGTGCCAAGTGAGCCCAGGATCTTCATGTTCTGGCAGGACAGACCCAGGACCCAGGATCTTAGGGTACCTGGAAACACAGGGAGTGTGTGACAAGGAGACTTGGGGCCTAGGGGACAAGGGCTTTTGTCCAGGGCTTGAGAACGACTTCTGCACAAAGACCACAAGTGGCAGGCAGGGGGCAGGAAGCAGTCAAGCTTGCAGCAGAAACATCATCTCAGACAAAGAAAGGGCTGAGAGGTGTAAAGACGAAAAGAGCGAGAGTGAGCAGGAGGGCCCAGAGTCCCAGGGCTTCTCAGCAGCTGGTCCTTCCGGGCTCGTTAAAAACAAATTAATTTTTTTCAGGTTTGAAAAGAAATGTTCCTTTTTTTTTCAAGTTGGAAAAAAAATCTTAATCACATTGTGCTGGATGTATCGAACACCTGGGGCCCGGCAGTTAGAGTAAGAAATCAACTTGGAACAATGGTGCCATGTGAAATCCCGCTAGTCGGCAGAAAAATACCCTGCCATCTAAATAAGCAAATAAAAATCGTATATGGCAATTATGTTATATTATGTATAATATTATGTTAAATTATGTTAACATAATTAACATATGTTAATTACATACAATTAAATTATGTATATAAATGATGTATACATACATGGGTATGTATATATCATAGTAGGTAGATAGATGCCTGAGCATTGCTCATAGCAATAAAGTGTAGAGGGAGAAGCATGGACTCTGTAGTCAGCTGCCTGGGTTCAAATCCTGGTCCTGCCACTTATTACCTGTGTGATTTTGGACAAGTTACTTAAGTTCTTTGTGCCTCGATATCCTTATCTATAAATGAAGATGTTGATGATGATAATATCTACCTCATAGGATTGTTATAAATATTAAAATAGTTAAAGCACTGATAATATTGTCTGGGATAAAGTAAATACCATGTAAATGTTTGCCGTTATTAAAATATCTTTTCGGCAGATCTGAGGCAGAGTGGTGTAAAGAAAGAATATGTGGGGGCCGGCCCAGTGGCGTATTGGTTAAGTTCACACGCTCTGCTTTGGCAGCCCCGGGTTCATGGGTTCAGATCCTGGGCACAGGCCTACACACTGCTCATCAAGCCATGCTGTGGTGGCATCCCGTATACAAAATTAGAGGAAGGTGGGCACAGATGTTAGCTCAGGACTGATCTTCCTCAAGCAAAAAGAGGAAGACTGGCAATAGCTGTTAGCTCAGGGCCAATCTTCCTCATCGAAAAAAAAAAAAAGAATATGTGCTTTGGATCAGATAGTCCTAGGTTCAAATCCTATATTGCTATACAATTTTGGCCTCCATTTCCTCGCATAAGAAACGGGATGCTAGGGGCCAGCTCCGTGGCTTAGCAGTTAAGTGCGAGCACTCCGATACTGGTGGCCCAGGTTCGGATCCCAGGCGTGCACCAATGCACCACTTCTCCGGCCATGCTGAGGCCACGTCCCACATACAGCAACTAGAAGGATGTGCAACTATGACATACAACTATCTACTGGGGCTTTGGGGGGAAAAAAAAAAGGAGGAGGATTGGCAATAGATGTTAGCTCAGAGCCGGTCTTCCTCAGAAAAAAGAGGAGGATTAGCACGGATGTTAGCTCAGGGCTGATCTTCCTCACAAAAAAAATATATATATATATATATATATATATATATATATATATATATAAAATAAAGAACAGGATGCCAATTCATTGTTGTGAAGATGAAAGGAAATGACACGTGTGAGGTGCCTGGCACATATTCCCAGAGACCAAGTGGAAGAGGCATAGTAATTGATGGAAAGAGAAGGAGATTGGGAGTCAGAGCCCTGAGACTTCATTAACCAGGTGTCGGAGCATGGACAAGTCACTCCTCTTGGGCTGAGTTTCTTCTTTTGTAAAATGGGGGTTAGATTAGTGTATCAGTCAGGCTGTGCTGCGGTAACAAACGCTCCCCAAATCTCAGTGACTGAAAACAACAAACATGTATGTCCTGTGCTCACTACATGTCCTCGCTGGTCTGCCGAGGGCCAGGCTCCATGTCATCCTCACCCCAGGAGTCGTCTGCTGGAGCAGATAGTATGTGAAACATTACCAATTGCTGTGACAAAGAGGAAAGGAGCTTTGGAGAGTCTTGGACGGCCAATTCTATACTCTGTCCTGGAAGTGACACTAATCTCTTTTGCACACAGATCATCAGCCAGAACTAGTCATATGGCCCCACCCAACTGCCAGGGGGCCAGGAAGTACAATCAGAGCGAGAAATGTCTGGTGAACAGCCCTCATGACGGGCACAATTACAGAGCCTCAGAAATCTTGCTATTAAAACTGTGGTCCACTGACAAGCAGCTTGATGTCCCCTGGGAGCTTGTGAGAAATGCAGACTTTCTGGCCTCACCCCAGACCTACCGTGATGGTTAATTTTATGCATCAACTTGAGTGGGCCACAGGATGCCCAGATATATGGTTAAACATTCCTGGGTGTATCTCTAAGGATGCTTCCGGAAGAGATTCACATTTGAATTGGTAACTGAGTAAAGCAGATGGCCCTCCCCAATGTGGGTGGGCCTCATCCGATCTGCTGAGGGACTGAACAGAACAAAACGGCGGAGGAAGGTTGAATTCTCTCTCTGCCTGACTATTGGAGCTGGGACGACGATCTTCCCCTGCCGTGGCGCTCCTGGTTCTCAGCCCTTGAGACTTGGATTGGAATCTGCACCATTAGCTCACTGGCTCATTGAACTGCACCACCAGCTTTCCTGGGTCTCCAGCTTGCAGATGGCAGATCGTGGGGCTTCTCAGCCTCCGTAATTGCATGAGCCAATACCTTATTTTATTTATGTATATGACATATATACGTGTATCATCTCCTATTGGTTCTGTTTCTCTGGAGAACCCTGCCTAATACATCTGCTGAATCAGATTCTGCATTTTCACAAGATCCCCAGTAGATTCCTATAGACATTAAAGCTTGAGAAGTACTGGCCTAGTCTACTGGGTGGCAGGGCAGCACACTGCTTATGAGCCTGGCTCTCGGCCCTTATCAGTGCCTTTATCATCGGTTACCATGCCTATACCTGGGCCGCCTTATGACTCAGAATTACGGTTCTAGTAATTTCTAGTTAGAATTAGAGCTCAGGACTCTGCACTAGGAGGCACACAGGTGATCCAAATGCTCTTGGCTTCCTCCCACCACACTTTGAGAAAATACTCGCAAGTTTGTTGTGAGTCTCTGGGAATTTTCTTTCTGTGATACAAAAAGAATTTTAAAAGGCCTAGACTACCACACATAAGCAGAATATCCTTAAAGAGTTTCCTTTTACTTACTTAGAAACTATAATCCAAGCTGGGGAGAGGGTAAAAACCTAGGTAATAATATCTACTGCCATTATTGGCAGCTAAATGTGTACCAGGCTCTGTGCAAGCTACTTAATACACTTTATCTCATCTAATCCTTACCACAACCCCGTACCATAGGCTCTATCATGATCTCCATTTTATGGTTGGGAAACTACAGCAGGTTCAGTTTAAGGACCTTGCTCAAAGACACACAGGAGACAGAACCAAGGGGCAGACACAGATCTGCCTGAAGCCAAAGCTTGTGTCAACCACTACATGATTGCTTCCCAGGGCCGGCATCCTGACCTAAGAAGGTCCCTCTGCAGAATTATTCCCCACCCTAAGCATCTCCTACATTATTCTTTAACCTTTAGCCGCTTGCCAAGGACAGCATGGTACAGACACCCCAGAATTCCCTGTGTGTACACAGTAAATGAAAAAAGACAGGGACATATAGACAAATTCCTCATCTCACTTGATTCTTATTCATCTGCTACTGTCATTTTCCTCTGTCATCAACATTTTCATCAGGCATTTTTTTCAGCGCCTTGAGTCCACTCTATTGAAAGATGATGATGCTACTCTCAGAGTTCAGCATTCTGAGTTTCAAGGAATTGTAAAATGTAATGCACGACAAAGAACCTTGGAGGCCATCCAGTCCAACCTGCTCATTCTACAGATGAAGAAACTGAGGCTCAGAGATGTTAAGTGACTTGTGAATGGTAACACAGCTGGTCTAGATATCAGCAGTGCTTTAGCTATAAGGCTTCCATCCTGCAATCTTTCTTGACACTGATCCCTCCCCTCTGTGTGACTGGCAGGGAAGAAAATATGATCTCTCTCGTTCTGGGCCTCCACCCTTCTCAAATGACCCTCCATTAATTTCTGAGCTCTTAAGAAATGTCAGTACACTTGATTTAGCCAAGCCTTGACATTTGCAATCACCAAAGACATGCAGAACATGAAGCATTTTTGCCTTGAGCCTCTGGGCCCTGGAAAAGCAAGCTGGGCTGGGCTGATCCTGGGCCTGGTTGTGACTTGACCATAGTCCTAAGAAGAGAAACTCACCAGAGAGGAGGTGGTTCTAGACCAGCGGTGATTCCGGCATAGGTAAGGCTGCGCGGCAGGTGTCCTCAAGGTCTTGGCTTTTCCGGCAAAGCTAGATTTTCCTTACCCTGCTGACAATGACAGCCTGGAAACCTGTATGCCTGGAGCAAGACATCCACGTAGCAGAAGCATTAACCTAAACAAGGCAGAGCGGCGAAGGGATCCTGCCTGACTCCTTAACTCAACCTGGCATTTGTTACCTGGGAGGATCCCTGGCTCCGGGCCTCCTGGCCTTCTGCACCAACCCGAGGCAGGTGTGTTCTCTGCATGCCTGGACCATACCCAAATGGTAGCCAGCCAACTCAACCTTCCGCTCCCAGAGCTGGACGGGAGTTTAGAGGTCACGCATTCAACCCCTGGTTTTGATAAATAAACGAAGCCCAAGAGGAGGACAATGACTTGTCTAAAGCCATGGAGAAGTTTATAGGAAAAGTCAGAATGGGGACTGGGATGGTAGGTGGAATGTATAGAGAGGTATATATGCACGTGCATGCACACACACGTGCGCGCACACACACACACACACAATGTCATACCATTGTAAAGTTTACAAAGTTCTTTCACATACAGTTGAGGATGATGCTCAAAATATTTTGACCTGTCAGGCACAAGTTCTGATGAAGGAGGACAGACACCGGCCGACAGCCGTGTAAACATTAATACATTTGCCCCTCTTGACACCCCTGAGAAGTGGGCTCTGTTACTATCCCCATCTTACAGACGAGGAGATGGAGGCTCAGAAAGAATGACATTTAGCCCTGTCCACCATCTTAGGTGAGATCTGTGTTTGCTTGTTGGCGGGTTACAGAGACAGATGGAGCAAATCTTAATGATGAGAACACGGGGGTGTCTCACAGACCCCCAAGGCAGGAACAGAGCAGCCTCCGCCAGGCCTAGCACCAAGCACTGGAAAGCCACCAAGAGCCCAGGCCAGTTGTCTCTGCACGTCTGCCTCTTGCTTCTCTCCTACAGGTCGCCTTTCTCTGCGTCTCTGTGCACTTCTTTCCAGTTTCCTCACCTCTGTTTCAGCTTCCGACAGCGACTCCTAGGCCATTTCAGATCCCAATTCCCAGAAGGAATCTGATTGGCCCCGTTTGGATCCCATGCTTACCTCTGGTCCAATTAATGTGGCTGAGGGGACAGGGTCAAATTATATAACAGTGGCAACCAAAGATCTCCCCCAATGAGGGGCAGATGCACAGACAGGGGCGGCAGTGAGCTGGGCAGACACCCCAAAGGTTGTCTCCAGTGGTCACACAGGACATGCAGAGCCGGGGCTCAGACCCCAGTCTCCAACCTCTCAGAAGAGAATGCCCTTCCATAGGACCACTGAGCCCTCTGCTTCCAAAGCCACATCCAAATACATGGCTGCTCGCTCTGCACTAATCCTTGGAAGCCAAGGGACATCCCTGCGCCCTGGAAGGATTTAAGCCAAGGGCTGAGATTCCATTCTAGCTATTCCTACATACAGATCAAGGGAGATCCCCTGATTGGTTCCTGAGGGTATTTATGAAATTATACAGAGAATCAGAGGAAGGATACAATCCGCCTTCAGCCGTGCAGCCCCAGACTCCTGCCTGCTTCTTGCCATCTGGTTGTCTGAGCCTTCTATCTGGGGGCCTAAGAGTGCTGAGTGACTCTGTGGGGAGCACTGCATGGGCCCGTGGCAGGTGGAGGCAATATCTGCAGGGAACCTCAAAATCAAAGGCCTGCTCAGAGGCAGGCAGGAAGCTGGGGTCATGGAGCCAGAGAAGGGCAACACGAAAGGCCAGAGCTGATACTGAAACGGCAGGGGGTGTGGCCAAGAAAAGAACCCAAAGGAGGGGGAGGGCAGGGGACGGATGCCGGACACACTGCTGGACACCGCCCTGCAGAGGTTGTCTGGAGCTGGCTCTGAAGGACAATGGTGGCACGGGGCAGGGGACACCCACACATTGCAGGTGGGAAGGGAAACCAATCCAGTCCCTATGGAGGCAGTTTGGTGATATATATTAAGTCTTTAATAATAATAATAATAATAGGGGCTGGGCTGGTGATGCAGCAGTTCAGTTTGCACATTCTGCTTCAGTGGCCCGGGGTTCGCCGGTTTGGATCCTGGGCATGGACCTACTCACCGCTCATCAAGCCACGCTGAGGCAGTGTCCCACATAGAAGAGCTACACCTCTACAACTATGATATACAACAATGTGCTGGGGCTTTGGGGAGAAAAAAGAAAAAATAATAATAATATTCAAGGCATATTTACCCCAGAAAATCCACTATTGTTCTTTTCTCCACTGCCTAGAAAAGAGCCTAAAAAGGAACACAGAAGGGACTCGATAAAAAACTGCTGAGTGAATGACCAGACGTGTGTACAAAGAGAGATATAGGCAAGCATGTTCAGTACAGTAGCAAATTAGAAACAATCTAAATGCCTACCAATGGAGACTAATTAAACAAATTATGGTATAGCCTTATAGGAGAACGTAGCCTTTTGCTTCCTATAACTAGGGATAGTCTAAGACAAGGCAAGGGAGGGATGTGGATGGGGGAACCTGGGGAACCAGATATGCAGCCAGAACCAGAGAGAACCAAAACAAAGGCTGGCAATGATGGATGAGAGACAACAACATCCATGAGAATTGAGTGTAGCGGGAAAAAAAAAAATTTAAACCCAACTTTGTACTAGGTACAAAGCCCCTAATATGGATATAAGCACTAGAAACAATTAAAACTAGCAAGGTCACTGTTTTCATGGAGTTACAGTTAAGAGTGGGGGGCAGAGAGGGAGGTAGAGAAAATTGACTGATCAATCAATGAATAAACATAACAAGAAAAATACCAGACAGTGATAAGCACTATTCATTTTTAAGCCTCATCCAAATATCCCCATTGTCTTACTTCCAACAGTAAACGTCATAGAGGAAAAAATAATACAATGAACATCCTCACACCTATTACCAACATTTAATAGTCCTTAATATTTTGCCAGGTCTGCTTCATCTATTTTTCTGTTCATCTATTGTTCTATTTTTATTGTTGATTTGTTTTAAAGAACAAACATCATGACATTTCATCCCTAAATACTTCAGAACACATCTGTAAGAATTAAAGACTTTTTTTACTTAGCCACAACACCATTATCACACTCAACCAAATTAACAATAATTCCTTAATATAACCAAACACTCTGTCCATACTCAAATATATACAATTGTTCCCAAAATATTTTTTAATGCTGGTTTTTCAAATTAGGATCCAATTAGCATCTATACATTGTGTTTGGTTGTTTTTACTTTTTTTTTTCCCTCCCCAAAGCCCCAGTGCATGGTTGTATATCCTCCTTGTATAAGTCCTTCTAGTTCTTCTACATGAGCCGCCGCCACAGCATGGCAACTGACAGGCGAGTGGTGTGGTTCCACGACTGGGAAACGAACCCAGGCCGCTGAAGCAGTGAAAGCGCCAAACTTTAACCACTAGACCATCAGGGCTGGCTCTGGTCGTTTTTATTTTTAAGTCTCTTTTTAATATCTGTATCTACATCCACATCTTCACTTATAGATATATCTTCATTGGCAAAATGACTGCTCCCAAATGTCACGTACCCAGAAGAGGAAACATCATAGAGCAGCCAAAAGAAACCCAGGCTATTAGTGGGCAGCAAATGCTGTAGCCTGGACCCCTCTCATCCACTGGTAAGAGGTGACTGACTATGGGTGAAATCTCTGACCTTGGAAAAAACCAAAGGATACCCTGTACTGTATGTGATTCAGCCCCGTATGAAAAGGACTGTAGTCTCTCTCTTTCTCCCCTTGCCTTTCTTGTATAATTCAAAGAGGCAAGTGGGTGTAATGAGAAGAACATACGTAGACAAGGCCTCAACTCTGGCTCCATGGCTGTGGAGCAATGTGGCCTTGGGCAAGTCATTTCACCTCATTGAGCCTCAGTTTCTTCATCTATAAAATGAAGATAATACCCACTTGTGGGGTTGATGTGTAGGTGAAATGAATTAACTTATACAGCATGCCCATCACAGAGCTTTGATTCCCTTTAAAGCTTGAAGCAGAAATTGGTACCTGATTACCAAACTCAGTTCCTCTTCTTCCTGGAGACACTCTACAGGACATTTTCCAGCCTCCCTTGCAGTTAGATGTGGCCATGTGATCGAACTCTGGCAGTGGAATGTGAGAAAAGTGTGCTGTGCAAGCCACCACCTTCCATGCTTGTGGGCCCAAGGCAACACTTGAAATGACCTCTTGAAATTGGCAAAATCTCTGTGTAGCTGGATCCCTGAATGATTACATGGAATAGAGCCATTGCTGCCAATGAGGAAACTAATTTGGACTTTACATGAGCAAGAAATAAACCTGTATAATGTTAACTGATGTGGTTTTGGGGTTTATCTTTTACAGCAGCTAGCATTGCTTTAACCAACACAAAGTCATTACTGAGAAGGAAAACCTAAATAGGTTTGATTTAAACCATGGTGGCTTTTGGGAAACCCAACAAGGAATCATACAACGGTTGAGGGGGAAATTTAAATTTTAATATTGTATTTCACCAAATGTATAACACTTTTTTTCATATTTTTACATCTCTGAAATAAAGTCATGTGTCGTGATCAATGGTATTTCCAATCGCTGACAGCCAGGCGATAGTGGTGAGGTAGTTGCCATCAACTGCACCCACACAAACTCTGTCACAGCTCTCCCCCGTGTCATCCTTTCCCTTGAGCTTGTGCATTGTTCACACTACAGGTGTTGAGTTTAATCGCTGCTTACAATGTCTTCAAAAAGATTCCATTTGGGGCCGGCCAGGAGGCTCAAGCGGTTAACTGCACGCGCTCTGCTGCTGGCGGCCCGGGTTCAGATCTCGGGCACGCACCTACGCACCACTTGTCACACCACGCTGTGGCGGCGTCCCATATAAAGTAGAGGAAGATGGGCACAGATGTTAGCTCAGGGCCAATCTTCCTAGGGAAAAAAAAAAAAACAAGATTCCATTTGATTTGGCAGTGAAATGAAAAGTCATTGTGTACCTAAAAAGGCAAGGAAACAGAGCAGCTTGATATACAATAAAAATCAATGCCTAAATAAGACTTAAAAGAGCTCTTCCAATATGCATAAAATGAAAATTCTAAGTAATAGGAAAGCTTTGTGTCATGGTTTTCTATTTTTTAGAAAAACATCAGTAATGGCGATGGGTGCCTTTGATGTGGTGAAACTGTCAATATGTAGATATGTCAGTGATTTTAAGCAGGGCAGGAACTCTGTGTAAATAATAATGATATGCACTTGCCAGGAACCAAATATGTGCCAAGTTTGGTGCTTTACTCACATAATTGAGGTGGTTACTCTTATATATGATCCCACATTGTCCCGAACACTGTACAGGAAGGGAACAGGGTGTGATGAGGGTGAATATCAGGGAGGAATATAACTCAGACTGGGAGGGGAGACCTCCCTGGGGAAGTGAAGAGCACCAAGGTGGCAGGAGGCAGCATTTACGGAGGACTTACCACGTAGCAAGTACGACTCTAAGTTGATTGTATTAACTCACTCTGTCCTCATAAAAACCCTAAGAATATTATTATCAGCTCCATTTTACAGATGAGGAAATCAAGACAGGGTTGGAGAAGTTGAATGACCTGCTCGTAATAACTCAGCTCACACAGCTGATGAGTGGTAAACCTGGGATTTGAACCATGGCAGTCTGGCTCCAGAGCCCACGCCTTCCACCACTTCACCATCCTCTCTAGCGACTAAAATGAGTGAGGGGGCTCCATGTTCCCAATAAGGGCAGCAGCAAATGAACTGATTACAAGCACAGGCTCCAGAGCCAGACTCCCTGAGTTCAAAGCCAGGCTCTGCAACTGACCAGCAAAGTATTTGACCTTTCTGTGCTTCGGTTTCCTCATTTGTTGTGAGGATTAAGTGAGTTAATACATGTATAGAGCTTAGATCAGAACCAGAATATTGTAAGTCCTCAAAAAATATTGCAGGGGCCGGCCGGGTGGCGCAAGTGGTTAAGTGCGCGCGCTCCGCTGCGGCGGCCCGGGGTTCGCTGGTTCGGATCCCGGGCACGCACCGACGCACTGCTTGGCGAGCCATGCTGTGGCGGCGTCCCATATAAAGTGGAGGAAGATGGGCACAGATGTTAGCCCAGGGCCGTCTTCCTCAGCAAAAAAAAAAAAAGAGGAGGATTGGCGGATGTTAGCACAGGGCTGATGTCCTCACAAAAAAAAAAAAAAAAAAAAAATATTGCACAGTATTATCACCTTCATACAATGCTCTCAGCAACTCTAAGGAAACTGAGACTCAGAGAGGTTTAGCAATTTGTCAAAACCCACACGTTTCAAGAAAGGAATCAGGATTCAATCCTAAATCCGCTGGCCCAGAAGCTGTTGCTTGATGCATTATTACCCGCCCCCTACTCCCCAGAGCCGCCTGTTAAAGATGAGTCAGTAGTTTAGATCTTTACCCCTGAAGGTTTCCAGGAAAGAAGATTCTACATCCCAGTGGGACACCTCATTTTAACATCCCAAATCCCGCTCAAGAGTGAGGCTCTCTCATCGCCAATCTGGATTTCATCTGTTTCATTTTAAGGTCATTTCCTCTTTGAGAAGCCTGAGGGAAGATGGAAATGCACCAGTCAGTTTCTTTTATATCTTTCCTGCACTGGACTTCACAATTCCTCACCTATGCAGAGAAGGAGGGACCATTTTAGAATCTGGCACGGAGCAGGTACTCAACAAAAAAATCTGTTGCATGGAAAACAGACTGGTGGCTGCCAGGGGTGGGTGGGTGGGCAAAATTGGTGAAGGGTGTCAAAAAGGACAAACTTCCAGTTATAAAATAAATAGGTCCCGGGGATGTAATGTACAGCGTGGTGACTATAGGTAATAATACTGTATCACATATTTGAAAGTTGCTAAGTGAGTAGATCTTAAAAGTTCTCATCATAAGAAAAAAAAAATTGTAACTATGTGTGCTGATGGATGTTGACTTATTGTGGTGAGCATTCCACAATATATACAAATATCGAATCATTATGTCGTATACCTGAAACTAACATGATGTTATGTGTCAATTATATCTCAAGTGATAATAATAAGAAAGGCCAAAAAAATGTGTTGTATGAATGAACACATGAGTGAAAGAATGGGTGTAGAATCCTAAGGTCCCTCCAGATCAGACAGACACTGTGCCACTTCTTCCCTGCCCACCCAGCTCACTTTGTTTTGACTCCCCTTTCTTTTTTTTCTTTTTTTTTTGGTGAGGAAGATTAGCCCTGAGCTAACATGTGTTGCCAACCCTCCTCTTTTTGCTGAAGAAGATTGCCCCTGAGCTAACATCGTGCCCATCCTCCTCTACTTTATATGTGGGATGCTGCCACAGCATGGCTTGATAAGCAATGCGTAGGTCTGCACCCGGGATCTGAACCCGCAAACCCCAGGCTGCCAAAGTGGAGCGCGGGGACTTAACCACCGGGCCAGCCCCTTGACTCCCATTTCTTAACCCTGGCGTTTCTCAAACAAAGTGTTGCAAGGGCATTCTGAGAACATCGTGGAGCTGAAGTGACCTTGGTATATGGTGACACCTTGGGCTTCCTCATTCCTCATTCCCTTGGGCTAGTTTTTGACCAAGAGGGTAGAGATGGAGATATCTGTGTATGGTGTGTGTGTGTGTGTGTGTGTGTGTGTGTGTGTGTGTTGGGGGTGGGCAGGTGCATGATGTGTGACTGGAGCCCTCACACACAACCTAACAGTTGGTCAAGGTCACGGGTGTTGCAGTCAGAGGAAGTTGGGAGCCATGATAGACATTTGCCATCAAGAGAGGAGACCTGAGCCTTTGGTTACAAATAATGGAAACCCACCTCAAACGAACATAAGGAAGAAAAGAAAGGCATGTATTGCTCACACAACTTGGAATTCCAGAGGTGGTGCTGGTTTCAGGTATGAATCTAGACATTCAAACAAGGCCTCAACTTCTCTCTTTTTCTCTCTCTCCCTGCCCTGTTTTTCTCTCTGTTTGTACTCTCTCCTTAGAAGGCAGGCTTTCTCCAAGTGATGGCTGCTGACAACCCTCAGTTGACATCCTTCCAGCCACAGAGAGCTCTAGCCATCATGACTGTGTTTAAGTTGGGGGTAGCGAGACAGGCTTGTCAGGGGGAGGACGCTGGGACTATTCCCTTTTGTCCAAAGATCAAAAGCTTTCTCAGAAGCCCCAGAGTAGACTTCCCCTTAGGTCTTATTGGCAAGAACTGGGTCACGTGGATACCCCTAGCTGCCAGGGAGGCTGGCAAAGTGGGAAACAGGGTTGTCATTGGCTTAGATGTATCATGACCCATTACCTGGGGCTGGCCACGTGGTCACTGAACAAAATTGGGGTTTCTTATGCCAGGAAGGAGAGAGACTAGACTGGGTAGGTAACCAATGTTGTCTACCACGAGAAGGTGTCGTGAGGCAACCTCACCAGATCACATAATAAGAACAGGGAGGAGAAGTTTTGCAAGAGAAGGGGAAATGCTAGCCAGACAGAAACAATTAATAGGCACATTAGAACTGGGGAGCAAGGAGGTGACAGCCAGGAAAAGAGGTGAATCAGGGGAGGTGGGCGCGACCTGATAGGAGAGAACCAGCCTGCTGTGGACAGTGCCTGTCAGGACATTTCCTGGAACATACAGTTCTTATCTAAGGAGATTCTGGAGCAGAAGTTCGACAAATACAGAGGACACTTGGTGAGCAGGGAGCAAGGGAGAGGCCTCCTTACCATACAATGAGTCTGAGTTCTGCCTACTGTTTTTGTTCAATCCCCACTACTCATGCTCCAAGGTGACCCTAAACCAAAGCAACAAGGGCTACAGCTCTGGGGCACCAAGGAGAAACCTGCTGAAAAATCTTCAGCCGTTCTCTGCCACCGTGAACTCCAGCCCAGACTTCATGGGCTGGTCCCACTGTCCTTCCAGCTTCATTTCTCCCCATAACCCCTCCTCTACCCTCTCGCTCCAGCCCCTCAAGTCTCCCTCAATCCAGCCTGCAGTTCCCCGACTCCAGGATGGTGCTCCCACCGTTCTTTCTGCCCTTTCCTACCTGAGACCTCTCTGACCTTCCATTTCCTTTTCAATAAAATGGGAAGTACCTCCTTTATTATGTGTTGTGGGAATTATGAAAATGAGATAAAACATGGTTTAGTGCTTACACTTAACCTAGCAGGTAGGACGTGCTCCATACGTGTTGGCTATTATTATTCATTAATGCCTGTTTTGAAATCTTAACAAACTTGATGTACATATCATAGCACTTACCCATTCCTTCCTTGCCCTATTTGCGAATGAATATGTCAAGAGGGTGAGCATCACATGGCCCAGGGTGGTGTGTGTGGTTGCCCTTTGCATCTTGTTCTTTGCAGTGGCATGCCAAGCACACAGCTATTCTTGAAGAGTTCACTTGAGACAAAAGACAGCCAGCCTGACAAGGGACAGAATGCGTCCGTCCAGGACACGGTGGAGAATGCAGGGCTAGGTTGGGCAGAAAGGCGACCTCCAGGGCTGTTCCCTCTTGCTGGCTGTGGGGCCACCCCGGGAAATGGAGCCAACCTACAATTTCACAACAGACCTCTTGGGAAAGGCAGACAAATTCTCTACTGACGGTGTGTGGCTAAGGCCTGTCGCCAGGCATCTCTCCCAAAAGGCAGGGACCTGCCAGTGTGAGGAGGTGAGGCCTGAGCGCCACTTGCCTTCCTTCACGGCCCATCAGCAGTGACTCAGCAGGAAACCAGCCAAGGCCTGAGTCATTCCCTCCCCTACCACCACACCCAACGTTTTCCTCCAGGGCTAGGAAGGCTGCTCAGAGCTGGAGGTGTAAATCTTCGGTACCTGGGTCTCCCCAGGCCAGTGAAATCACTTCTTTAACATAGTTTGGTATTTAATAGCACAAGCTCTGGACTCAGACTGCCTGAGTTAGAAGGCTGGCTCTGCCTCTTACTTAACCTGGAGCAAGTTTCTTAGATGCTCTGGCCACAGTTTGCCCATCTGTAAATGGGAACAATGACAGTACCTCCTTCATAGGAGTGAAAGGGCTTAGAACACCACATGGTGTGTTGATAGGGCTCGTCCAACACACCAGGCCTGGTACCACCTCAGGGCCTTTGCACCTGCTGTTTTCTCTGCCTAGATATTTTTGTCCCAGATGGCCAACTCTCTCACTTAATTCAGGTCTTTACAAAATATTCATTTTTTCAGTGAATCCTTTGATGGCCACCCTCTCTAACCCTTCCTCCTCCAACACTTCTTACCCCCTCTCCCACTTTTTCTCTTTAGTACTTATCACCATGTAATGTGCTATGTATTTTTTGTTTTGTTTTGTTTTTTGCTGGGTAAGATTCACTCTGAGTTAACGTCTGTTGCCAATATTCCTCTCTCTTTTTTTTTTCCTCCCCAAAGCCCCAGTACATAGTTGTATATTTTAGTTGTAAGTCCTTCTGCTTATTCTTTGTGAGCCACCACCACAGCATGGCTACTGACAGACAAGAAATGTGGTTCCGTGCCCAGGAACCCAACCTGGGCTGCCGAAGTGGAGCTCACCAAATTTTAACCGCCAGGCCATCAGGGCTGGCTCTATGTATTGTAATTATGTATCTTCTCTATTGTCTATCTCCCTCCACCACACTGAAATTCAAGTTCCATTTTTGTCAGCTTTCTTCGCCACTGTATTCCCCAGACCTAGAAAAGTGCTGATACGCAGCAGCTCTCAATAAACATATGTGGAATGAATTGAATTAATATCAGCTTATTCATCATCATTTATCACCAATTATCATTATCAATTAAGACCACCGGTAAAGCTGGCCCGGTGGCGCAGCAAAGTGCGCACGCTCCACTGCGGTGGCCCGAGGCTTCACAGGTTCGGATCCCCAGAGAGCACCAACGAGCTGCTTGTCGAGCCATGCTGTGGCAGCTACCCATATAAAGTAGAGGAAGATGGGCACGGATGTTAGCCCAGAGCCAGTCTTCCTCAGCAAAAAAGAGGAGGATTGGCATCAGATGTTAGCTCAGGGCTGATCTTCCTCACAAAAAAAAAAAAAAAGATCACGGGTAGAGATCACCATGATTATTCTATTACAGTGAGAATCAGAGAGAGGTTCAAAGTTTAAAACCATACCACATTCTGCAAATCTGCCTTTGGTTCATTAATACTTGAATAAATAGAGTCCAAAAGCTTGGAGACATCTACTGTTAGGGTGGAAAACTGTTAGCCACAGGGGCTGGGCAGATGGCCTGTGTGTAAATACGTGAATCAGATGGGGCCAACAGGGATTGGTGACAACGAAGGAAGTTGGGAACGCAATCCCCACCTAAAGCATTTAAATTCAAATTAAAAGATCGTCTCTACTAGACAGACACATCTCTAAGCTGCATTTCCTGGATTCCAGACTCTAACTGTAAATTTATCTTATCACCCACCTGATCTTCCTGATATGAAAATAGTCAGATATTAATACGACTCAGAGCCTCCCATTCTCCCACCACCCTAACATCAAGACCCCAGGTGGGACAGTCAGTTCCAATCTTAGCTACCCTATTTTGGGCTGCTTTGCTGCCCTCTAACTCCCCAAAATTCGGAAGGGGGCAACTCACCATTGCATTCCCAAAGGCTAGCCAAGCTCCTGACACACAGGAATGAGTGAATGAATGAATGAATGACTTGATGGCTCAGACCAGGCAGTCACAAGGGCCCACAGTACCTTCCTAGTCTGCATTATTCAATCTTCAATAACCTCCCCGGGAGGCACCTCCTGTCGAGTTGCAACCTCTCTCCAGGAAGACTATTTCTCCCGCGCTCCTCAAGGGTCAAGGTCCGTTAGAAAGACGCCCATTCCCATCATTAAAGATAACTTGAAACGCAGTCGGCTGCATCTGTGTGGCGATTGGGGCGACCCCACCCTCCTCCCCGAGGACAATGGGCGCGGACTTGCCTCATGTTTGTATAAAGGGCCATTCTGGTAAATTTCCCAAACAAAGAGAGCTCCAAAAGTATGGAGCCTTTACTCCTAGAAGCGGAAAGTGCCAGCATCCCTCCCTCCCCTGTCCCTAACCCCTTCCACCCCATGGCATTTTTTCATCAAAATGGAAGAAGGAATTAAGGCCCCTCTAGCACACACACTCTCAATGTACAGATGGGGAAACGGAGCCGAGCCGGACTTGAGTGCTAATCTTCACTGGCTGTGTGATCTGGAAGTTCCCTGAGCCTCTGCCTTCTCATCTGCGAACCGGGAAGGAAAAGCGAGTGACCTGATTGGGTACTGGGAGGATTGAATAAACATGAGCCACGTCTCCTCGTGATTTAGCCGCTTCCCCATGTTGTAGAGTTCTCTTTCTCTGTCTCTCCCTCCCTCCCTGTCTGTCTCTCTCCCCCACACACACTCTCTCCCCATTCCCACCAGAGATGTAGGCCGCCCCCCCACCCCCGCGCGGGTAGGCTCATTACATGTTAGCTGTTGCCATTATTGCTATTTAGTTTCTTCATCTCGTGAATGCAGAGCTAAAACAACCAGCCCACACGCCAGCCCTCAGTGCCCACCACCACCCTGCCTCTCAAAGCAAAGCACTTCTTTTGTGTGTGAGGAAGATCAGCCCTGAGCTAACATCCATGCCAATCCTCTTCTTTTTTTGCTGAGGAAGGCTGGCCCTGAGCTCACACCGGTGCTGATCTTCCTCCACTCTGTGTGGGACGCCGGCCCAGCACGGCCTGGCAAGCGCTGCGTGAGTGCGCGCCCGGGATCCGAACTCCCGCTGCCAGCAGCGGAGCGCGAGCACTTAACCGCTACGCCACGGGCGGCCCCTCAAAGAAAAGCACTTTGAACAGCAAATCCGGTGTAACAACAGATGCGTGTCTACGCAGCATAACACAAGCGAGCGCCAAATCCCCTAGTGCCCTCAGCATCCCCCACCGGCGCGTGGCTGCTCCCTGTGATTGGCTCCTTACATCCACCCACCCGGGCCATTCTCCTGCCATAATCATTTTCATAGAAGCCTTAAAAGATCACTGCTCATTGACAAACGCAGGAGTGGATATTTTCAGGGAATTTCTGCCAGAAACATAACCGTGTGAAGAATCACGGGAAGCGCCGGCCACTCAGCCTCGTTCGTTCTGAGCCCCCACAGCACCTGATGTTGACCCCAGTGGTAGCGCTTCCTTGGCAGGTTTCAGCGGCTGCTGGCTTATCTGTCCCACACTAACCTGCCAGTGCCTGGGGGGCAGGGATTGAGTGCCTGGCGCCCCTTAGGGCTGAATGAATAGTGCTTGGCTGTAAATCTGAATGAAAGCCATCCAGAGAGGTTTTCTCTTGCATCCTCGTCTCTCCCTATCTAGGGGGAAGGAGGGGGGACTTCTGGAGTTTCTTCTCAATTTCCTCTTGCGGGTGGGGTCTTGTGAACACGGCATCAGGGCCTCTGTAGGCCCACAGTTCTTCCTCTTTCTCTTTGTCATTGACACTTCAACGTTTGACCTCTAAGCCTTAAGTGGCTCAGAGGGAAATGAAAAGATCCAGAAGTCCCGAGACTGCCTTAGACTACGAGCTTTGCTGCTCAGGCGGTTAACTTCATCTCTCTAAACTTCTGGTTTCTAACCTGCAAAGACAGAAACCAACATCCACTGCACGGCTACCAGGCATACATATTGTTACCTCATTTCATGGGTAAAATGGAGGAGTTGCACTATGTCATTTCTGAATTCCTTCTGGGAGAGGTTTCAGTAGTTGGTTCAAAACCACTTCAGCTCTCAGTCCCGTGAAGGGGCTGTGACGTCACAGAGAGAGCACAGAATGCGGACCCAGGCTGACCTGGGTTTAAATCTCTGATCTGTCACTTCCTGGCTGTGCTGACGTCACATGGGCACGCTGAGCCTCAGTTTCCTCATCTACAAAATGGGAACAATAATATCTCCCTCAAGAAAGTCAAATACCGTATGATCTCACTCACAAGTAGAAGATAACAACAACAACAAACAATCACAGAGAGACAGAGACTGGATTGGTGGTTACAGAGAAGAGGGGGTGGCGAAAGGGATGATTAGGCACATGTGTGTGGTGATGGACTGTAATTAGTCTTTGGGTGGTGAACATGATATAATCTATACAGAAATTGAAATATAGTGATGTACACCTGAAATTTATATAATGTTATAAACCAATGTTACCGCAATAAAAAAATTTTTTTTTAGTTAAAAAAATAAATCTCCCTCGTAGGGCTGCCTGGAGGATAAAATGAGCCGGGCTAGTTAGGAACCTAGCATCGTGCTTAGCACACAGTGTACTCAACCAGATGGCGGTTCCTGTCCGCTTCCCAAACTACTCAAAGAACGCTTAAGAATGAGTCTCTATGCAAATTATTTCTGCTAACCCCTGAAGTCTTTTACTTGGGTTTGGTTTGTAAGAAGGAAGCAGAAAGTTGCATCTGATGGTCTAAAAGAGTGCTGATGACAAAAGTTTCGTTTCTGCAGTCCAGGCTCCAAGCCGCAGCGTCAGACGGTCATCGCTGCAGACCCTAGCAAAATCAGCCCTTCCCTCAAGACTCCGCTACCCAAAAACAAATATATTTCTTTAGAATAAATACACAAATAAATTTTTAAAAGGTCTCCTTTCGCTGTGCCAGATGCAGTCCAGAATCTGGGTCACCTTCTCTGAGAGGCTCTCTGACCCCACTATTGGCGATTCCAGCCCCTCTCCCCTCTCTGGAAGACAGAGGAAGTTCTTCTGGCCTCCTGGCCTTGGGCAAGTCACTTCCCTTCTCTAATCTCATTTTTCCTTATCTGTAAAACAAAAAGATGTGGACTGGGTCCCTTCAGGGGCTAAGACTTTTAAATTCTTAAATCCTATGACCTGGCTGTTAACCCTTTAAAGACAGACAAATGATGGTACCCACAAACCATAAATGCAGAATCAGGATGAGCTGAAACCTGAGTCCATCGGATTCCATTTCCAGTTCTTTGTCAGACCTCTCTCCACCGGGGGCATTCCAGCTGGGTCTGCTGTGACACTCAAACAAAAGCACACAGTAAGTTCTACGTAATGATGAGTTGTGGTAGTTGTTGTTATAGGGTCAAAGCAGGCAATTTACTTAGTTAAAAAAAATCTCCCTGGGGGCCGGCCCGGTGGCATAGTGGTTAAGTTCTGGTGCTTCCGCCCCGTGGCCTGGGCTTCACAGATTCGGATCCCTGGCGCAGACCTACACACTGCTCATCAAGCCACGCTGTGCCAGGGGTCCCGTATAGAGTAGAGGAAGATGGGCGTGGACGTTAGCCCAGGGCCAATCTTCCTCAGCAAAAAAGAGGAGGATTGGCAACAGGTGTTAGCTCAGGGCTAATCTTCCTCACCAAAAAACAAATTGCTCTGCTTTTGGCTGGGTTTCCACTAGTCTCCTAACTCAACTGCCTATCTCTAGGCTCTCCTCTGCAATCTGTCTTACACACTGCTTGCAAACGAAACGAACAAACTTTACTTTAAGGAAATCAAAAACTTTCAGTGGCTCTCTACTGCCTACAGAATACAGTTGGAGGGGAGCCTACCCTCTGAGGCCCTCCTCAGTCTTGCCCTAACCCTTTCAAACATCTCTCCCCACCCGCGCTGCTTTGTTGCACCAGAATTCTGTTCAATCAATTCAACTCATTCATTCGATAACTTCGTATTACATCCCTACTATGTGCCAGGCACTCACAGCTCTGGGCACTGCTGTGATGAACAAGACAAGCTCCTGTCTTCATGAAGTGTACATTCTAGAGGGAAAAAGATGGAGAAAAACAAGCAAACAAGGTTATTTCAAATAGTGATGAGGATGAGATCACTATTGTGCTATGACAACAGCACATACAATAAAATAGCACAAGCAAAGCAGGATACAGTGCCAGAAAGGCGGTGGGATTACCTTAGATCCGGCGGTCAGGGAGGCCTCTCTGTGGGGCCACCTTTAGGGAAGGCCTGAGTGAGAGGAAGGGGCAGCTACGTGGGGAGCTGGGAGCAGAGTGTTCCAGGCACAAGCCCTAAAACGGCAGCAGGCTCCGCGTGTCCCTGGGGCAGAAAGAAGGCCAGTATGACCAAAGCAACACGGGCAAGGAAGGAGTTGGTGGGAGATGAGGTCAGGGAGGTAGGCAGGGACCAGCTCCAGCAGAGCCTGGTGAGGAGTTTGGATTTTATTCTGAACCTGTGGGAAGCCCTTAGAAGATGTTCACAGGAGAGTGACATCATCTGATCTATGGTTTAGAAAGATGACTCTGGCTGCAGTGTGGAGAATGACTTGTGGAAAGTACAAGAAGTATGGGGACCCATTCGGAGACTTTTGAAGAGTCAAGGTGAGAGGTGATGAGGCTTGAGTCGGGAGGTGGCAGTGCAGATGGAGAGAAGTGCAGGGATCGTGGATGTTTCTGGAAGTAGAGCTACGAGGCTGATGGATTCATTAGAGGTTGACATAGGGTAGCAGGGATAGGAAGAGTCAAGATTTTAGACTCACTGCCCTCCCCATGCGGTTTTATGCTTTTTTCCCCTATTTTTTCTCTACGTCTACTCTCTACTCTCTGTTTTCTCTTCACCATCTCTAAACCTACCACTTCACAGGCCACTCATGCCCCACCATTTCAGTGGCAGCTTCCTTTTCTGCTCTCTTTAGTCCCTGGAATCTTCCTTCAGTGAATCTCCGGTCCCTCGTGTGTGTATCCATCACACTGTATCCATCACTGTGTATCCATCAGTAGACACAGAGATAAATTTCTCTGGCTGTGTTCTGCCTTCCCCTAGGAGGTGATCAATTCTTTAAGGATAGGTACCCCAGCAAAATTGCAGGACAGAATAGCACATTAGCTATGAGCACAGCCAGAATCTCGTTTATTAGTGACATCAGACAAATTACTGACTTCTCTGAGTGTCAGCTTCAGAATTGAAGGAAAAAAAGGGTGGAGGTGTGATTAAATAGATAATGCATATAAAGTGCTTAATACACACAATGCCTGGCATATAGTAAACCTTCAATGAACCACAGCTCTGGTTATTATTTGCAAGACAGTTGTACTGCTTGTGGCTATGCCTTTGGGAGAGTTGTTTTCCCTCTTGGAGCCTCAGTTTGCTCATCTGTAAAATGGGTTGTAGAGAGAATTCAGCTCTAAGTTTCTCAAAGCCTCTGTTCTATTTGTTTAGAACTTTAGGAGCCACTGTAAGGAATGTTACCCAAAACCCTGTGATGTGATTTACTCTTCGTAATGTTGCACCGCCCTCTATTGGAGGTACTCTGCCAGCATTTGTTGGATCCTTAAGTCACCAGATGCTTGAACAGAAGCCCAGACCTCCCTCACCTACATTCTGAGAACAATCTCTCCTTAAGTAACATCTCTCTCCATGTAGCTGTGGATTATTCTTACAAAAACAAAAAAGGGTTTTTTTTTGCATTTTAAAATTCTGTCCGTATTTTATTCCTTTTTTAGGACCTTGTAAAAGTTTAGGGTTTTTTTTAATTAACTATTTATTTTGATGTAATTTCAGACTTACAAAAAAATTGCAAGGATAATACAAGAATTACACTATATCCTTCACCCAGATTCCCCAAATGTTAACATTTTACCCCGTTGGCTTTATCATTTTTTCTCTCTCTCTCTGAGTCTCTCTCTCTCTCCATACACACACACACACATATATACGTACATATATGTGTAATACATACATATTTTTGAATCATTTGAGAGTAAATTACAGATATGAAGCCCTTTTGTCTTCAATACTTTATTGACAATGATGTGATGTGATTATCAAATCTTGAGACTTTATTCAAATTTCTCCAATTATCTCATAAGCTTTTTATAGAAGAAGAAAATCTCACATCCCATTCTACATTCAGGTGTCATGTCTCTTTAATTTCCTTTACTCTGGAATAGTTTCAAAAATTTTCTTTGTCTTTTAAGACATTGACATTTTTGAAGAACACAGGCCTGATATTTTGTGCAATGTTCCTTTATTTGGGTTTGTCAGATGTTTCTTTTTTTGTGTGTGTGAGGAGATCAGCCCTGTGCTAACATCCGCCAATCCTCCTCTCTTTTTGCTGAGGAAGACTGGCCCTGGGCTAACATCGGTGCCCATCTTCCTCCACGTTATATGGGACGCCGCCACAGCATGGCTTGCCAAGCAGTGCGTGGTGCGCACCTGGGATCCGAACCTGTGAACCCCGGGCCGCCGAAGCAGAGCGTGCGCACTTAACCACTTGCGCCACGGGGCCAGCCCTGTCAGATGTTTCTTAATGATTAGATTCTGGCTGCGCATTTTTGGCAGCAATACCATGAAAGGTTAGGGTTTTTTGAGTTAAAAAAAAAAGTAGTATGTCTTTAAGAAAGATATGCAATAATGATATAGGAAATTATTATAATTATGTATTTACTTGTTCATTTACATAAACAAACACTTGGGGAGCTTTTAAAACATACTGATGCCCAGCCCCACTCCTAGAAATTTTGATTAAATTGGGATGCTGATTGAGTATTAGTAGTTTTTAAAACTCTCCAGGTGCTTCTAATGTGCAATCAGGATTGAGAGTAATTGATTTCTACTCTGCTAACTCCAAAAAGATTATTAGGCACATTATAGAGATCCATAAAAATACAATAAGATAAGGTAAATTGGAAGAAGGAGAAAGACAGGCATAAAGTCTCGGAAGCATGCTTTGGGTGGGCTAGGAATTTGCTCTAACAAACATGAAGATCACAAAATAATGTTAGTGTCAGAGACGTAGCTTTATTTATTTATTTATTTATTTATTTATTTATTTATTTATTTATTTATTTCTGTGAGGAAGATCAGCCCTGAGCTAACATCCATGCTAATCCTACTCTTATTTTTTGCTGAGGAAGACCTGTCTGAGCTAACAGCTATTGCAAATCCTCCTCCTTTTTTTCCCAAAGCCCCAGTAGATAGTTGCATGTCATAGCTGCACATCCTCCTAGTTGCTGTATGTGGGACGCGGCCTCAGCATGGCTGGAGAAGCGGTGCGTCGGGGCGCGCCTGGGATCCGAACCCCGGGCCGCCAGTAGCGGAGCACGAGCATTTAACCGCGAAGCCACGGGGCCGGCCCCCAGAGACATAACGTTAAAACAACATGTACAAGGTGAAACTACACTGCGTCTAGAAAAAAGACTGAGAAGAAATAAACCAAAAAAAACTGTCAATAGTTGCGTTTGAATGGTGACATTATGGGTGATCTTTATTTTTTTCCACACTTTTCTTTATATTTAAATTTTTTTTTTTTTTTTTTTTTTGGGAGAGAGATCAGCCCTGAGCTAACATCCGTGCTAATCCTCCTCTTTTTGCTGAGGAAGACCGGCTCTGAGCTATCTATTGCCAATCCTCCTCCTTTTTTTTTTTTCCTTCCCCAAAGCCCCAGTAGATAGTTGTATGTCATAGCTGCACATCCTTCTAGTTGCTGTATGTGGGACGCGGCCTCAGCATGGCCGGAGAAGCGGCGCGTGGGTGCCCGCTCGGGATCTGAACCCGGGCCGCCAGTAGCGGAGCGGGCACACTTAACCGCTAAGCCACGGGGCCAGCCCTTTATATTTAAATTTAAATTCAAAAAGAATCTGAGGTATTTTTTATCATGAAAAGGCTTTTAAAATATCACTATAATTAAAATCATTTTCGTTTGCATAGTACTTAATTTGCACAGCTCATGTTATCTCATAATAGTCGAAATGAGTAAACGATAATAATTTCTTGAATGCTTACTCTGTGTCAGGTACTAAGCTATAAGCTTTACACAGATTCTCTTTAAATCCTTACTGGTACTCTTTGAGGTAGGTACTACTATGAACCCCATTTTATAAGATGAGGAAACAGATTCAGAGAGGTTAAATCATTCACTCAAGATCAAACAGCTTCTAAGTGTCAGGGCAAGGATTTTACTTTAAAACTTTAACGTTTAACCACTAAGTACACTATTATCTAATTGCTAGAGAAATAGGTACTCTTATGCAAACGCCACTAAATTCAGCTGTTTTGCATGTTGTCTGTTAAAGGTTATTTTCCACATCAGATGAAAGTTTAATATGAAAAATGCCTCGGTATGCTTTGGTGAGTAGCTTTGAAAATGAAATGAAAACTCTTGCTACACTTTGGTTAGTAGTTTTCCACCAACATTCAAGCACGTGCTTTTTTTCTAAAAAAAGCAAGTGCACAAAATAAATTACTGTAGGTAGGTGATATTCAGTAATTTCATTTACAACGAGGATTTTAAACGTGATGCGATATTTAAAAACATTTCTACAAAGGAGTCATTATTCAAAAGGAACTCAAAGAATGTCTTTAAATTTTTTCCCATGCATCAAGACCAAAAATTTTTACTGAGATCTGTCTAAAAGACTCAGGAGTAGGAAAACAAAAATCTGAAAGTCTGGTTTGGTTTAGTGGAGTTGAGTTTTAATTGCTTTTGTTTTTAAGAAAATGAATTGGAAAAATATGTGGGCTGTCTACTGTGGGTTATAGAACAAGCACGGGGCTGGGGGTCAGGAGTCCTGCGTATTGGTTAAGATACTTCCCCTCTCTGGGTTTTTATTTCCTGATTTATAAAATGAGAGGATTGGACCAGACAATCTCTAAGGAACCTCCCAGCTCAAAAATTCATGATTTTACAACTGGATGGTCCTGCGCTGTTCTGTATTACCTGAATCTAGTGGACAACCAAAATGGCAGCCCTCTCCTAGTCCTGAGATGCTGCGAGGGCATGGTTGGGCAACAGAAGAGAAATGAATCAAGGTGTTTTCTCCCTGTCAACTCTCCATCCATTGAGATTGCTCTCAGCTCTAGTCAGAGAATAGAGGCCCCAGAAAGAAAAGAGAAAAGCAGAAAAGAAGAATAACTGGATTTGAAGAAGTAAGAGGCGGGAGACAGTGGAGGAGCAGAGAGAAAGTGAAAAGATGTCTTTTTTTGTTAAAGATTTTCGTGTATTTTGGGGCCGGCCCCGTGGCTTAGCAGTTAAGTGCGCACTCTGCTGCTGGCAGCTCGGGTTCAGATCCCGGGCGCGCACCGACGCACCGCTTCTCCGGCCATGCTGAGGCCGCGTCCCACATACAGCAACTAGAAGGATGTGCAGCTATGACATACAACTATCTACTGGGGCTTTGGGGGAAAAAAGTGAAAAAAAAAAAAAAAGGAAGAGGATTGGCACGGATGTTAGCTCAGGGCTGATGTTCCTCACCAAAAAAAAAAAAAAAAGATTTTCATGTATTTAAACATCCAACATTTTATAAACAAATCAAAGTCTATATAATATATTCTTGTATTCCAAATCAGATACAGTGAATTCAAATCTGTAAAGAATCCTTGAAAAGTACTGCATTTATTTAAAATTCTCCCAGACATTTCTCACTGAAGGCAAGTTTTTGCTTCCCATCACTCATAGTTTCTAGAGCTGCCCCGTCCAAAATGGTAGCTACTAGCCCCATGTGCCCATTTGAATGTAAATTTAAATTAATCAAAATGAAATCAAATGTGAAAATCAGCTCTCCAGTCATACTAACCAATATGAAGTACTCAGTAGTCACATGGGGCTAGTGGCTACCGTATTGGACAGCAGACATAGAACATGTCAATTATCGAAGAAAGTTCTATTGGACAGCACTGTTCTAGAGTGTTTAAGAGGAAATGGAGTTCAGAACATTTGATAGAAAAGTAGACAACAGGAGAATGAGAATGATGTAAATAGGCAGTTAATAATTAAAACAGTTTCAAGTACTAGATTAAGCAATTTATATGCGTTCTTCACTCATCCTTAAAACACCCTCATGAGGTGAATACAAGTATTATCCTCATTTTACAAATGGTAAAACTGAAGCTTAATGAGATGAAATTGCTCGAGGTCACCTGGCGAGCAAGTGAACCCAGTCTACCCAGCACCAGAGACCATGCCTGTTGCCTCCTTATCTCAAGCATAAGGGACAAGACAGACAGACTTCTGGCTGGTTGCAGTAGGCGACATGTGCTGTCATACTCTCAGCACTGTCCTAGGCACTGGGGGCACACTGTGCCCAAGCCACCACCCTTAGGCAGGTGAGAGACAACGAAGGAGTAAGCAAATAAGTAAAGGCATCATTTCAGCCAGTGACTAATGCAAAGAAGTTAATAAAACACGGTCATATAGATATCGAGGGGGAAGAGGCTCCTTGAGCGATGGTTGGGGGAGGCCTCTCTGAGGGGTGACGTTTGAGCTAGACCTGAATGATGAGAAGGAACCAGCCACAGGGAGAGAAGAGGCATTGACAGTGCAAAGACCCCAAAATGGGACAGAGCTTGGTGAACCAGAAGAGCAGCAAGGGCGCCAGTGTAGCTGTCAGGGAGGAGGGAGAGGAAAGCACTGGGTGTGTGGAAATGGAGAGCCAGCTGTCCCTGCCTCAGGAATAGAGCCACCTCAGCCATGAGGTGAGCAAAGAAAAGCCAGAGGGCCACCAGGCAACTCATTCATCGCCACCCTGACCCCCCAGTGGAGCCACCCTTTTATCTCACCCTAACGGATGCATAGTCTTCTGAATGGTCTCCCTGTTTCCACCTCTGCCCCTCCAGAGTCTGTTCTCTACTCTGCAGCCACACTGAGCCCATTAAAGTGTAGTAAGTCAGTGCCTCACGCCTCCTCTCATAGCTCTCCAGAGTGCCCCTTCTCACTCAGAGCAAAGCCAGAGGCATTGTGATGGCCCACCAGGCCCCGAGCGGTCTGCTTCTGCTGTTTGCCTGACCTCGTCTCTCCTACTCTCTCCCTGTGCACTCCATGCCAGCAACACTGGCCTCCTTGCTGTCCCTAAACATCTCAGACCCACTGCAGCCTCCAAGACCTACGCAGTGCACTTCCTCACCTCCTTAAGTTTTGGCTCCAATGCCACCTTCTCCAGGAAGCCCTCCCTGACCACCATATTCAAACTCAAAACCCTCTTACTTGCCGTACTTTTCTCCCTATCACTTACCCCTGCTAACATGCTATGCCTTGTCTTGCATTTCTTGTATGCATTCTGACTACGTGTGGTCTCTCTCCCATCTATAGTTCCCCTTTCCGTGAGAGCAGGAATCTTTGCCTTGTTCCCTGCTGGATCCCGAGCCCCTAGAAGGTGCACATAGTAAAGCACTCAATGGATGTATTTTTGAATAAATGTAGAATGAACATTGAGCCCTACGCTTCCAGACTTGGGGTCTATCTCCTGGCATAGTAAATGTGACAGGACCCCCTTCTCCCTATGATCCCCTGATTTTTGTTATTGGTCACAGGTGACTGATCCAGTAAAATGATGTATTTTTTAAAATATTTAAACCAGTGACACCTCCCAGTTGAATCTTGCCCAGGCCCCTGCAGGCCTACCCCCAGCCTGAGACACAGACACTCTAGACCAGCACCGGCCGACAGAAATAGAATGCAAACCACATATGGAATTTAAAATTTTCTGGTAGCCACATTGAGAAAAGCAAACAAGAAACAGGTGAAATTAATTTTAATAATATATTTTATTTAGCTCAATATATCCAAATGTTATCATTTCAACATGTAATCAATGTAAAAATGATGCGTGAGATATTTTACATGCTCTTTTCATGCGAAGACTTCCAAGTTCAGAGTGTATTTGACACCTATGCACATTTCTATTCAGACCGGCCACATTTCCAATGCTCAAGAGCCGCACGTGGGGGCTGGCCGGTGGCGTAGTGGTTAAGTTCGCACGCTCCACTTCAGCGGCCCGGGGTTCGCCGGTTTGGATCCCCAGCGTGGACCTACGCACCGCTCATCAAGCCACGCTGTGGCGGTGTCCTACACAAAGCAACTGGTAGGATGGACAATTATGACATACAACTATCTACTGGGGCTTTGGGGGAGAAAAAAGGAAAAAAGGAGGGAGATTGGCAATAGATGTTAGCTCAGGGCCAATCTTGCTCTGAAAAAAAAAAAGAGAGCTGCCTGTGGCAAGTGGGCTGCAGTGCAGCTCTGTGGTCTCTGGAGGAGAGGATATGGTGGAGGAGAGGGTATGGGGTATGTGATGCCAAATAAGGAGCTTTGGGCCTCTGACCAAAAGAGCTGGTATAAAAGCTCCCATGAGCAGAAGCTCCAGCAGCAACCAAGCCTCATTCTGGCTCCTTCCCTCAGCCCCTGCCCTAGGCCAGTCTAGGCTCTTGGATCTCCCTTGGGGCTGTGCGTCTCTGCTCCTATCAGGTCTCTTCCACTTCGAGGCATCCCCCTCTGTGACCCACTAGGGACCCACACTCTCTGCAGTGGGGAGTATCCGAGGTCGGTCTCCTCCGCCAAGGGGAGGAAGGCGGGAGACCAGACCCTTTCTCCCAGCAGCCCCAGAGCCGAATGCACACGAGGGGTTCCTCTTCTCCAGAGAGGGGAACTGCGTGCCCAGCCCCCAGCAACAGAGCTGGGAGGGGGAGCCAGGCCCTTCTGCTGGAATTTCTGTTCACGCTTCTTTCCAGGAAAAAAAAAAATCTGGAGCGATTTTGGCTTCCCTCTCTTACAAGTCAGGACAGTTGACCGGTTCCCAGGGTGAAGTTATTTGGACTTCAGCCCCCCTTCTCAGAAAGCTCTTTCCCAAAGACGCTGCCATCTGGTCCTGCTTTGCATCCGCTGCTTGCTCCAGCTTTGGTCTGGGCTGCCCCGTCTCTAGGACTCTCACATGCTTACTGCGTCTTTACCACCCTCCCCTGAACCCCACGTGCTCATTTCTGCCTTTTTCTCCACCCCACCGGGCTCTGCTGTGGTTTTTGATGGTTTCCCCTTTGTTTAATCATTCTGATGAGATAGAACCCAAAATAGAAAACATGAGAGTGCTGAGTTGGATGGGAAATAGGCCTGCTAGAACAACTTCAAGTAACAATGTGCTAATCGCCGACCCTAAGCATCGCCAGCTCGCCCATTTACAGACATAGTGTCACCTTACAAACCAGGGGTAGCATCTTTTTTTTTTTTTTTAATAAGCTTTTGCCTGTATTTTTTTTTTAAATTTTTTTTTTTAAAGTTTATTTATTTATTTATCCCCCCAAAGCCCCAGTAGATAGTTGTACGTCATAGTTGCACACCCTTCTAGTTGCTGTATGTGGGACTCGGCCTCAGCACGGCTGGAGAAGTGGTGCGTCGGTGCGCGCCTGGGATCCGAACCCAGGCCGCCAGCATCAGAGCACATGCACTTAACGCTAAGCCACGGGGCCGGCACAGGGGTAGCATCTTTACTCCACGGACAACACGCACAGGTTGAGGTTTTACTACCGACAAGGCTCTACTGTGCCAGGCTCTGGGGGAGACAGAAGTGGGCATGAGCGTCAAGGCTTCTGCCCCAGAGGACCTTGTAGGGAATAAAGACGATGCCTGCCCAGACTGAAGGCTTTACATCAGGGGGGATTTAATGGAGGAGGGGCACGTGAGCTGGGACTTAAAGGATGGGAAGGATTTCAAAAGGCAGAAACAAAAAGGAACTGCCTGCCTGCCTTGCCCACGAAAAGTCCAGCAAGAAAATGTGTGTAGAGGCAAGTAGTGGGAGAGATGCACGCACTTGGCACAGCGGCCGGCTTCTGCCTGGGTGGTCAGGACTGGCGCTGGACTGATCACTCAAAAGTTTTTAATATTATCCCTGAACGGAAGGAAGGATTACCAACTTCCATGCCCAGATTTCCTGTTGATGTTTCCTATACATGGCTTGCTGGCTCTGAGAGCATCCAAATAAGATAGTTGAGGGAGGGCGGGCCTCGTGGCTTAGCGGTTAAGTGCGCGCGCTCCGCTGCTGGCGGCCCGGGTTCAGATCCCAGGCGCGCACCTACGCACCGCTTCTCCGGCCATGCTGAGGCCGTGTCCCACACACAGCAACTAGAAGGGTGTGCAACTATGACATACAACTATCTACTGGGGCTCTGGGGGAAAAAATAAATAAATAAAATTGTATATATATATAAAAAAAAGATGGTTGAGGGAGGTGACCCTGAAGAATAGAGGGGTGATGTGGATCCCCACAGCTGAGCCGCCGACACCATGGGCACCTCCACGAGACTCAACTCCTGCAGCCTGCAGGCCACTGCAGGAGAGAAAAACCTTGAGCTCAGGTGGCTTGAATTACTGAGGCCGAGGCCTCCCTGGAACTGGCCCGAGGCCACTACTCGGTGGTCTGTCCTCTTCAAACAGTGTGAGGGGCACCCCTCCTTCAAGTGGATAGTTGAAGACTATTTCTCTTTCACAAAAATAGTATTACAGAGAGAGAAAAAAGAAAATGCCTCTAACTTCTCCACCCCAAGAAAATAATCCTTGCTATTCAGGTAACCAGTTGATGAGGAAAGTCTGAAAGAGCTTCACAAATCACACCAGTTTAAAGTGCTGGGTTAATTTTACCTCTTCCGGAACATTCCCCCAAGCACAGCTCAGTTATCCAAGACAGGCTGTCCCTGGTCCCCATTTATGTGGCGTCCCACACAAGTTCCATCAAGTTACTTGGGTTTGATTTTTTTTCCCCCACAGCATTGATCACTATCTGAAATTCTCTTGTTCATTCATTTGGGTTCTTGTTGATCATAGGTCTCCTCCCCTCCCCGTCCCCAACCAGACTGTGTCCTCAGAAGAGCAGGGGTTGTCATGGCACTGCAGCGTCCTCAGTGTTTTGCAACAGCATTAGCATGAAGTGGGTACTTGAAAAATATTTGTAGAAATCCACTGAGGGCTGTATGGTAGCATCCATCAAACTTACCAATGCACACGCCCTCAACTCAGAGCGACTGAAAATGAGATCCAGAGGCTGAATCTGACTTTCATTTTGCTTAAAGGAACCAAGAGAAGCTCTGAACCTCAATCATCAAAGTAATTTCTTGCACCACTGTCTGTAATAACAAAAGACTGGAAGAACCTAAATGTCCACGTGGTTAAGTAAATTACAATACGGTTATACAATGAGGAGACTATGCATACCTATAAAAGAAGGAAGAGGTTCTTTGTAGACTAATATAGAAAGATTTCCTGGTGATGGATTAAAAACTAGACTATTGGTGGTAAACACAATAGTCTATTCAAAAGCTGAAATATAATTATGTACACCTGAAATTTACACAATGGTATAAACCAATATGACCTCAATAAAATAAAATAAAGATTTCCTGGGTATAATCTTAAGTGAAAAAAGCAAAGTAGGGGCCGGCCTGGTGGCATAGCGGTTAAGTTCGTGCGCTTCGCTTCAGCGGCCCGAGGGTCGTGGGTTCGGAACCCTGGGCACAGACCTACACACTGCTCATTAAGCCATGCTGTGGCGGTGTCCCATATACAAAATAGAGGAAGATTGGCACAGATGTTAGCTCAGGGCCAATCTTCCTCACACACACACAAAAAAGCAGAGAGCAGTGTTAAAATGTTCTATCATTGGTGAAAAAACAAATGGGGGAGTGTATTCATATTTGCTTGTTTATGCAAACAGTATTTCTACTAGAGTACCAAAAAACTAGTTATAATGACTACCTTCAAGACAGGGAACTAGATTACTTGGGAGCTTGTAGATTTTTCACTATAAACCTTTTTGTAACTTTTGAGTTTTGAACCATAAGAATGTATTACCTATTCAAAAATAAAATCAATTAAATCCACAACTATATTTGTTTATATAATATATATATTGATCGAATAATTTGATGTATGTAGTTCAGAGTTTCCCTAAGTGGCTTTCAGGAAATGCTAGCTAGTGTCCCCTCCCATTCTCATTCACATTCATGGCCACGCCCCTAGGCCTGCCCTCACTCTTCCTCTGCCTGCTTCTCTCCTCCCCCAAAATAAGGCCAAATTCCTGAAGGTTGGAGCAGGAGGCTGTCTCACTTGCTCACTGGAGGTATGTGAAGCACAGGTAAACAGCAGTATGTGGTGGCAACAGAAATTCCCTCCATGCCAGTGTGTTCCTGTAAACAGAATAAAGGAACGTCGTCATGTTTACCTTCTAGGGAGTTCTACAAAAACAACTTTCCTGCTTCCTTAAGCTACGAGTTAAAGAAAACAAACTTGGCTCTGCTCTGAGTCAACAGGCTTAGCTAGAAACCATGTAATATGGGGGAAATTTGGGGTAAAGTAGTGGCCCCAGCCTCTTATGCTCATGGTATATCCTGAACCCGTATCATTCTTGGTTGGGATGGGAAAAAGGTCTCTTGGAAGCTGCAGTGTCCACAAAGAGCAGGGCCAGCCCAGAGGATCCAAACTAATCTCCTGGCCTGCCTCTGAAGGCAGCAAGCAAGGCCAGCTCCATGGGTGTGCCACCCGTGCTTAGAAGGGACCCTGCCCTTGGTTTAATGCTCTGCTGTCGCCATCTTGAAATTTTTAGTAATTTTTGAACAAGCAGCTCACATTTTCATTTTGTACTGGGCTCTGCAAATTACATAGTTAGTCCTGCAGGAAGTGTCACAAAAATCCTTTGTCATCTCAAATATCCTGGCTTATGGTTTGTTGTGAAAAATGCAGTGTCTCTTCTCATTTGCCAGTGTGCCTGAGTTTATCAGATCCTTTCCTGAAAGCCATTTTAGGAGAGCTTGAGGGTACACATACTTGCACGTGTGGACATGTGGGAGGGAAAGGGCGTGGTCAAGGTTAAGGTCAAGGTCAAGGGAAAGGGTAGACCACTCTACCAACTTGGGCACAGCCAGGCACTGCCAGCATTTCTCTTTATTCCTAGCTCCCCCAGGGTGCCTAGAATTACTGGTTCACAATGTAGCCCCTTTGAGGAAAATCTGAAGAAGTCACAGGGGCCAGGCCTCTAATTTTTCCATTTGTTCTTTGATTCAAGAAATACTTACTGAGCACGTAGGTGCTGGGCATACAATAGGAAGGCACTTTCCCTGCCCCCATGAGCTTACAGCATAACGGAGCTGGGCAATAAGCAACTAAATGAACACAATGATCAATATGAATAGTGGAAAGTGCTGTGGAGGAAATAAATAAACTGCCAAGAGAGAGAATAAGTGGTGGGAAGTGGGAAGTGGGGAGGGGCAGGGGGATGACTTGGATAGGGTCATTAGGTGAGGCCTCTCTGAAAACAGGACCCTTCAGCTGAGACCTGAAGGATGAACAGAAGCAGCTACGTGAAGAAAGGAGGAAGGGCAGACCAGAGGGGGGAACATCCTGGGGAAGGACACTGGGACGTTGGGATGTGCAGGAGCCTGGCTTGTTCATGAACTGGACGAAGGCCAGAGCGCAAGGAGGAGAATGAAGAGGGCTTTGGGGCTGGAAAGATGGGCAGGGGCCAGTTCCTGCGGGGCTTCATAGGCCCCCTGGGGACCTTAGGTTTCATTCCAAAGGCAACCGGCAGTCTTTGAAGACTTGTAAGAGGGATAGTAATGTCACCAGATTTGCATTTTGGAAACTTTATTCTGGCTGATATATGTACACTGGAATGGAGGAGGACAGGACCCCGAATGAGAAAACTAGTTAGGAAGCAGCTGCAGGTAAGAGATGACAGTGTCTCAGACAGGGGTGGTAGTGGCAGGAATGAGGAAAAAATGAGTGAAAATGAAATACAGATCTTCCTCTACTTAGGATGAGGTTACGACCCAATAAACCCATCGTAAGTTGAAAATATCATAAGTCAAAAAGGCGTTTAGAGCCAGCCCTGAAGGTATAATGGTTAAAGTTCGGCGCTCTCACTGCTTCAGCAGCCTGGGTTTGCTTCCTGGTTGCAGAACCACACCACCCATCTGTCAGTTGCCATGCTATGGGAGGAGCTCACATAGAAGAACTAGAGCAACTTACAACTAGGAAATACAACTATGTACTGAGGCTTTGGGGAGGAAAAAAAAAAAAAAAGGAGGAAGAATGGCAACAGATGTTAGCTCAGGGTGAATCTTTCCCTGCAAAAAAAAAATGCATTTAATACACCTAACCTACCAAACGTCATAGCTTAGCCTAGCCTACCTTAAATGTGCTCAGAACACTTACATTAGCCTACGATTGGGCAAAATCATCTAACACAAAGCCTATTTTATAATAAAGTACTGACTATTTCGTGTAATTTATTGAACACTGTACTGAAAGTGACAAACAGAATGGTTGTATGGGTACAGAATGGTTGTAAATGTATCTGTTGTTTACCCTCGTGATCGCATGGCTGACTGGGAGTTGGGGCTCGCTGCCACTACCCAGCACGAGAAGAGAGTATCTTACCACATACCGATAGCCCGAAAAAAGATCAAAATTCAAAGTACAGTTTATACTGAATGCTTATTGCTTTCGCACTACGTAAAGTTGAAAAATCATAAGTTGAACCATCGGAAGTCAGGGACTGTCTGTATATTTTAAAGGAGGAATAGACAGGATTTGATGACGGATTGCAGGGGGTTGAAAGAGAAAGTAATGTCAAGGGTCATGACCTACAGGTATCCGGCATGGGAGAATGGATGGCTGCAGGTGACATTTACAATATTAGGAGAAAACAGATTTTGGAGGTGGGGACTGAGATCAAGAAACCCATTCTGAACATATTAATTTGAGATGCCAGGAGATAGCAGAGGGGAGCTGGCTATCCCACTCCCCACTAGGCGAGTCAGAGGGAGGCTTCTGTTCAAAGGCCGGCTTGGAGGGACAGGCTGGTCTGGAGAGAAGGGCAGAGCCTGGCTTCCTGCTCCCTCACTGCCAGCTGCTGGGTCCTGGGTCCCCACGCTGAGAGTCCAGGACAGATTCTCCCTGCAAGACTTGGAAGCATCAGTGGCCCCACCCTCTCAGTTGCTTCAGTTTACACCCTGACATGGCACTCATTTGCAGAATAACAAGGTTTAGGACAAATGCTCTACATGTAGCAGACATGTGCCTTGTGGGAGGCTCTTGCTCATTGAGTGTGGGCACTAAGCTTTTCTCAGGAGCTCCGTGTCCCTAAACCACACTGGCCTGGAAGGCAGCAGCCCTGGTGGGTGGGCCCTCCATCTGCACAGTACTTGGGGGCTTACAAAGTGCTTTCACATCTGTTGTCTCATTCTCTCAACAACCTTTGAGATCAGGCAGGGATTATCATCAGCTCTACTTTATACCAGGAGCTTCAGAGAGGTTAATCTAATTTGCCTAAGTCACGCAAGTAATAGAGGTATCAGGAATCAAAACAAGTCTATCTGATGCCAAGACCGAGCCTCTTTCTAGCAGGCCATGTCATCCCATGTCAGGAACCGCCCATGTTTAGAGAAAGCTGGCTTCATTCCTGAGATATGATGTGAAAGGCACTGGGAGGGCCCCACTGCCTGTGACACTGCCCAGAACTACAGCCTATTGGAGCTGCAAGGGCCCACAGAGATCCTATCCAGTCTCCTCACTTTACAGCTGAAGAAAAAACAGACTCGCAGAGGGAAGGAAGTGCGTGGCAGAACAGGACTAAAACCCAAATCTCCAGCCCAGATCTCCTCCCACTTCACTCAAGGCCTCCTGAGTTTGGCCCTCTTCCATCTACAGAAAGGTCAGCCCTCATGCTAGAAGAACTTAGTGGGAAAGAAGAGTAACCAGAAATAAAATGTAAAAGGTTGCTTAGCAACCAGAAATGTGGGCATATGTGGTTGTGCCACCCCCACCCCCCCACTCCCCCCAGCATCCATTTACCCTTCTTTCTGGTATCTTCATCCCCAGGCTCCCTCTAGGGTACCACTCAGGCCCCCTTTTCAGGCTCTGCACCTGAGTGGAATTCATTTCCAGGAGTTCATTTCATTCACTGCTTTAGGAATGGGCATGTGACTCAGGTTCAGCCAATCAGAGCATCACGCCTCCCTGGCCACGGTGATTGCCTTAGGAATGGACATGTGGCCTAAGCTCAGCCAGTCACACTTTCTCCCCCAGGACCCTCAATCTTGAGAGGAGTTGGGCAGGGACAGAAGAAATGGCTATTATTGGTTTCTGCTGCAGCAGCCTATGCTTTTTAGCCTAAATCTTTAGGCTTTCTCGCAATTCATCCCAACTCAAGACCCCTCTGCAACATTTTCAAGATGGTACTTAGGAAATCAAGGGATAATATTGTTTCCCTGATTTTCTGGCCAGAATCTCTTTCACTGAGGCACAGCAGATTTGCTCCTGAATAGTTCTTGGAAAATGAGACCCAGCGCAAGAAAATTGGACACAAAATCTTTTAATGATTCCTTTAAACGAGTGACTCTTCAGTGTGTGGTTGCCAGATCAGCAACATCGGCGTCACCTTGGAACTTGCTAGAAATGCAAATTCTCAGGCCCCACCCCAGACTTCCTGTATTAGAAACTGGGGGAGAGGCCAGCAGTATGGGTTGTCAGATGCTCTCCTGAAAATTCTGATGCCCACTGGAGCTTGAGAACGACTGCTTTAAGCCATTAAGTTCAGTTCTATATGGATTTATTTAAAATATTCAAATACAAAGGGAAAAGATGCCTAAAATTTGTGTCTCAATTCAGACCAAATTTTACAGGATCATTTTACCTTAATCTAGTGACCTGGAGACAGGACTTTGTGTCAAACAGACTTCAGTTCTAACTCTCGCTCAGCAACTTGTTGGCTGTGTGAATTGGGGCAAGTTATGTCACTTCTTTAAGCCTCAGCTGTCTCATCTGAAAAACTTGGAATAATAACATCTCCTTTATAGGTTACAGTGGACATTAAATGAGATAATGACTATAAAATTGCTAGCACGTAATAAGCTCTCAATAAATTTCATCTCATTATTATTATGTTATGGAATTAAGCCTACTAATTACTTATTTATGAGCATTGACTTTGTTTTACCACCCCAGGCTGGCTGAGAACACATTTCCCATGTGTCTGAAATTGATGTCTAGCCTGAGAGCACACAGAATGGAATCAAAAGGCCTACATCTTAGGCTTGGCACTGCCAATAACTTCCTGCATGACATTCAGTAAGCCAATTTCCATCTCTGAACCTCAGTTTCCCCAAGTGTGAAGTAAGTGGGTTGGGACTAGATGGGCTCTAAGGTCCTTCTGGGCTCTGACACTATGAAATTCTACATGTTAAGCCTTGAATAGAGTTTTCTTAATTAGCCATAGGAAGCACAGGCTTCAGTGCCAAAACGCATCTGGAAGCAGCTATTTCTCAGGATACGTGCGAGAGGACCAACCTCCAAAGGTGGGCATTAGAGGGAGGCAGATCTTCCTACAGAGCAAATGTTCCTGTAGATTTGCCTACCTGCCTCAGGGCCACCCCATCCTCTGGGCTGTACCACCAAGGAGCCTGCCTCCTCACTCAGCCAGGAGAAGCGCTCTCCCTTTCTCTGTCTACTGGTAATTGCTTCATCACTTGGCTTGTGTTGAGTCCTCAGAAACTCTGGCCAAGGGCCCTCCCAAAACAGAAAGCAGAGTGGCCACTAGACCTCAAACCTGCCAACAAGAACAAGAAGTTCAGTCTCTGTTGGTTTTAAGCCAGGCTCCAGTGCATCTCACAATAGCCCTGCTCTGTTTAAGCCAAAACAGCAGAACATCTTTTCTTTTTGCTTATCTGCATTTTCTATGTTTTTGCCCTACACTGGATGTTTATCATTTCTGTTTTGTCCTCAAAGCAGCAGCTTCAAATGGAGACCCTCGCCCAGCACAGTAATGGTTTTCTTTGGCGATAAGGATACAGTGCATGCAGAGGCCGGAGGGCTGGTTCTAATACTGGACCACCGGGTGTCTTGGGCAACTCACTTCTCATCCCAGGCACTGCTTGTCACTGTTATACAGTAAGGGGAAATGGGACCAGCTCTTCACCTATGCTACTTCCCAAAAATGCAAAACATCACTCAAGGATTGGCAGCTGGTGAAAATGCTGTACAGATCAAGTCCTGAGTTCGATCCACATACCACAGGCCACTGCCTGTGTTTACAGATGTGAGTAAATAGGGGAGAAAAATGTGAATTGAGTGATGCAAATCCATCAACAATACAATCCTGATGTCCTTCTAAGGGACAGGATGGGGGGTAGGGGCATGTGAATGAGGAGGTCTTGGAAGGCTGACATACTTCCCCAGACTCCCAAACCCATAAACGACAGATTAGGAAGACAGGTGACAAAGCACTGGATTCACCCATCTCCCCTGTATTTCAGATGAGAAAACTGAGGCCCATACTGGGGAAGTGAGTCCTTAGGGCCACATAGCGAGTGGGTGACCCCAGGTACATGCTCAGCCAATAACACCACTTGATTCTGCTTTTATGTCATGAAAGTTAATGGCCCCAGGGAAATTTTTTACCCCTAAATTGGTAGATCAGATGGACCCTTCAGCCCTGCTGATTGGATGCTTGTCAAAGCTGAAAAACACCCTCTGGCACCCCTACTGCCTCATTGGAAACAGCAGAGGCGGTCTGACCCCAGCTGCATTTTTCCCAGGCTGTCTCAGACAAAGGGCCCGCCTGGCCTTGCCTTGTTATCTCTTAGTTTTAATCAGCTACGCTCCATTTTCTGTCATGTTTTATCCACAAAAGCCTCCTTGGCTGCCCAACAGGAAAGCCAGGCCAAGGTCCCAGAGTTAGTATGAAGGCCAAGCCGGGACTGGTTTGATGGGAGAAAATACAGTGGAGGCTAGGCCTGCAGCCCTCAGTACTTACAGAAATCCACATCTCTGCACCCAGAGGCAGTGTGGAAGTGGAAAGAACAGGCAGCCAGGCCAGGGTTCAAATTCCAGCTCCTTCCCAGCTGCATGACTTTGAGTAAATATTGAGCCTCCTGAGCCTCACTTTCCTCATCTATAACATTGGGATGACACCACTCGCCTCCCAAGGTTGTTGGGTGTATGCAGCATCATTCGCTCTGAGCCTGGAGGATGGAACTCTGGCTGTGTTTGTTTTCCTGATGCTCCAGGTGTGGACTTGTGCTCGTGAAGAATTCGAGATGCAGTCCTGACCTATAGGCGGGCCATGGTATAACTGGCAGAGCCCATGTATTGAGTTGGAGGATGGCTCTGATGCTCACCAGCTGTGGCGAGTCCCTCCTCTTCTCTAAGATTCAATTTCCTAATCTCTAAATGGAAAGCGTATTGCCCTTCCTGTACCCGAGATTACGGTTCTGAAAGTGCTTTGTAAACTGTAAAATATGCCAATGTTATCTCTTCTTATTAGCACATACTGGTATGTAATCAAATTCTCCTGAGACCTTGGGCAAGTCGTTAAACCTCTCTGGGTATATCAGTCATGGTCCCAGCAGGAAACAGATGGCACATCCAGACTGGGTAATTTGATTAGAGTGTATTAACAGGGCTGTTTACAAAAAATGTGTGCACGAAATGGATAGTGCAGTATCTCGGGGCTAGTTACCACAACGAGCCCTCATTACTCCCCAGGCCTTGAACGAGCAAGGGAGAGGCAGTCAGGACCAGAGAGGGCAGCTGTATGGAGGGGGCCACCTGACAGGAGTTGTGGCTGTCAGGAAAGCCCATCTAGCAGGGAGGGAGTTGAAGAAATAGTACCCTTACCTTGCTCTCCTCTGCCCTCTGATTGCCTGTGGGTGCTTCCCTTTGGCCTAGCCAAACTGGAAGCCAGAGGGTAAGGGAAGCCATTGATGCAGTCCACACAGAGCATCCTCCCAGGGTACAGCGCAGGGTGAAAAATGGTGGAGGGCAGGTCTGGAGGGGTAATTGGCAGGTATCCAGCACACTGGGTTTCCATGTCTTCCACAATTAAAGGAAGGTACAGAATGCAATGATGCCTCCTTCTATCTCATCCTCTGATAGAGTCTCAGCACTTTTTCCAAGCTTCAGTCAGGACCTAGGACGGTGGGACCTTAGGAGGGAATCCAAGCCCTCTCCTGGGAGACGTTTAGTCTTCCCAACTAATCAAGAGCAAGGACATTCTTTTCCGGCAGCCCCAATTTAAATGATCACCTTTGAGTCCCATACTCAGAGCAGAGGGCAAGCCAGTCACAGAGGGAGTAATTCTTTGGATTACTATGTTTTAGTATTTATTTTTCTCTTTTAACCAAAGTGAGCCAGATGCATGTCTCAAATGCTAAACAGATGCCCTTCTGCTTTCATTCATTGGAAGAAATATAATGCACTGTAGAGCTCTCTTGAAGCTTTATCTTTAGAAATAATAAATTGCATACAAGTGGACACCCTGGAGCAATCTCATTTTTGCAGCACCTTCTAGCTGACAGTCAGTGTGGCTCCCCGGGGAGAAATCAAAGAGCTGAGTAATCTTAGAGAGACAATAGTTCCCGAATCCCTATTTCACTCCATCCCATTCCAGACGGGTGATATAAATCATGTGCCTATAACAGAAAAGATAAGAGAGAGCTTCCCAGCAAATCTCAGCACAGGCAATCTGGGAAAATAGTCTAAACCCTGGGTTCTAGAATCAGTAAAGCCAGGTTCAAGTCCTTGCTCTGTCACTTACTAGTTGTCTTTGTGAACTTGGACAAGTGACCTAAGCTTCAGTTTCCTCACCTGTCAAATGAGCATGATAATGATGCTTCATCTATCTCATAGGGTTATTTCAAAAATTGAACGACATAGTATAAACACTTAGCACACAGTAAGCACTCAATAAATGGTGCTAGAGGGGAAATGGGGAGCTGTGACAGATCTATGACACTGGATCCATAATAGTGGCTCTCCCCTAGCCATGGTGCTTCATCTATGCGCCTTCTGCGGCCCTCATCGCTTTCCCTCGCACTTTAGCCGTCCATATAGTACCCCCTGCTCTAGACATGTCAATCACCGTGTTTGCCACACCCACAACCCCTTGCTGTGGAGCACCAACATGTCAATCACAGTGCTTGCCACGCCCACAGCCCCTCACTGTGGAGCACCAGCATGTCAATCACAGGACTTGCCACGCCTGCAGCCCCTTGCTGTGGAGCACCATCATGTCAATCACAGTGCTTGCCACACCCACAACCCCTTGCTGCAGAGCACCACTCTTCCCACCCCCTCACTACTATAAGTGAAGGATAGTTTTTAGCTCTTTAAGCAAATCAGCATAATAAGATACTGTGTGTTAGTTATTCCTCGGATATAGAATACAGGGCAAGGAAGGGCAGCCTGATTCTGTAATGCAGATGGTATTAAGCTCTAGAAGACTGACAACCACAAAAGCTACATGAAAACTATCAACAAGGTGTGACAACACAACAGTACCTTGGAAAGGCAGCCTGCAAACACAAAGCATACTCAGAAAAGAAGAAAAAAAAGGGAGAAAGGAAAGGAGGGAGGTTTGAAATATATTTACCTTTTATTTATTATTTTTAATATTTTTATTTATTTCACTTTTTGTTTACTGTTTACCCTTTATTTATTAGGAACTGGCAAGAGGTTTTCCTGTGAGATGGTGAGGTGAGGACCACAACCCCAGCAAGAAGCTCTATCCTTCCCTTTTTTACAGTTGAGGAAACTGTGGCTCAGAGAGGGTGGTTTACTCAGAGTCACACAGCTAGTTAGAGAAAAAGTTCAAATCTCAACAAACTGATATGTCTATTTTATGCCACCTCTTTCGAAACTATTTTGCCAGCACTCTCTATAAATAGCTCCTGAAGTTTGCTGACAGTATGGCTCATGAGTCAATACCACAGGCTGTTTTGCAATGTTGTAAAATTTCAAAATGATCTATTTCCATTGTGACAGTGTACCTAAAGAAAATCTTTTATCTAATCTGTTGCCTAATCTTTTCCATCCATCTTTTATGGTGATGAACTACTGGCCTAGAAGAGCGATCCAAGAACTTGAGGTGTGGTAGTCTTCCAGCCTTGGCTTGCTTGTAGGCACCCTCTTTCCTTCCTTCCTGCAGCCTTTAGTAAATGACAAAATCTTGATTCTGTGGTCTTATTTTTCCACATCCTTCTCCTCTTTGCAGCCCCACTGCAGTTGCTCTAGTTCAGGTCTTCTGATTATTGCAGTAAACTCCCAATGGTCTCCCCATCTGCAGCCTCTCTCCATTCCAATCTGTTTTGCTCACATGTGATTAATTTATCCACAACACTGCTCATATCGCAGTACTGAAATACTTTTAATAGCTTTCTATTGCCTATAGATAAACGCCTCTTGTCCCTGCTAAAAAGAAACAACAAGCCCAAAATGGAGTCACTTATGCTAAGCCCCACCAAGACTTAATACCTAACCTAATCGCAGTTTTGGCCTCTCCCAGGAGCAGAACTTTAAACTGATCAGTCTGGAATTTCCTGGTCAGCACTAGTGAGGTGATCTGCCTGAGAAGACCTCCTGCCTTCCCCTAAGAAAAGATAACCTTGCCTGAAATAATCCGCTCTTTTATCTTCCTTGTCCCACTCTCTTTCTGTCTATAAAAGCCTTCCATTTTGTATAACTCCTCAAAGCTCCTTTCTATTTCTAGATGGGATGCTGCCCAATTCATGAATCCTTGAATAAAGCCAATTAAATCATCAGATTTACTCATCTGAATTTTTTTTTTAACATCCCGCATTCCAGACCCTCAACTACCTCTTCCTAATCTTCTTTCCAATATTAACACCCCTGCTCCAGTGCTCCCAGCAAATTGTGTTTTTCCCTATATCCCTCTATCCTTATATTTTCCCAAAATGATGACTCCAGAGCCCAGTTTCTCTCTCTCTCTCTATCTCCCAGCTCTGGTCCCTCAGTGAGGGTTCCGTTCTCAGAAATCTCTCCCCTTGTGTTTGTAAGATAGCTGCCAGTGGCCTGTAAGGCTGTGTGTTTCCACATTCAAATTCAGCAGAGAAGAGGACCGTCTGTTTCCTGGTAGATCTCATTGTCCCTGACTGGCCTGACTTGTCATACAGCCATCCTTGAGTCAATGCTTGTGGCTGGGGGATAGGATAGGCTGATTTAGGAACTCCCTGAATTTCCCAGTCGTGAGGTTTGGGTAGGACTGACCCACGCCTTCAAGTCCAGGGATGAGCCCTGGCTGACCCAGGGTAGTAGATGCTCTGGAGGCCCTTTCTTCCATGGAGCTTTTGCCTTACTCCCCTAGCTGGAAAGCTAGAAAGCAAGTTCCTTCTCATCTGAGCTTGTAAAGCTCTTTATCAGCATTTCTTTTTTTTTTTTTTTTTTTTTGTGAGGAGATCAGCCCTGTGCTAACATCTGCCAATCCTCCTCCTCTTTTTTTTTTGCTGAGGAAGACTGGCCCTGGGCTAACATCCATGCCCATCTTCCTCCACTTTATATGGGACGCCGCCACAGCATGGCTTGCCAAGTGGTGCGTCAGTGCGCGCCCGGGATCTGAACCAGTGAACCCCGGGCCGCCGCAGCGGAGCGTGCGCACTTAACCGCTTGCACCACCGGGCCGGCCCCAGTCAGTATTTCTTTTATTGCAGTTACTACTGTCTACCTTGCATTAAAGCTTTCTGTCTTATCTCTGTGCCCTGGCCATCAGTCATGGTACACATCACACCCACAATCTCCTAGTCTGGAATGGGGGAGCGAGAAATGGCCCTATCCACAGTCCCTGGCTAAGCAGCCAGCTCTGAGTTACTTTATGTGATCATATCCACCCTGTCTCCCTGCTGACCACGCTGATTAGACCTGGGGTGGGCACCAGACCCAAAGGCAGGCAACTATAGGCTGGCCGGCAGCTTCTGAGGGGGTCTGAAATGAACAGTTCTACCCAAAGACCTCGTGATTAACCTTGAAGGGCATGAGTGAGCTGCAGTGATGAGGAGGCAGAAGCCACAATGCAAGGAAAAGACACAGAGAATAAAGAATGAATACTGTTACCCTCAGGAATAAGGAAGTTGAGACTCAGAGAAGCCAACTAACTTGCTCAATAGATAGTATAATTCTAAAGCCTACTCTCCTGATGAGTACACCATACTCTCAAATTGCCATCAAAGGCAACTGCATTACATTCGATGCAGACAAATCCTTATTATACGAGCTAACGGAAGGAAGTGTTAATGGGGAATGAACAAGAGTCATTAGTGGTGGCTCCATCCCCTGGGATGGTCACTCAGGGCCTTTCTCCCTGCCCATTAGTCTTTCAGTGACTCCTTTCAAGATTATCCAGGAGTCTTTCCTCCACATCGTACCCTGACCAGGAATGGTTTTCATCTACTCTCAGCCAAGAGTGGTCTCATTGACCCAAAGCGTGATGCGCAGAAGGCAAAGCCCTGGAAGGAGGCCATTGTAGTAGACCTCTATGGGGGAGCCTACTCAGCCCACAACAACCCCCACCTCTCAGAACGTTCCCACACTCCCACCTAAGAGTAGGTCCCAGCAGCACTGTGCTAGAGACTTTCGTTTACAATGATTCATTTTATTTTCACAACAGCCTTGAAATATAAGACTGAGATTAAGTAAACCCTGCATGCCCATGGTTCTCTAACATGCTATAGTCGTGATTTTAACTCAGGTCTGGCTGGCTCCAAAGCTCGTGTCTTTCCACTGTTTACTGCTGCCACCAAAATGGAAAGACAAATGGGTCTATTCCACTTGACTTAGGATATAGCCATAACTAAGGTTTTTGCTTCATTTTCTTTTTATTGGCATTAGGAGTATTCATAATAGATTGTTATCTTTAGCCTTTATTTTGGCAATGACACATCTGTAAACCAGCAATCAAACCCTCAACTTGGGTATCACGAGTCTGAGGAGTTTGTGCTCATGGTCGTGTCCAACCGTGGGACACGGAGTTGAAGCAAGTGGCTGTCCCAGGGTACTCAGTCAGATGGCTTAGGATTCTCTTGCGATGAGGATACATCTGATGAGAAATTTTTAAAGGCCCGAGGGACAACCCTCCCTCAGTTATGGAACACTTCCAGTATATCTGAGTGGAGTTAGAAATGTGTATATAATGCCCTGGTGGGAGCCCTTCTCTGCATGTCCAAAGTGGTTTAGGCAAATTGCTCCAGAAACACTCCCCAAATGTAGCTAAACTCCAAAAATTAAATAGCCCACGTCCTTTTTTCAGATCATTTCACTGTGGGCATCTATTGCTCCAACCTATTCACATAGTATCGTGCTGATTTGAAAGAAGGAAATATTTTATCTATGTCATTTATAAAGTCAATAAATTTATTCTGAGTGCCAATATGTGGCAGGTGCTAAAGATTCAATGGTGAATAAGCACTATCTCTTCCATTAAGGAGCTTTAATCTTTAACTCACAAGGTGTTCCTATAATTCCGTAATAGCATTAATAAGAGCTTCTTTCTATTGATGCATTATAGTTCATTTGAGCATCACAATAATCCTAGGGTATGCAGAGCAGGTTTTATAATATCTGTACGACAAATGTTGAGAAACCTGAGATGAGAGAGATGTGTTTTCCCCAAAGTCCCACAACTTGTAAATAATAGATCTGAGATCTAGGCCTACTTAATTGGGAGGTACCTTTTATGGAGTCGAGTACTCTTCAGTCATATTTTCGACTTGGTATTTCTTGAAGATGCAGATTTCTGCTTGTGGCACTCCAGAGTCAGAGTTAGAAAACTATAGCCTGTGGGCCAAATCTGCTGCCCCCTGTTTTGTAAATAAAGTTTGATTGGAACACAGCCACACTCATTCATTTACGTATTGTCTATGGTTGCTTTCATGCTACAGTAGCAGAGCTGAATAGTTGCAATGGAGCCTGTAAGGCCCACGAAGCCTCAAATACTATTTCTGGCCATTTATAGAAGAAGTTTGCTGGGCCGGCCCCGTGGCTTAGCGGTTAAGTGTGTGTTCTCCGCTGCTGGCGGCCCGGGTTCGGATCCCGGGCGCACATCGACGCACCGCTTCTCCGGCCATGCTGAGGCCGCGCCCCACATACAGCAACTAGAAGGATGTGCAGCTATGACATACAACTATCTACTGGGGCTTTGGGGAAAAAAATACATAAATAAAAATTATAAAAAAAAAAAAAAAAAAGAAGAAGAAGTTTGCTGACCCCTGGTCCACAATATAAACTTAAGTTGTCTTCCCCTTGATTGCTATCTTTGGCCGAAGTCACGGGTCAGTCTGAGACCAGGATCAGGGTTCAATCTGGGGCTATCAAAGATTACAGTTCCATAAATTCTGTCATAGGGCTTTTCTTCTTTTGTTTGATCTCAAATTTTGCCATGTGTCTCCATCTCTTCCGGTACGATTTAAAGAGGGCTCCAGAAAAGCATATGACTTCATATCCAAACAAGGGAAGAATGTGCATAAACAAAGGCTTGATTTGCTGGAAAACTGGCCATATTAACTCTATCCTATAGCCACAGCACATTCCATTCACTGTATGTAACATCTAACGCAAGAAGAGGCTACCCAAGAAGGCACCTGGTCCAAAAGTCAAAATGACTCTCTAAGACGAATCCTGTGCTTTCCCAACTGTGCCTGACTTTGAAATAAGTTCTCCGTCCTTGCAGTTCCGGTGGAAGACCAAGCAAATTTGCAAATTTCAATGGTCAGGGCTTCCAGTCACACAGCCCATGCTTCTCTACCCAATGCACCCTTTTATTCTGTGTGTGTGAGGAAGATCAGCCCTCAGCTAACACTCATTGCCAATCTTCCTCTTTTTGCTGAGGAAGATTAGCCCTGCTAACATCTGTGCCCATCTTCCTCTATTTTGTATGTGGGATGCTGCCATAGCATGGCTTGATGAGTAGTGCTCAAGTCCGTGCCCGGGATCTGAACCTGCAAACCCTCAGCTACAGAGCACATGAACTTAACCACTACGCCACCAGGCCGGCCTCCCCAGTGTGCCCTTTTTGACGCCCTATCAGCAATCTGATTCCATCAGTGAAAGTCTCTACATCTAACACCCTCAGCTCCCATTAATTCAATGAACAGGTCCTACGGCAGGTCATAAATTCTCTCTTTGATGCTAGGTAAACCTAGTATGGTTGGGGAACGAGATGAGAGGCATTTAATCCAGACCTCAGATTGATGAAGACCTCAAACTCAAGCTTTTGGCATCATCTACAAAAGAACTTACACCTGGAGTCACTGTGCTACACTGGCAGAATTACACTTGAGACTGGACCATGTCACTTAGAATCTACTTTGAATTAATATTGCTTTAGAACTTTGTTATAATTTGTAAATAACGTGTGTAAAACTACATTTTTTTGGTAAAAATACAAATTTGTTAAATGCAAACGTTCGAAATATACCACAATTTCTATCACACTGCTTTAGACCTTCTTCATATTTTCATTTATCAAGAGCTAAAAAAAACTGGAAGAATTCTGAGCTTCTTTTGACTTCCAGAGGCCCTGATGCCTCAATCTGAGTAATCTAATCAATAAAACTGTGCTGAAAGTGGGCACTGATCTTTCTTAACAACATCCCGAGTTTAACCATAATTGGGTGTATTTCACTTCCCATTAGTATGTCCCACATTATTTGTACATCTCAGGATCCACGTAGGTCAATGAGGAGGAACTTCTGCAGTTATGGGAGTCATCCCCTCTTCTGTACCTCCCTCCTGTAAAAACGGAGAAAGATTAACCCAGAGCAGGGCTTATTTTAAAATCTCAGATGTGGGCAACCCCAGAACTGTCTACTGCATCAGTGGATCCAAAATGCAGATACTCTTGAACAGAGTTGTAGCCCAGCATTGCACACTCTCAAATATCATCAGCAGAATTGTCTGCCAATCATCTGCTTAACTTGGCTCCATGCTGCCCACAAAGCTGATGTTAATATATATGTGTATGGATACACGTATATATACATGCATATACATACATATATAGTATATACACATATTCATACATGTGTATAATGAATTGAATTAACACTAACTTCTGAAAGTTTGCTTCCAGTTTCAGGTGATAGGGAGAAAGCTACTGCAGCTCTACATGATCAGGTGAAACCCAGAGTCTAAAGGGCCACTTGGGTTTGGGGCGTTAGTTCGTTTAATAAACTTTCATTAGAATGTCTAGAGACCCAGGATCTAGAGGACTGAGTAACGTGGCCCCTGCCTATGAGGGGCTCACAGAGCAGTGGGGAAAACCAACTCCCGTGTAAGTCAGGCCGCAGAAAGTACTATTCTTGAGATATAAACCAGCTGTTGCTGAGTTTCCAAGGAGGAAGCTGGAAGAAGTCTTCACCTAGCAGAAGGAATATTTGGCTGAGCCTTGCAGAATGAGAAGATGATGAGAGAGAGAGATGAGGAAGAAGGCTTTCAATTCCTTTTAACAGATACTATTTAATCACCTACCTTCTAACAAAAAATACTAAAATCCATGCCTTCTTGAAATAGATGCTCAGTAAACATTAGCTTTTGTAGTACTATTGTTATGCTAGGTGCGGACAGGATCAGCGCTAGTCCATATAGCACCTTCATTCTATTAGAAGAGGCACCTCTCCTCTAGACGTTTGGAAGTCAAAAGCAGGGCTTATGGCTTGGTGAGTCAGGCTAGATTTCAGTGCCACTTCCAGCCCCACTTACCCCTCACGCTAAGCTCCTTTGGATAACCTGCTCAACTCTATGTGGCAACCCCGTGTGCAGGAAACTCAGAGATGAGTGAGACATGCTCTCTGCACTTGAGGAACTCATCTTTCCTCAAGGAAAGAAATATGGGAACACACATGATATCATGTAAGTGACATAATAAAGTTATGTTTGAATATTATGGGAGGGAGCAGCAAGAGGGAGATGTGATCAAAGATGATGAGGCATAAAAACACATGGCCAGTTTAGGGAAGACCGAATGTGCTTGGGCAGATAGGGGCAAGTACCTTTATTTCTCTGTGCCAGTGGTTCCCAAGCCTAGAGGGTCTTCAGAATCCCTTGAGGAGCACTCCTTATTCAGCCATAAAAAAATGAGGAAATCCTGCCACGTGCAACAATGTGGATGGACCTTGAGGGTATTATCCTAAGTGAAGTAAGTCAGACAGAGAAAGACAAATACTGCATGATCTCACTTATATGTGGAATCTAAAAAAATTTTTTTAAAAATCACAGAAAAAGAGATCGGATTTGTGGTTACCAGAGGCAGGGGAGGGGTTCAGATAAAGATGCTCAAAAGGTACAAACTTCCAGTTATAAGATAAATAAGTCCTAGGGATGTAATGTACAACAAGATGACTATACTTAGGACTGCTGTATGACATATATGAAGGTTGGTAAGAGTAAATCCTGAGAGTTCTCGTCACAAGGAGAAAAATATATATATATATATTTGTATCTGTATGAGATGATGGATGTTAAGTAAACCTATCGTGGTAACCATTTCACAATATACGTAAGTCAAATCATTATGCTGTACATCCTAAACTTCTATAGTGCTGTATGTCAATTATATCTCAATAAAATTGGAAGAAAAAAAAGTAATGATTTAAAACTGAAAAAAAACAAAAAAGAGAGAGAGAGAGAAATTACAGACGCCTGCCCTCCATGCCCATCCATTTGGGGTGAAGCCTAAGAATCTACATCATAATAAGTTCCCCCAGGTGATTCCAATGATTTGCTGGTTAGGAACCACAGGTGTGAACCAAGCCTCCAACCAGCCTCTACTCACCACCCAGCGTCTACTTTCTCTTGGTGAAATAATAGTATTCAGAACTTTCTTCCTACAATAAAAAGGAAATGAAAGTTCTGTGGTCGCTAGAGCTGACTGCCCAGGTGAAATTTCTCTTCTGCTTTAGAAAGAGAAAAGGCATTTGAGACCTGAGGTGAGCAACACATTCAAGGGCAGGCTACACGGGGTTGTATGAGCACTTTCCATTTGCTGGTGCAGCCAGTGAGAGGAGGCAGGGAGAGGGCAGGGGCAACCTGGCCAGGAGTGTGGTCCCTGGGCAGGAATCCTGATGACGAACCCTAGAGGAAACCCTTCTCATGCCTGTGAACCTGACTACGATGCCCACACCCACCAAGGGACTCTTCCTTCCTGACTTCCTTGTATGACCTTGGTTATGACCTATGTATTTGAGGACTCAGTGCTGGGTACCCAGTTAGAAGATGAAGCATGTTCCTAGAACACCAGTGAGGCAGACACACACACACTCACACACACACACACACACATACACGTGAAAGAAAGAGAAAAAAGAGTTTTATTTTTTTTTTTAAGTGTACAAAAGATAGTATTTTCCCTTAGGTTTATTTATTATATCTTGGTCTTAGTTTGAATTACTTCTGGGAGTGGAGGTGCACCACGATGTTTTTTGCCTTTTTCTTTAATTAATAAACTTTATTTTTTAGAGCAGTTTTAGGTTCACAGCACAATTGAGTGGAAAGTACAGAGATTTCCCATACACCCCCTGTCCTCACATAAGCACAATCTGCCCGCTATCAACATCCCCGCAACAATGTGGTACATTTTTTATGATCTATGAACCTGTATTGACACATCATTATCACCCACAGTCCGTAGTTTACTTTAGAGTTCACTCTGTGTTGTACATTCTACAGCTTTGGACAGATTTACAATGAAGGGTATCCACCATTGTAGTATTGTACAGAATAATTTCACTACCTTAAAAATCCTGTATTCACCTCTCCCCATGCCCCAACCCCTGGCAACCAACAATCTTTTTACTGTCTCCATAGTTTTGCCTTTTCCAGAATGTCACATAGTTGGAATCATACAATATATAGCCTTTTCTTTCTTTTTTTTTTTTTGTGAGGAAGATCAGCCCTGAGCTAACATCCATGCCAATCCTCCTCTTTTTGCCGAGGAGGACTGGCCCTGAGCTAACATCTGTGCCCATCTTCCTCCACTTTATGTGGGACACCGCCACAGCATGGGCTGACAAGCGGTGCGTCGGTGCACGCCCAGGATCCGAACCCATGCCGCCAGCAGCGGAGCATGCTCACTTAACCACTATGCCACAGGGCAGGCCCCAAGTCCACTTTCAAATAACACTATACCACTTCAGAGGTAGTGCAAGTCCCTTATAATAACAAAGTATTCCTAATTTCTCCTTCTCACCTCTTGTATCATTGCTATAATTCATTTCACTTATACATAAGAATATATACATACATAAGGATACACAATCAAATACATTGTTGCTATTATTTTATAATTTTATTTTATTTATTTTTCCCCCAAAGCCCCAGTAGATAGTTGCATGTCACAGCTGCACATCCTTCTAGCTGCTGCATGTGGGACGCGGCCCCAGCATGGCCGGAGAAGTGGTGCGTCGGTGCGCGCCCGGGATCCGAACCCGGGCCGCCAGCAGCAGAGCGCGAGCACCCAACCACCAAGCCACAGGGCCGGCCCTGTTGCTATTATTTTAAACAAACTATTATCTGTTTATCAATTAAGAATAAGAAAAATAAAAGTTTGTATTTTTACCTTCACTTTTCATTCTCCAGTGCTTTTTCTTTCTTTGTATAGATCTAAGATTCTGACCTATATCATTTTCCTTCTCTATGAAGAACTTCCTTTAAAATTTTTTGCAAGACAGATCTACTAGCAACAAATTTTCTCAATTTTTGTTTGTGTGAGAAAGTCTTTATTTCTCCTTAACTTTTGAGGGATAATTTTGCAGGATACAGAATTCTAGGTTGGTGAGTTTTTTCTCTCAACACTTTAAATATTTCAGTCGACTCTTCTTGTTTGCATGGTGTCTGAGGAGAAGCCAGTTATAATTCTTATCTCTGTTCCTCTTTAGGTAAGGTATTTTTTTTCCCACTGGCTTCTTTCAAGATGTTTTCTTTATCTTTGATTTTCTGAAGTTTGAATATGATATCCTTAGGTGTAGTTTTTTTGGCATTTATCCTACCTGGTATTCTCTGAGCTTCCTGGATCTGTGATTTGGTGTCTGACGTTAATTTTGGAGACATTCTCAGTCCTTGTTGTTTCAAATATTGCTTCTGTTCCTTTCTCTCTTTCTTTTCCTTCTGATATTCCCATTTCATGTATGTTACACCGTTTATAATTGTCCACAGTTCTTGGATAGTCTTGTCTGGTTTTTTCAGTCTCTTTTTCTCTTTGATTTTCAGTTTTGGAGATGCTGTTGTCACATCCTTAAGCTCAGAGAGTCTTTCCTCCACCAAGTCCAGTCTACTAGTGAGCCCATCAAAGGCATTCTTCATTTCTGTTACATTGTTTTTCATCTGTGGCATTTCTTTTTCATTCTTAGAATTTCCATCTTTCTGTTTATGTTATCCATCTGTTCTCGCCTGTTGTCTACTTTCTCCACTAAAACCCTTGGTATATTAATCATAGTTTTAAAAAATTCCTGGTCTGATAATTCCAACATTCCTGCCATATCTGCCTCCGGTTCTGATGCTTGTTCAGTCTCTTCAAACTCTGTTTTTTGCCTTTTAGTACGCTCGTAAATTTTTTTTGAAAGGCAGACATGGTGTACTGAGTAAAAGGAACTGCAGTAAATAGGCCTTTAGAAATGTGATGGTGAGGTGGGGGCGAGGGGAAGTGTTCTATAGTCCAATGATTAGATCTCAGTCTTTTGGTGAGCCTGTGCTCTGGACTGTGAACTTCACCAGCACATCTCAGTTTTTCCACCACCTTAGGTGGGATGGGATGGCTTAGAGGGGCTGGAGTTGGGTATTTCCCTTCCCCCAGGTAGGTTAGGCTCTGACAAAACCCCAGTAGCTTAAGCTCTGGTAAAATAGTTTCTCCTGTGGGCAAGTCTTGTTAAGAAGAACAGGATATTCTGACGTATTTCAGAATGGTTCCTTTTCTCCTCCACCTACTGGAAGTATGAGTATTTTTCTCCAATATTCACTGTAAGGAATATTAGTAGAGCTCCTGGAGGTAAAACTCACAAAAGTGGGTGAGTTGCCCTGTGACCAAGTCCCCCTGGAGTTTTTAACTCTCAAGAGTTGTCCACACTGGGCCTCCAGCCATTTGTCAGTTACAGTTCAGGTTTTCCTACCTGCCATTGGCTCGCATGGCAGTTTTTGCCCCTGTAAGTTGTGATTCTTTGTATCCACTTATCTCTCCTTCCAATTTTGAGGGCAGCTGTTTGCCCTGTGTCCTCACTTTTTGGATGTAGCTAAGAAAAGTTGTTACTTTTCAGTTTGTTTGGCTTCTTATTTGTTGATAGGACAGAGTGCCAATTTCTAAGCTCCTTACATGCCAGACAGGAACCTGGAAGTCCCCCACCATAAGTTTTTCAGTACTGAAGCTCTCTAAAAGATCTTACTCTGCCCTGAGAGAACTGAATTTCAGTTAACATTTGTCAAGCCCGGTCTTTGAGCCAGATGTCTGGTAAATGCTTTCATGCTCATTATCTCATTAAGTCCTCACAATAGCCCTGAGAGATGGGTATTACAATTATCCCCATTTTACAGATGAGGAAACTGATAGTTGAAAAATTAGAATGACTTGACAAGATTACATAATCAGAAAGTGGTAGCGCCAAGATGAAAACTAGGTCTTCTAACTCCAAGGCTGGGGACTTAACTTTAGAAAATGAAAAGTTTTGAGTGATCTCCTGCTCTGCCTCCTTCTGTCTCTGGGACATTCTCTCGTGTTTGGGCTGGCAGGGAGGTGGGGACACTGGGGAAACTGAAGTCCACCCACTGAATCAGTGTTGTAGCAGAGCTTTGAGCAACCATGTGGCCAATGCAATTCGGGTTTATTCTGACTACCCAAAGAGCTGCCAGAATTAGCAGACAACTGTCACAATCCAATTTCAATGCAGTTCTTCCATTTTATTTTTGACTATAGACCAGACGTCTACGGATCTTAAAAAGGTCTACAGATTCCTCAAGGGACTCTTTAACATCTTGAAACTGTGTTCCATTTTGTAAGTGCGAGAAAATATGAATTTTTCTGAGGAGAGGGTTTATCTTTCTCATTAAATTCTCAAAGAGTTCTCCAATGCAAACAAGGTTAAAAATAATTAATATAGTCTTTGTCCAAGAAGAGTTTGTTCTTAAATTTCCTATCCCCAGCCTGGGGAGAGAACCAGATACAAATAAAGAATGCAGCAGTTCATATCAGGAAATAATAATCACACTAATACTTCGGTAATTACTTTTTTCCTCTGTGCTGATCGAGACACAGATCTGGCTTTGGTGGAATCAAAAAAAAAGAAACCCCAATGATTTGTACCAAGACCAAGAGGATGCATCTGTTTCCTGAATCAACCAGATCAAATGAGCACGGCATCAAACGCTGCCTGCGCTGAGACTATTTTCTTCCAAAGAAAGATGAAGCAATTACATTCAAAGGCAGGGGAGAGGGGGGGAGGGTAAACCCAGGCAAAAGGAAAAATATAAGCTCCACTTTGGGGTAATGCCAATGGATTTCTTGATATGGTATCTTCTCCAAACTAAAGTTCACTCCTACCAGGTACTATTTCTAAAGTGCTTGTGAAATAACTCTGCACTGAAATCTTTAGACAGCGGAGGCTTTGGCTCAGTCTGTCTGATTTATTTCAGCAAGCGCTACATTGTATCTTTCCACACACTTCTGCATCTTCCCCAGTCTTCTGCATATCTGCCATGATCCAGTCATGTTTAATTCCCATGCTCCCAGTTGCCTCTGCACCTTTGCATTTGCTCTACCTTCTGCATTTTCTGTTCCCTCTTCTTGAAACAGCCTTCACTCCGTTGTTCCCCTGGCTATCTTCTCCTCAATCCAAGGGACATCTCTTCCAAGGAGCTTTCTTCAACCCCTTAGGAAGAATCGTCTGTCTTTGATATCTCCATAGAATCCTGTGCATACTCTTATCCTAGCGCCCAATGCTCAATTCCACTCTAAGCTGCTTGAGGGCAGAAGCCAGATCTTTCATCTGGGATCTCTAAGTGTGTCTGACACATAATAGGTTTCTACTGAATATGCATGAAATGAACGAGTGGTTAATTTCCCACCATTGCCTAAGTAAGGGGCATGAAGTAATAGATCCTTGTGCAAATATTCTGCTGTTGAAAGTAATAGAAATATTCTGTTCCTTTTTTTTCTCCTTGGAACCTGGGGATTTTAGAAATACTGACCTCTCAGTATTGAAAAGGTCAATTTGGGGCCGGGCTGGTGGCCTAGTGGTTAAGTTCTCGTGCTCCGCTTCGGCGGCCCAGGTTCGGGGTTCAGATCCCAGGCGCAGACCTACACACCACTCATCAAGCCATGCTGTGCCGGCATCCCACAAACAAAATAGAGGAAGACTGGCACAGATGTTAGCTCAGGGCCAATCTTCCTCCCACACACACACAAAAAGCTCAATTTAATGCCCCTGCCCATATCAAAGGAGCTCTAAGAAAAAAAGATAAATAATTTGATTTAAAAAAACAGATTGGGGCTGGCCCTGTGGCGTAATGGTTAAGTGTGTGCACTCTGCTGCTGGCGGCCTGGGTTCAGATCCCAGGTGCGCACCGAGGCACCGCTTGTCAGGCCATGCTGTGGCAGCATCCCATATAAAGTGGAGGAAGATGGGCACGGATGTTAGCTCAAGGCCAGTCTTCCTCAGCAAAAAGAGGAGGATTGGCATGGATGTTAGCTCAGGGCTGATCTTCCTCACAAAAAAAAAAAGAAAGAAAAGAAAATAGATTATGTAATACATCAAAACAAAAGTTTTGGATTTTAGTCTCAAAAATCTGTTTCCTTTTTCTGAGGATATTACTGTGATGATCAGGGTAAATGGCCACTGTTAACCTTTTTGTGTGTGTGTGTGAGGAAGACTAGCCCTGAGCTAACATCCGATGCCAATCCTCTTTTTTTTTGCTGAGGAAGATTGGCCCTGGGCTAACATCCGTGCCCATCTTCCTCTACTTTATATGGGATGCCGCCACAGCATGGCTTGACAAGCAGTGTGTCGGTGTGCACCCGGGATCCGAACATGAGAACCTAGGCCACCACAGCAGACCGCTGCACCACCGGGCCAGCCCCTATTGACCATTTTTTGAAATCTGCTGCATGTGACATATAAATTCCTTTAACTATCTGGTTTTCCAAGAAGCTGAATCAGGGCTGCTTATCTAGTCATAATGACGTTCAACTCTAAGTTTGAGGAATGTGGTTACAAAACGGAGATACTGTATAAAGGTTTTAACTTCATTCCTCTAAGAAAGGTAATGTGTGGAGAGAAAAAAGGAAAACGGACCGGAGATCAGTGAGGTCGGTAATTACATCTGATTGGGAAGACCTGTGCCTGGTCTCTGATGGCTTAATGTGCTTAAGGCAAATGAACTTAATCGAATCACATACAAAAAGAAATACTTTAATACCAGAAATGGGATTTGAAATAAATCCAAATTCTTGAAGAATAGAATAGCTACTCTCACAGGTAGCTACAGAAAATGACCAGCGGATGCTAGGATTCTCATTTTTTTCCACATTGGAATGGTATAAGATCAGAAGTTTTTAGATTTGAAAGGAACTTTGAAGATCAATTCCTCCAGAATCTCACTCTTATCCATCCTGATCCGACTCATATCTCTCTGTCATTGTATCCCTGGAGAACACAGGTGGAATCCAACCCAAAATAGGCTTACTTAGAAGGATTGGTCCTCTGAATATTTGCCCTAAGGATCATCTGGTCTAAACGCCTTCATTTCTCTCACAAGGAAGATGATGTCTAAATATAGGCTCCCACAGATGTGTTCAGTGCTCTATGATATACAAAGAGTGTTCACATCACAGTAGCTATTTCAATAAAGAATGATTCAATGGCTCTCCGAGGTTACTCATCTTGTTAATGGTGGAACCTGGACCAGAACTCCTGGTACAATGTTCTTTCTCCCTCACCATGATACTTTCTTAGTAAAAATTATTCTTTTGTGTGTGTGTGTGTGTGTGTGTGAGGAGATCAGCCCTGCTAACATCTGCCAATCCTCCTCTTTTTTTTTTGCTGAGGAAGACTGGCCCTGGGCTAACATCCATGCCCATCTTCCTCTACTTTATATGGGATGCCGCCACAGCATGGGTTGCCAAGCAGTGCATCAGTGAGCGCCCGGGATCCAAACCAGCGAACCCCAGACCACCGCAGCAGAGCACGTGCACTTAACCGCTTGCGCCACTGGGCCGGCCCGCCAAAAATTATTCTGAAGTGCTATTTGTATGATTCTGAGCAGGCGTGTTTGGTCATGTCCAGTGATAATGTGGATGCAAGTTAAAGATTCTAAAGTTTTACAGTGAAATGAATGAATCCCATCATGACGGAGGCACACTGCATACAGCCCTTAAACAAGGAAATGTTGAAGAAGTATCTCAAAGCTAAAGAGAGGGGGCAAGCCCGGTGGTGTTGTGGTTAACTACGTGTGCTCCGCTTCAGTGGCCTGGGGTTCACAGGTTCGGACCCCGGGCGTGGACCTACACACCTCCTATCAAGTCATGCTGTGGCAGCATCCCGTATAAAGTAGAGGAAGATGGGCACAGATGTTAGCCCAGGGCCAATCTTCCTCAGCAAAAAGAGGAGGATTGGCAACAGATATTAGCTCAGGGCTAATTTTCCTCACCAAAAAAAAAAAACTGGGAATATCAAAGCCAGTGGTGTTTTGCTTCATGTCAAAGCACTTCACAGGATTATAGAGGAGGCTGTGTTGTAAGCAATGCTTCTCAAACCTTAATGAGCATGAAGGCATCTCTGGATCATGGTAAATGCAGATTCTGATTCTCAAAGTCTTGGGTGAGGCCTGAGATTATGCAATTCTAACATTCTGCCAGGGTTGACCAATGGGGCTGGTCCCTGGAGCTGTGAGGAGCTAATTGTAAGGAAAGAACATGAGTCTAGAAAGCATTAGACCTGGATCCAAGCCTCAGCTGTGCCTCTATCTATGAGCCACGTGATTTCGGGCAAGTCTCATCCTAAGTCTGTTTCCTCATCGGAAACATGGGGGATTTCAATCACATCTCTATATGCACGAAGAGCCTTGAGGCTGTCGTCTGCCAGCTCTTTTCTGGAACTCTATCCTAAGCATGTGTGTTTTTGTATATGTGAGAACGTTTTTGACCATCAAAGATGTTCATCACAATCCTTTTTATAATAGTGAAAAATAAGAATAAATCTGGGAAGCCAAAATTAGGGAAACATTTTAGTAAGCTAGGATATATCCATTAAATTGAATATATAGCAGCCATTTAAAATCGTGTTTAGGGAGAAGCTGTCGGAATATGGGAAAATGTTCATGCAACAACATAATAAAGTTTTTAAGCCAAAATACAAAATTGTATGTACAGAATAATCTCTATACAAAATATATAAAATCCCTGCCCTGGCTGATTCACAGAGACATTGAGAATAAAATAAAATGGCAATTGATAACTCACTATATAACTATGAGGTATTATTAATTCTTGTCTGATGGCATTGAGAAAACCCAGGTCAGGACTCATTCCCTGCACTGGCATTCTGCCTAATTCTGCAACATAACATTTCCTAGAAGGGCCAGCTCCTATCTGAACATTCCCTCTTAGCAGGAAGAACTCATTTTGACTATGCTTAAAAATATGAATCCAAGAAGCAAAGAATGTGTATTTTCTATTTCTGTTGTTACCCTTGAGAAAGAGAAAGGAGGGGACAATCTTTTAAGAGTTTTCTGGGACAAACTATTTAAAAAGTGAAATTTAATGGGTAGAAGGTGATTTTAAGATTAAACTTGGGTTTGGGGCCGGCCCCGTGGCTTAGCAGTTAAGTGCGCGCACTCCGCTGCTTGCGGCCCGAGTTCAGATCCCGGGCGCGCACCGATGCACTGCTTCTCCGGCCATGCTGAGGCCGCGTCCCACATACAGCAACTAGAAGGATGTGCAGCTATGACATACAACTATCCACTGGGGCTTTGAGGGGAAAATAAAAATAAAAAATAGAACATCTAAAAAAAAAAAAAAAACTTGCGTTTGAATCCTAGATTTGTCATTTACTGGTGGTGGGACCTTGAACAAGTCAAACATCAATTGCTCTGAGCTTCAATTTCCAAATCTGTAAAATAGCTCTCATTGTATTTATCTTATGGGATAGCCTGAGGATTGAGTGAAATAATTAATGAAAAGTGCCTAGTATAGTGTCTGGCACACAGTAGGCTCTCAATAAGTCACAGCTAATTGTGGAGGACAGGCTCCAGGATGGCCCCTGTGTTCACAGGCTGTGTGGGTGGGGTGGGACCTTTGACTTGCTTGCAACCAGTAGAATGTGGTAAACGTGATTCCAGTTACAATTGTATACATAAGGTTCCAACCTGCTGGCACACACTAGAGAGATTCATTCTCCATTGCCGGCTTGAAAGAAGTAAGCTGCCCTGTTGCAAAAGGACCTATGGAGACAGCCACGTGGCAAGAAATTGTGGGCAGCCTCTAGCAGCTAAGAGTAGCCCCTGACCAGCCAGCAGGAAAACAGAGACCTCAGTCATACAACCAGAAGGAAATGAATTCTACCAACAACCCAAATGATCTTGGAAATTAAGTCTTCCCTAGTTGAGCCTGCAGATTAGAATGCAGCCCAGCTGCCTCCTGGATTACAGCCTGATGAGATCCTGGGCAGAGGACCAAGTTAAGCCATGCCAGACTCAGGACACACAGGACTGTGAGATAACAAATGTGTTGTTTTAAGCTTCTAGATTTGTGGAAATTAGTTTCACAGCACACTTATGTAAAGTAGGTAGCTAACACTTACCCTTTGCCCATGGCTTGCAATGACCAAGCTCACCTTCATTTCGCCAATGTTTATTGAGCACCCACTTTTCTGTTGGAATAGGAGACAGAACCTGCCCTTGATGAGCTAACAGTGGAGGAGAGAGAGGAAACAAAAAATTGCAATAAAGGGCGGTAAGTGCTGTGATGAGATGGTAGAGCTTCACAACGGTAACAGTTCAGCTAGATCATGAGGATCTGGCTAAACTAGGAATTAGCCAGGCAGAGAGGAGGAACGGTATTCCAGGCTGATGGACTGCCACACGCAGAAGCATGGAGATGAGGGGGTAGAAATTGTACCTCAGGAAAACCAAGTGGTCGATAAGGGAAATTTTCTCTGGATGGAAGTATTCCAGCTAAAAAATGAGGGAGGATTTATAGATTTGGGATACCCCCATTTCGTAACTTCAAACCCGTGATGTAATAATAGAGCTGGGCAGTGATCATTAATGGCTGCTAAAAGAGAGACAATCAGACACTAAGTGCTTTTTTTTAAATTGTGGTAAAATCACATAACATAAAATTCACCTTTTTTTTTTTCTTTTTTTTTTTTGTGAGGAGATCAGCCCTGTGCTAACGTCTGCCAATCCTCCTCTTTTTTTTTGCTGAGGAAGACTGGCCCTGGGCTAACATCTGTGCCCATCTTCCTCCACTTTATATGGGACACGGCCACAGCATGGCTTGACAAGCGGAGTGCGCACACTTAACCACTTGCGCCACCGGGCCGGCCCCTCTTTTTTAACTATTTTAAAGTTTATAATTCAGTGGCATTTAGTGCATTCACAGTGTTGTGCAACCATCACCACTATCTAGTTCTAGAATATTTTCATCACCCCAAAAGGAAACCCCATACCCATTAAGCAGTCACTTCTCTTCCCCTTCCTCCAGCCCATGGCAACTGCCAACCTGCTTTCTGTCTCTATGGATCTGGCTATTCTGGACATTTCATGTAAATGGAATCATCATACAATATGTGGCCTTTTATGTCTGGCTTCTTTAACTTAGCATGTTTTCAAGATTCAACCATGTTGTACCATATGTCTGTCCTTTATTCTTTTTTATGGCTGAATAATATTCCATTGTATGGATATGCCAAATTTTGTCTACTCTATTTATCATTTTGATAGACATTTAGGTTGTTTCTATCTTTTGGTTATTGTGAATAATACTACTATGAACATTCATGTATAAGTTTTTGTTTTTGTTCTGTGGGGAAGATTGGCTCTGAGCTAACATCCGTTGGCAATCCTCCTCTTTTTGCTGAGGAATATTAACTCTGAGCTAACATCTGTGCCCATCTTCTATTTTGTATCTGGGATGCCGCCACACATGGCTTGATGAGCGGTGTGTAGGTCTGTACCTGGGATTTGAATCTGTGAACCCCAGGCTGCCAAAGTGGAGCGTGCGAACTTAACCACTACACCACCAGGCTGGCCCCCAAGTTTTTGTTTGAACATCTGCTTTCAATTCCTTAGGGTATATACCTAGGAGTAGAATTGCAGGGTCATATGATGGTTCTATGTTTAACTTATTGAAGAACTGCCAAACTGTTTTTCACAGCTGCTGCACCATTCTACTTTCCCACCAGCAATGTATAAGGTTCCAATTTCCACACATTCTTGTTAACACCTGTTATTTTCCCAGGTTTTTTTTTTTTTTTTTTCCGGTGAGGATGATCAGCCCTGAGCTAATATCCATTGCCAATCCTCCTCTTTTTGCTGAGGAAGATTGGCCCTGGGCTAACATCCGTACCCATCTTCCTCCACTTTTTTTTTTTTATATGTGGGACACCTGCCACAGCATGGCTTGATAAGTGGTGTGTATGTTCACGCCCGGGATCTGAACCTGCAAACCCTGTGCTGCTGAAGTGGAACGTGCAAACTTAACCACTATGCCACCAGGCCGACCCTGTTATTTTCCAGTCTTTGTTTGCTTGTTTGTTTGGCCATCCTAGTGGGGTGAAGTGGTATCACCAAGTGCTTTTGATGGAAGTACACCTACAAAGTATTCTTTCCAAAATTGAACTAACTTAGATGAAACCTCTAGAGCTATGTTGTCCAAAACAATCACCGCTAGCCACAAGTGGCTATTAAGCACTTAAAGTGTTGCTAGTCTGAATTTAGTTACACAATAAGTGTAAAATATATGCTGGATTTCTAAGACTTAATATGAAAAAGAATGTAAGATATTTCATTAATGATCTTTTATATATATTGCATGTTGAAATTTTTTATATTTTGGTTATGTAGGTTAAATAAAATATATTATTAAAATTCATTTCATCTTTTGCTTTTTACTTTTTTAATGTAGCTACTAGAAAATTTTAAATTACCTTTGTGGTTTGTGTTATATTTTTATTGGCCGTCACTGCTCTAAATCTAACTACTAGTTTACAGGAAATTCAGGAGACAGACAAACTTGCTAAACAACACCTTAAGGTTGCCACCAGCAAAATTTAAATATGGATAACTCTACAAGGCAAAATACCCAATTGCTTCAATAAATAAATGGCAAGGTTAAAAAAAGTGGGTGGGGAGTCAGCCCTGATGGCCTAGTGGTTAAAGTTTGGCATGCTCCGCTTCAGTGGCCCAGGTTCAGTTCCTGGGCACGGAACCACACCACTCCTCTGTCAGTAGCCGTGTCGTGGCGGTGGCTCACACAGAAGAGCTAGAAGGACTTACAACTATGTACTGGGGCTTTAGGGAGGAAAAAAAAAGAGAGGACGATTGGCAACAGATGTTGTCTCAGGGCGAGTCTTTCCCAGCAAAAAAAAAAAGAGGGTGGGGGAGCCAATGAGTTAAAAGAAATCTAAGAGACTTACCAGAAACCAGCTCTAACAATCATGGAAATTTGAATATCTACTAGCTATTTGATGATAATAAGGAACTATTGTTTTTTTAGGTATGGTGGTTATCTATTTCTGTTTTTTTGAGGAAGATCAGCCCTGAGCTAACATCTGCCAATCCTCCTCTTTTTGCTGAGGAAGACTGGCCCTGGGCTAACATCTGTGCCCATCTTCCTCCACTTTATATGGGACGCCACCACAGCATGGCTTGCCAAGCAGTGCCTCGGTGCGCAACTGGGATCCGAACCGGCAAACCCCAGGCCGCCGCAGCAGAGCACGCGCACACTTAACCGCTTGCGCCACCGGGCCGGCCCTGCTGGTTATCTATTTTTAAAGATTCCTTAATTCATAGATATACTTGTTGAAATATTCACAGATTAAGTAATACACTGTTTGAGATTTGCTTCAAACTAATCCATTGGGAAGAGTAGTAGAGGGATGGCTGGAACAAGATTGGTCATTCATTAATAATTGTTGAAGCTGGGTGATGGTATATGGAGGTGGCATTATACTATTCTCTTCTACTTTTGTGTATTTGAAATTCTCTATAATAATTTTTTCAGCATAGAGTATTCAGGGAGCTTCAGGAAATTTTAAATGAGCAAATAATACAGTGTTGACATATAGCAGAGAAAGGGAAGGAGGGATAAAACACGAGTTTAAAAAGTTAGGATGAAACAAGACTAGAGAAAGCCTAATCTACCACATTAATACCACACTAACACCTTCGGATTTTACCTCCATAGTCTGGTGTGTTACAAACCTTACTGTGCATCAGAATCATCTGGGAAGCATAATAAAAATACAATTACTAACTATGAGTTATTGTCATTCTATGAGGCACTGCCCATCTCCCATGCCATGTGGACACTCCACCCCTAGTTAGATGGGCACGCAATTCATGAATAACGACAGGAACCCATTTTCCTGACAATAGTGATTTGTCCAAGGGGATTGGAATATAACATCAGCAGGGCCAAAGAGCATCTTTCCCTGAGACTGATACATGAACAATGGAAGAAAGAATTTTCATTTTGGATGGCCTTAGGTGGCAGGAATTCTGTAAGCCACCAGCAGCCATCTTCCTTGGACACACAGAGGAAGACAGTTTGTAGCAGGAGAGAATAAACTCCAAACATGTAAAAAGAGAGGAGAGTCGAATTATGGAGAGAGAGAGAGAGAAAAGAGAGAGAGAACATCATTTGATCCTGATCAACGCTGCCCAGTAGAAATATAATGTGAGCCACAAATGCAAGTTGCACGTGCAATTTTAAGTTTCTAGTGTTCATGTTTAGAAAAGTAAAAGGAAATTAACTTCATGCTGTATTTTATTTAATCCAATATTTCCAAAAGATTATTTCAACAATCAATGTAAGAGATCATTAATGTGACAGTTTTCTCTTTGATACTATGTCAGCATGTGTTTTACACTTACATCACATTTCAATTTGCACTAGCCACATTTAAAGTGTTCAATAGCCACATGTGACTAGTGGCTGTTTTATTGACAGCACAGCTCCAGATCCATTCCTGCTGAAGCCTATTCTTGTTCTGTATTTTCTTAGATTCTGTATTTGTCTAATTGGCATCCATTAGTCACAGGGTCAAACTAATGGCTGAAGTTGTTTACATCTCCCCTGAGATCCAGAGCCCATACTCTAAAATCGCCTCCTTTATCTAGCTCTCACACACCAAGCCACTATCTCCCCTGATCTAAATCAACCCAGGGCCACGTATCAGATAATTAGGAACAGCCACTATGCCCCAAAGCCCACTGGAATTATTCAAACTAGCCAGTCCTGAGCTGTTTACACTGCCCTGCCTTGACGTTCCTGCAGAAACCCCAATAAAGGCTGTGGTCTACGGCTTCCCCCTCACTCTTTTCTGCCTCCCAGCACACCTGGTGCTTCCCCATGTGGCCCTGCGTGGCATGGCATACCCGCTTCTCTTGGGGAATATAAGTAATAAACTCTTCTTTCAATGGTATTGGCCTCTGCATGTCGTCACTCAGTCTCCTTCATCAAGTAAAATCCCACAGATATAACAGATAGTTCTACCCCCTGAACATCCTAGTCAGAGGAAATAATGGATTCCTTTTTTGATCTAAGCTAGTTTGACATGAGTTTTGTCACTTTCAGCCTAAAGAATTCAGATTACCATATACAGATTCCCAGGTTCTATCCCAAACTCTAGAAACTACATCTTAATATAACAATTCTTTTAGAACCAATCTTGCATTGACCCCTTGCTGTGGGCCAAAAGGCCACAGCAAGTTCTTAATTAGACAGAATGAAATAATGATCAGATTTAGGTTTTAGGGCAATGACTTCTGGCAATTGGTTTGGAAGATGGACCAGGAGGGCAAGAGATGAGAGCAAGGCCACTTCCAGGCCTGAGGGGGCCACACACAGATTGATGGTGTGGATTCCCCAAGCTCTTGTGCCATTCCCAGGCCACTGGGCGTAAAAGGAAAAGGAAGGGATGTGGGCATTTACTGACGCCGAGAGCTGGGTCTGCTCCCTTTGTGCTGCTTGCCCAGGAGGGCGTATTTTTGGGAAGGGGTGTGTTCTGAAAGTAGGGAGGAAGTCGCCACCCCATTGGAAAGAATCTGCCCCCCTGCCTTCCAGCTGAAATATCAGATAGAGTCTGTTCTTCTCCATGGGGAGCAGGGGATGGAATGGCCAAAGGGCTTTTTTTTTTTTGAGGGATTGTATGAAAGAACATGATGTCTTAGGCTCACAAAGGGAAAAAAGATAAGGGAAAAGTGGCAAGTTAGAAAGTCCATTGTGTACGTTATCTCTGTTATTTTAGATTAAGAAAAAGTAAATATGGCAGACTGGGCTCACAGTTTATGCCAGCCTGGTCCAAAACTGTTGCTTTATCCTTTTTCTTTGGTTTTGCATTATGGCAGGTTTTCCCTGGGAGTTTTCTGTTGCTCAGCATCACATCGCCTGGCTGAGGAAGAGAACGGGAGGCCCACTGAGTCAAGCAAAGGAGTGGTGCAAAAAAAAAAAGATCTCCCCGAACTCGTGACACATTTAGAAATCTTTGGCATGTAGGTACCACTGTGCTTAAAAACATGTTCTTTTCTGATGGGAATTTTAAAAGAAGGATTGGCATTAGAATGCAGGATTTTAAATGGAAAGATAATGGAGAGGTTGAGGATAGAGGGCAATGAGCTAGTTCCCAAGAAGCCTCACTACTCTGGGGAATATACTGCAGGCCAATCTGTCCTGAGCCTAGCCATTCAGAATCCAGATGTAACCCACATATAAGCAAACTTTTAAAAGTAATAATAAGAGCCAGCCCTGATGGCCTAGTGGTTACAGTTTGGTACTCTCACTGCTTCGGCAGCCCAGGTTGGTTTCCTGGTTGTGGAACCACACCACCCATCTGTCAGTTGCCATGCTGTGGCAGCAGCTCACACAGAAGAACTAGAAGGACCTGCAACTAGATATACAACTGTGCACTGGGGCTTTGGGAAGGAAAAAAAAAGGAGAGAGGAAGATGGGCAACAGACATTAGCTCAGGGCAAATCTTTCCCTGCAAAAAAAACAAAAAACAGAAAAACTACTCAGGAAAAAAAAAGAGAGGGGAAAAAAGTAATAATGAAAGCTAACATTTACCAAGCACCTACTACGTGTAGTCACTGTGCTAAGCACTTTACATGAATTTTTTCACTTATTCTGAAATAGGTGCTTTTATTATCTTCATATTACAGATGAGAAAATTGAGGCACAAGGAGGTTAAGTTTTTTGCCCATGGTCACATGTCTACTCCCCACCTGGTCCTTGAACTGGAATTGAACAGGACGGAGAGTTGACGGAAAACTTGAATGGGAGACTCTGTAAGCACAAGTATTGCTGCTTTAGGGTACAGGTAGAGCACATAACACCACACCTCCACCCAGACCCAGCCCTGCTCCTCACCCGGGAGACAGGTAGTTTTAGAAGCCTGGGAAGAAGGCATTGGCACACACTTGGGTGTCCTCACATGGATACCTTTCAACTTTGGCCACAGTGAAGCTGCATCAACCAGCTTCATGGGCGGGGGATCTGGACAAATGGAAGCCAGAGCCACAGAGGAAGATGCGGACTGACAGGCTGGTTTGAGAGCATGTGAAACGTACTTATCCAAGGGCTCACAGAAGTCATTTGAAAATGCTTTAGTGGCGGAGGTGGTTCCTACTTGAGCATGTAGCCAGTGTAATTTGAGCACATATAACTGACTGCCATTTGCATATTCTGGTTCTAGAAGCCGGGTGATGGAAGTGACACGCAATGAGAAAGAATTGCCAAGGGAACACCCATGTCAGCAGGGCCAGGGCATTCTCCTCCTGAAGGTGGACCCACAGAGGACACCAAATTGTAATCCATTTGAGAGGCACTTCCTCTGAGACGCCTTCTCTGATCTCCTCCTCCCTTCCCCTCTTCAGGTGCCCTGTTTCTGTAATATACACACAGCCTCCTGTGCTTCTATTTCTTAGTGCTTATCAGATTGGTGTTGAATAATCATTTGTTGACCACGTCTCTCCTCTGCTGTACTGTCAGCTCTGAGGAGAGGAATCACATCTGTTGGCTCTTCTGCTCCGACTCTGGCATCTCACACAATGTCAGAGCATAACAAACATTCAATAAATAATAGTTCTCGGCTCTTCAGCACAGATAAGCTTCTCAAGTCATCTTTCTTCTTCACCACCCATTTGCTCTTCTGCCTGCTCTGATCTGGTGACTCTTCATTGTTCTGATGGAGTCGCCACCACCTCCGCATGGCCAAATCCAACAGACACTCTCAGTCTTGATTTTACTAGATCTCGAAGCAGCTCTTGATACGGTTGACCACTCCCCCGGGTCTAAAATGCTTTCCTCTAACCACAGTGAGATACCGCTTCATACCCATTAGGTTGGCTATTACAAACAAAATTTTTTTAAAAACAGAAAATAACAAGTCTTGGTGAGGATGTGGAGGACTGGAACCCGTGTGCATTGCTGGTGGGAATGCAAAATAGTACAGCTGCTGCAGAAAACAGCACGGCGGTTTCTCAAAAACTTGAGCATAGAATTACCATAAGATCCAGCAATTCCTCTTCTGGGTATACGCCCAAAGAATTGAAAGTAGGGTCTCAAGGAGATATTTGCACACCCATGTTCATGGCAGCATTATTCACAATAACCAAAAGGTGGAAGCACCCCAAAGTGTCCATCAACAGATCAATGGATAAACAAAGTGTGGTATATACATACAATGGAATACTAGTCAGCTTTTTTTTTTTTTGGTAAGGAAGATTGGCCCTAAGCTAACATCTGTTCCTATCTTCCTCTATTTTTTTATATGTGGGACTCCTGCCACAGCACGACTTGATAAGTGGTGCATAGGTCCATGCCCAGGATCCAAACCCATGAACCCCAGACCACCAAAGCAGAGCTTGTGAATTTAACCACTACACCACTGGGCCGGCCCCATATTCAGCTTTAAAAAAGAAGGAAGGGGCCGGCCCCATGGCTTAGCGGTTAAGTGCACGCGCTCCGCTACTGGCAGCCCAGGTTCGGATCCCGGGCGCGCACCGACATACCGCTTCTCCGGCCATGCTGAGGCCACGTCCCACATACAGCAACTAGAAGGATGTGCAGCAGTGACATACAACTATCTACTGGGGCTTTGGAGGAAAAAAAGGAGAAGGATTGGCAATAGATGTTAGCTCAGAGCCGGTCTTCCTCAGCAAAAAGAGGAGGATTAGCATGGATGTTAGCTCAGGGCTGATCTTCCTCACAAAAAAAAAAAAAAAGGAAATTCTAGGAGGCCAGCCCGGTGGTGCAGTGGTTAAGTGTGTGTGCTCCACTGCAGCGGCCCGGGCTTCACAGGTTCTGATCCCGGGCGTGCACTGAGACACTACTTGTTAAGCCATGCTGTGGCAGTGTCCCATATAAAGTAGAGGAAGATGGCATGGATGTTAGCCCAGGGCCAATCTTCCTCAAGAAAAAAGGGGAGGATTGGCATCAGGTGTTAGCTCAGGGCTCGTCCTCCTCACAAAAAAAAAAGAAGGAAATTCTGACATATGCTACAACCTTGATGAACCTTGAAGACATTATGCTAAGTGAAATAAGCCAGTCACAAAAGGACAACTACTGGGCCGGCCCCGTGGCTTAGCGGTTGGGTGCGCGCGCTCCGCTGCTGGCAGCCTGGGTTTGGATCCTGGGCGCGCACAGACGCACTGCTTGTCCGGCCATGCTGAGGCCACGTCCCACATACAGCGTCTAGAAGGAGGTGCATCTATGACATACAACTATCTACTGGGGCTTTGGGGGAAAAATAAATAAATAAATAAAATTATTAAAAAAAAACAAAAGGGCAACTACTATATGATTCCACTTATATGAGGTACCCAGAGTAGTCAAATTCATAGAGACAGAAAGTAGAATGGTGGTTGCCAGGGCCTGTGGGGAGAAGAGGGAATAGCGAGTTATTGTTTAATAGGTATAGAGTTTCAGTTCTGATGAAAAATGTTCTGGAGATGGATGGTGGCGATGGTTTTAGAACAATAACGATGTACTTAATGCCACAGGACTGTACAGTTAAAAATAGTTAAAATGGTCAGTTTTACGTTATGTATTTTTATCAGAATAAAAAAATACTTTCTCTCTAAGCTTCTATCATAGTTCATGCTCCTGGTTTCTCTTTTCCTTCCTCTCTGGCCACTTGTCAATCTCCTAGTCAATTCCTTCTCTACCTGAATGAGGACTGCTGGAGCCCTTCCTTTCTTCCCCTAACAAATATTTGAGTGTCTACTCTGCACTGGAATAAGCAGTGAGCAAAAGATACAAAGTTTCTCCTTATGGAGCAGGTATTCTTACTGGATGGGAGATGATCTATAAACAAATAAACAAGTAAACACATAGTGTGTTAGACGGTCGTAAGAGCTACAGAAAAAAAATAAAGCAGGCTAAGGGAGATTGGAAGAGCCAAGCACAGGGGGTTGCTACTTTTTACAGGATGGTCTGGTAAGGTTACATTTGAGCCGTGAACTGAAGGTAGTAGGGAAGCAAGCAATGCTGTTATATGGAAGAGCTTTCTAAGCAGATCACAAGTGCAAAGGCCCTGAGACAGAATAGAGTTTAATGTGTTTGAAGAATAGCAAAGAGACCAGGGTGACTAGAGCAGAATGAGACGGGGGAGAGCGTGTACTCCGAGAGGCAATGGGGAGGGGATGCAGGTCATAAAGAGCCTGACAGACATGTTTAGTCTGAGTGAGATAAGAAGCAAATAGAGTGTTTGGGGCAGAGAAGTAACATCATCTGACTAATACTTTAACAAGATCACTCTGGCTGCTGTGTTGAGAATAGACTATAGGAGGGAAGGATAGAAGAAGGAGGCTACTGCAACAATCTGGGTGAAACTTGAAGAAGGTGGACCAGTGAGGCAGTGGTAGATGTGACAAAAAGTAGAAAACTGCGGATATGTCCTGAAGGAAGGATTTGTTGACAGATTGTATATGGGATGTGAGAAAAACGAGGAGTGACCAGATGGTTCAAAGTTTTGGGCCTGAGCAAGTACAAGGATGGAGCTGCCATTTACAGAGTTGGAGAAGACCAGGACAAGCAAGTTGGAGCATGAACATCAAGGTTGGGTTTGGACATTTGGTTTGAGGTATCTGTTAGATGTCTAGTGGAGATGTTGAGAAGGCGGACACATGATCTGGAGTTCAGGAGCGGAGGGACATTAGCGTAGACACAGAATTTCAAGGTCCATTCTTGGGTCCTCCTTCCTCCTCCTTTTAACTCTACCTCTAAGTAATCTCATCCATTTCCTTGGCTTTCGATACCACTTGAGGGCATCATAGGCATGTGATCTGTGGGTCACAGAGGGCCCCGTGTTAGAGGTCTCTGCTTGGTTTAACGCTCTGCTCTCACCATCCTGAAATCCTTAATAATTTTTTAACAAGGGGCCCTGCATTTTCATTTTGCACTGGGTCTTGCAAATTATGTAGGTGGCCCTGCTCCCCAATGGGTAACTTTACCCCGGACTTCTCTTTTGAACACTTTGTCTCATATACCCAACTGTCTGTTTGACATCTCCACTTAGAAGTGGATTAAAGATGTCTCAAAACTAGCATATCCAAACCTAAACTCTTAACCTTCTCCTCTAATCTGTACTCCTTCATTCTTGCCCAGCATTCCAAACAGAAACCCAGGAGCCATACTTTCCTCTCTCTCCCCCATTCAACCAACATGTAAGTTATAGTGATTGTATTTCAAAAATATATTTCAGAGGCTAGCCTGGTGGCCTAGTGGTTAAGTTCAGCATGCTCGCTTCAGCAGCCTGGGTTCAGTTCCTGGGCGTGGACCTACACCACTCATCAGTGGCCATGCTGTGGCAGAGACCCACATACAAAATAGAGGAAGATTGGCAACAGCTGTCAGCTCAGGGCAACTCTTCCTCAGCAGAAAAGAATATATATATGTATGTTTCAGATGCAACCACGTTTCTCCATTTCCATTGCTGCTAGCCCAGTCCAAGCAATGATCATTTCTTTTTTTTTTTAATTTTTTTTAATTAACCATTTTATTTATTTTTATTTATTTATTTGTGAGGAAGATCAGCCCTGAGCTAACATCCTTGCCAATCCTCCTCTTTTTGCTGAGGAAGACTGGCCCTGAGCTAACATCCATGCCGATCTTCCTCCACTTTATGTGGGACACCGCCACAGCATGGCCTGACAAGCAGTGCATCGGTGCATGCCCAGGATCCGAACCCAGGCCACCAGCAGTGGAGCACGCGCACTTAACTGCTACGCCACGGGGCCGGCCCAGCAATGATCATTTCTTATCTGGACTACTGTAGAAATTCCCAGCTAGTGTCCCTACCTCACAAGTCTTGCCCATTCCCCAACACTAAAAATGGCTTATTTTCCACATAGCAGCTTAAGAGAACTTTTAAAATAAATCTTAATGGGATTCTGTCACGCCCCTGCTTCAACCTTCCAATGGCTCTCATTGTATTAGAACAAAACCCAAATCCTACAAGGCCCTGCATGAGCCGACTTCTCACTGCCTCTCCACCTCTCCTTTGCCCCATTCACCCCTCCCTCACTCCTAGACAATGGCACAGTGGCCTTTCAGTTGCCCAGTGCTCTGGCCTCTCCATTGCCTTACGATGTATGTTTTGCCTGCCTAGAAACCAACACACCCCCTTCCCTCCAGTTTTTTCTTTCTTTTATTTATTTATTTTTTTTTTTTTGGTCTAACTCTTACTCATTTGACAGGTCTCAGCTCAAATATCACATCCTGTGTTAGCCTGAGTTCCCCAGAAACTGAAGCCCAAGGCAAAGGGCTGCTTGCCTATTATTTTAATAGAACAATCCCAGGGAGCAGGAGGGAGGACTAGGAAGGGAGGGGAGCACGGAAGGAAGAAGAGTCAATATGAGGATGTGCTGGCCGTCTCCAAATGCAACTGATTGCCTAACCTGCAGGACCATGTCCCCAGAAGTCGAATAGACTTGGGACCATCCTTCAGAGATGAGCAAAGAGGAGATATTACCCTCTGGCTCCTATCTCCCAATGCTCAAAGATTCACCTATGGGATGTTAACTTTCCTGCCCTTCTAGGCTGTGCATGTGTGAGCATGGGTGCTGAGAAAGCCTCCTGGAATCGTCGACAGCGCAGCACCAGAGCAGGAAGCCAGAGATGTGAGGTACAGTCAGGGAGTGATGTGCTGTCCGGTTGTACTTGTGTGAAATCACCAGCACCACGCAGAGCTGGAACAGGAGACAAGAGAATCTGAGAAGATTCAAAGTGGAGCATGGAAACTGTCTGAGACATTTTCCCTGTCCGCCCCAACCCCATCCAAGTCGTCCTCTGTCTTCATTCATCGGACAAATAATTTTCAGAACCTCCTAGGAACCAGGAGTATGCTAGTGACAGTGACACAAAAGTGTATAAACAGACACAATCACTGCCTTCGAGAAGCTCACATCCTAATGAGGATGATCATTAAAAAAACAAGTATACCTAAAAAAAAAAGATAGAACTCACTGTAATTATAAACCGTGACAAGTGTATGTAAGACACAAACGATGGGCCAAAACAAAGTACAGAACCGTGGGGCTGAAACTTATGGGAGGAGGGGACAATGGCATGAGATGATGCAGGAGAGGTGGGCAGGAGCCAAATCGCGTAGGTCTTGTTACTTTCCTCAAAGAACCCTGTTTTTTGTTTCCCTACGTAGCATTTATTTATTTGTGTCTTTAAGTGCTTTAAATCTGTCTCCCTGTCTAGAGTAGAAGCCCCATCAAGTCAAGGACCAGTCAGCCTTTTTGTTCTCCAGGGCACATCTAGTGCCTAACCACAGCTCCTGGAGCCCGAAGGCCTCAGTAAATGATAATTAAGTGTTGACTGCGGGAACGAATGAATAGGAAGTGGCCTGCTGTGGAGAACAAGGACTTAAAGCTTAGTGGCATCAGGCCGTGATAGTCAGATGCATCCGTCTCCACAACAGGGAGCCAGAATCCTACAAGTGTCCTACAAGTGTGTTGGCCGAGTCTTCCTGGGCTGTGCTTGAGTGAGCAGGAAATGCTCTATTTTCTTATCTGATCAAATCTTTATTTAATTAACACATTCTTTATTTCTGTTTAAGTCTTTCAATCAGCTTAGACTGAAGCCCTGGGAGCCATGTTATTGTTTTAAGAGGGGCTATATAACCCAGCTCTGATCCATTACATGTTTCAGTAGTGTGATGTAAGGCCTAAATTAATATTATGTGCTGCCTTGATGGCTGGTAAAATTGGGAGGACCTTAAACAGCCTAACCACAAGTTCCCCTCCCCACTCTCCTCCCGTGCAGAGGGTACCCTAGCCAAATAACCCTCCTTATGGAATGAACCAGGTGCAATTCCTGCTTATCTCTGAGTGGCAGGTTTCAATGCCCTGCCAGCCCGTTGAATTACAGTCATGCATCGATTAACGACAGGGATACGTTCTGAAAAACGTGCCATGAGGTGATCGCCTCGTTGTGCAAACGTCATAGAGTGTGCTTACACAAACCTAGATGGTATAGCCTACTACACAATAGGCTATATGGTACTAATCTTATGAGACCACCGTTGTATATGCGGTCCGTCGTTGTCCAAAATGTCATTATGCGGCGCATGACTGTATTCAAACGAGCCGGTCACATTCTCTCTAAGGAATCAGTGGCACTTCACTCTCTTGATACTACAAAACTTGCCTCCTGCATCCCCTGGTAGTTCACTCTTTTCTCAAATGCAACCCCTGTGTGGCACTACGGGGCACAATGATCTTCTCCTCCCGGCTGTGGGTACATGTGACAAATGAGCTGCTGTCCATCTCACCTGTCCAGTGTCCGGTGTCATATGCTTGGCCATCCCCATAACCCAGGGCATCCCTCCCTCCCCAACAGGGTGAATAGGAGGGGATCAAAACAAGTAGTTTAATTTTTGGAGGGTATGTCATTTAGGTCCACCTGTAGGTAAGAGAGACCCAGTAGCGTGGTTGAGACAGGATAAGAATGTATTTCCCTCGCTGGTGTGGCAGTTCTCCTCCTGAAAGTCATCAAGAAGCTCAGGCCCGCCCATCTTGTGGCTGCCCCAACACTAGGCCACCGCCCTCATCCGCATGGTTCTTCCGGTGGAATCAGTGCCTCTCTCTTGCTGGAAGGTACTCATGTTTGCTCTAGTCCTGTGAAGATAGCTGCAAATGCTCCCCAACTCCATGACTTAAGACGAGTCAACTCCAAATCTGGAGGTGCCAACATGCCTAAACATTTTAAACCTGAAAGCAACTGGGATACCCACCCACCCCCATTTGGAGACTAGCAGAGTGACAGTGGAGAATCTTGGCTAAGAACACAAATTCTAGGGCTCAGCAAATCTGGGCTCAAGTTCCAACTTTATCGCTTGCTCACTGTGCAACCTTCAGCAAGTGACTGTACGTGCTTAACTTTTCTGAGCTTGTTCCTGCAAATGGAAATGGGGCTAATAATAGAAACGACCTCAAAGGGTTCTCGTGAGGATTTGGTGCTTTGACGTAGGTGTGTGTCTAGCATAGAGCCGGGCACAGAATAGGGAGGATTCAATGAATAGTCGGTCTGGTACCTCCTTACCCCACTTGCCCAAGGAATTGAAGGGGCTGATAAATATTCAGGCTCAGGGGAAATTTTGACCTAGTATATGGTGATGAGACATTTAAGTATAGACGCATTGAAAATGGTGAAGTCTCTATAGGGCTACCTTATGTGACTACCTTAAAGGAAAGTGTTGTGAAGATTAAATTAAAGGAATTGATATATCTCAAACGCTTGGCGCTGTATAAGTACGAGCTATTATAATTGTCATGATCATCATATCTAGAAGAGGTTGGGGACCGCCCCGTGGCTTAGCGGTTAAGTGCGCGCTCTCGCTGCTGGCAGCCCGGTTCGGGTCCAGGCACGCACTGACGCACCACTTCTCCGGCCATGCTGAGGCCGCGTCCCACATACAGCAACTAGAAGGATGTGCAGCTATGACATACAACTATCTACTGGGGCTTTGGGGGGAAATAAAATAAATAAATAAAATCTTTAAAAAAAAAAAAAAGAGGTTGGTATTATTTATTTGTCCTTGTAAGAGGCTGTAGGCATTTGTCATTTGCTGGTATCTAGTGTGAAATGTTACAATGTGACATTGTCTCCCTTCCCTGAGAGAGTTGCCACATGTGAGGTAACTAGCAGTCTCGCTACCCCCACATGTGCAGTCTAGTGAAGTCGGTCGTAGTCAAAGAGACCTGTGCCACCACACAGCTGCACAAGGAAACAAAAATCTCATTTTTTGATGGTTCTTGACTGTCCAGGACTTTTTTTCAAAGGTTCTCTGTAGAATTTTCAGTTCAAAAATAGACATGAGCTGCGCGCACTTCGGAAAGGAATGAGTTGGCCGCTGCGGGGCTGAGACTGGTATTGTTCAGGGAATGAAATTCCTGTTCACTGATGTTGTTTTGGGTTGAGCTGACCTTATGAACTGGATTTCTTTTCAGATGGGTGTATTTTTCCTTATTGCAAATTTCCTTCAATTCATAGGCAGAGATCTTAGCCACTTTGCCGGGAGCTTGTGACCCCGGTTTGGACAGCTTATGTACTCGCCTTTCGACAAACGCTTGTTGATTTATTTTTTTTGTAGTTTCTGCCGGGCGCTTCCCACTTTCCCTCCGGGACGCCATCTTTAGCCTTCTGCCACCACTCTCTGGTTTCGTCCCCTGTGAATCAGTTCCTTTGGGTCTCTTGAGCTTTTCCTCTTGTAGGAGAATCTAACCTTTTTAACAACCAAGTTGGAAAAGATCTTCCTAGATTCCTGCTTCACCATTCATTGGGGGATTCCTGGGTTTCATAACTTGGGTGCAATTCACACATCTATTGCCATATTTATCCATACTCCAGGGCTTCCACGGTGCTCAAAAGGGCATTGCAGTTTCGAGCACAATCTGCACCCATACTGTGGGTACTTTGTGGCAAGCCTAGGTCCTATCAGTGTAGCTGTCTGTGGCGCGAGAGAACACGTTTTCTCTGGATTTTCATACCCACAAAGGTTTATTTTACTTATTTATCTATAAGCTGTCTTCCTGCAAAGAAGAATTTTAGGCTGTTTACAAAAATGCAAACACAATAGCAAGATATAATAAATTTGAAATAGGAAACAAACAGCAAAGGGAAGGCAGAGGTACAGGCATAAGATGCAAGTCATGAAGTCTTTGCTATAGATGGGACCAAAGTTGGCTCAGAGCCTCATGGTAATCAGCACAAAGAGAGAAATATGATGAGTGACGAGATGTACAGGGTCCCTAAAGGATGAACACACTGGTTGCATGGGCGCACACAACTGTTCTAAAACTGCAGTGTCTCCCGTAGGTCCCCCCAAAGGAGTTTGGGGAACAGTGTCCTAATAACACCTTTCTCAAAGCATAGTGAAGGATTTCATGGACCATCCTTATAATACCAAAGCACAAATTAACAGAAGCACTTCTATCTGAGGCTGTAAAACATGACTAATCTCTTCTGACGCTACCAGGGGAAGGACGGATGTAATGACCTCCATGGAAACGCTGTGAGGACCTCAGAGAAGAGAAAAGAGAAAAGCGGTGACAGCCCTCTGACTTTTAGGGCACAAACTCCACTCAGGAGCTAAGATTTGAACAAATCTATTACTTGGGACTGTGATGACCAAGGAATCTGTTTCATTAAACTCAATGATCTGAATTGAGTTGAGGCCACCCTCCCCCAGCCTTGTCCTTGTTGGGCTCTTGCCCCCAGAGGAAGAATGGAAAAGGAGGAGGTCTGAGTCTTGAAAAAGGCTGAGGGACGGCCCCAGGAAGGGATGTGAAAGAGGACCTTGCCTAAATAGGGCCGAATGAACTTCTGTGGGTTTTTTGGCCCCACGCTGACTTTCTGTTTTTTAGCTGTTAATGAAATTCAGTATGAGTAAAGGATGGTAGTGTTACACGTTAGATTTGATTTATTCACTGTCAAAGTTTGCTGAGTATCTTTTTCACTAAAACCTGAGTTAGCTCCTTCTTATCAGGGCCCATCAGTTTAAATCTCAGGATATAACCCAGGAGATGGACAAATTATTTCCAACTGGAGAAAAAAAGTATCGAATTTACATCAGTAAAACAGCTTTTGTGGCCATTATTTAACTGTTGCTAATGTGAAGTGATAAAGTGTTTTCACTCTGAAGTTCAAAGAAATCAGCATGTAATTGGCACGGGAATTTTCATAATTGTTCTGTGAAGTGTGCAAGGGGGATCTAAATGAATCCAGGAAAACAAGACCTGTATATTTCTCTATGCTAGGGGAGAGAGGAGAAGGGGAGAGGGTAAGGATGGGCATGACAGCTCAGACATAGTGACAAATATTAATCATTAAAAATTGAAAATCCCTCAAAAGGAAGGATAATAATAGCTTTCTCAGAATCACCATTCAGCCTGCACTGAATATCATCACCAACAGAAATCCTGCACTTACAAAAAAAAAAAAGAGAGAAAGAGAAAACATTTTTTTCTAACTTCTTTTTTGCAGGTTAATGACTAACTTAGTCTCCAATATGGTAATTCAACATCTTCTAGAGTTGAGACAAATGCTTTCATATAGGCTAAGATTCATTAGTAAATTTAATTTTTTTTAAAAAAAATGAAGAGTTTAAAAAATATGTTACTAGATTTAGAAATTGAAAAACTTTCTGAAAGACTTTCAAAACTATATGTTACTAAAAATAACAATGACCCTTGATATTTGTCTGAGGAATCCTCTGGAGAGAAAAGGATTTCATCCATTGGAGATAAATGAGGCCAACTCATCTGCAGCCTGTGGTTTAATTAGCTAAACTCTTCCAGATGGAGAACGCTCAAAGCAAAGGAATATTTCTGAGCCCCCTGGAATTGTTAATAAGCATAACAATATGTTACATGTAAAAGAAAATATGTAAAAGAAAATATGTGTCTTTTATCTTTGCCTTTAAAGGGCAAATGAGGAAGTGCTTGGTAGCATTATGATCTTCAGTTTGATTATTGAAAAAGAAATGCTCCAATTTTATCCAATATTGAACAAACATGGAGTGTTTGCTTTCTCCTGTGCTAAGCACTGGGGCGGGGAATAAGACAAGACTCCTGCCCTTATGGAATCCACAATTTAACCAGAGGTTGCATTCCAGTGCCTGGCTTGGTCTGGATAACTATTTGTTGAATAAATGAGTGAATGATATAGACACTTGAATAAGGAATTGCATTAATAAAGGTCTGAATAAATTACTGTGGTTGGAGGGAAGCATGGGGGAGCCTCAAGCTGTTAGAGAAGGCTTCACAAAGAAATTTGTCAGGTAGGAGCGCAAAAGATTTCCATACACAGAAAACAGCATGCATAATAGCACGGAGAGAAGAAAGGGTAACATGTATTTAGGCAACAGCTAGTAATTTGGTGCGGCTGGAGTATAATTTGTGTATAGAATGTGCCTGGAAGGTAGTGAGACCACAAAGATGGGTTGCGGCTCATTTGTAGAAGACCCTGGAAGTCTAAGTTTAGACTTGATCCCTTAGTACCTATTGGCAAGATAACACGAGACACAGTCTAGAGTATGCATGGAAGGGGAGAAGGAAGTAAAAGAGACCACAAGTTAAGTGCCCCGTTTGTGACTAGCACTAGGATAGATCCTCTCCATATTTATATTAAATCTCACTTAATCCTTGCAATACTCACAGTGGGTACATAATATTGTCCTCATTTTCCAAGGGGGAAACTCAGAGAGGTTAAGTGACTTTCCCAGATCACACAGCTAAGAAAAAATAGAACTAGGATTTGAAACCAGCGTTCTAAAAATCTCATGGGAGAATAAAAATACCACTGGACTCATACAAATTAGTATTAGGAAAAATATGCAGAGGAAGTTTGGAGAAAGTTAGTGAATATTAAGAAAGACACACATGCAAGACACAAGGAAAGAGAAGCATGACTATACAAAAGGATATTTACAGTAAGGGAGATACAACACAGGAAGTGGGAAGATAATCATAGAAAAACCACAACATGTGTTTTTAAAATGCAAAGCCCCAGGGAGGAGAAAGCAAACGATACAATAATGCCATTCACTCTGGCATCTTGTGCGTTTGGTTTTGCTCTTGACTCCTTTTTTTTTTTTAACTTTAAACAATTTGTTATGAGAGTAACAAAGATACAGCTCATGATCTTGCAACTCTAATGCTCTAAATCAGAAACAGATGGTGCCTAGTGTACCCTGTTTCCTAGAAACTGCAGAATTTTGAGGACAACACCCTCTATGCACCACAGCACTGATTTCAGTTCCTTCGCAGATACTAATACATGGCTAAATAATGTGGTTGCTGGGCACTGTATTGGAACATCTGTTTTTCTTGGTCGAGAAATTTTTTGAAGCTGAAAACTCCTCTCCATTTTTATGGTAGTCTTTTTCTGATTTCAAAAGTAATTCATTTTTATTGTTAAAATTTTTGAAAGTATTGAACAAGGAAGAAAAAAAAATTTCCCCAAAAATCCTTCCACCCAGCAATAATCAATGACCACTGTTCACATTTTGACAATATTCTTCTAGTTCTTTTTCTACACACATACATGCACACACACACACACACTTTGTAGAAAATAGGAGGTATAGAAATTGTTTTTTAATCTGTTTTGTTCACTGAGTTTATCATTAACGTTTTCTCCATATCACCAAATATCTGTGATGGCTGCTAGTGTGCCATCATATTGTATAAATTTATTTAGGGGCTGGCCTGTTGGTGCAGCAGTTAAGTTCATGCGTTCTGCTTCGGCGGCCTGGGGTCCGTCAGTTCGAATCCTGGGCGCGGACCTACTCACAGCTCATCAAGCCGTGCTGAGGTGGCACCCCACATAGAAGAGCTACAACTCTACAACTATGGTATACAACTATGTACTGAGGCTTTGGGGAGAAAAAAGAAAAGAAAAGAGGAAGATTGGCAACAGATGTTAGCACAGGGTCAATCTTCCTCAAAAAATAAATAAATAAATAAAAATTTAAAAATTTACTAAACGGAACTCCTTTTCATTCAACAAATTCTATTCATTGAACACCTACTATGTGTCAGAACTGTGCTTGGCACGGGGTGCACAGTGGTGAGTGAAACACACAAAGTCCTTTCCTTCATGGAGACCACAGTCCTATTATTGACTTCTAGCTTATTTGAGAACTTTTATTATTAAACACTAGCATGGCGAACTCTGGCAAACACTACCTCCGCTGTGTGATTAAGCTTAACATCATTGGTGAAGAGTCATGTAGACAGTTTGTACCCCTGATATGATGTGACAAGAATGGCACCTTATGTCTGCAATCTTCCTCCCAAGAACCAATAAGACCAGTCTATCACGATTTAAAAAAAAAAAAAATCCAACAAACCCAAATCGAGAGGCATTCTACAAAATACCTGACCAGTGCTCCTCAAAACTGTTAAGGTCATGAAAAATAAGGAAAATCTGAGACATGCTCACATTCTTGAGAAATCTAGAGAGACATGACAACTGAATGTAACGTGGTGTCCCACACAGAATCCTGGAACAGAAAAAGGACATTAGGTAAAAACTAAGGAAATATGAATAAAGTATGGATTTTAGTTAATAACAATGTATCAATATTCGTCATTAGTTCTGATAAAAGTATCATACTAATTAAGTTGTTAATAATAGAGGAAATGGAGAGGGAGGGTAGATGGAGTATAAGGGAACTCTCTGTACCACCTTTGCAACTTCTCTGTAAATCTAAACCTATCCTAAAGTTAAAAGTTTATTAAAAAAAAAAACCCATTGTGACAGTCATCCTCGTATCTTGAAGCACATCTCTGACTGTTTCCTTCGGATAAAGCTCCAAGAGTGAAATTGCTGAGTCAAAGTGTATACACATTTTTATTTACCAGACATTATTCCTTTAAAGTGTTATATATAAAGATGTTTTGCTGACTTTTTAAAGATGTTTTAGCCTTATGCCTTTATCTCAGCATTTTCCCAGTTGTAGACTCCTAAAGCTGGAAGGAAACCTAAGAGATGATGAAACCCAACTGCCCTGTTTTACAGATGAGAAAACCCAGGCCCAGAGCGGTAAAGTGACTTGCCCAACGTCAAGCAGGTAGTTAACAGCGGGAAATAGGACCCACATCCCTGATGACTGTAGTCTCAGCTGGGCTGTCCCCGGGTGTGTCCAAATGAAATAAAATTTTCTAACTCATGGTGGAATCAGCTATCAACAACCAGACCTGCGTCTTTCTATTTTCTGTAGCTAAGTACAAGGGTTTGCTTCCTTTGTCTTGGACGTGGTTGCCAGGAGTTAAAAGGATTTTTAAATAAGTTTAAAGGATGGATTCGGACACAACTAACAGAACTGCTTGACTAAATCCCCAGGCAAATCATTTTTCCTTTCTGAGCTATTGCTTCTCAATCAGAATTCCAACACCCCCTTCTTAGTCTTCTGACAGGAACCTTGAAGAAATTAAGTAACTAGTGTGAATATATCTGCAGAGGCCTTGGAGAGAAATGTCATTTAAGGAAAAGGCATTTGACTGAGAACAAAGGGCACATTTTCTCTTAAGTGGTATGTCGTATCCCAAGAAAGTTCATTTCCTTGCCTGTATGGTCTCTAGACAAGGAAAATCCCAGACTTGGCATTGGCAAGGAAGAAGAGGGCAATGGAAAGGAAGGGAGAGAATTGTTAGACTTCTTGGCTGAAATTCAGAAACAAATAGTTCCCGAGCCTGGCATTGTTGGGGGACAGCGTCAGGAGTAGCCCAAGAAGCCAGACAAGGAACATTACCGTTCCCGACTTGGCTCCCCGCACTGTTACTCAACAGAAACTGGTGCGTAAGCAGGATCCTGGAGGATGCAAGAGAAATATAAACAATTGTTGGGTGCGGACCTGTGGTTGCCTATAGAAGCTTTGCCAGGCCCGAGACTGCAGGCGTACGTTTTGACTTATTTAATTTCCAGACATTCTTGCAAGATTTGGACAATGACAAAGGCGAGCTAAAACAAAACTAAAGCCTGAGATTTAGAAAAGCATTGGCCTCTGACCTCGACCTGGAGCCTCTAATCACAGTGCTAACCGTTACTCGGGTCAATGAGGATCCTTGCCCTGCGATATGGAAATGACTTATTTTATTTGCCTATAAATATCTGCCAGCACCTGCGGCAAATTGAAACTCGGCAGGCAAAAGGAGGAAGGGGTACTACTAAAAGCTCTTCCTTTTTTTGTGATTTGAACATTTTGACTCTTTGAAGGAGGAGAATGGGAGAAAGACGTTAGAGAGAGAACTTTCAGGAGCAGACGACAAGAGAAAACAATGAAACAGATGGCAAAAAATCTCTCAATTGTTATTTCTCGCCATCCTTATTTTGCAGAGGAAGACGCAAAGACGTGGGCAGGTTAATAGGCACTGCTGATGATTGCACAGCAACACAAGAAGTGACAGCCCTGAGGTTTTTAGAAAGGACAGAATGAGAAGGGAGCATCTGAAGCTGGTGCAGCTTCACAAGAGTCTAGCTCTAAATGAGAATCTTCCATATTTAAAAATCTGAATCTCTAGCTTCTTAATTGTATTGTGTGCTTTAGCATGAAAAAGCAGCTCTGGGCTCTATATATGCAAATAACAACTCTTTACTGGATCAGCTTTGATCTTAGTCTTTAAGGTCAATATTAATTATATTTTACTGAGATGACTTAACTGCCCCTATTAAGGCTGCCTAAGCATCTGGTTCCTTGTTGATGCCTCCAATTCCACTATTAGAGTTTCATTCCTTTGAATTAGATGCTAAATGGATTATATGCCACATGCCAGTACCAGTCAACTGATAGCAGCTATCCGAATCATTGTGTTGAAAATGATATTGAGGTAGGAAAGGAATCCCACAACTGATTAACACGAGGAGCAGGAGAGGGAAGAGTGTTAGTGTCTGCGGGTTAAGGCAATGCGTGTTGCAGTACCCATACATCTGGGAAGGGCAACTTCTTAAGCTTTTATATATCATTGGCACCTCACGGTGAATCCATGTCAGATCATTTCCGCAGCTGGGTTTGATCGGTATAGCATATATTTTTAGAAGCAAAACTCAGGGCATATGGTTCAAGCAAGGATTTTTTTTTTCATTTTTGTGAATTAAATTATGTGCAAGCTCTTGCAAGGATATAAAAATAACATTTAATTAAGCATGTAATGAATCACAACATATTGAAATTTATGGGAAATATTACATTAAAGACGAAAAAAATCCCCAAGGATAAGTCCAAAGCACAGGTCTGGGTGGGAACCCTGGGATTTCCGGGGCCATCAGAGGGGCCTGGTGTCTGAAGTCACGGTGGCTTCCTAAGTGGGTAGAAAGGATAATGAAAAGGGAACTGAGAAGTCACCGACATACTTCATTTATTCCACAATTTTGCTTTTTAAAGATCCTTCTCCTGCAGGGCTCTCCCCAGGGTTTCCTGGGGAGAATTTCAAAATTATAGACAGCATGTCTGAGCAATTATTTAGTATCTACAATGTCATCCTGGCTTCCCCACGAGTTACCAACTTTACACGGATGTCTACTGTCTTTCAGTGAGGTTCTTGAAGGCCCAGACATGTTAAGGTTCTCTGTACTGAGGTCAGATCAACCTTTCAAAAAAATGTTTAACTATTTACAAAGTTTGATTTGAGATAAAATAAAATTCTTATACCAAATCTACAATAAGAATTTATTTAGGGCCGGCCCCATGGTGTAGTGGTTAAGTGCGCACACTCCACTGCTGGCGGCCCGGGGTTCAGAACCCGGGTGTGCACCGATACACCGCTTGTCAGGCCATGCTGTGGCAGCATCCCATATAAAGTGGAGGAAGATGGGCACGGATGTAAGCCCAGGGCCAGTCTTCCTCAGCAAAAACAGGAGGATTGGCATGGATGTTAGCTCAGAGCTGATCTTCCTCACACACACACAAAACAAGAAATATCCATTTAACAAACATGTCTTTTGAGAAGTCATTAAAAAAAAAGAATTTATTTAGTACTTTAACTCTGAGTTGTAAGGAAAGACATTTAAGTAAATCTAAACTCTTTAGCAAGAAAGGAAAAGCTCTCTGCAATAGGACTCCAGCCTTCTCAACCACTCCTCATACCCCCCCACCCCCCGCCCCCACCGTTCTCTCCATGCTTTTAAGACTTGGGGCCAGCCTGGTGGTGTAGTGGTTAAGTTCACGTGCTCCACTTCAGTGGCCCAGGGTTTGCGGGTTCAGATCCCGGGCTTGGACCTATGCACCGCTCATCAAGCCATGCTGTGGCGGCATTCCATATACAAAATAGAGGAAGATGAGCACAGATGTTAGCTCAGGGCCAATCTTCCTCACCAAAAAAAAAAGACTTTTTGCCTGAAATGCTCTTCTCCTTTTTTGTACGTATCTCTTTTATAATAATTACCATATTTTACTGTTATCTGTATTTCTCCTTTGTCTGTCTGGGAGAACCCCAAAAGCAGTGAGGGTGAAGTTTTGATTCTGTCCACAAGTACTTCATGAACACCTAGTCAGTGTTGGTCACCTAGGCACTAGACAGAAAACAAGGCAGACAAGACCCCTGATTGCATAGAGCTCCTTGCTGAGGGATCTTTCCAACCCCAGTGCATAGCATGTGGTAGGCATTCAATCAAGACTGAAAGAATAAATGAAGGATAAATGAAGCTCCTGCCAGAATTGGAAATTTAGTCTCTATGATTAATACAACAAGACACAGGTAAAAGGCAATAGAAAAACCTACAGAAATAAAAAATCTTAAGTTATTTGCATTGTGGTTGTATTAAGTCATTTCTGCTACTGCTAACAGCAATGATTGAAAGCAACTGTTCAAACGGCAGGAGACCACATTCCTAAAACCCAAAGAAAATAGACTCTGTAAAAAGTGTTCAATGTGAAATAATACTAATTTCAATTAAAGAAATTATTACCGGGCCAGCCCGGTGACTTAGCGGTTGAGTGCACGTGCTCCACTGCTGGCGGCCCGGGTTTGGATCCCGGGCGCGCACCGACGCACCGCTTCTCCGGCCATGCTGAGGCCGTGTCCCACGTACAGCAACTAGAGGGATGTGCAACTATGACATACAACTATCTACTGGGGCTTTGGGGGGGAAAAAAAGGAGGAGGATTGGCAATAGATGTTAGCTCAGAGCCGGTCTTCCTCAGCAAAAAGAGGAGGATTAGCATGGATGTTAGCTCAGGGCTGATCTTCCTCACAAAAAAAAAAAAAGAAAGAAATTATTACCTACTAAAATCCATATAAATGTAAGGTAGGACTACTGACCTATTATGATGTTCCTTGAATTCGCTGTGTCTAGAACATGCATATGAAGGTCAAAGAAGGCTTTGTAGTTAGGAAAATACTGTGCACTAATAGATATTTTTAACATATGGGAAAAATAACAATAAAGCAGTGTTTCCCAAATTTTTTCCCATAGAACAATGGTCCAATGAGTTGCTCCTTGAAAAGAGTCTGAAGAGTCTGGAAAACATATCATGCTGAAGCATCTCTTGGAGCTTCACGAAGCACTCTATCATATTGGTGTCTCTGAAAAGTCCTGCAGAAAAGAAATATGTTTAACTTTATTTATCATCATTTCCCAGATTTGTTTAAACCGCTGAATTCTTCCTTCAAGGAAAAGCTATTAAGTTAGTTTAGGAAAATCTGCTTTAAAGTTCAATTTGCAATACTGTTCTTATGTTTCCCCATTAGTGGAGATCTGACAAATGAAAACATTCTCAGAATATAGTGTCAGGTAATAAAAATATTTTTCTCCTGAAAATATCTGTAAATAAAACTTGCTGCTCAAACAATAACCTCAGTAACATTCTGCCTTTTGTTTCTAAATGAAGTCACCACCTAACCACTAGATGGCAATATGATTCCATTTATGTTACAATCATACCATATCGGCATATTAATAGTTCAAAAAGTATTTGAGTTTTCTATGAAGGCATATGTGCATTTATTCATTCATTTAGTCATTCCTTCAAATATTTATTAGGAACTTTTAAGTTTCGAGAACTCTGATGGATGTTGAAGATAAGACGAGGAATGAGATGGCTCACTGTCAAAAATTCTAAATTCTTGGGTTCCTAGGAAACGGTAAGATGCCCCATCGGTGTAACAACCACGTTTTTTGAAAAAAGAAAGAAAAGAAACATGACTACATTAAATACGCACATTGATTGCATGATACATTCTTATTTTTCATAAACGAAAAAAATTTTATTTTATTTATTTTTTATTTTTTTATTTTTTGTGAGGAACATCAGCCCTGAGCTAACATCCATGCTAATCCTCCTCTTTTTTTTTTTTTTTTTGCTGAGGAAGACCAGCTCTGAGCTAACATCTATTGTCAATCCTCCTCCTTTTCCTTTCCCCAAAGCCCCAGTAGATACTTATACGCCATAGTTGCACATCCTTCTAGTTGCTGTATGTGGGACATGGCCTCAGCATGGCCAGAGAAGCGGTGTGTTGGTGTGCACCCGGGATCCGAACCCGGGCCGCCAGTAGCGGAGCGTGCACACTTAACCGCTAAGCCACAGGGCCAGCCCAGAAAAAAATTTTAAGTGTACATCACAGAAGTGAGAAAATACTGTGTATGGAAAGCATTGTGACAGACAAGCATCTAAGAAATTATGACAAAGGTCACAGGTCATGTGACGTAGAAGTCACTTTTGGGGGCCAGCCCCATGGCGTAGTAGTTAAGTCCAATGCACTCTGCTTTGGTGGCCCAGGTTTGCAGGTTCAGATCCTGGGCGCTAACCTACACCACTCGTCAAGCCATGCTGTGGTGGTGACTCACATACAAAATAGAGGAAGATTGGCATAGATGTTAGCTCAGAGCTAATCTTCCTCAAGCGAAAAAAAGAAAGAGGAAGATTGGCAACAGATGTTAGCTCAGAGTGAATCTTCCTCACCAAAAAAAAAAAAAAAAAGTCAATTTTGACTCAGGGAGGACATGCCTAGTCCTCAGTCCTAGGGAGCTTCTGGGGTGGGCTCAGTTCTAAGCCTAGAAATTAGGGAGAGATGAAGATGAAGATCCAGCCTGTCTCTGGCTTTTAGGCCATAGACCCTAGAGCTTTAACGCCAGGAGAGAGCTTGAAGATCAATAAGTATAACACTCTCTTCTGAGAAACTGAGGCACAGAGATGCCGGTTGGTTTGCCAAGTGACAACAGGTTAGTGGAGACAGAGTTAGAATTTGAACCCAAGTCTTCTAACGCCAGCTGATGTTCTTTCCAATATCGTATCATCAATTTTGGAATTTAGAATAGGTCCTCCCCTGCACTGTTTCCTTTTCCAAATTCTTTTTTCCTGCTGGTTCCCAGCTGGCTGCCCATCCTTAGCCAAGATGTCATGTGTGTATGTCTCATGCTGGATTCTCCAGGAACAAACTCTGAGACAGATTTGTATGGAGGAGGTTTTTTGGAGAGCGCTCTCAGGAACAGCACCTCAAAGGGACTAGCAGAGGCAGGATTGGGCAGAAAGGGAAGTTGAGGCCCCAGCTGATCCCACAAACTGCTGTGGAGCTGAGATGATCATTCACAGTTGACTTAGATCAAAGCCAGGGGACCTTTAGACTTCCACATGGACCACTCATTAGATGCAGGGGGCATAACCACAGGCAAGGCAGCTCCCTTTAGCTAAGAACAACCACCAGTGGGCTAAAATCAAGGTGTTGGCAGGGCTCCATCCATGCTGGAGGCTCCAGGGGAGAATTTGTTTCTGTGCCCTTTCCAGCTTCTAAAGGCTGACCACACTCCTTGCTCAAGGCCCCCTTTCTCCGTCTTAAATGCCAGCAATGTCACATATCTCTGACCTTCTTTTTGTCCTCACATATGTCTCTTTCTAACCTCAGCAGAGAAACGTTCTCTGCTTTTAAGGACTGTGTCATTAGACAGGACCTATCTGCATAATCCAGGCTCATCTCTCTATCTCTAGATCCTTAGCCTTATCACATGTACGATGTCCCTTTTGCCATATAAGGTAACATATTCATTCACAGGTTCCAGGGATAAGACGAGGTTATCTTTGGAGGGGGCCGTTATTCTGCCTATCACAACCTGGATTAAACATTTTTGGCAAGAATACTTTATACGTTCACAGCAGCATCATTCATAATAGCCAAAAAGTGGAAACAACCCAAATGTCCAGCAACTGATGAATGGATAAATAAAATGTAGTATATCCATACAATGGAATACGGTTCAGCCATAAAAAGGAATGAAGTACAGATTCATGCTATAACATAAATGAACCTTGAAAACATTATGCTAAGTGAAAGAAGCCAGACACAAATGACCACATATGTGTGATTGAATTTATATGAAATGTCCAGAATAGACAAATCTCTAGAAACATAAAGTAGATTCGTAGTTTCCACGGGCTGAGGAGGAGGGACGGGCAGTGACTGCTAATGAACGTGGGATTTCTTTTTGGGGTGATAAAAATGTCCCAAAATTAGATTGCAATGATGGCTACACAACCACGTGAATGTACAAAAATCATTGAATTGTACACTTTAAAGGGGTGAATTTTATGGTATGTGAATAATAACAATAAAATTATTTAAAAATGGTTTACAGATGATGCTGTATCTTTCACACTGTATCATACCAGCAGACACTTTATATCTGGTTGTCTTTATCAGTGAGAGATGCTAAGAATGAACTCCGGGTTAAGATGGTGACAATTGATGGAAACTATATATACATATTTTTTCTTTTTTTTTGTGAGGAAGATCAGCCCTGAGCTAACATCCACGCTAATCCTCCTCTTTTTGCTGAGGAAGACCGGCTCTGAGCTAACATCTATTGCCAATCCTCCTCCTTTTTTTTTTTCCCTTCTCCCCAAAGCCCCAATAGATAGTTGTACGTCATAGTTGCACATCCTTCTAGTTGCTGTGTGTGGGACACGGCCTCAGCATGGCCGGGGAAGCAGTGCATCGGTGCGCGGCCGGGATCCGAACCCGGGCCGCCAGTAGCAGAGCACACGCACTTAACCGCTAAGCCACGGGGCCAGCCAGGAAACTATATTTTTAACAAGCGTTTCAGAAAAGTTATCTACTTTACACGAATAATACTACCTTACAAGGATGTTATGAGGATGAAATTAGAATGTGACATATTTAGTAAATCATAAATATGGTGGAAAGAAAAATGCCCTCCCCAGGGCCGGCCCTGTGGCTTAGCAGTTAAGTGCACATTCCACTGCTGGCGGCCCGGGTTCGGATCCTGGGCGCGCACCGACGCACCGCTTTTCCAGCCATGCTGAGGCCACGTCCCCCACGCAGCAACTAGAAGGATGTGCAACTATGACATACAACTATGGGCTGGGGCTTTGGGGAAAGAAAAAAAGGAGGAGGATTGGCAATAGATATTAGCTCAGAGCCGGTCTTCCTCAGCAAAAAGAGGAGGATTGGCGTGGATGTTAGCTCAGGGCTGATCTTCCTCACAAAAAAAAAGAAAAAGAAAAATGCCCTCCCCCCAAGAAAGATCTCCACATTCTAATCCCTAGAACTTGTGAATATGTTACCTTACTTGGCAAAAGGAACTTTGCAGATGTGATTAAGTTTAAAGATCTAGACACGGGGATATTATTCTGGATTATCCAGGTGGGCCGAACCTAAACACATGAGTCCTTAAAAGGGGAGAACCTGTCCCTGAGGTCAGAGAGAGATGTGACATTGCTGGCTTTGAAGATGAAAGAAGGGGGCCACGGGCCAAGCAATGTATTGGCCTCTAGAAACTGGAACAAAGAAAGGGATTCTCCTGTACAACAGTCTCCAGAAAGAATAGGGCCCCACTGACACCTTGATTTTAACCCAATAAGACCCGTGTTGGACTTCTAACCTACAGAACTGTGAGATAATTAATTAGGATTGTTTAAGTCACTAAATCGCTGCTAATTTGTTGTAGCAACAACAGAAAACTCATACAATAAAGCACACAGAAGTCTAATAGGAGGATGACATATACAAGTGAAATAGTTCAATGCAGTAAAACCCCGATTTCCCTAACCTATGGGTAAAAGCACAGTTACATTAAAAACATGAACAAATTCCATTGACCTCTGCCCCCACCTCCTCAGGCAGATTCTCAGTCCCTGCTAGAGTCCCTCGAGCATTTCTGGGAGTACCCAGAGTTGTCTGTGTTCATGAAATAATCTGCTTATGAAATAATCCATTTCCAAGTAATCTAGGTAACTCCACAAAGAAACTGTTAAGAATTGCTGTGCTGGCCAGGCTCGAGTCTTCTTGGGGGACCACCCCTGCTCTACAGGACACCAGTCCTTGCCAAGTACTTACCCGACCCCTTGGGTCACCAGACTTCTGGGAATAACCGCTGCCAATGTGCTGGAGCCTGTATATGGGCAAAGCTGCTCTGGGGTCATTTGCACAGGGGAGATACTGCTCGCTTCTTTTTGTGCACACTCCGGGAGAGCAGCCTCAATGCCGTACTTGTTGACTCTCAAGGTTTTATAGAATTTGTAATGACCTTGGCCTCTTTATCATTATAGTCTCCCACTCTGCTCTCCATAGGCCTCAGAGGCAAGTCCAGTGGGAGCAGAGGAGGGAGACAAATCACACCATATTTGGAGGGATCCCTCCACAACTAAGTCCTGTGGCATCGAACTGCTACAGTTTCCTCCTCCTCTAAGGCAAAATTGTTTCCCAAGACTCTTTTCAGTCCCCTTGCCAGTAGGTTTCTGGCATGTCCATCACACCAGTTTACAGATGTTCCCAGATGACTGAATCCCACGTGGACTCAAGTTAGGACTCCCACTATATGAAGAAAGCAGTATACAATTGGGACAAAATAAGTGTTTCTCCTTCAAGGAGCTTCAGGAATTCAAAGAAAGGAGAAAAAATTGAATAGAGACAAAGACGAAAGTCAGAGCACCCGGGAGCCCTTGAAAGTTTTTAAGACATGCTACAGACTGAATGTTTGTCTATAGCACCAAAATTCATATGTTGAAATCTAATCCCAATGTGATGGTATTTGGAGGTGGCTCTTTGGGAGGGCCAGTGTGTGGGTTTTTTCCACACCACCAAGCAATTAACACAATTCCCCATGGCCACTGACCGAGTGTCCCACAAATTTAACTCAATTCTCACACTATCTACCTGGAGATTGCATCAGATTCCACAGACTAATGGCTCAGTCCCAAAAGACTGCCCCCACTTCAGATGCCAATTGCAAGTCTAGGTTGTCACCTGTGCTTCTGACCCACTGGCTACAAATCGGAGGTTCCCACAACCCTCTCCTTGGGTTCAATTAATTTGCTAGAGGGGCTCACAGAACTCAGGAGACCAATTTACTTACTAGATTACCAGTTTATTATAAAGAATATCAAAGGAGGGGCCGGCCTGGTGGTGCAAGCAGTCAAATGCACACGCTCTGCTGCAGAAGTCTGAGGGCTCGCTGGTTCGGATCCTGGGCGCACACCCACGCACTGCTCATCAAGCCATGCTGTGGTGGCGTCCCATATAAAGTAGAGGAAGATGGGCGTGGACGTTAGCCCAGGGCCAGTCTTCCTCAGCAAAAAGAGGAGGATTTGCAGATGTTAGCTCAGGGCCGATCTTCGTCACACACACACACACAAAAGAATATCAAAGGAATCGAATGAACAGACAAATGAAGAGATACACAGAGTGGGGTCTTGAATGCAGGAGCTTCTGTCCCTGTGGAGTTTAGGGCCTGGCACACCGATGCATCCTAGTTCACCAACCTGGAAGCTCTCTGAACTTCCCCCCTCTGGGCTTTTATGGAGGCTTCATTGCATAGGTATGATTGATTAAATCATTGGCCATTGGTGACTTAATTCAATCTCCAGCCCCTCTTCCCTCCCTTAAAGTTCCAGCCCTCTAATCACGTGGTTGGTTCCCCTGGCAACCAGCCACCTCCTTAGGTTACCTAGGGACTTTCCAAAAGTTACCTCATTAACGTAACAAAAGACATCTTTAGCTCTCTCATGTTTAGGGAATTCCAAGGGTTTTAGGAGCTCTGCGCCAGGAACAGGGATAAAGACCAAATATAATATTCTCATTATAAATCACAATATCACCGAGGTGATTAGGTGATAAAGGCGGAGCCCTCATGAATAGTATTAGTGTCCTAATAAGAGACCCCAGAGAGCTCCCTTGCCCTTTCCACAATTTGAGGACACAGCAAGAAGGTGGCTGGCTATAACCCAGGAAGCAGGCCCTCACTGAATCTGCTGGTGCCTTGATCTTGGACTTCCTAGCCTCCAAAACCGTGAGAAGGAAATGTTAGTTGTTGAAGCCACTCAGCCTTTAGTATTTTGTTACAGCATTCCAAGAAGAAACACAACAATATAAGCGATGAATAGGAACTGTTATCTCACAGTGTATTTGTAAAACGAAGAGGCAGGCAGAGCAAGAACAGATTAAGATCAATAGGGAGTTGTTTCAATGATCTGAGAAGGAAATGTGGAAGACTGTAGGAGGAAAATGAAACAGGCAAACAGCCATTGATGATTAAACAGCTAGTAACTATGGGGGATTGGAATTTGCCAACTCAAAATATGTCTCTGCCCGAATGACATTTGACCCCCACCCCCACTAACTGAGCAAAGGAGTTTGGGATGGGAGGCCTGCCCACAGAAAAGGCCATTACTATAGACATCTCTGGGTACCTGGGTGGGTCGTGATAAACCCATCCTTAGTTCTAGTAACCCTTTATGAGAGACATTTACATTGGTAAAGAAAGTCTCCATTTGTAAAGGTATCTTCTTCCCTGCACCAGGAAGAAGGGGGGATGGCCTTACCTAGAAACTTATCAGAATGGAAGGAGAGGACTTAAATCTGCATGATAAACTTATTCATTGTTAACTGTGCTGTTTGGGCAATATGCTATCTGACTCCCACTAGGTTCCTATAGATGACATCTCCCTGGAGCCTGGATTACCATGGTAATGGGTGTTTGAGCTATTTTTTTTCAGGAACTGAGCCCTTTGTCCACTTCAGGCCAGACTGAGACCACCAACCCATCAACTGGGCCCTTTTGATGGCAAGAGGTTGGAACTCCACCCTCAGGGCATGTTAATGCCGCCATTCTGTGACCATGTGTCCTACGAAGAAACATGAAGCCTGACTACACTTGCGCAGATCATCAATGACCTCATCTCTCCTCACCTCCAATCATTTCAGACCACATTGCCCCCTACCCCATAAATACCCCTGAGCCCCTATTTTTGGGGAAGCGGATTTGAGACTTGTTCTCCCGTTTTTCTCACTTGGCTGCCTTGTGATTAAATCCTCTCTCTCTGCAATCTCGTTGTCTCGGTGATTGGCTTTCTGGGTGGCTGGCAAAAATGGACCTGGTGCAGTAACAAAAAGTTCCTGATATCTATTGCTGCCTAACAAACTACCCAAAAACTTAGTGACTTAAAATACCGACCATAGGGGGCTGGTCCCATGGCCGAGTGGTTAAAGCTGCCTGTGCTCTGCTTCCAAGGCCTGGGTTCACGCGTTCAGATCTCGGGCGCGGACCTACACACCACTCATCAAGCCAAGCTGTAGCAGGCATCCCACATATAAAGTAGAGGAAGATGGGCACAGATGTTAGCCCAGGGCCAATCTTCCTCAGCAAAAAGAGGAGGATGGGCAACACATGTCAGCTCAGGGCTAATCCTCCTCACACACAAAAAAAAGATGCTGGGAAGGAGGGAGGGGTGGTGGTAGAGGAAATTCTCTTTGGATTGCATTAATTTTCTAACTGAAGAAGCAGGCTGAGTGAAGATGAGGAAGTGTCACCGGCTCTGGGCCTCCAGAAACTCAAAGGTGGGTTTGGAAGCAATTAACTGTTTTTCCAAGTTGTTTCTTTTCCTTTTGTGTGTTAAGGAGACGTAACCAGCAGCCATCCTGAAACTGACCAAGCCTTATTTTTAATGCAAAGATCTCTCCAGGAGGAGCTTAGGCCTCATTATGTGGAAGCATGTTCTCCAACTGAGCCTGTGCAAGCGAATACCCAGCTCCCCCTTTTGAATATTCATTCCCCAACCAAATAAAAGTTCCTGTCTTCCTTGGTTCGGAGAAGCCATGACTTTGGAAATGATTCCTTATGGCCTCCTACTTGCTGCAAATCACGCTTTACTTTGGGAGACAACTTCCACTGGTGCAGTCTTATTTAACTCACCAGGAGGCGAGCCCACTTGGTTCCGTCTCAGAGGGAGGTGTTGGATGAGTTGCGAAATACTCATCTAGGAAGGTATACAGACAAGGCAAACACAATGCTACAATGTCTGCTGGGCAGCAGTATGAGCCCCCCCAAGGTTTAGAATCATGATGGAGGCAGAGGGAGTGTGTCAGTGTAGCTGTATATGTCTCTCCAGGCCTGTTCAGCTGCCAATTTGGAGTTAATCAAAGTCGTGTTTTTTTACTGGAGAATGCAGATAGACAGCTAGGCAAGAGACTAAATTTAAATGGAATATAAGCAGAGCAAGAAGGAAACATCAAGGAAGTGAGGGACAGTGAAAAGGTGGTAGAAACAATGGATTGGAATGGAGGGATTCCCTTGCTAGAGGTGGTGTCCTAGAAAGAGTGAGGTGGAAAGATATGGGAGAGTGGTCAGAATAGGTTGAATGAAACACAGAATGATAAGGAAGGATTTCGGTCATTGGTAATGAATAAGAAGTAATAACAGACGTGCTTAACAAACGTTGACCATCAAGGGGGAAAAAAAAACCTTTCCCCCTGAAAATTAGCATTTTCCTCAATATTGAGCTTTACTCTGCTCTAGACATGGGTAAAGCTGCAGTATCTTCCAAACATCCAGATCACAGGTGGAACAAAGGCAAATTCCTTTCAGGTATGCAAAGGAACAGCATTTAGGGAATCTCAACAGGTTGCGGCATCCATGTTTAATTGCACACATCACGTTTTATTATACGAGCATATAGAATTCATTATACAAGAATTCCAACACGGAAGGCCCCTCTCCTCTTCATTCCCCCCCATCCCACGTGTCGCTGAAGGGTGAAGAAAAGGAGAGATTCGCAGGCCGACACCACGACGCAGGGAGAGGTGACCGCAAGCTCGGAATCCGGCAGGGGGCGCCCATGTGCCCGGCCTCGCCGGCCCTCGCCCCTCCCGGGAGGCTCAGCCCCCCGCCCGCGCGGCGTTTTCAAACTGGAAACAAGCCCGGCCCCGCCCCCTGCCTGAGGCGGCCGGGAAGAGGGCACCGCCCCCCGGAGGCGTCCCACCCGGCCACGCGAAGGTCCCCGGAGGGAGGGCCGGCTCCCCGCCCCTTTCTCAGCTGGCTTCCTCGCTGCCCACCCTCATACCCCCGCCAACTCCATTGAAGCCTCCAAACGACGGGTCGACCCCGCCCCTCTGCTCCCCCGGCCTCGCCACCTGTGCGCGTCTCCCCGCCCCGCCCCCGGAAGTGACGACAGCCGCCCGGCCTGCCAGTGTCCCGTCGGGCCTCGCGGCGGCGGCGGGAAGATGGCGGCGGCGGGAGCCATAGAACGGAGCTTCGTGGAGCTCAGCGGAGCTGAGCGCGAAAGGCCGAGGCACTTTCGAGAATTCACAGTCTGCGGCGTTGGTACGGAAGCAGCCAAGGAGGGCGCGATCCTGTCCTTTCCCTCGGGTTCCCCTCATGGGTCCCCAAATCTCTGACCCCCTAGTTCATCTTCCTGAATCCACATGCCTGTAGCTCCGGGTGCAGAGCTCCCTTAGTGTCTTCCTTGTTTTCTTCCCTTTCTTTTTGTAGGAATTGTCAATCTGTTACCCTCTGCTTTCTCAGCGCCATCAGTCCCTGTCATCCCCCGAGAACCACGTGTGTGGCTGACCACTCTCCTTTTGCAGGGACTGCAAATGCCTTGGCCGGAGCAGTCAAATACAGTGAGAGTGCGGGAGGCTTCTACTATGTGGAAAGTGGCAAGTTGTTCTCCGTCACCAGAAACAGGTTCATCCATTGGTAAGTACTGTGTTCGCCAAACCCCTAGGGTGGTTCGGCGTTTGAATTTCCGTGGCTGTTCCCCAAGTGTCATTCTCCGAAACGGTAATCGATAGGAAAAGAGAAAAACTGTTTTCTATTCATATCTGAATCAGGAGAAAATTAAGGAGACACACAATTCTAGGAGAGATACCCTCCCAGGCAGCAGTAGAAGCAGAGGAAATGTAGCTTAGAGGATAAAGCCTCAAAGACCAGTTTTGTACATGGACCCATTATGTTTTTATAGTGCGTTATGGCTTTCTTCACTCTACAAATATGTTTGAGCTTTTATACATCAGGCATTGCTAGGTGTACTAGGGATGAAGTGATGAACAAAAACAACCACCATTTTCATCGTGCAAGATGTTGTAGCAGTGTAATGATAGATGTGGACCCACCCTTTATGGGGCAGTATTTTTTTTTGTTATAATTTTACTTATTTATTTTATTTTTCCCCCCAAAGCCCCAGTAGATAGTTGTATGTCATAGCTGCACATCCCTCTAGTTGCTGTATGTGGGACATGGCCTCAGCATGGCCGGAGAAGGGGTGCGTCGGTGCGCGCCCGGAATCCGAACCTGGGCCGCCAGCAGCGGAGTGCACGCGCTTAACCGCTAAGCCTTGGGGCCAGCCCTGTGGGGCAGTTTTAAAAAGAAAAAGACTGATGATCACAATATAGGTACACAAATACAAACTTTTCATGCTTACTTCAAAGGAAAAGTATAGGGACTATGAGAGGCTAATAGGAGGACTAAATTTTATTGGTAGGGCTGGGAAAGCCTTTAAGAAAGTCACATTTAACCTGAGATCTGAAGGATGGAAGGGTAGCCAGGCAGGCGGTTGGGAGAGAGAGCAGTTCAGCAAGTGGGATCACCATATGCAAAGTCGGTGAGGTAGAAAGAGCTTGGCAGGTTTGAGGAATTGACTGAAGGTCTGTGTGGCTTGAGTGCAGTGGGTGAAAGGGAAAGTGATGTGAAAGATGCTGAGACTGGGGAGGTAGGCAGGACTCAGATCATGAAGGACCCTCAGGTCCTTTTTAAGGATTTTGGATTTTATCCTAAGTACATTGAGCACTCATTGAAGGGTTTTAAAGGGTTACTAACATGATCAACGTTGTATTTTTTAAAAAATCAGTCTGCTTTGTGGAAAGTGGATTTGGGTTGAATGGGTATAATACAAAAGAACAGTTTGCTTTTATGATGGCCCAAGTAAGAGACGCTGGTGACCCAATTGTAAGAGTGGTTAGGAAAAGAAAAATAGATGAATTTAAGATGCGTTTAGAAAGTAGATTCACTAGGACTTGGTGATAGATTGAATATGGGGTGGGGGATGGTAAGGGAAAAGGAGGGAGCAAGGGCAACTCCCTGGTGTCTCATGTGGCCAGTCAGATATTGGGTGGAGCAGTTGCCATTTACTGAGATGCAGAAGACGAGTTTAGAGAGATGTGAATAATGCTTTTAGATGTACTACATTTGAAGTATCTATGTAGCAGCCCTTTGGCAATGTCAAGTAGGTGTTGAAATTTGCAGGACTGAAGCTCAGAAGAAAGGCCTGTGTTAGAGATACAGATCTCATTTATTTAAGAAATATTTTTGAGTGCCTAATGAATTCTAGTTAATGTTTAGGGACTGGTATAGGGGAGGGACAAAGCTGACAAAGTCCCTGCTTTCATGGAGGGAGACGCACTAAACAATAACCAAAGAAACCATGTAAATATAGTTTGTCAGATGATAAGTGGAATAGAGAACGGGGAAGCAAGATAAGAGGGGAGGGGAACACCTATGGGTGTTAATATTTTATATAGGTTAGTCGGGCAATACCCAGGGATAAGTTGACATTTGAGCAGAGGAAGTAAAGATATTTGGGGGACAAGAATTTCAGGTAGAAACTTTCAAGAAAAAGGAACCAACAGTGCAAAGAACTCTGAGACAGCAACTTGTTTGTTGTGTTCAAAGAATGGCAAGGGGCCAGGAGTCTGCAGCTGAGTGAAGAAAGGATAGGATAATAAGAAAGGTAACCCAGGGCCAGATCAAGGCTTTGTCAGTTATTTTAGGCTTTGACTTTTACTCTGAGTGAGATAGGAAGGTTTTAATTGGAGAAATGACATGATCTAAGTTGTGGGGTATTTTTGTTTTGTTTTTTGTTTTTTTGCTGAGGAAGATTTGCTCTGAGCTAAGATCTGTTGCCGAAGATTAGCCCTGATCTAACACCTGTGCCAGTCTTCCTCTATTTTTTATGTGGGACGCCGCCACAGCAGGGCTGGTGAGTGGAGTAGGTCCATGCCCAGGATCCAAACCCGGCCACCGAAGTGGAGCGTGTGGAACTTTAACAACTCAGCTACAAGGCTGGGCCCTCTAAGTTATGTTTTTAACGGATTGGTGTGGCTGTGGGTTGAGAACAGAGTGTAGTGGGAAAAGAGTGGGAGCAGGGAGACTGATTAGGAGGTTGGTGCCACAGTCCAGGCAAGAGAAGATGGCAGCTTAGACCAGCATGGTGTCGGTAGAGGCAGTGAGAAATGTTCCCATTGTGGATATGTTTTGAAGGTAAAATTGTTAGCATTTACTATTGGATCACGTGTGGGGTATACAGAAAGAGAATAGTCAGGATGACCCCCACATTTTTGGCTTGAGCAACCAGAAGTTATAGAGGTGCCATTATTTCAGTTGGAAAAGAATGCAACTAAGTGGGTATTTTTGTTTCTTTGTTTGTCCAAGTTTTCTGGGTCCAAGAATTCTGTTTTGGACAAGCTTAGTTTGAGATCCTCTTAGATATCCAAGTGGAAGTATTGAGGCAGTCGTCAGAAGTTCAGTGGAGAATTTGGGCTAAAGATACAAATTTGGGACTTGTTGGCATTAGATGGCATTTGTTATACTGAATGAGATCACCTAGCAATTGAATAGAAATCAGGGTTTCTCAACCTTTGCGCTATTGGCATTTGGGACCAGATAAGTCCTTGTTGTGGGGAGCTGTCCTGTACATTGTAGGGAGTTGAGCAGCATATCCCTGGCCTCTACCCACTACAGACCAATAGAAACCACTCCCCGCCAAGTTGTGACAAGCAAAAATCTCTCCAGATATTGCTGTATGTCCTTGGAGAGTGGGGCAGAATGGCCCCCAGTTGAAAACCACTTGTGTAGTGGGAAGAGAAGAGGTCTGAAGACTGAACCCTGGGGCACTCCAATATTGAGGAAGATGAGGAACCAGCAAAGGAGACTGAGAAGGAGTAGCTAGTGAGATAAGAGTTGAACAAAAAAAGAGTGGTGTCACAGAAGCTAAGGGAAATATTTCAAGAAGGGGGAGGGTGAAAAACTGTTAAATGCTGCATGTAAGTCAGAGAAATGAAAATTGACCTTTGCATCGTGGAGGTCATTGGTGACCTTGTCAGGAACTGCTCCAATAGTGATGCAAAAGCCCAAGTGGAGTGGGTTCAAGAGAGAAGAGGAGAGGAATTGTCAGTCTAGAACAACTCTGTCAAGGAGCAGTGCTGTAAGGGAAGCAGAGAAGTCCAGTGGTAGTGGGAGGGCGATGGAGGAGTGTAGAGGAAATATAACAGTATATTTATATGCAGTCAAGGGCAACCACTAGAGGAGAGGGATTGAAGAAACTGCAAAAGTGAAGTATTAGAAAAAACATGGGTATTGAAATCATTAAGAATTGTAGCAGAAGTGTAGGGGAGAGTGATAGTGAGCCGGGAGCTCAAGTCTTCAAGGACTGAGAGAGAGCCGTAGATAACTGTAATGAGCGAGAGTAGCACGTGGTATCTGATTGCATGAGCTTCAGAGCTCAGTGGTTTGGGCAGGGAGGGAGGAACAATGGCCTGGAGTGGTGATGAGGAGCAAGCAGGACATCTGTGCCTTATCCTGAGGCCCCACTACCAGGAGCATGGTAGAGAAAGCTACCACCGTTAGAGAGGGCTCTGGGGGATGATGTCCTCAGGGAAGATCCAGGACCCAACTTTAACCGTAAGGCAGGAAGGTGAAGCGATTGTCGAGAGATGAGGTCGATCCAGAAAATTGTACTGATGACATACCATGAGTTACCAGAAGCAGAGTAGCTTTGGGGAATCATCAGAGTTCAAATGCTTAACAGCTTTGGGAGTGGATAAGATGTGCTTTGGGAGCATGTGTACAGTGAGCAGAGAAGATGACCCAGGATCAAGGTTTGAGGAAGTCTAACATGTAGGTGTCAGGTCAAGGAGAAAGAGAGGGAATGCCTGGAGATGTGGAAGTAAAACCAGGAGAGGGTAGTGTCGGAGAAGACAAGAGAAGCGAGTTTTAAGAAGGACAGCTTGGTGAAGTCTGTGGAATGCTGGTAAGAGATCAAGTAAGAGGAGGACTGAAGAGTCCGTTGGAATTCGACTAGTGACCTAGGTAAGAAGAGGGTAGGTTGAAAAGTATGAGGGAGGTGAGGAAATAGAGAAAGCCTGGCTATGGAGGGGCGTGGAGAGGATGTGATTGCTGGATGGGAGGCTGGAATCTGGTGATGGAAAGGGAGAGGCCAGGGAAGAGCATATTTGAATGTCAGTGGAAGGCTTTGGAAGAAGAAGACACAGATGCAGGAGGTATATACTTGAGAAAGTTAGAGATTGGCCTTTAACTGCTGGAAGGAGACTTGTTCTTTTGTGAAGGATATAGGTAATACGGTAGGTGAGGTGATAGGAAGTTAGCACCATTCCCAGCATGGAGCTTTGTATGGTTCTAAAGCTACCACATGGCAGGGTTGCACCTGAAGAAGAGTCTGCCCTGCATCCTAGCGGGAAGAAGTAATAGAAGGGGAAATACCCACATTCATTAAGGTCACTGTAGTTTGACACTATAGTAATATATGTGGAGGCCACATTCCACTACAAGTAATGGGGGTGGGTGGTGTGAATTTTCGTTAAAGTGGAGTTTAATTGCATTGAATATTGTTCTAAATAAATGGACTAGCAAGTTTGGAAATGCCTCCATTTAACAGAGAATCAGGGCCGGCCCCATGGCTTAGTGGTTAAGTGCACGCGCTCCGCTACTGGCGGCCCGAGTTCGGATCCTGGACGCACACCGACGCACCGCTTCTCCGGCCATGCTGAGGCCGTGTCCCGCATACAGCAACTAGAAGGATGTGCAACTATGAAGTACAACTATCTACTGGGGCTTTGGGGGAAAAAAGGAGGAGGATTGGCAATAGATGTTGGCTCAGGGCCGGTCTTCCTCAGCAAAAAGAGGAGGGTTAGCACAGATGTTAGCTCAGGGCTGATCTCCCTCACAAAAAAAAAAAAAAACAACAAAAAAACACAGAGAATCATATAAGATTTGAATTTTATTCTGTGTTTTGAAAATCTACATAATGTGGTGGTTTGGATTGTAAAATGTGGTCTGCATTTGTTTATCCAAAATTTTCAATTGGAGAGAGTTCACTTGGAAACTATTCCCATATATTTCAGTGCAACAGTCAATTAAAGAGAAGCATAAACGTTTTAAACAAATGTCTCTTCTTTGCAGGAAGACCTCTGGAGATTCATTGGAGCTGGTGGAAGAGTCACTGGACCTAAATCTGTTGAATAATGCAGTTCGCCTCAAGTTCCAAAATTGCAGCCTCTTACCCGGAGGAGTTCATGTCTCTGAGACTCAGAATCATGTGATAATCTTGATATTAACCAATCAAACAGTGCACAGGTTACTTTTACCACACCCTTCCCGGATGTATAGGAGTGTAAGTTGGTTAAGTGTAATATCTTTTATTCCCCAGATTACTCTGGCTGTCCCAAATTTAGTGCTGGAGCAGTATTCTTGGGAATTGAAGGAAATTTGGATTCCTTGTTAGCCCTCAAGAGCATACTTTGATAGTTAATATTTAAAGTGATCAGACATGTTTTAAGTGGAAGAAATAGTTTTCATTAAAAAGAATAGCTTTCTTTTTAAGTTCAACAATTTTTTACTTTAAAAGTTTTTATAGCAGTTGAAAGGAACTGAGCAAAATTCAGCGTATTTTGATTTAACAGATTTTTCTTTTTAATTACTCCACAGGAGTTGGTGATTGAAAGTCAGATGCAGTCAATATTCACTGACATTGGGAAAGTTGATTTCAGGGATCCTTGCAACTACCAGTTAATTCCAACAGTACCTGGACTCGCTCCTAATTCGACCACCTCAGCAGCCTGGCTTAGCAATGATGGGGAGGCCCTGTTTGCTCTGCCATCTGCTTCTGGGGGAATCTTTGTTCTTAAACTACCTCCTTACGACATACCTGGTAAGAATGGGAACCGAGCATGGGTTTAACTTTAAACAAGGAATGTTGGCATTAAAACAGGCCTTGGAAGTCCAAACCCATCGTCCAATGCAGCACATGCTTCTTGTGAGTCCCTAATGCTTTACTGTCGTTTTTCCGAGAAGGTGAGATTTTGTACGGTGGATGAGGAACTGTAAAGCTTACTGGAATATGGGAAATAGGTTACTGTAAGGCAGCCTATTCTAAGGCCTCTAGTAGAGATGAGTTGACTGGTTGGCTGCCTTCAGGTTAAGGTCCTGTAACTAAAATAAGGTAATTGAAACAAGGAAGTTCGGCTGCTGATTCCCTGCTCCAAGTCACCACTATCTCTTGCCTGGATTATTGCATTTGCTTCCCAAATATCTCCCCAGATCTATCCTTACCCCTCTACAGAAACTTCTCAGGCAGATGGTACTTTAAAAACGAATAATGAGTCATGTCACTCCGCTGCTCAAAGCCCTCGAATGAGGGTTGTTCTTCAGCTCACTCTCAATTAACCCAAGTCCTTCCAGTGGCTTACAGTGACCCCCTGCTGCCTCTCTCACCTCAGCTTCTTGTTCTTTCCCTCTCGCCTTCTCTGCACCAGCCACATGCCTTCTTGCAATTCCTCGAACATCCTGGGCACACTCCTACCTCAGGGCCTTTGCCTGGGATAGTCTTTCCCCAGCTACTCAGCTTGGCTCATTCGCTCAGCTCCTTTAGGTCTTTACTTAGTGCCCCCTCACTGGGGCCTTCCCTGACCACCCTTTTCAAAATTGCACACCCTCCCTCCCCCCAGCATTCACTCTATCCCCTTTCCATGTTTTATTTTTCTCCACTTATTACCATTCTACTTAATTTGTTAACTGTCTCTGCTTCTCCCTTCCTCCCAATGGAATGTAAGTTCCATGAGGACAGGAGTTTTTTTTAATTTGTTTTGTTTACTGCCGTATCTCCAGCACCTAGAACTGTGCCTGGCATATGAAAGGTACCCAGTGATTCTTTTGGAAAGACTGAAGTGATTCTTCTGAGCAGCAGTATGGGTTACTGTTTGTAGATGGCAAAAATTTTCCATAGGAGTGTGTTAGTCCTATTTTTATTGACCCAGTAATGATTCAAAATATTTTAGGTGTGATATATTTGGAAAGATACATCCTAAAACTTTCTTAGTATAGAAATGTAGAAGCCTGTCGCCTGTCATAAAGACCTTGTTCATGGTTGCATCCTTCTTGCCTTTGGGTTTCTTTTAAGTCTGATCCAGAGGTGCCTTGGATATCATTGGTCTGTTTTCAATCTTGTAGGGATGGTGTCAGTTGTGGAACTGAAACAGAGTTCAGTAATGCAACGATTGCTTATAGGCTGGATGCCAACAGCTATCAGGTGAGTGGTGTCTGGCAGGTAAGTCAGAGGCCCAAGACTTGAATCTTTTTGTTCTGGTTAGCACCTATTAGTGCTTCCAGTCTTACTCCAAGGCAAATAAACGTTCTAATTTGGAAGGAGGAGTCTGCACAACCTCACATTCCGTCTGAGGAAAGCCACACTCCAGAGCCCGCTTCATTTGGGATTGGACATCTTGACAGCAAAAACTGGCTGACTGTATATATTCTCACAATATCCATTTGGGTGCTCTGCCCTGACTTACCAAATCCAATTTTGTGTAGAATTAGAAGGAGAAAATTTTCAATGGTTAGAACAGTATTCCATTGCTGCATAGAGCCTTTTAAAATTTGTCATAGTAATTGGTTATAAATCAAATAGAAAATGTAGTTGTCTTATACCAGCATATAAACTCCTGCTCATTCTGTTGATTGGTTGTACATTTATAGTTTTATTTTATCTCTTTAATTGCAAATTCTAATGACCAGATGATTTGTAACAGTATAACTCTAAAACTCGGCCTAATGTTTTTAGAGGTGACCAGGGGCCTTCAGATCGTCCCCTCAGTCTTGCTGTTCATTGCGTCGAGCATGATGCCTTCATCTTTGCTCTGTGCCAGGATCATAAACTACGAATGTGGTCTTACAAGGTAAATGCTACATTTATAGTTACTATAAGTTAAAATAGGATTGTGAATTGTAAGAGAATTGAAGTCTTGCTGCTTCTCTTAAAGATTATCAGATTGCCTAGTTTGGAAATTATGGGCCATTTCCAGATTCGTAGAGTTTCATTTAGCTTTATTTTTTATACATTTCCCCCCTAACTTTTTGTCTTTTTATTTTGAAATTTATGAATCCTACAGAAAAGTTGAAACAGTGGGGTATACTCTTAAAAGGAACAAATGTGTTGGGGTTGGCCCAGTGGCGCAAGTGGTTAAGTGCGTGCGCTCTGCTGCGGCGGCCCGGGGTTCACAGGTTTGGATCCTGGGCGTGCACTGATGCACCGCTTGTTAAGCCGTGCGGTGGCGGAGTCCCATATAAAGTAGAGGAAGATGGCCACGGATGTTAGCTCAGGGCCAAGCTTCCTCAAGAAAGAAAAAGGGAGGGAGGATTGGCATCAGATGTCAGCTCAGGGCTAGTCCTCCTCACAAAAAAAAAAAAAGAGGAACAAATGTGTTTTTAAAATGCTAGTTGGTAAAATAGGTAAGATTCACAAGCAAAACGGTTGATGATTTTATCTATCAGACTGAAGAGAGATTTTCATCTCAGCCGTTAAAAAAACCTGGAGAGTCCCTCAGCGGATAAACTAAAGAGTGCTAGACAGAATGGATGTGCATCCTTTAAAAGAGGAAAAGGTTTGTTTTTCTAACCTGAATATTCTTTGATACCACTAATTTACTCTTATCTTGGGCAGGACCAGATGTGCCTGATGGTAGCCGACATTTTGGAGTATGTCCCTGTGAACAAAGACCTTCGGCTCACTGCTGGGACTGGACACAAGTTACGACTTGCTTATTCCCCTTCCTTGGGACTCTACCTAGGGATATACATGCATGCACCAAAACGAGGCCAGGTATGAAACAGATAAGATGTGTATCAAGTTATTCTGTATGTACTGATGGAGAAGTAGCTGTAGGCTCACTGGGTATTTAAGCTCTTCACACCAACTTAGATGTTTCATGTGTTATGTTCGTAGAGAATGGTGGGTTTTGTGCTAATATGTGACTTAATCTTGAAGGAGAAGTCAGGATGAAAGGGAGTAGAGAGTTTAAAGGAATATGAAAGGATAAGTTAACTAGAATTAAACAAGAAAGATCAAATTTGGAAGTCTGGGTGAAAAAATGGAGTTATGAAAGGGATGTAGGTGTTAAGTGGTCGCAGGGAAGTTAATTTTTAGAAATAATTTTGCTCGTCATCCAAACACTAACTGTTGTATGTCGGTGAGGTATTTAGGACATAGTACAATGGTATAATCATATAATAAACAGCCATTTGTTTAGTATTGTGTGTTTGGCATGGTGCCAGGCCCTTTATGTACACTAATAGATGCTTGGACTGTGCTTACTCTGGGCGCACACACTACACATATTATCAATTTAATCCTAGTAACATTCCATTGAGGTAGGGTTTGTCCTCCTCATTCTGCTGGAGCTCTGATTCCCCATGCTGGGTGCTGCCCCAGCTGGGTGCCCTCTTCACTCCTGTTGGGCTCTGATACTCCACTCTGGGTGCCCCTCCATGTGGATGCCTTCCTCACCCTGTTTGGGCCCTGACAGTCTGCACTGGGCCACCCCCATACAGTGGACACCCTCCTCACCTATTTGGGCTCTAATGCCTGGTGCGGACTGCCGCTCTGTGGACACCCTCCTCTTCCTGCTTGAGTTCCCACCGTGCTGCAGGCCTTCCATTCCTGTGGAAGCCCACTCACCCTACTCATGCCCCTACACCCTATGCCAGGCAACTCCCAAATGTGGATGTTCTTTTTACCTCCTTGGGCTCTTGATTCACCCCACGACCCCCTCCTCAGGCTCAATAATTTGCTAGAATGGCCCACAGAACTCAGGGAAACACTCACTTACATTTACTAGTTTGTTATATGGTAAAGGATACAGATGACCAGCCAGATGAAGAGGTACACAGGGCGAGGTCAGAAGGGTCCTGAGTGCAGGGGCCTCCGTCCTCATGGTTTTGGGGCATGCCACCCTCTTGGCACAAGGGTGTATTCACCAACTCGGAAGCTCTCCAAATCCCACACTTTAGGGACTTTTGTGGAGGTTTCATCACGTAGACATGATTGATTATTAACTCAGTATGTAGCCTGTCTCCACTCCCCCTTCGGGTTTGGGGCTGCAAGTTCCAAGCTTGTAATCATGGCTTGGTCTTTCTGGTGACCAGCCCCCATCGTGAAGCTATCCAGGAGTCACCTCATGAGAACAAAAAGCATTCTGTCACCCAGGAAATTCCAAGGGATTTAGGAGCTCTGTGTAAGACACTCCTATCACCCCCACCACTCAGGAAATTATAAGGGTTTTAGGAGCTCAGTCTCAGGAGTCAGGGACAGAGATCAATATATATATTTCTTAATATTTCACAGATTCTGGTGGAGATTGTGTTGGTTCTGTAGATCATATTGGAAAGTATTTCCATCTTAGCAATATTAAATCTTCTGGTCCATGAACATGGGATACTTTTCCATTTATTTAGATCTTCTTTAATTGCTTTTTAATCAGTTTATTCCTAGGTATTTTATTCCTTTTGATGCTATTGTAAATGAAATTATTTTCTTAATTTCATTTTCAGATTGCTCATTGCAAGTTGCTAGAAATACAGTTGATTTCTGTATATTGATCTTGTATCCTGCAACCTTGCTGAACTCTTATTAGTTCTAATAGTGTTATAGAAATCCTTAGGACTTTCTTTATAGAAGATAATCTCATCTGCAAACAAAGATATAGTTTTACTACTTCCTTTCCAATCTGGATGCCTTTTGTTTCTTTTTTTTTTTTTTTTTTTTCCTCCTTAATTGCCCTGCGTAGATCCTACAGTACGATGTTGGATAGAAGCGATGAGACCTGACATCTTGTTCCTGATCTAAGGGAGAAAGCTTTCAGTGTTTCACCATTGAGTATGATGTTAGCTGTGAATTTTTCATAAACACCCTTTATCGTGTTGAGGAATTTCCTCTCTATTCCTAGTTCATGAGTGTTTGTATCATGGAAGGGTGTTCAGTTTAGTGCCACTTCACGTTAAGACACCAGTAATTTTGTCCACCATTGCTCTTGCATCATCAGTGCAAATATCAACACAGCGAAAAGTGCAAATAATGTTGTAGTATGATTATGAAAAGAGTTTTGACTTCACTGACCCCCTGAAACAGTCTCAGGGACCTCTGGAAGTCTGTGGACCACGTTTTGAGAACCACTGCTGTAAAAGTTAGATCGAAATTAAGTGTAGGAGTGGTGTCAAATTGAGCAGAGCTATTACCTCCTTTGTTTTGAGCATTATGGTTCTATTAATGAAGCCTAAAATCAGATAAGCTTTTTTGGCACTTATGCCTATTTAGATTATAATGAACTGGTGGTATTTTTTTTTCTTCTTCACAAAAACTACTCTTCAGCATGTTTTTTTCTCCCTAGTGTGCACACTTGAAGTTTTGTGGTTTTCTTAAATCTCTGTAATATTTTACATCCATTCCTATTAATTTCATTTGTTTCTTCTTGTTTTTCTTTTGGTTCCTTGGATTCTAATTCTGTTACGTGTATTAATTCAGTCGTCCCCAGCATCATGTCCTCATTGACGTTATAAGGATGCCATCTGTGTTTCCATCTAAGACACTAATAAAAATCTCAAATAGAGGGGCCGGCCCGGTGGCGCAAGCGGTTAAGTGCGCGCGCTCCGCTGCGGCGGCCTGGGGTTCGCTGGTTCGGATCCCGGGCGCGCACCGACGCACTGCTTGGCAAGCCATGCTGTGGCGGCGTCCCATATAAAGTGGAGGAAGATGGGCACAGATGTTAGCCCAGGGCCGTCTTCCTCAGCAAAAAAAAAAAAAAAAAAAAAGAGGAGGATTGGCGGATGTTAGCACAGGGCTGATCTCCTCACAAAAAAAAAAAAAAAAATCTCAAATAGAAGTCCTGTAGACCTATGGTGTGGTCCATGGAATGGTCCTGGGCCGCAAATTCTTCATTATCAGTTTGCAGTTAGATAAGTACAGGAAGTGAGAGAAAGCATTTAGAAACTTTTATGGTGATTTGACATTGCCACAGACATCTACATTTGAGGTTTCTATAGTTCGTAAAAGTATCAGTCTGCAATGGATTGGAAATTAAAAAAAAAAAACTAGTCCTTTACCACAAGTAGTTTGAGAAGCACTGCACTAGACCAGTTTTTTCCAGCTTGTGTTTTGGCTGGAATCTACACTAAGAAATGTTTTGTATTACTACCTAGTATACACATATGTAATGATGGACAATACAACAGAAAAAAAATTTTCACAAAACATATTTTACTTTTTTACAAGGAGTGATGAACTGATGAACTGATTCTTTCTTTATGTTTCTTTTTTTTTCTGTTTAATATTGGTTGAGACCTGCTAAATAGATTTACGTCCCACTAATGGATTGAGATCTGCAGCTTGTAAAACATAGCTCTAGGCTAGGATGCATATGAGCACTACGTATATTTTTCATTTTTCATACACTCCTATTTTTTTCTCAAAAGGCAGTTTCACTGTTTTCTTTTAGACTTCCCTGTGAACAATTGCTTATATTATAAGGATAGAATCATCGTCACTCTATCAGTTTATGGTGAATTTTCTTTGTCAAAAAAGTTATTAAAAATGTTATTTTTTGTGTTTGAAATTTTTTGTTTTGGCAGTGGAGTTAAATACTAAACATGAATTATTTTATAGTGTCTTATTTTTAATAAATATTAAGTTGATTTGTATTGTATGTACATTTTAAGTGGTCTCTGGTACTTTGATAAAAATAGAAACTTAAAAATAAGTTTCTAGGGCCGGCCCAGTGGCGTAGTGGTTAAGTTCGCACGCTCTGCTTTGGCGACCTGGAGTTCGCAGGTTCAGATTCCGGGTGTGGACCGACACACCGCTTGTCAAGCCATGCTGTGGTGGCTTCCCATATAAAGTAGAGGAAGGTGGGCACGGATGTTAGCCCAGGGCCAGTCTTCCTCAGCAAAAATAGGAGAATTGGCAGTGGATGTTAGCTCAGGGCTAATTTTGCTCACACAAAAAAAGTTAGTAATAAGTTTCTGACCATAATGAGATACCACCTCACCCTATTAGGATGGCTACTATCAAAAAAGAAAATAACAAGAATTGGCAATGATGTGGAGAGATTGGAACCCTTGTACACTGCTGGTGGGAATGTAAAATTCTGTAGCCAGTATGTAAAATATATGGATGTTCTTCAAAAAATTAAACGTAGAATTACCATATGATCCAGCAATTCCACTTCTGGGTATGTACCCGAAAAATTCAAATCAGGATCTCAGAGATATTTCTACACTCATGTTCATAGCAGCATTATTCACAATAGCTAAAAGATGGAAGTAACCCGAAGTATCCATCGACAGATGAATGGATAAACCAAATGTGGTATATACATACAATGGAATATTATTCAGCTTGTGTGTGTGTGTGTGTGTGAGACAGGAAGATCAGCCCTAAGCTAACATCCATGCCAATTCTCCTCTTTTGCTGAGGAAGACTGGCCCTGGGCTAATATCTGTGCCCATCTTCCTCCACTTTATATGGGACGCCACCACAGCATGGCCTGACAAGCAGTGCGTAGGTGTGCGCCCCGGATCCGAACCCTGGCCACCAACAGCAGAGTGCACGCACTTAACTGCTACGCCACGGGGCCGGCCTCAAGAATATTATTCAGCTTTAAAAAGGAAGGAAGGAGGCCGGCCCTGTGGCTTGGTGGTTAAGTGTGCGAGCTGCGATGCTGGCGGCCCGGGTTCGGATCCCGGGTGCGCATCGAGGCACCACTTCTCCATCCATCCTGAGGCCGAGTCCCACATACAGCAACTAGAAGGGTGTGCAGCTATGACGTACAACTATCTACTGGGGCTTTGGGGGGAAAAAATAAAATAAATAAAAAAAAAATTTTAAAAAGGAAGGAAGGAAATTCTGACACATGCTACAGCATGGATAAACCTTGAGGACATTAAGTGAAACAAGCCAGTCACAAAAAAGACAAATAGTGTAAGATTCCACTTACATGAGGTACCTAGAGTAGTCAGATTCATAGAGACAGAAAGTAGAATGGTGGTTGCCAGGGGCTGAGGGAAAGGGGAATGGGGAATTGATTAATAAGTATAGAGTTTCAGTTTTGCAAGATGAAAAACATTTTGTAGATCAGTTGCACAGTAATGTGACTGTGCTTAACACTGCTGAACTATACACTTAAAAATGGTTAAGATGGTAAATGTTATGCGTATTTTACCATACGTTTAAAAAAATTGGTTTCTGAATGATAATAACTCTTGTTTAGAAAGGTAGCATGTTGATTATTTTAAGTAATAAATTCTCAACTTGTGTTTTATCAGTTCTGCGTTTTCCAGCTGGTGAGCACTGAGAATAATCGCTACAGTCTAGACCACATTTCCTCCCTCTTCACTTCTCAGGTAGGTTGGATCATGCCTTGCTTATTGCACAAGTTCAAGAAAGAAGTGTTGGCTAACTTCACTATGTTGTAATGGGATTGATCTCTTAAAATGGAATGTTTCATGATGTATGCAAACAGAGTTTCATTTGGGTTTTGCCAAGTCCATGTGGTACCGTCTTTTGTTTTTATGCATTTACTTCTACCAATAAAAATTTAAATTGCCATAAACTACTACCTTTTCTTGCTTATTTTAACTTTTTTTTTTTCTGTATTTCCTCCTAGGAGACACTGATTGACTTTGCCTTAACCTCTACTGATATCTGGGCCCTGTGGCATGATGCTGAGAACCAAACGGTCGTGAAGTACATCAACTTTGAACAGTACGGGCCACGTATCTGTCATCCTTCCTTACCACAAGCACTGTTATATTAAGAGAAGACGAGAGCTTATGATGTAGAACCAAAGTCAAGTGTTTGCATTTAAAGGATTCAGCCCTGGGTTTGCCTGTTGTTCACTGTTCTCTGAAGTATCTTCTTCAGCATTTTATGTTATTTCTTATCTTTTGGTTTTAGGACAAAATGAGGATTTTTAGTGTTGGAATGAGTTAAGGAAAATACCGTATTTTGGGGAGAGAGAGCACATATCCAAAATACTTCAATCTAGGAGTTCTCTTTGCTTCTAAGCAAAGACTATTTCTGATACCCCCAACTTCCAAAAGATGCTGTGGCCCCTTTGGGTCCTCAGGTTCCTAAGAAATAGATTAGACAAGTACAGTACTTCTCAAACTTTTTTTAAAAACAGTAAACACTTTTTTTCAAGAGATAATGAACTCTAATATATAATGAAACTGAAATTTTAAGTATAAAATTATAACACAATTTAATGCGTTGATAATCTCTAATATTAGATATATTTAGTATCTAATATTTTTAATATACATGATATTAGTTTAAAATTTTTTAGTAGTTACAAAATGCATTAAAAATAGTTTGGAATCAAATACTTGTGTAACCCTTGAAATACTTCTGGATGATTCTCTGGAACATAGCTTGACATCCCTGAACTAAACTAATTGAAGCCTAGGGGTGGGGCCGGCCCCATGGCTTAGCGGTTAAGTGCGTGCTCTGCTGCTGGCGACCCGGGTTCGGATCCCGGGTGCGCACCGACACACCGCTTCTCCGGCCATGCTGAGGCCGCGTCCCACATACAGCAACTAGAAGGATGTGCAGCTATGACATACAACTATATAGTGGGCTTTGGTGGAAAAATAAATAAATTAAATTATTAAAAAAAAAAAAAAGAAGCCTAGAGGTACCTCATAACCCAATATTCTTTTTTTTTTTTTTTTGAGGAAGATTGGCCCTGAGCTAACATCTGTTGCCAATCTTCCTCCTTTTTTCTGCCCCCGAAGCCCCAGTTGTATGTCATAGATGTGCATCCTTCTGGTTGCTGTATGTGGGACACCACCTCAGCATGGCTTGATGAGCGGTGCATAGGTCTGCGCCCAGGATCTGGGCCACTGAAGCAGAGTGCGCAAACTTAACCGCTGCGCCATCAGGCCAGCCCCAATAACCCTATATTCTAAAAGAGAATTCTAGGAGTGGTTGCTGCCAGATTGACCCTAAGCCACGCCTCAGGAAATATGAGAGTACTCCTTATAGATGGCATTCAAGCAAAGTGGTAAAAAAGCGAAGAATGTGGTTGGATGAGAGATTTAATCCTGTTATGCAACTTACTAGGTGTGAGATGCCCTAAACCTCACTTTCCACATGTACGGAATGAGAGTAATACATCCTTTGAAGAGTCATCACAAGGCATACGTGAATAGTATCTAGAACTGCACTAGCATAATGTCTAGCATGTAGTAAATGCAGAATAAAAGTTAGCTATTATTTGTGGATTTGTGTTTAGAGTTTTAATTTCAGGAAAGTGCCTGTTAAAACTGCTAAGAGCACTTCTGTAAAACCAGACTCTGCTAAGAATAAGTGTTTGGTTTAATAGAATTGATCAAGCCATTGCTGCAAAGATTTAGTGATGGGGCCCTCCCTGCTCAGATACTGCCAACAACATAAGCTTCATTTGTATTCATCGTTGTTTTTTTTTGTTTGTTTTGGTTTGTGTGTGTGTGTGTGTGTGTGTGTGTGTGTGTGTGTGTGTGGAAGATCAGCCCTGAGCTAACATCCCTGCCAATCCTCCTCTTTTTGCTGAGGAAGACCAGCCCTGAGCTAACGTTTATTGCCAATCCTCCTCCGTTTTTTTTTTCCCTTTTTCTCCCCAAAGCCCCAGTAGATAGTTGTATGTCATAGTTGCACATCCTGCTAGTTGCTGTTTGTGGGACGCTGCCTCAGCATGGCTGGCAAAGCAGTGCATTGGTGCGCGCCTGGTATCTGAACCCAGGCTGCCGGTAGCGGAGCACGCACACTCAACTGCTAAGCCATGGGGCTGGCCCTCATCATTGTTATGTTGACTGATGGACTTCTTTTCTCTGTAGTAATATTGCAGGTCAGTGGAATCCAGTTTTTATGCAGCCTCTGCCAGAGGAAGAGATTATTATCAGAGATGATCAAGACCCCAGAGTAAGCAATGCTCAAGTCTTATGTAAGGGGATGATTTACCCTGATCATTAGTTTGAGAAGAACCAGTTGTATTAGTTTGAAGTCTTTCAGCTCCAGGTGAAAGAAACCCCCTCAAACAGACTTAAGCATAAAAGGAGAATGTATTGGCTTGGGCAGCTGAGAAGTTCAGAGTTAACTGGCTTCAGCCATGGCTGGAACAATGCCTTCAAAGCTTGCTCTCTCCTTTTTCTGTTCTGCTTTCCTGTTCTGCTTTGGGTTTATTGTCAGGCAGGCTCCTTGAGAGAGCTTGTATTCTGTAGAGTTAGCAACCTCACCTCAGAGGAAAGAGAGCACCTCTGTCCCAGGTCCTAGAGTTGACACTCACTGGCTTGGCTTGAGTCATGTGCTAATTCCTGACATAGTCACTCTGATCAGAAGGAATAGAATATTCTGACTTGGCATGAAAAACATGTATAGCCTGGGCCTTAATGTTGTGGTGAAGTCAGTCGAGTATGGGTAGGGAAGGAATGGTTCCCCAGAGAAAGATAAGGGATTTGTTAGTAAAAGAAAGGGAAATGGATTCTGGGCAGGCACAGGCGCTAGGTGTCCACTATATTAACCATGTTGGTGCATGTGTATAAACTAGAAATCAGATAAATTGTGATAGAGGTATATGCTATGAAGAAAATAACCATAAAAGGTAATTCACTAGAGAGCAAAATAGGCCAATCTCCCTGTTTTTCAGGGATATCCTCCGGATAAATGGAAGAAAAAGCTTTCAGTTAATGCATTAATGTTAAAATGAGATTAGAGATTGTGGGCTCTGGGTCTGAAACAATGACTATTCGTAGGATTGGAAAACCCACTTTATTTTCTTTTTTATAATTTTCTTTCTTTATTTTTTCCCCCAAAGCCCCAGTAGATAGTTGTATGTCATAGTTGCACATCCTTCTAGTTGCTGCATGTGGGACATGGCCTCAGCATGGCTGGAGAAGCGATGCGTCAGTGCGCACCCGGGATCCGAACCTGGGCCGCCAGCAGCGGAGCGCGTGCACTTAACCACTAAGCCATGGGGCCGGCCCGGAAAACCCACTTTAAATACCTGAAATTGAATATTGCTAAATTTTTAATCCCAGGAGTTTATTGGCACTTGACTTTGTCTAAAAGCCAAAATCATATGCTGATTATTAAAATCTTTGTTTTTCTCCTTCATTTTGGTCATTTTATCATCTCCTAGAACCTTAGTAAAGGAAGGAAACTTGAATAAAAGTCAATGAGGTTTGCTACTTATTGGCAAATCTAGTTTATGAAATTTGGTCAAAATAATGAGGAATATGAGACTTTCCATTTTATTCTCTCTACTTCATTTCTCTACTTGTGAGAGCTTATTGCAGTTTTTTGTTTGTTTTTACATATAATGCCTATGTTTGGTTCCTTTTCTTTTATACGTGAGCCGTAAAATGAATACTTTGTGGATGGTGTAGAAACCAGTTTAGTTTAATTGTTCTCTTACCAGAGTATATCACCAATAAACTAGATTAGCCTCTTCCATTTAAGATTGGCATTTGACAAGCTGTGTTTTCCGGTGGAATCCAATCAGGGGCGCAGCATTTTCAGTAGAGTACATCTAGTTGACTCAGAGACACTGCAGTCTTCACCTCAGTGTGAAAAGGGGAACTGCTCTACTACTTGTTATTGCTCAAATGTAGGAGGACCACGTTCATATAATAGACACTCAAACTTTGGTGCTAACGTGTTGAATTCTTCCTTCAAATTCTTCCAAATTTTATCTTGTTAGATTGATATTCATTTTTGTTTTAATGTTCCAACAGGAAATGTATTTGAGGAGTCTGTTTACACCAGGACGATTCATAAATGCAGCTTTATGTAAAGCTTTACAGGTCAGCAAGAAAAGATTTAATATTTATTTGACTATCTCTTATATTATTATATTATTGTATAATTAATGATTACTATTAATTTTTGTTTTGCATATGCTAAACACCGAATATGTTTTTGCAATTGCATATACATGTGTGTATAAATACTATTGTAATTTTTTTAAACATTTTTTCTATTAATTAAGACTCCTAGCAGGGAGGCAGAGTTGGGGGTACTTTCCCAATGACTAGTGAAGCATGCCAGTAGTAAAAAGAGAAATTTGTGCTTACACTATTGTAAAAAGATACCGTACAGTTATCCGCTACTTAATGGCAGGGATATGTTCTGAGAAATGCGTCGTTAGGTGATTTTGTCACTGTGGGAATATCATAAAGTGTACTTACACAAACCTAGATGATATAGCCTATATACACCTAGGCTGTATGGTACTAATCTTATATGGGACCGTATATGTGGTGTGTCGTTGACCAAAATGTCATTATGCAGTGTAGGAGTGCTACACTGCATATAATCTCTATACTTGAAAGAAATTTAAAATGTTTTCTTAGTTAGTTTTGATGGTTTTTACCCTTTTGTTAGTACAGTGAAGATCTGACTTGGTTCAGGGTCAAGAAAACTAAAAAATCTAAGCTTCAAAGTCACATGGTTTAAGAATTGCTTAACACTTTACAAAAGGATTCTTTAAAGTCACGTAGACTTCCATTTTAAATTGCCACTTAGCTTCGTGTGTTTAAAATAGAATAATCAGTCATAGAATTAAAAGATCCCTTAGAATCTCCTGATCTGACCTCCCATTCAGAGCAGAAATACCTTCTGAGTCTTCTCTGATAGACAGCTATTCAGCTTCTAGTTGTCTCTGCCTCTAGTGACAGGTTTCTCACTGGCTCTTGTGTGAGTTATTATTCCCAAGCTCTGTCATTTAGAAGTTCATCCCAGTATTGGATCAAATTTAACCTCCATCCTTTTAGTGGCTTCTTTCTTTGGAACTTCATAGAACATGTCTTTCTTCTATAAAGCAACCCTTCAAATATTTTAAGACTCTTTCCATGTTTTCTTGCTCCAGACTAAATACACCCAGTTCCTTAACTTTCTCTCAGGTGATATAGTTTCCAGACCCTTGACTTTTCTTCTGGGTACATTCTTGAATATCTGGCTATTGGGTGTTTTCTGTTTTCTCTCTGATAAAACTTGAGGATGACATGGTCACTTTCTCCGAAGGTGTTTTTTCTTTCATCTTATCAGCACTTCTTCCCTGATAACAATAATCAAATGTGTGATAATATTTCTTGTGATATCTCTTGCACACTGAGATATTAAATACTCACTAAGGCATTTATCAACTGCTTTCCTTCAGGAGAATCATTCCCAGTGGAATGACCCAGCTACGTCACTACTTTAGCTTACCTTTGTGTCAGTCTCAGGATGAGCATGTTTAGCATCATCTTGTATGTTCTTTCTGGCTGAGCAATAGCCATTCTGTTGCATTTTACTTTTTGTAATGATCCAGATGTACCCTATTATAATTCTTTCAGATTTATGAATTTCTATAGTTTACTCTGATCTATAGAAACTATTTCAAACTGGCTGTGATTTCACTTACAGAAATTATTTGCACAGTGTTAGGAGTAAATATGTATTCCAGGTGTGTCCAGTCTCTATTGTATAGTTGCATATTGCCTCAATGCCTGCTAAACTGGAGTATTTTTCATTAAGTTTTGGATATTATATAATACTCTAAAATGTTTCTTTTAATTTTAGATTTTCTGTCGAGGAACTGAGAGGAATTTAGATCTTTCCTGGAGTGAACTAAAGAAAGAAATTACTTTAGCTGTTGAAAATGAGGTAAGGTTTGGGTAAAGAAAGAATAATTTCTTCCATCTTGACATAGGGCAGATTGGTACTGAGGAATTATTCAGATTGTTTACTGGAGGCCGGCCCCGTGGCTTAGCAGTTAAGTGCATGGGCTCCGCTACTGGCGGCCTGGGTTCGGATCCCGGGCGTGCACCGACGCACCGCTTCTCCGGCCATGCTGAGGCCGCGTCCCACATACAGCAACTAGAGGGATGTGCAACTATGACATACAACTATCTACTGGGGCTTTAGGGGGGAAAAAAGGAGGAGGATTGGCAATAGATGTTAGCTCAGAGCTGGTCTTCCTCAGCAAAAAGAGGAGGATTAGCATGGATGTTAGCTCAGGGCTGATCTTCTTCACAAAAAAAAAAAAAATTGTTTACTGGACTTTGTTAGTAGGAAGTATAAATGCTTAAACCTTTTAATTAAAGAACTAGATATGTATTTATATAGTTGATGGCATGTAATGCATATGGAATATTCCTTTGGCTCTAGCTTAGTAAAATGATATTAGACAGTTATGTTTTGGGGGAAGAAAGAGCCCAAATGGTATCAAGAGGTTTGTTTTTTTTTCTTTGCCAGCTCCAAGGAAGTGTAACAGAGTATGAATTTTCCCAGGAAGAATTTCGAAATTTACAACAGGAATTCTGGTGCAAGTTCTATGCCTGTTGTCTTCAGTATCAAGAGGCCCTCTCTCATCCTCTTGCCCTACATTTGAATCCACACACAAACATGGTGTGCCTGCTGAAAAAAGTAAGGATGCTGAAGCATACGGAAGAATTCCTTTAGACAGTTCAGTGGGTCTTCCAGAATGTTAGTCTGTTGTGTGTTGTAGTTAGCTTTTAGGACTTTGTATTTTGTTTTCTTGCCAAAATTATAATTCGTTTGTATTAGATAGTCTTCTGCATTACTTATACTTTTTTGCATTTTATTTTATTTACCTTTTATATTGAAATGATTTCAAACTTATTTAACAAGAATAGCACATAGAACTTTTGTATACCCTTCACCCAGATTCGTCATTTATTAACTTCCATTTGCTTTCCTTCCTTGTATATATTTTTTTCTTCCTGAGCCACTTGAGAGTTAGTTGTAGACATCATGCCTCTTTTTCCTTGCATATTTTAGCATGAGTCTAAGAACAAGGGTGTTCTTACATACCACAGCATAATTTAAAGATCAAGTGATTTGATATTGATATAATAGTATACAGTTAATGTTCAGATTTTGCCAATTGTGCACAAAGTTTTTGTTCCTGATCCAGGATCCAATCCGAGATCTTGCATGTATTTTGCTGTCATGTTTCTTTAGCTTAATCTTGAACTGTTGTCACCTTTCTTTGTCTTTTATGACACTGACATTTTTTGAAGACTATACCTGTTGTTTTGTAGAATGTCTCTCAATTTGGATTTGTCTGGTGTTTCCTCATGATAAGATTCAGGTCTCGATTATTTTATACCATCAAACATTCACTGGAAAAAATGTAACTGGAAGATTTGTATTTCCAGGGGTACCTGTCTTTCCTTGTGCCTTCCTCCCTAGTTGATCATTTGTATCTCCTGCCTGATGAGAACCTTTTGACGGAGGATGAAACAACCATATCTGATGGTAATCGTAATTGTTATGTTCATGTTTAAGCCCTTCCTACATGAACCCTATGCTTTGTTTCAATGGATGCAAAAAAACATTGATTGCCACTGTGACCCTTCCTGGTCAATTTACCATGTTATGGATATTTTAAGGAAAACTCAAGAGGCCAAGGCATCTCCAAGACCTCAGATAGATCCTTGGCATTTAATTATTAATATTTGATTTTAGTATAGTATTAATCAGTCGTTCTTCATTGGCTTGAGACACGAATGTTAACTTTCTCTTACTCATAGATGTGGATGTTGCCCGGGATGTCATTTGTCTTATAAAATGCCTTCGGCTGATTGGCGAGTCAGTAACTATGGATATGTCAGTAATGATGGAAACAAGTTGTTACAACCTCCAGTCTCCAGAAAAGACTGCAGAACAGATTCTGGAAGATTTGATCACTATTGATGTGTAAGGAGAATTTAGGGTAAAGTCCATTTCCTAATGGAAATTTAGTAATTTTTAGTGCCAAAATCAGGTGTTTAATGTACATTCAAGTATGTACAAAGTAGTGGCTTAAAGTTAAAGTGAGTTGCCGTGATTCTAAATAGGTGTTTCAGCTAAACAGAAAATCTAACACATGAATTCAGGTCTGGAAACAGACTCATCAATTATGGTCTACCTATTAACTGTTAATTGAGCTATAAATTCTAAAACATAAAAGTATTTTTCTGATGTTCCTTTTGTCTGTCATTTCTGAAAAAATGTAGGAAAATTTGCTACGTGAAGTGAAAGTACCTTGTATGCCACAGTGACGATCTCCACTCCTTTAGTATGTGGCTGGTTTTCCTGTTTCATAGAGCGTTTAGCTTACAGGACATATAGAGTCTGTCTTATGTATTCTTGGTAGTAGTAGGCGTTTTCTAATTGTCCTTATAGAGAAAATGTGATGGAGGATATTTGTAGTAAACTGCAAGAGATTAGGAACCCAATCCATGCCATTGGACTTCTTATACGGGAAATGGATTATGAAACAGAAGTGGAAATGGAAAAGGGCTTCAATCCAGGTGAGTGACAGAACCACAGATGTGATTCTAGGATTTAGAGAAAACAGTGATACGTTCAACTTCTTTTTTTTTTTAAATTACAGCTCAGCCTTTGAATATTCGAATGAATCTTTCCCAGCTCTATGGTAGTAGCACAGCAGGGTCTATTGTATGCAGAGCTGTGTGTAAAATTGCCAGTACTCGCTTCCTCATCTGCCGAGACCTTTTGATCTTACAGCAGCTATTAATGCGGCTAGGAGATGCAGTAAGTACTACTTGAGGGAAAACTTGTAAAATCTAAAACCAGGTCTAGACCTTTGAGCATATTGCAAAATGTCAGCCCCACAAGCAGAGACTTTTGTCCTGGGTCACTGCTGTGTCCCCCATGCTTGGCCTGTATTGGTGCTCTGTAAATATATGTTGAATTAAGAATGAGTCAACACATCACAAGCTAAAATTACAAATTAAGCAGGGCCAGCCCAGTGGCGCAAGTGGTTAAGTGCATGTGCTCCGTTGTGGCAGCCCAGGGTTCACCGGTTCGGATCCCGGGTGTGCAGCGATGCGCCACTTGTCAAGACATGCTGTGGCGGCGTCCCATATAAAGTAGAGGAAGATGGGCGTGGATGTTAGCCCAGGGCCAGTCTTCCTCAGCAAAAAAAAAAAAAAAAAAAGAAAAGAGGAAGGTTGGCAGATGTTAGCTCAGGGCCAATCTTCCTCACCAAAAAAAAAAATTAAAAATAAGATAAAATTACAAATTAAGAACATATATGAAGCAGATTGTTTTACTATTAACCTTTGTATGTATAGTGGTGGGAAAATTTCCCAGGTTGGCTGTCCCCAAATTTAGTATTATTAGTACTACTTTGGATATAACAGCAGAGTACTGTTATATATACTGTGGAGGAAAGAGGAAGAAGAAGAATCTCTCTCTTTCTGCAGTACAGGATTTACCCTAAGCACAGTTCTGAGATTGCAGAGTTTGTCTCTGGGGTCCTTCCAGGTCCATTCTCTGCTTCCTTTTCCATCCTGTTGTTCTTAGGCCACCAGACTCTTGTTGCCCTCCTGCAGTCCTTGTCTCTCACCCTACTGAATGTTCCACGTTCGCAAATGACCTTTCTGCCCGCGGCAGAAGTCCCATTTATCTCTCAGTTGGTAATCCCAAGCCTGACAAGGAAGTAATTGGTTAAACTAATTCATGTTAATGTGTAAATAACTGGAAGGCTTTTGGGGCTCCCAGAGGTATTTATACTTTTTAAATCAGAATTTATTAACTCTGGGCTGGCCCCGTGGCTTGGCGGTTGGCTGCGCATGCTCCACTGCTGACGGCCCGGGTTCGGGTCCCGGGCGCGCACGGACGCACCGCTTTTCCGGCCATGCTGAGGCTGCGTCCCACATACAGCAACTAGAAGGATGTGCAGCTGTGACATACAACTATCTACTGGGGCTTTGGGGGGAAAAAATAAAAATAAATAAAATCTTTGAAAAAAAAAGAATTTACTAACTCTAATCCCTTAATAATGGTAGAATTTCGGGTAAAAATAGGGAAGAACATTTAGGAAGATGATTTCTTTGGGACCCCCAAGGAAAAACAGGAACCTTTCCTGAGAGTCTGTCACTCAGGGCAGCCCTTACTAAGTTCTTTTCAATCTTTGTAGATTCTTGCATTTCTTCAGGATTTTTCTTTCTTTTTTTAATTATAACCAATGTTGTTGTTTTCTAAACACTTACGTAATAGATGTTCATTGTAGAACCTTTATATGTAAGCCTTTATCTGAAAACAAAAAGAAAATAAAAATTCATCTGTCATCTTCTACCCAGTGATAACCACTACTCACATTTTGGTGTACACCCTTTTTTTCTATGCAAATAGTTTTCTTGTTTTATTTATAAAATTAGGATATACTTAATAGTGTTTTTTGTAATCTGATTGTTTTTATCCTAACACTTCGTACATCTCAGCATTTGCATATGTTATTAAGTATTCTTCTACAGCATTATTTTTAATAGTTGCCTACCGCAATTTTAATTTATTCAGCCAGGGGCCGGCCCCGTGGCTTAGCGGTTAAGTGCACGCGCTCTGCTGCTGGCAGCCCGGGTTTGGATCCTGGGTGCACACCGACGCACCGCTTGTCCGGCCATGCTGAGGCCGCGTCCCACATACAGCAACTAGAAGGATGTGCAGCTATGACATACAACTATCTACTGGGGCTTTGCGGGGGAAATAAATAAATAAATAAAATTATAATTTATTCAGCCAATCCCATTTGGGGCCGTGCAGGTTGTTGCCAGTTTTTTCCTTATAGCTGTAACTTTCTATATACCTTTTATGGCTTTTTGGTGGTATTGCCAAATTTTTCTCTAATGGTCATACCTATTTTTATCCAAGACCGGAAACATAAGAAAGGACGTTGATTTCCCTGTTCTTCTTCCTGAATTCTGAACCCACAGATTTAATGAAAGTTAAGCTTTTTGTTGTTTTCTTTTTCACCATCAGCTCCCATGACTTAGTGAGCTGTTTTTGATTATTTTCATACTGTTAAATGTGTGGATAGATATTTTTGCCACCTGCTTCCTCATAGTTTAATAGGTGTGCAGCTTTTTTTTTAATGTATATATGTTGCTTTTTTATATGCCCTTTGTAACTGTGTTTATTTTATTTTACCTCCACCTGAGCCTTAAGAGTTATCATTACTGGGCCAGCCTCGTGGCTTAGCGGTTAAGTGCGCGCACTCCGCTGCTGGCGGCCTGGGTTCGGATCCCGGGCGTGCACCAACGCACCACTTCTCCGGCCATGCTGAGACCGCATCCCACATACAGCAACTAGAAGGATGTGCAGCTATGGCATACAACTATCTACTGGGGCTTTGGGGAAAAAAAATAAATAAATAAAAATTATAAAAAAAAGAGTTATCATTACTAATTGCTGCTTACTGTCTCGTCCACCCACCCATCATGAATAGGTGATTTTGGGAGCTGGTCAGCTCTTTCAAGCTCAGCAAGACCTACTGCATCGAACAGCTCCCCTGCTCTTATCTTATTACCTCATTAAGTGGGGAAGTCAATGCTTGGCAACTGATGTTCCAATTGACACACTGTGAGTTTCATTATTCTAATTATTTTAAAGTAAATTGTGAGCTTAATTATTTTTTTCATTGTCTTCAAGAGAAGAAAATTATAAATATAATGCTGTAACGTGATTTGCCTTTAAAATTCACAGAGCTTTTAGGTGCTTCATTTTCTAAAGGTTGAAGGCAACTTACAAGAATGAAAAGTACAAATATGTATTTATTATTATATATGTATGTGTAAAATGTAAAGATAAATCCTGTTGAAGGAACAATAATAAGATGAGGTTACAGGGAAAGTTAGACCACACACAAAAATGTACTAGTTATTAAAGGTAGGCTGAGCCTCTTTGTAACCAAGAGAAGAAAGAAAATCCAATACTTAAGATTCACATTTTCCGTAAGATAAACCATCCTGTTTGCTCTGGCAAGGTAAGGCTTTTCATGGCATGAAGGTCTAAGAGAAATTTCTGCTCTGGCTTCTCATTGAAGGATCACTGAGTGATATGATGGGCAATCATCTAAACCATGACATGTTTTCCAGGGGGTTTTTTTGTGCTTTCAATGGAGCTTTTATATGCAATTCATTAATTAAATTGACAGTGCTATTGATAGCTTAACTTGTTGAAGTAATGTTTTTGTAGAAGAATTTATTAAGCTGTCTTTTTGCCTTTTCTCACAGGGAATCTAATCTCCAACACTTGTCAGTACTGGAACTAAGTGACTCTGGTGCTTTATTGGCAAATAAGTTTGGTAAGGACTGGATTGTGTATGCATATGATTTTAAATTTTGCATTTATTGCATATTCATAAAGTGGTCTTTTGCCACCTTTGCTGTGGAAAGGTTGGCTAGGCTCTGCTTTCACTCTGAGAGGGTAAGCAAGCTGTGGCCTGCGACCTCTGGTTGTGACAAGGAATCTGTATAGCTGCTTTTCCATTATATATTGATGCTCCAGTGATTAATTGAGGAAAATCTTTTTTTTTTTTTTTTCTGGGGGAAGATTTACCCTAAGCTAATATCGGTTGCCAATCTTCCTCCTTTTTTCTTCCTCCCCACCCTGCCCAAAGCCCCAGTACATAGTTGTGTATAGTTGTAAGTTCTGGTTCTTCTATGTGAGCCGCCACCACAGCATGGCCATTGACAGACAAGTGGTGTGGTTGCAGCCTGGGAACCGAACCCCGGGCCACCAAAGCGGAGCACGCTGAACCTCAATCACCAGGCCACCAGGGCTGGCTCAGCAAAATCATTTTTAAAATTTACTAAGTTCATGGTAGCTTCTATGATCCTGTCTTAATCAACAGATATTCAAAAGGAGCCCTCTCGTGCTTGAGAACCATTCTGGAGAATTTATTTTGTATTGTTTTGGTATAAAACTTGGAATCTTGGAACTATATTTATTGTAAATACCTTCTAGAGAAGACACTTAGGTGTAGTGAGATTAGTGAAAAGAAATAACTACAATTTAATGGCTTAATGATTTAAGTGGCTTTTCCTTGCATTTATGTAGTGCTACACAGGTTACAAACTGCTTTTGTTTATATTGCCATTGATTACACCCATTATGCATTTTATATTTTGAAATAATAAATGTTCTTTGTTACAGGTGTTAAATGAATTGGTAGACTGTCTTAATTGAAAATTGGTACTACTGCCACAAGTTGGTGATTGTCATAACTTTTTCTTTTTAAGTATCTAGCCCTCAGACAATTGTGGAATTATTCTTCCATGAAGTTGCAAGGAAACACATTATATCTCATCTCTTCTCTCAACCAAAGGCACCTCTTAGCCAAACTGGGTTGAATTGGCCTGAGATGATTACTGCAATTACCAATTACTTATTGCAACTTTTGTATCCTTTTATTTAAAAGCCAGTTGAAAGATTTCTTCTATCTAAATAGTCTAAGGCTCTTATTCTGCCTATGTAATGAAGATTTTTAATGAGGTTAGGTGCTTATTCCCCAACAGGTACTGATAATACTTATTTTCAGATACAATCCCAATTTTTATTTTATTTTGTTTTTTTGCTCAGGAGTTGAGTCAGATTTTATTGCTGCATACACATTTAATACCTAGATCTCTTTTTGAACATTGTACATTCATCAAATATTTATTGAGTGGCTCTATATGCCAGCACTATGTAGGGTGCTGGGAGTCCACTGGCACCAACAGTATGCTTGAGAAATATACCAGCTAGAATTGGAAACCACCAGGCAGGGATGAAATACATGCGTTAGCCCATAGTTAATTGAGTTCTAGGCTAGATGACTAGGCTCCTAGTATACACCCTTTTCACTGTATTTATCTAATCTTAAGGTTATATACTTGTATGGAAAGAACATGTGCTCTGCCTCCTTCTCTTTACTTTCTTTTTAAAAAATTAAGCCATTTCATGGAGTTTGATGCCCAGTGAGTATGTTGAAGTTTTGCCAAAAAAAGTAAAAAATCTCCTTATCCAATGACTAGATGGCCTAGCAATCCCGGTTGTCTCTTTCTAGAATGTTTGATGGGAAATTGTCAGTATGTACAGTTGCAGGTGAGTACTGATGAATACATCAGGTTTAATCATTCTGGTAAAGAATGGGATTTCTGAAGTTTTTTTCCTTGTAAATGTTCCCTGCATTTTATTTTATTTTATTATTTTTTGTGTGTGTGAGGAAGATCAGCCCTGAGCTAACATCCATGCCAATCTTCCTCTTTTTTTTTTTTTATGAGGAAGATTGGTCCTGAGCTAACATCTGCCAATCCTCCTCTTTTTGCTGAGGAAGACTGGCTGTGGGCTAACATCCATGCCCATCTTCCTCCACCTTATACGGGATGCCACCACAGCATGGCTAGACAAGAGGTGCATCGTGCGCGCCCGGGATCCGAACCGGCGAACCCTGGGCCGCCGCAGCGGAGCACGTGCACTTAACCACTTACGCCACCGGGCTGGCTTGCCAATCTTCCTCTTTGCTGAGGAAGACTGGCCCTGGGCTAACATCTGTGCCCATCTTCCTCCACTTTGCATGGGACGCCGCCACAGCATGGCCTGACAAGCAGTGCGTCTGTGCGCACCCGGGATCAGAACCCGGGCCACCAGTAGCGGAGCGTGTGCACTTAACCACTACGCCACGGGGCCGGCCCCCCCTGCATTTTAATTGGGCTGATAATAAGAACCACAATAATTTAAACTTGATTGTACCGAAACATACCCCAGAAAGATATTCTTCGTTTCTTTCTTGACAGTATCATTCCTAGCACAATTTTTTCTCTCTTTTTTTTTTAATTCTCTCCATTAGGTTCTTTTTATAGTAAAATGAACATGCTGTAGAGTTCGGTACTATCTGCGGTTTCAGGCCTCCACTGGGGGTCTTGCAACATATCCCCTGTGGATAAGGGGGGACTTCTGTACCATTGTCTTCATAGAAATCCTTTATGGGAATCTAGTCATTGAACCAGTAAATACCAAAAGTTGGAAAATTGCTAAGATGGAAAGTGTATGTGTGTTTACGTTGAGTTGGTGTTATTGGAGTCCTGTTTGCTTTCTTACAGTGTCTAACCTAATACAAGAATAGATTAACAGGATTAGGTTTTAATCTCCAGATGATTTTAGGGAATACAACTTTTGTGTTGATTGACCACCATCTTCTCTCGCTCTGTAAAGAACTTGGAAATGAGTATCTCCTTAAGTAGTGTTTATTTTCTAATCAGAAAGCACCTTTTATGCCTTTAAGGATTATATTCAACTACTACATCCCTGGTGTCAAGTCAATGTTGGTTCCTGTCGATTTATGCTGGGACGGTGTTACCTGGTTACAGGAGAGGGACAAAAGGTAAACTGCATTTAAATGATGAACAAACTCTAGTGAAGGGTGACACTTAGTTTGCATCTAACTGGGTTGGTGGGTGGGGTGGAAGGCATAGAATCTTCTAGATGAGGATAAAGACTAGTGCCAGCGAGGAGCATAATATACCTGTGAGGACTGTTCAGCTTCATGTACTTTGTAGATTAGTTAGGACATGAGAAAATATGAAGAAGAAAACGTGAAGTCCCTCCGGCCCCTGTGCAGGTATTTTTAGGGATGCTTTTTTTTTTTTTTAATTATTTTATTGAGGTCATATTGGCTTATAACATTGTGTAAATTTCAAGTGTACATTATTATATATCAGTTTCTGTATAGACTACATCATTTCACCACCAATAGTCTAGTTTTAGGGATGCATTTTCTTTTTTTTTTTTTCTTTTTGTGAGGAAGATCAGCCCTGTGCTAACATCCGATGCCAGTCTTCCTCTTTTTTGCTGAGGAAGATTGGCCCCTGAGCTAACATCCGTGCCCATCTTCCTCTACTTTATACGGGATGCCGCCACAGCATGGCTTGACAAGCGGTGCGTCAGTGCACGCCCGGGATCGAAACCCATGAATCCTGGGCCGCTGAAGCAGACGTGCACTTAACCGCTACGCCACCAGGCCGGCCCCCTAAGGATACATTTTTGTACATCAAATTTATTACTTAACATTGTCTTCATTATATCTTTTTAAAAATTTTATGCTGTTTTTTCCCCAGTTATAGTAGTTTACATTTCTGATTTTTTTTTTATCGTGGTTTTGTTGGTTTATGACATTGTGTGAATTTCAGGTGTGCATCATTATGCTTCTGTTTCTGCATAGTTTACATCATGTTCACCACCCGAATACTAATTACACTCCATCAACACATACGTGTGCCTAATCATCCCTTTCACCGTCTTCCCTCCCCACTTTCTCTCTGGTAACCACCAATCCAATCTCTGTTTCTCTGTGTGTGTTCTTGTTTTTATCTTCTGCTTAATGAGTGAGATCATACGGTATTTGACCTTCTCTTTCTGACATTTCGCTTAGCATAATACCTTCAGTATCCATCCATGTTGTCGCAAATGGCTGGATGTCATTGTTTGTTATGGCTGAGTAGTATTCCATTGTGTATATATACCACATTTTCTTTATCCATTCATCCCTTGATGGTTGCTTCTAAGTCTTAGCTATTGTGAATAACACTGCATTGAACACAGGGGTGTGTGTATCTTTACGCATTGGTGTTTTCATTTTCTTTGGATAAATACCCAGCAGTGGAATAGCTGGATCGTATGGTAGTTCTATCCTTAATTTTTTGAGGAATCTCCATACTGTTTTCCATAGTGCCTGCACCAGTTTGCACTCCCACCAGCAGTGTATGAGAGTTCCCTTCTCTCCACATCCTCTCCAACACTTGTTGTTTCCTATGTTGTTAGTTATAGCCTTTCTGACGGGCGTGAGGTGACATCTCATTGTAGTTTTGATTTGCATTTCTCTGGTAATTAATGATGCTGAACATCTTTTCATGTGCCTGTTGGCCATCTGTATATATTCTTTGGAGAAATGTCTGTTCAAGTCTTTTGCCCATTTTTTAATTGGGTTGTTAGTTTTTTTGTTGTTGAGATGTATGAGTTCTTTATATATTTTGGATATTAACCCCTTATCAGATATATGGTTTGCAAATAATCTCCCAGTTATTAGATTGTCTTTTCTTTTTGTTGATGGTTTCCTTTGCTGTGCAGAAGCTTTTTATTTTTATTTATTTATTTAGTGAGGAATATCGGCCCTGAGCTAACATCTGGCAATCCTCCTCTTTGTTTTGCTGAGGAAGACTGGCCCCAGGCTAACATCCATGCCCATCTTCCTCTACTTTATATGGGACGCCGCCGCAGCATGGCCTGACAAGCGGTGCATCGGTGCTGCCCGGGATCCGAACCGGCACACCCCAGGCTGCCGCAGCAGAGCACGCGCACTTAACCGCTTGTGCCACCGGGCCGGCCCCTGCAGAAGCTTTTTAGTTTGATGTAGTCCCATTTGTTTATTTTTTCTGTTGTTTCTCTTGCCCGGTCAGACATGGTACTTGAAAATATGTTGCTAAGATCAATGTCGAAGAGTGTACTTCCTGTGTTTTCTGGAAGTTTCATGGTTTCAGGTCTTACATTCAAGTCATTAATCCATTTTGAGTTAATTTTTGTGTATGGTGTAAGGTAAGGGTCTACTTTCATTTTTTTGCATGTGGCTGTCCAGTTTTCCCAACACCATTTGTTGAAGAGACTTATTTCTCCATTGTGTGTTCTTGGCTCCTTTGTGGAAAATTAGCTGTCCATAGATGTGTGAACATTTCTGATTTTTTTCCCTGACATCCTAATAAGTAAATTTTCAAACAAATAGAAAAGTTTAAAGACTTTTACAGTAAACAACCATATACTCACTACTCAAATTCTACAAATGTTACCATGTCACTACACTTGCTTTATTACATATTTATCTATCCATCAATTATCTTATTAAAGTTTGCCTTTTAATTAATAACATTTAAGTGAAAAAAAATAACATTTAAGTGAGGTAAATTAAAGAAAAATAGTAAATAGTGCATCAGATAGAATTTAGAATGGCAGAAATTGTGAATGTAGTCAATGATCTTAAATAATTTTTGCTTTTTTGGCTTCCTTAGCATATGAACCCCCAACTTACAGCACCGAGAATTGGAACAATTTATTGTAAGTCATTTTGCATTCTTTTGTTTCTACAGGCTCTGGAATGCTTTTGCCAGGCAGCATCTGAAGTGGGCAAAGAGGAATTCTTGGATCGCTTGATTCGTTCAGAGGATGGGGAAATTGTGTCCACCCCCAGGCTGCAGTATTATGATAAGGTATATTATGTCATGGTTTGGTTTTCTTAAACCACCCTGTGTAAAAATGTATCTGAAATACATTGCTTTGGTATTTTGGGAGAAAAATAAAAGTTTAATTGTTCCCTGAACTTTTAAGTAAAGAGAAAAATGAACTTGCCTAGAGAAATTCAAGAAATGTATATTTTTAGTAAATTTTTTAACTTAAGTGAAATTCCCATCATGATATCATTTTATTAGCTTAACCATTGTTAGAAATTTATTGCTTAGTTTCTGTGTTATTAGTCTGGCTGGCATCTCCACGAATTAACTAGTAATGCTGTATTTAGCCTTAGTTTATGATTTGGCTCTGGGTACCCCTCCTGACCTTTTTTCCTACTACTCTTTCCTCTGATCACTCAGCTGTAATGACAGTGGCCTTGTTACTGACTTATACAAGCCAAGCACATCCTCCTTCCTTCTGCCTCCTATACCCTCAGCCTGGAATGCCCTTGCTCCAGGTAGTCAGGTTTCTCATGCCCTCACTTCCTTCAGGTCTCTGTTCATGTGTCACCTCCTCAGAGAGTTCCTCCTGCCTCGCCTGTGTAGAATAGCTGTTGTGCTCACGCTCTTATGCACTCTCGCTCCCTCTCTCCCTTACGTGCACACTGCAGATTGAGGCGCCATGAGCAGTCTCTCTCCTTGCCCTGCTTTATTTTTCTTTATAGCATTTGATTGTGCTTGATATTATGCTTTAGATATCTGTGTTATTTGATATCTGGATTTCCTACCAAGAAGTAAATGCAACAAGGGCAGTCTTCACTGTTTTCATTGCTTGCTAAACAGATAAATGAATTTCTACTGAAATAGATTTGTAGCTCTTAATAACCCTCTACTATCCTTCTAATGAGAAAATTATTTTGAATTCTAAGTAAGGATTTTTAATCTGAGGCCAGAAAGATTTGAGGAATCAATAGATCCCCTGAAATTGTGTTCTTTGTATTTTTTCTGTGGAGGGGCTCCATGGCTTTCGTGAAAAGAAACTCATTGAGTCAAAAAAACATTAAGAATCACTGCAGGCCAGCCCCGTGGCCTAGTGGTTAAGTTCAGCGCGCTGCACTTTGGCGGCCGGGGTTTGGTTCCCAGGAGTGGACCTGCACCACTCATCAGCAGCCATGCTGTGGCAGCAACCCACATACAAAATAGGGGAAAATTGGCACAGATGTTAGCTCAGGGCAAATCTTCCCCAGCAAAAAAAAAAAGAATCACTGCTCCAGTGGTCCCGAAAGTGGGACTTGGAAAGAAAATACTAGAACTTTCACTTAACAGAAGAAAAAATAAAATGTGCTAATGTTTAATATAAGGATTGACTCCAAGGGCCAGCCTGGTGGCACAAGCGGTTAAGTGTGCGTGCTCCGCTGCAGCAGCCTGGGGTTCGCTGGTTTGGATCCTGGGCGTGCACCGACGCACCACTTGTCGAGCCATGCTGTGGCGGCATCCCATATAAAGTGGAGGAAGATGGACACAGATGTTAGCCCAGGGCTAGTCTTCCTCAGCAAAAAGAGGGGGATTGGCAGATGTTAGCTCAGGGCTGGTCTACCTCACAAAAAAAAAAAAAAAAAGATTGACTCCATGTCTTTACTTGGTCCTTCTACCAGGGGGTGATTTGTCACTTAGTCTCTAGGTAGGCGTCTAAGGGAAGAGTGTCACAGTTACGAGCAGGTGCAGAGTGGTGCCCTCACCTGTCCACTTCATTTCAGGAGGTTTTGTTTACCGGGTTAAATTGATTTACATATATTGCTTAATTTTAATGGAAATCACCTTCACAATATGGACTTGGCTTTTAAAAATTCCTGCCAAGAAGGCAGACTGAAGATAAGACTAACAAAGAAAGTACAAGCAAGTGAGGAAAAGATCGGGCTGACATGCCTACCTTTGATAGAGGCTCTTCATCAGCCATATCACAAGGTGAAAACAGTGACAGTCTATAGTCAGATCTTACAAGAATTAGCCGAAAACAATTGAACTTTTCAGGAATGCTATTTTAAAATCTAAGTGTACCTTGTATTGAAATGTCAATTCAAGATGGTATGACACCATGAGAATTATTAAGACATCGTGCATCCTGATCATGTGTGGTAGCGTATAAACTGGTTACAACCACTAACTCCAATCGCTGACATACCCTATGACCCAGGAATTTCACCTCTAAATATATCCAGAAAGACATTCATATTTTCCAAAAGAAATGTATAATTATGTTTCAAGCAGCATATTCATAAAATTCATATACTAGTAGAAACAACCCAAATGTCCATTAACAGAATGGATCGATGAATTATGGCATATTCTTTCAATGGAATACACCACAGCAATGAAATGAATTGCTGCATGAAGTATCTTAGATCCCTCTTACAAACATGTTAAGCAAAAGAAGGTAGATACAAACATACATACCATAAGATTCTGTTTCTGTGAAATCGAGAATGAAACTATTTGTTTTGTCAAAAGTCAGTAGTGTCTGCTAGGAGTCATGGGGGGCTTTGGAATGCTGCTCTCTTATGACTCTTAATTTGGGTGCTAGTAACATGGATATGTTTACTTGTGAACATTCAACCAGCTATGTGCTTAGGATCTGTGTACATTTCTTTTTATTTTATTTTTATTTATTTTTTTTGATGAAGTTTAGCCCTAAGCTAACATCTATTACCAATCCTCCTCTTTTTTTGCTGAGGAAGATTGGCCCTGGGCTAATATCTGTGCCCATCTTCCTCTACTTTGTATGGGATGCTGCCATAGCGTGGCTTGATGAGCAGTGCGTAAGTCCACACCCGGGATCCGAACCCACAAACCCCCAGCTGCTGGGGCAGAGCAAGCAAACTTAACCACTACGCCACCGGGCCAGCCCCTGTACATTTCTAAATATATGTTAGACTTCAATAAAAAGTATAACCTTAAAAAAAAATACTAAGTAGGGCCGGCCCCGTGGCTTAGCAGTTAAGTGCTTACACTCCGTTACTGGCGGCCCAGGTTCGGATCCCGGGCGCGCACTGATACACCGCTTCTCCGGCCATGCTGAGGCTGCGTCCCACATACAGCGACTAGAGGGATGTGCAGCTATGACATACAACTATCTACTGGGGCTTTGGGGAACAAAAGGAGGAGGATTGGCAATAGATGTTAGCTCAGAGCCGGTCTTCCTCAGCAAAAAGAGGAGGATTAGCATGGATATTAGCTCACAGCTGATCTTCCTCACAAAAAAAAAAAAAAAACTAAGCATCCAGAACAAAAAGATTTTTGTACTGTTAAAGAAAAGAAAGCAAAAAATAAATAAGTACTAATAAAAATAATTTTTAGGGGCCGGCCCGGTGGCACAAGCGGTTAAGTGCACGCGCTCCACTGCAGCGGCCCGGGCTTTGCCGGTTCTGATCCCGGCACGCACTGATGCACTGCTTGGCAAGCCATGCTGTGGTGGCGTCCCATATAAAGTGGAGAAAGATGGGCACAGATGTTAGCCCAGGGCCGTCTTCCTCAGCAAAAAAAGAGGAGGATTGGCGGATGTTAGCACAGGGCTGATCTCCTCACAAAAAAAATAAAAATAAAAATAATTTTGAAACCATTTTTATCTATCTTTACTTCATCCTTTATAAATTTGTATTTTGAGTGTGTTATACATATATGTTAGAGAAATGCGGGTATATAATATACATGTGCACATGTCTGTAGGAGTGTGCACAGACATTATTAATAGGGTGGACAATCAAAAAAGTTTGAAGAGCACTGTTCTGTTGTGTTAGAAATGGGTTATGTCAAACATTAGCATATTCTCTTTGGGGTTTTTATTTATTTTATTTTATTTATTTTTATTTATTTTTTTGGTGAGGAAGATTGGCTCTGAGCTAACATCCGTGCCACTCTTCCTCCACTTGGTAGGTGGGATGCCGCCACAGCATGCCTTGACGAGTGGTGTATAGGTCCTCACCCAGGATTTCAACCGGCAAACCACAGGCCACTGAAGTGGAACATGCGAACTTAACAACTTTGCCACCAGGCCAGCCCCTCTCTTTAGGGTTTTTATATGGCTATAGTGTTAATTTATTTACTGGGCTTTAAATTCATCTGTGACCTAAACAGTTAGTAGGAAAAGTTAGTAGTGAAATTTTATTTGTTCCTTTATTCAGCAAATATTTACTGAGAGCCTGCTGCGTACTAAACACTGACGGTAGTGCTGTGAACAAAAACGGCCAATAGAAAGTTTTACAACAAGCCTGTTATTTAATAGTAGAATCTAGGGACCGGCCCAGTGGTATAGTGGTTAGGGTCATGCACTCCACTACGGCGGCCTGGGGTTCAGATCCCAGGCGTGGACCTACGCACCGCTTATCAAGCCATGCTGTGGCAGTTGTCCCACATATAAAGTACAGGAAGATGGGCATGGATGTTAGCCCAAGGCTAATCTTCCTCACCCAAAAAAAAAAAAAAGTAGAATCTAAAGGAAAAATCTTTAGTATTAACCAAATAATCTTGTCCATCTTATTTGATTTAATCTTTATCTTGCTTAGTTATCTTTCTAATTGGTTTAAAATCCTATTTCAGTGTGAAGTGCACCACCATATTAATTTTAATGGAAATGCCTTCTGTTTCTCCTTAGATTTTGCGTCTACTGGATGTTGTGGGTTTGCCTGAGCTGGTTATTCAGTTGGCTACATCAGCGATAACTGAAGCAGGTGATGACTGGAAAACTCAGGTGAGAACTAACTGTGATCTAGTTACTTCCCTTGAGGTTTGTCATGGATGTAGATTTTTATTTCTATTGTCCTTTTTTCCCCTGTATTTCATATTCAGGCTACTTTAAGGACATGCATTTTCAAACATCATTTGGATTTGGGTCACAATAACCAAGCGTACGAAGCCTTAACCCAAATTCCTGATTCCAGCAGGTAGTCAATCTCACATAGTCTTTTTTTAGAGAAAGCAATTTACCAGCCTTGTTTAATCTACTAAGACAGTTGACCCTTGTATCCCTTTCTTTCCTTCTAGGCAGTTAGATTGTTTACGGCAGCTGGTGGTAGTTCTTTGCGAACGCTCACAGCTACAGGATCTTGTAGAGTTTCCCTACGTGAATCTGCACAATGAGGTAATTTTATTTATTCACTGGTGACTGGACACGACTGTGATGGTTGTTATGATGGCTGCTAACTTTGATATCTGATTGTTTTCCCTTCATTAGGTTGTGGGGATCATTGAATCACGTGCGAGAGCTGTGGACCTTATGACTCACAATTACTATGAGCTTCTCTATGCCTTTCACATCTATCGCCACAATTACCGGAAGGGTGAGCAGTTGAAGCAGACAGTCTTTGTTGGAGGCAACCTTATTAGTTTAATCATATTTTACAAAAATCTTATTTGTTTGACTTATGTAATTTTTACATTGGGCGAGTGTTCTCTACAAGCATTTGGGGAAATTATATTTAAGTACAAGATTAGCTTCACCCTTAAAGTGCCTTAAAGAAATGCACTTACTCCCATTCTAGAACATTCTCGAGACATTTCAGTGAGATGGCCTGCTCTGTGTATCTTCTGTCCAATTATAAAGGAAACTACCTTCATTAGAGGCCCCTTGAATTCCTGTGGCTGGTTTTGAGTTCCTGTGCCATTTTGCCATTGGCCTTCTCCCTTTCCGTTTTTTTTTTTTGGCTGATCCTTTTGAGACTAAGTTGTAGACATCATGACTCTTAATGCATAAATACTTCAGATGCATCTCCTAATGACATTTTTTTATATAACCTCAATACACTTATCAAATTAAGGAAATGTAACTAATTTTCATGAATTAAATTTATTTATTTATTTTTTAAATAATTTTATTTATTTATTTTTCCCCCAAAGCCCCAGTAGATAGTTGTATGTCATAGCTGTACATCCTTCTAGTTGCTGTATGTGGGACTCAGCCTCAGCATGGCCAGAGAAGCGGTACATTGGTGTGCACCCGGGATCCGAACCCGGGCCACCAGCAGCGGAGCGTGCGCACTTAACCGCTAAGCCACGGGGCTGGCCCTCATGAATTAAATTTAAATGTAATGTCATCTGATATGCTGCTCATATTCAAAGTTTGCCAATTGTCATAATAATGGTTTTGTGTGTGTGTGTGTGTGTGAGTGTGTGAGTGTGAGGAAGATCGGCCCTGAGCTAACATCTGCCAATCCTCCTCTTTTTTTTTCTTTTTTTCTTTTTCTTTCTTTCTTTTTTTTTTTTCTTTTTGCTGAGGAAGACTGGCCCTGGGCTAACATCCATGCCCATCTTCTTCCACTTTATATGGGACGCCGCCATAGCATGGCTTGCCAAGCGGTGCGTTGGTGCGCACCCGGGATCCGAACCAGCGAACCCTGGGCCGCCTCAGTGGAACGCGCGCGCTTAACTGCTTGTGCCACCAGGCCAGCCCCCATAATAACGGTTTTTGATAGCACATTCCTTACTTGTCATATCTCTTTAGTCTACTTTAATCTGGAGCACTTCTTTTAGGCTTTCTTTGCCTTTGATGACATTGATATTTTTGAAGAGTACAGGCTGGTTACTTTTGTAGAATGTATCTTAATTTGGGTTTGTAGGATGACTAATGAAGTCTTGATCAGAACAGCTAAAATGAAAGGATTACACGTCTGTTTTAAGATCATATTTTACAAGATAACCATTGTGGTTCCCCTTTAGAACTTCTCACATTTTTATACTATCTTCACTCAGAAAATTTTTCATTACATTTCTTGCTGATATTCATTGGAAAGAATGGAAGGAGGTAATTCATAGGCATGTTCTTAATATGCTAATGTTAAAACATGTCTGCCTATTTTTTTATTATCTTGAATCATACAGGAAGGGAAATATAGACTATTAAAGATCTCTCATTGTTTGCTTTCACAATAACAGCATCCATTACAGCAACCTAATTGAGACCTGTTTAGCTAGATGGATGTTTAGGTCTCTCTGAAGCAACGCCATGTTCTAACAAATGTCTTATATATTGCAGGCACCCAAAAATATTTGTTAGAATGAAAACTAGATTGTTTCATTTGAAAACTGAGGGCTGGCCCCGTGGCTTAGCAGTTGGGTGCACGCACTCCACTGCTGGCGGCCCGGGTTCGGATCCCGGGTGCGCACTGACGCACTGCTTCTCTGGCCATGCTGAGGCCGCGTCCCACATACAGCAGCTAGAAGGATGTACAGCTATGACATACAACTATCTACTGGGGCTTTGGGGTAAAAAATAAATAAATAAATAAAATTATGAAAACGGAAACAATTTTTAAGTGCTGTTTAGTTTCTGGAGTCCCATGCTGTCTCAGAACAATGTATTTTTCAGCATCTCATTCAACCTATGTAACTAAAGTCTTTTACAAATAAGTCAATGTTTTTGAGCAGAGCATCCAAACATTTTTTGGTCTCAGAATCCTGGGTGGAGATAGGTAGACAATGTGGCTGAGACTAGTTCTCTAAACTAGTCTTCTGTACTGCCTGGGAGTGCAGTATCTAAAAGTCAAAATTAAGATATACCATGATTTTGTGTGGCTTTTTTTTTCCTCCCCCAAAGCCCCAGTAGATAGTTGTACGTCATAGTTGCACATCCTTCTGGTTGCTGCATGTGGGACGCAGCCTCAGCATGGCCGGAGAAGCGGTGCATCGGTGTGCGCCCGGGATCCGAACCCGGGCCGCCAGCAGCGGAACGCGCGCACTCAACTGCTAAGCCACGGGGCCGGCCCAAGGCTTTTTTAATTTTTTTTTTAATTGTAGTAAAACACACGTAATATAAACTTTACTATCTTAATGATTTTTAAGTGTTCACTAGTGTTAAGTACATTCACATTGTTATGTAACCAACCTCCAGAACTCGGTTCATCTTGCAAAACTGAGACTCTGTTCAGTCATGTGCCACATAATGATATTTTGTTCAACAACAGACTGCATATATGACAGACTGCATATATGGGACAGTAGTCCCATAAGATTAGTACCATACAGCCTAGGTGTGTAGGCTATAGCATCTAGGTTTGTGTAAGTACAGTCTATGATGTTCACACAACAACCAATTGCCTAACAACACATTACTCAGACGTATCCCATTGTTAAGCGACACATGACTGTACACATTAAACAAGAACTTGCCATTCCCCCCTTTCCCCAGCCCCTGGCAACCACCATTCTACTTTCTGTCTCTGTGAATTTGGCTACTGGAATCATACAGTGATTTTTTTGTGACTGGCTTATTTCACTTAGCATATGTCTTCAAGTTTCATTCATGTTGTAGTATGTGTCAGAATTTCCTTCCTTTTTAGGACTGAATAATATTACGTTATATATGTATCACATTTTGTTTATCCATCCATCGATGGACACTTGGATTGCTTCCACCTTTTGGCTATTGTGAATAATACTGCTATGAACATGGGTGTACAAATATCTCTTTAAGACCCTGCTTTTGATTTTGTGGGATATATACCCAGAAGTGGAATGCTAGATCATAAGATGATTCTATTTTTAATTTTTTGAGGAATTACCATGTTTTCCATAGTGGCTACACCAATTTACATTCCTACCAGCAGTGCACAAGGATTCCAATTTTTCCACATCCCCACTAACACATGATTTTTTGTGGTTTTAAGTTAAACTCAATTTTGTTTTAAATTTTAGTATTTGATAAGTGTAACAGATTCTCTGCGTATCTCTAACACATTTTTGCAGTTCTAATGTCTAATTTGTTATTGCCTCATAGCTGGCACAGTGATGTTTGAGTACGGAATGCGTCTTGGCAGAGAGGTTCGAACTCTCCGGGGACTTGAGAAGCAAGGCAACTGTTATCTGGCTGCTATTAATTGTTTACGACTTATTCGTCCAGAATATGCGTGGATTGTGCAGCCAGCCTCTGGTGCAGTGGTATGAAAACTTTCCGTCCCAGAATTTGGGGAACATTTAATTTATTTTGCGTGGTTCTTTCAAAACCATTACTTCATTTTTCTTCATTTCATTTAAGATTTCTACTGAGATGTTTGTGAACTTAATCTGTTTTTGTAGGAATTCAATTTAGTTCCCAAGTTCAGAGTTATTGTAGGAAAGAAGTATTGCAGAGTGGTTTTGGAGTTGCATAAAATAGGGATGATGATGATGATGTCTACCTTATGGGATTGTTTGGGTTTTAAATTAGTTGATTCATGTAGATTGCTTAGAACAGTGACAGTGCCTGGCCTGCAAAAAGTGCCCAATGAGTGGTAACTGCTTTTATATCATTCATTTTTGTTCATTGTTAATCTACAATTAACTGTTTTAAAGGACGTGCACTTTGTGTTTTTCCTGCTGTGCTGATGGGGTCATGTATCCCCAGCTACTTATATTGCATAGTTCCTTCATTTACCAGGCTGTTCCCCAGGGTTGTGGGTGGAGAATATAACTCTGGAACCAAGGAAAGTCAGCCAGTTTATATGGAGATCAAATCCATGTCCTTGGACTCAGTAACATCTTATAACTAAGTGAGCCAACTTGGCAAACAACCCCGCTTCTTTGTCGGATAGTTACAGTGCCTTTGTAAGAAGAGCTCTGCTCGTTGAAATAAACATAATTTATGTCGAGAGAATTTAAGCATTAAAGCTCTGGGTTGCAGTTAATGGTATCAAAATAAAATACTAATTTTTCATAGTTGAATCACTTGTTTTCTCTTCTCAGTATGATCGCCCTGGAGCATCCCCTAAGAGGAATCATGATGGAGAATGCACAGCTGCCCCAAGTGAGTTGGGAGAGAGTCTCATGCTGATTCTTTGCTGAACAGTAATTATATTGTTAAATTATTATAGTTAGATATATAGAGAGGGAGAGTTGTATAGTTGTATATATTATATATAGTAGTTATGTATACACTATGTTGTAGTTATATATAATATAGGTGGTAGTTATATTGTAATATTATATATAGTTATATTGTATACTATATACATTATATATATTAATTATATTGTAAAAATATTGTAAAGTTCCTTCTTTTTAGTTTATTTCCGGTGTTTTAGTCTGCTAAAGGTTGTCTGGTAGCCCTTTGAAAACTTTGTATGGCAGCATGAGAAATGAAAGTGTTTAAAAAAGAGTGTGTTTGTTTCTGTTGCTTGTTGTATTTAAACCAGCTTAGTACCCAACTTTTGTCTAATCAGGCTCCTCTCATATTACCGTGGAGGCATGATGTCTTTCTTGGAGGCATGATGTCTTTCCAGAGAGCCTGGTGGGGGTGGGGGGAGTGGGGGGGGAGTCTAGAGCTGGACACACCTGGTTTTAATTCTGCCTCTCTCACTCTGGGCATGTGCTTCTCTTCCTGGTAGAGATAACAGTGTTTCACAGTTGTGAGAGTTCAATGCAATTATATGTAAAATGCCTTGTAAGCGACCCCTCAACTGTAGCTCTTGCTATTAGAGCACTTGGATTTGATTCCACTGCCCGTGTGAAGCAGGGGTGTTGCTTTGTTTTTTAAGTTAGCTTTATTGAGCCCTGTTTTCTCCTCCATCTTCATGCCTTTGGAAATTAAATTGAAAGTTACTTAATGTGTAGTGGAAATGGACAGGTTCCATTAATCTAATAGGCACTTCTTTTGTACTTTGGGAATTGAAAATATTTTTCTTTGACTTATAGCAAATCGGCAAATTGAAATCCTCGAACTGGAAGATCTGGAGAAAGAGTGTTCCCTGGCTCGCATTCGCCTCACTTTGGCTCAACACGATCCATCAGCAGTTGCGGTTGCGGGTAGGGATTCAGCATTCTGTCAGTACCCCCAGCACAGGTCAGAGCCAGACAGTGGACATAGCATGCTAGAGGGGTATAAAGCCTGTCGTCGTTATTCTGAGATTTCATCAGCAAAGCAGTTAGGGACTTATTTGCATATACCATTGGTTGTACTAAATCGCCCTTTTCCCTTTCCACAGGAAGTTCGTCAGCAGAGGAGATGGTCACTCTCTTGGTTCAGGCTGGCCTTTTTGACACTGCCATATCACTCTGTCAGACTTTTAAGCTTCCCTTAACGCCAGTCTTTGAGGGCCTTGCTTTCAAGTATGTCTGAAATTGTCCTTTTATAGTCTTAATTTTCTAATGCAAAAATACTATACTCTTGCTTTATGTGAAGCAGTGGGCACACAAGCCGGTATCCTATAAGCCAGTTGTGCTTTAAAGAAGTGTTTTTGTTTAGTCCACACAATGATTTTTATTAGCGGATTGTGATTTTTTTTTTTAAATCTTGATTTATAGCTTCTCTTGAGAAATCAGAAGGTCTGGCATTCCTGGGTCCACATTCCCACATGACGATAGATAACCTGGGTTAAATAGTGGTGTCCATTTTAGACACGGCCTATGTTCTCTTCAGTCCTTTAGGACATCTGTTGTCCACTGTAAGCATTATTAAAAAGTACTTCTTACTGAAGTTGCCTTATATCTAAGTACTTTGTGAATTGGAAATATTTTTTAAGCTTTCAGAATTTTTCATCATCAATTTTCTCTTGGAAGTAAATTATCTCTTAACACTTATTGATGGCCTTGTGGGTCATCCAGTTGTGTGGCTGTGAGGAGAGGAAAGAGCCAATACCTCAGTCGCAAATTCAACAATAGACTAGAGCGGAAGTTGTTGTCTTATCTCTAGTTTTAGTAGCAAAATAATGTGGTGCTTTTCAACCAATTAGTTGACTTTGTGTGGAACTGTTTTCACTGCAGATGCATCAAATTGCAGTTTGGAGGAGAGGCAGCACAAGCAGAAGCCTGGGCCTGGCTGGCAGCCAATCAGCTCTCCTCAGTCATCACCACTAAGGAGTCCAGGTACCGCCCTCGTGCTCGTCCCACCCCACGAGGGTTTGCCCATCTCAAAGCTGGCAAATTGTCATTGATTAAATTGTCTTGATTAAATTGTCATCCCCTGATCATTTCACTTTTTTTTTTTCTTTCTTGGGTCTAAGTTTTTGTAGAAGCTAGAGAGTTTATAATGGTCATATCATGTAATCTCTTGTCCAAACCAGGACATCTTTGACTATATTTGAGATATTTTTATCTCCTCCATATCCCCCTCCTGAGAGACTTACTATATTACATCGTCAAGAAAAGGTACTCTTCTAGGCAAAAGTCTATATTTACTGGGTTTCAGAGTGTTATTCCTTTTTTCTTTCTTTTTTTTTTTTGTTAAAGATTTTATTTATTTATTTTTCCCCCCAAAGCCCCAGTAGATAGTTGTATGTCATAGCTGCACATCCTTCCAGTTGCCGTATGTGGGACGTGGCCCCAGCATGGCCAGAGAAGCGGTGCGCACCCGGGATCCGAACCCGGGCTGCCAGCAGCAGAGCGCGTGCACTTAACCGCTAAGCCACGGGGCCGACCCATATTCCTTTTTTCCCCATTCCTCCACTGTGCCAACTTGGCATGGTTGTCATCCCAGTGTCGTCTTACAGCTCATCTCTGGCTACTGTTTAGCAGTCTGTCACCCCGCAACCCCCATTCTCTACCGTACCTTCTTCAGATTTTCTGTCTCCATATACTTCCCTCGTGCACCCAGTTAATGTCTACCCGAGTGTACTTCAGTGTCTTCTTCAGAATTGTTCTCTGACAACCCTAGCCCTCAGTAAACCTGCCATCCTTGAATTGCATTTACAATTTGTATAATGCAGCTTAGCACTTTAGAATTGTAGCATAGCATCTTACAATTTGGAAGTCCTCTGACATTAGTTTTCAACCCCTAAATTAGCCCACCAGAATTACTATTAAAATAACACATTATAAGCTATCACTCTAGTCTTCTAAATCAGAATTTCTACATGATTCTAATGCTTGATCAGGTTTGGAAACAGTGATCTGAGCCAATCTCTTTGTTTTAGAAATCTGGAAAAAAGAAGGTAAGTGAATTATATAGTCAAGTAAATGTATGGTTAGTGGGAGAGAAATACAAAAGTCCAAGTATCTAGTTTCTGGTACTACGCCTAAGTCACGTTGACCCTAATAATAATTTAGTCGCCATTTAGCTATATTATCTATTCAGTTGTGAGCTTCTAAAGATTTTTTCCTTGCATATACATGCTTTGAATGGTACTATAAATAGCTATTAAGAATCTGGAACTCATTAGTCCTTTTGCTTTTATCCAGTGCTACAGATGAAGCATGGCGACTATTATCAACTTACCTGGAAAGGTACAAAGTCCAGAACAATTTATATCACCACTGTGTAATCAACAAGCTCTTGTCTCATGGAGTGCCTCTGCCTAATTGGCTTATAAACAGTTACAAGGTAAGTGGTATCTTAACTTATAGAGAGTAAGAAGCTAATCTTTATCATTCTGAATAACTTCATGAGATGATTAAAAATAAAAGAATATTGTGATAACATGGAAATATACTGACATACTTTGGGCAGCTTCTTAGTCTTAGCTAAAAACACTAAGAACAATTTAACTTCAGTTCCATATGAAGTACTGAGTGTTTCAAGTTCTACAGGTTAGTAATTAAGTTAATGCCTGCTTGTGTGCTCACTGAACAATGAATATATATTTAGAACAATGAGTATATGCATGACATGGTATTTACTATTCATTACTCAAAAAATTCGCAGGAGTGGGTGGAGTAGTTTTCAAATACTACAACAGTGTTTCTTTAAGTCACTTGTTATTATTTGGGTAGTGGGCTTCTTCAAAATATAGATTGCTAGAATCCAGGGTCAGTATTTTAACAAGTTCCTAATTTGATTTGATGCATGCTTAAGTTTGAGAACTGCTGTATCTGAAACACAGATACAGTTGAGTAGGGAAAGAGAGAATCTAAAGCTTAAAATCAAGAAAGTTGATCTGTTTTTTTAAGTTAGAAGGCAGAGAAAGCAGCTAAGATGGTAATGGTTAAAATAGTGATCAAATCCTAATATAGAAAGCATAATTAACAGAATTAGTAGAGCCCTGCCAAACTGAGACTCTATTCACTTTTCTCTCACCCTGAATTAAATTTAATTCATGCATTCAAAAATTGGTGATTCTTTTAATTTCTTTTGCATTTATCCTACATATGTTTCTGAGAATTAATGTGAATATATTGTCTCATTAGTACTCAGTATTTCTGGGAAGCTTCGTTGACTTTTACTACTGTAGAAACTGAAGTAGAAGATAAAAAGTGTCTTAGATCACAAAACAGAAGAGGAAGGGCACTTAACAGATGAGGAGGCCCCACAAGGTGCTCAGAGGTAGTAACTGGGCTCTTGGGAATCCAAGATGCAGAGGAGTAAACTGAGGTGCTCATTTATTTGTATTGAGGAGTGTAAATGCCAGGGACACCCAGCATCTTTTGCACAGTCAGTGCCCGGGTAAGATGGAAATAGGTAGATGCTCTTAATCACCGACTTTTTACAGAAGGTGGATGCCGCTGAGTTGCTCCGTCTATACTTGAACTATGACCTTTTAGAAGAAGCCGTGGATTTGGTTTCAGAATATGTGGATGCTGTATTGGGAAAAGGACATCAGTACTTTGGAATTGAGGTAGGCGTGTATACATCTTTCTTTCTTTCTTTCTTTCTTTCTTTTTTTTTGCTGAGGAAGACTGGCCCTGGGCTAACATCTGTGCCCATCTTCCTCCACTTTATATGGGACGCCACCACAGCACGGCCTGACAAGTGGTGCATGGGTGCGCACCCGAACCCCGGCCGCCAGCAGTGGAGCGTGGGCACTTAACCGCTACGCCGCGGGGCTGGCCCCTACATATTTCTTTTTAATTCTGTGTTATCCTGCTATGTGTGGTGAGGATTTGAAAGTCAATTGAACTGTAAGATTTAACCTTATTGTTTGTAGTTATGCAACTAGTTTTCTCCAAGATCAGAGACTGGTACTCTCTCAGTCTCTAGTTTCCTGTTTATAAAATGGGACTACATTTCATTTTTCTCCATCAGGAATGTGGCTTTAGTTAGTATTTGGAGGAGTGAGGTAAATGAGAACAAAATGGTATTTGGTGTGTGCAGGGACTGTGCTGAGTCTCTACATGTGTTTTCTCACTTAATCCTTCCAGCAGCCTATGAGGGACGGTTTTAATCCTTTCTTTTTACCAATGAGGAAACAGGTTCAGAGGTTAAGTAAGTTGCCAGAGCTCACACATGGTAAATAGAAGAGCCAGGTCTAAAATCCAGGTCTAGTTAACTACAGAGCCAAGCTCTTAAACTCTCAGGAAAGTATTCAGAACTTCGAAAGTTGAGCTTTCCTTTTCCCAAGTTTTTTTTCCAGATAATTTGAATCTAAATTTCAGACTGGAGGTAGTGTTACTCGTTGACAGTTTAGAGGAGTTTTGTTGATTGTGTTTATCCTTAATAGGCCTGAGGGCTCCTTTAAGGTAAAAGATGACATGAATTTAAAAACACATTTGCTTTAACTGAGAAAAGGACAAGTTCCCAAGTTGAAAAGAGAAGCAGGGGGCTTCCAATTTTGTGTGAGCGTGTGTACACACCTGCACACATACACAATTTCTTATTGTGCAAAAAAATAAGTAAAGCATTTTATGTTATCGAGGCCTATAAAAGTAACTACCCAGAAGAAATGGTCCACTTTGCAGATTTTCATCAAATGATAGATGTTTTTCCCTTCAGTTTCCTCTGTCTGCAACAGCTCCTATGGTGTGGCTCCCATACTCTTCCATTGATCAGCTTCTCCAGGCTCTGGGAGAGAACAGTGCCAACAGTCACAACATCGCAGTAAGTAGGCGTCTTTTATAAGGCCCTGCACTAGTCGTTATACCTTAAAGCTTGCTCTTCATTTCTCAAGGATTAAGGGGAGGACAGAAGCCATTTATTAACATGGTGCCCGAATTCCTTTATGAAATGATTAGTTAAATCACATGTAGCCTCTGTGTTTCTGGGAAGAAAGCTAGTAACACTTTTATTAAAAATAACTGGTCTGATTTGCATATTTAGAAAATTCATTAGGGCCGGCCCTGTGGCTTAGCGGTTAAGCGCGCGCGCTCCGCTGCTGGCGGCCCGGGTTTGGATCCCGGGCGCGCACCGACACGCAGCTTCTCCGACCATGCTGAGGCCGCGTCCCACATACAGCAACTAGAAGGATGTGCAGCTATGACCTACAACTATCTACTGGGGCTTTGGGGGGAAAATAAATAAATAAATAAAATTATAAAAAAAAAAAAGAAAATTCATTAGGAAAACAGGATTGGAGTAATGTATATAACAGAGAAGTCCAGGTTTATCAGTTGAGTCACAGGGTAAACAGACTCGTCTAGTGAACGGTGATTAAATGAAGCAGAGTAGCTAACATCTTAACTTTGAAGTCAAAGTGATTAATAACTTCAATGTTTTCAGTCCTTGACCTATTCTGTAATGATTCTCTTCTTTTCTCCCACAGCTGTCCCAGAAAATACTTGACAAATTGGAGGACTACCAGCAAAAAGTTGATAAGGCAACACGGGATTTATTATATCGTCGGAACTTGTGATCCAGATGGTTGCCTAGCCTTCGTAACCGCTTGGTGCCTCTTAGGGCTTAAGACTTTACCCTGCAGGAACCCTGTCCTCCAGGCTGATTTTTATATACCTGTAAATGATGTGTATTAACATTCAAGTCTGCATTCTGCACAAGAGAGGAGGGCAGATGGGCCACAGGACCTGTGCTTGCTGGCGGTGCTAACACACAATTTCTGGTTTTCAACCTTGGTCTCAAACAGCTGCTTTTGTATATGATTCACAAGCTTTTTTAGAGTTTATATTTTTTTAAACTACCGAAGACATTCTTTATCTGCTAATTAAAACCCACCTTCACTTTCCAAAATAGCTGATGGTGGTTGGCTTATTGTAGCTGACACCAAAAGCAGTCACTGCAAATCCTCTCATTCTTCCCTATCACTTTTTGTATTTCAATGGAATTATTTTGGTCCAGAACTGACGTGTATTTTCTGTATTGCAAACAGAGGCTAATGATTTTGCGTACTGTTTTCATTATTTATTGTGGAGTTTTTGTATGATCTTCAATAAAGTATTAAATAATTTGCTTAGATTAAGCCTAAAATGATGACCAGCTGTCAAAGAAGATATCTTATTTTGAATCTGGTTCTGAGGCTAAAGTTGAGTAAACTCTTAGCTAAGAAAAAATTGGAAATCCATAATCTACAAAAGTAATAGATTTTCAAAGCAAATTCTGTTAACTTTATGATTTATGATAATCAAGCTGGACTTGATCCTACAGTTAGTCTAATAATGTATTCGACCAAAATATAAACTTTCCTGGTCAGATTCAGAATCATTCTTGCGCACAAATTTGGGGGAAAGTGAAAAATAAAATCTTGGATTTTATTCTGTATATTAAAATTTATCTTTTAAGGAAACTATCTGTATATTACTTGCTTGTATGCCTTTTGACCTTTGAGTTTTTCATAAGCCTTTAATTTTTATACTACCAATACCATATTTACATTATATATTTTAAATAACAATGCGAGTTTCCCTGTGGTACTGTTATTGGTAGATATTGAAGTATTGGCTCTTTTTTCATTTTAGCTCTGCCATGGTTAATGTGAGATGTTTGCGGCAGTTAGGGACTGGGAGAGTCCTTGCCCTCCTAGCTCTGTTAACCTGGCTTCCAACTGTAGTAAGAAATACATTTTGACCTATATACACATATATAACCCAAAGAAAGATTTCACAAAATAGGTATCCTCACTTACTATGTACGCTGATGTTTTCATGAGTGACTAAATGGGACCACATTTCATTTTTCTCCATCATAGGAATGTGGCTCTGAAAAGTATCCAACTCGGCTGTGGCCGTTTCTGGAGGACCAGTAGCGTGAGACTGGCCCTGCTGCAGGAACCTGTCCATTTGTGTTGCTGGTCAAAGCAGTGGTTTCCATGGGGGCAGTTCCTGAGACACCGACCAGCTTCTCCAGTCCTCGCTATTTTGGTTCCAGGCCCAGAACCCATGCTGGAGCCAGCCCAGCTCTTCTGTGCTTTTCCTTCCCCCTCCCTCGCTTTGATTCCCAGCCAGAGGAGAAGGTGCCCACATTCTTTCACTTCACTGTTCTCACCACTGTGGGTCTGCGTTTTTATTCTCTGGACCATGTGATATTTTAATAGTCCACAATAGAATCATTATTCCTTGTTTTTTCCAACTCCGGCAATTTTCTGGTTACAAAATGTTGCTAAGAGGGCTCCCCCCTTTTTTAGTATTTAACTACCATTAAATAAAGGTATGACTCTTAGAGGAAAACTTAATTTCATAATTCTTAAATAATTTGATAAAATGTAACTGATAAGGTCCCTACAATAAAAGTTGGTGTCATTTCTGTTAATAATAGAATTTATGACACACTGAGTCTCAGACTGACCGTTCTCACTTAAGTTCATCACTATGATTTTTGTGACCTTCCCAGAAAGTTGATTTGCTCTGCAAAGCTATCATATCAGTGTCTAGTCACTTCTGCCAGCCCTCATCAGTAAAACTCCAGAGCCCTAGGGATCAGCTCTCACCAATTCACTACTGGCTCTTCTCTCCCCATTCTGATTCCCTCCTGAAGTCCAGGCTGTGTTGTTTCCTAAAACTTCACTGAACACTTAGGGGTAAAGAAAAACAAAAGCTTAAAAACTGGGTACAAGATAATGGAAGCTTATAGAAACCAGGGACTGCCTATCCCCACAGATTCTGCTATTGGCCACCACTTAGTTCCCAGCCTGCTCTGGTGTGGCAGATACTGACATTCCTCTGACTAAGGGGAATGTAAATATAAGTGGGATTTATATTTAATTAGTCAACAAGTGAAAGGTCTATCAGTGAACACAGTCTAAGTAACAGAATTAACCTAATTTATCTCAACCTGATACATATTTTCTACTACAACAGTATATATTATAGAAACTTCTAAAGTTTCCTTTAATTTTCACAGTTGTTTCCAATTTTGTCTGTACTTAAAAACAAGGACAGGCCTATATTATTGTTTTTTCTCAAATTAAGAGAGTCCTTAATATCATAAGTAACGCATTAACCCCAAGCCATAAGAATATAGCTTTCTGTGTCTGCACAGAACTCTATCGTCAAAAGGCCAGGTTATTGTTGAAATGACCTACGACGGTCCCTATGGTATTTCTTCCAGTAAATGAGGCTTCATGGTTTAAATGAACTTCCATAAACATACAAGGTCAAATAATGTGGTATAATAAAGAATATATCTGGCCTTCGTCCCTGATTTCTGGCACAGAGCTCCAAAAACCCGTGGAATTTCCTGAGAGATAGAGATCTTTGTTATGCTAATGAGGTGACTCTGGGCGGGGCCCTCAGATAGCTTCAGAATGGGGCCAGTCACCAGGAAGACCAACGCTGTGATGGTGTTTATAGGGTTGGAACCTTGGGCCAGCCAAACCTCCTGGGAGGACAGTGTGGTGGGGGGAGGGCGGCTGGAGATTGAGTTCAATCACAGGCACAATGGTCAATGATTTTTTTTTTTTTTTTTTTTTTGCTGAGGAAGATCAGCCCTCCTCTTTTTGCTGAGGAAGACTGGCCCTGAGCTAACATCTGTTGCCAATCCTCCTCCGTTTTTTACCTTTTTCTCCCCAAGGCCCCAGTAGATAGTTGTATGTCATAGCTGCACATCCTTCTAGTTGCTGTATGTGGGACGCCACCACAGCATGGCCAGACAGGCGGTGCATCGGTGCGCGGCTGGGATCCCCCAGCCCGCCAGTAGTGGAGCACGCGCACTTAACTGCTAAGCCATGGGGCCAGCCCCCAGTGGTCAATGATTTAACCAACCATGCCTATGTATGAAGTCCCAGTAAAAACTGGGCCCCAAGGCTGGATAGAGCATCCTGGTTGGAGAACACATTGATGTGCTGGGAGGGCAACCTGCACTGACTCCACAGGGAGGCTGCATGAGAGCTCCCTGCTCCCTCCCAGACCTTGCCCTTTATAATAAAACTGTGAATAGAGCAGTGCTTTCCTGAGCTCTGTGAATGGTTCTAGAGAATTATCAAACTTGAGGCAGTCACGCAAACCCCCAGTTTTATAGCCAGTCAGAAGTGTGGGTGGCCTGGGGACCTCACTTGGAGCTGGCTTCTGAAGTAACAGCAGTTGTCAACACAAATAATCAATAATCAATCTATAGGTAAGAAAGATATTTAATGAGCTAATGTGAGGACTAGCCCGGAAGTGCTCTCTTCCCCAGGGAGGAAAGCACTTGGGGAAGCGTGGCTTACAGCATGGTTATATACCATTTCAGAACAAAGAATATACATAAAACATGTCAGGCATACAATTTTTTTCCCAAAGTCACAAGATGTTTTGCTGCAGTTTAGCACATACACAGCAGGTCAACTTGACCTTGGTTCTCTGGGAAGAAAAGCCTATCTTCAAAGAAGTACTGGTATCTGTGTCAGAGAAAGGGAGACAGTCATCCCTCTTTAAAGAGTGCATTCTTTGCTTTGGGGAAATGTTTGAAGCAGATGTACAATGCGTGTTTCGTGGGCCATAAGTCAGGCTGCTCTGGGAAAAACAAGTTTTAGGCTGACTCAGATTGAAACCAGAATGGTTTCCCTGTATACCTCAATATGTGAAAACTTCTTTATATTCTTATTGTTTTCATCTCAGTCCTGTAGGGGACTAAGCTCCTCAATCTGTAGGGTCTGATGCTAACTTCCAGGGATTATTGTCAGAATTGAATTGATCAAAGAACGCCCAGTTGAGGGTAAGATAATAAATAAGTGATAAAATTTAGATAAATCAACACACACACAAACATAAAACTTCATTCTACTCTACTGAAGCTGAGACTTATGTGGACAGATCACCTCTGCAGGTGACTTGGAGTTCCAAAAGCCAGAGCTTTAAAATGGATTCAGGCAAGTCAGCTATTTTTTTGTGTGTGTGTGAGGAAGATTGGTCCTGGGCTAACATCCATGCCCATCTTCCTCTACTTTATATGTGGGACGCCTGCCACAGCATGGCTTGATATGTGGTGCGTAGGTCCGAGACGGGGATCCAAACTGGTGAACCCCGGGCTGCCGAAGCAGAGCATGCGAACTTAACCACTATGCCACCAGGCTGGCCCCCAGGAAAGTCAGCTTGTGAAATTAACATCAAATCCTGAGTAAAGACATCACCCACCATATGATTATAACTAAATATATTTGAAAATACATGTTTATTCAAATGATTATTCTTCTCAGGTTTGACTTGTCAAATATCAGCCCTGATAATTTAGTTTTACTGAAACAACATTATCATCATAATCAAAAAACCCTCAGCAATTCTAGAAGTGCTCAAGCCCCTGGCAATCACGGATCAGGCCTGATTTTTCTTTAAAGGGAGTGACTTTGACCACTCTGAGTCTAGACATAGGCAAATTTTTCTATAAAGAGCCAGATAATACATAGTTTAGGCTTTGTAGTCTACATATGGTCTCTGCCACATACTCTTTGTTTTTTTTGTTTGTTTCTTTGTACAACCTCTTATTTTTTTTTTTAACTTTTATTTATTTATTTTTCCCCCAAAGTCCCAGTAGATAGTTGTACGTCATAGCTGCACATCCTTCTAGTTGCTGTATGTGGGACGCGGCCTCAGCATGGCCAAAGAAGCAGTGCGTTGGTGTGCACCCGGGATCCGAACCTGGGCCGCCAGTAGCGGAGCGCGCGCACTTAACTGCTAAGCCACGGGGCCGGCCCACAACCCCTTATTTTTTTTTTAATAAATTTTTTTTTTTCTTCCCCCAAAGCCCGGTAGATAGTTGTATGTCATAGCTGCACATCCTTCTAGTTGCTGTATGTGGGACGCAGCCTCAGCATGGCCAGAGAAGTGGTGCGTCAGTACGCGCCTGGGGATCCGAACACGGGCCTCCAGCAGCGGAGCGCGCACACTTAACCACTAAGCCACGAGGCCAGCCCTGTACAACTCTTTAAAAGGCAGGCCTAATTTAGCCATAATTTGCTCACTCCTGGTCCAGATCCCTAACGCCTTCTCTGAGGCCAACAACAGCAAAATATGTCTCCCTCTAAAGCCAGTGGTTCTCAACCCTGGCTAAACATTAGAATAACCTAAAGAGCTTTTTAAAAAATAATTGATGTTGGGGGGCTGCCCCAGTGGCATAGTGATTAAGTTCATGCACTCCGCTTTGGCAGCCTGGGGTTCGCAGGTTCAGATCCCAAGGGCGGACCTACACACTGTTCATCAAGCCATGCTGTGGTGGCGTCCCACATATAAAATAGAGAAAGGTTGGCACAGATGTTAGCTCAGGGACAACCTTCCTCAAGCCAAAAGAGGAAGATTGGCAACAGATGTTAGCTCAGGGCCAATCTTCCTCACCAAATAAAAAAAAAAAATTTGATATGGGCCTTGCACTTCCACCCTCAATCCAACTGATTTAGATTCTTATACTGCTTTAATGGTCTCCAGGTGGTTCTATGAACAGCCAGAGTTGAGAACCCTGGATATAAACATAACAGTCACCTCCAGAAATTTAAGTTTCCCCCAAGGAAAACAGTCTTTCACATTTCTAGGCATTGTGGTTTAGCTCATAATGTCAACTTGGTTCCAGTCAGCTTTATAACAGCATCTGGACTTTTGTGTAAACAAAAGTTTCATTCATAGTAATAATAGTTGGGCCAGCCCCGTGGCTTAGTGGTTAAGTGCGTGCGCTCCGCTGCTGGCAGCCCGGGTTCGGATCCCAGGCGGCACCGACGCACCCCTTCTCTGGCCGTGCTGTGGCCACATCCCACATACAGCAACTAGAAGGATGTGCAGCTATGACATACAACTATCTACTGGGGCTTTCGGGGAAAAATAAATAAATAAAATTATAAAAAAAAAAAAAGTAATAATAGCTACCATATAATGATTGCTCATTTTGTTCCTGGTGCAATGCAAAGAGCTTAAAACTTGATCTAATTTAAACTTCACAACAACCCTGTGAATACTGTTACTAACACATTTTACAGTTGCAGAAACAATTTTAGGGATGCTAAGAAACTTCTCCAAGCAATCATATCTGGAAGGTGTTGGAGCTGGGTTTTGAATCCAGATGTTTGATGCACAGCTGTATCCTAAGCACAGCTACCATATTTCAATGCCGCTCCCTTCAAGAAATAAATCTGAAAATTGCTAATGGCTTCCAAATAGCAAATTGTCCCTCCCCTTCGAGCTGTTAATTTTTCAGAAATCTTAGGAGTCTAATCTCAGGACATAATCCAGGTATTCCTCCCATAGGAAAGACAAGGAAAGAACTCTTGCTACTTATTTCAAGTTTGTATATATTCATACACTATATTCATTTAAAAACTCTGGGTGATACTGAACCACTTATTCTCAAGTTCTTGTGCCCAATGTGCAGTAGACCAATCACTGAGCCGTTGGTGGTTGGAGATGGAAAAAGGCTTTATTGGAACTGGCCAAAACAGGAAGGCGGGAGGATGGGTTCTCTCAAATCCACCTTAACAAGAGAAGAAAGCAGGGGGGTGGTTTGTAGAGCTAAGGGGCTTGGCACAAGGAGTTCCAGAGAAACACCTTTCACTCCAGAGAAGCCCTTGGGCAATCTGACTTCTGGCCATCAAAGGCAGCTGGGGGCTGGTCATCTGGGGATCAGCGATCACAACCTCCCCAAAGGCATTCTTTTTCTTCTGCAAAACAAGTGCACAAATCCTCCAGACCCCTAAGTCACCCCTCAGGTTAAACAAGAAAACAGCAATTTGACAAAATTCATCTACGTCTATGTTGGGAAGATGGTCGAAAGGCAATCAAATTCTTTTTTTTTGGTGAGGAGGACTAGTCCTGAGCTAACACCGATGCCAATCCTCCCCTTGTTTTCTTGAGCAAGAGTGGCCCTCAGCCAACATCTGTGCCCATCTTCCTCTACTTCATAGGGGACGCCACCACAGCGTGGCTTACCAAGCAGTGCGTGGGTATGCGCCTGAGATCCGAACCTGCGAACGCCGGGCCGCCACAGCAGAGCGCGCACACTTAACCCCTTGCGCCACCGGGCTGGCCCTGGCAATCATGTTCTTGTTGAGTATCTACAGTGACCCTCAGGTACCCAGCTTCAAGTGCTTATGTTTCAGAAAATGCATTTGATATACAGGGAACAAAGCAGACAAGTCTCTGCTTTCACGGCTTTTGTATCCAACAACCAATTTGAGGGCTCATCTATAAATTAGGGATAATATCTATCTTACAAGGTTGTTGTAAGAATCAAATGCAATTTTACATGTAAAGCGTTAAGACAGTGCCTGACACACAGTAAGTGCTCAATAAATGTTAGACATTATTAGTATGCTCTAGTAAGAACTGAATTAGACACTGGGGATATAAATACACTGAATTTCTTCCTCTTCCTTTTTTTTTTTCAAGTATAGTTGACATACAGCATCATATTAGTTTCAAGTGTACAATATAGTGATTTCACATTTATTTACATTATAAAATGATCACCCTGATAAGACTAATAACCATCCGTCATCACAACAAGTTATTACAATATTGTTGACTCCCACTGGATTTTTTCTTAAGCTCAAGGGCTGGGGTGGGGCTTGGCATTGAGATATTAGGTTCAGAAAGTAATGACTGCACCGGGTCTTGAGGAATGAGAATTATTTCGCCACGTGATGCAGTAGTTATTTCAGCTAATGTGAAGGACTGAAGACGGGAGATGATGCTCCACGTGGCCGGCTCCAGAGGTGAGATGAGGGGAGCAGGGCAGGGGAGACTGCTAAAAGAAGATAAATCTAATAAAGCAGGCTGGGGATACCAGAGGGCCAGATCGGGAAGGCTCTTGTATCCCCTCGCAACAACTTAGGCTTTTTCCTCATATGCAGTATAATGTCTAGTGATTTTTTTCCAGCTGATAAGCAGCATAATACGAGACATCATCTTTGTGCTCTAAGAAAAAATCTGCAAACGCATAAAAGACCCACTATTCTATTTAATATACAGTGTTATACCCAAAGTAAGGCACAATAACCAGGGCGAAGCTTGCGGAAGAGCCGGGAAAGCAGCGCAGCAACCAAGAAGCCAAACAACAATGAAGAGTTAGCCGAGAACAGACACAAGATGGACGACAAGGAGATAAAGAGAAGACTCCGCAAAAAACGCATGGGTGGAGCCCGAGGTAACGAGGGGCCATTCTATACTGAGGCCCTTCCGCACTACTGGCTTGCGTCTCATTCTTTTTCCTATTCCATTGGCTACTGGCTCCTTCCATGGGTCAAAATAGCCAATCGCCTAGCGCCGTAGGTAAAGCCCGCCCTTCTCCTTCGGGGGGAGGAGCCAGAAGAGCGTAGGGGGCTCAAGGCGCTTGCGCGGACGCGCGCTCGGCCGGTCAAAAGCGGATGGTCGCTGGAGGCGGTGTTGCGGCGCATGAATATTGATTACGCAGCGCCGTGCCGAGCGCCCGCCCCTCTCGGCTGCCCGACGCTCGCGGCTCGCGCTCGGGCTCGCGATGGGGAAGAAGTCCCGGGCGGTACCCGGCCGCAGGCCCATCCTGCAGCTCTCTCCGCCGGGTCCCCGGAGCAGCACGCCGGGCCGGGACCCGGAGCCGGAACCCGACACCGAGCCGGACTCGACGGCGGCGGCGTCCAGCCAGCCAGCCCCGGCGGCGCCGGCGACCACGACGACCGCGGTGACTGCCGCCGCGGCCCCAGACGACTCGCCTTCAGAAGGTGAGGGTGTGCCAGAGGCCCCGGCCGCTAGTGGGGCGGCCGAAACTCGAACTCGGGGCTTGCGGCCTAGGCCTCGCGGGCCGGCCCTGGGAGGAAGAGAAGCCCGGGCGGGGCGGCGTCCGCGCCCGTGGCCTGCTGCGCGGGGCCTGCGGGACGACGGCTGTGGGCCCCAGGGCGGCGGAAGGGGCCGCGGAGCCGTGTGCGCCGCCGCGAGCGACCCTGAGGTGCCGCCATCTCTGCTGCAGGAGTTGCCCGAGTCTCCTGGTCTCCTTTGCGTCCGCGCGCGCCTTGGGGTAACTTAGGGGTGCGTGTGACGGGCTGAGCTTCCGCGTCCGAGGCTTGGTGACAGAGGACCCTGGCCCTTTCTACACGTCACCTGCTCTTCCTTTCGTTTTTGTCGAAACTGAAAGAGACCCTTTAGAAATGAGTGGACTCTTGATTATGCCAGCCAGAGCATAAGGAGCCCCAAATGGGCAGGTGTCCCCGAGATTCCTGGAGAAGTGGAGCTCGTGGGGTCCCGAGTCCTTGTGTGTTTCTCCGCGGAATGGTCCTTGCGTTAAGAGTAACTATTCATCGCTGCGACCATTTCTGATAAAAAAAACAAACCACGTTGGGTAGCTGTTGCGGGGAAAAATGCTCCAGCCCTGCCTGTTGTCAAGGCCCGATGGCAGCCTGGAGCTTTCGTGTGTGTATTTTTTTTTTTTTTTGAATTATTTCAGATGGAATTTTTATATGCGCTGTTCAGGTTCTTAAAGTCCCTAACGAAATGGAAGATTCCAGCTACTTGTTTATCATTTCCCAATTATTTGGGTCACTGATGGATTATACACCCTGTTTTTCAATCGATGGCATCTAAACTTGAAAGGTCAAATCAAGGATTGTTTTGTCACCTGTAGTGTTGTCTCGGGTCCATCGTCTGACGGTAGTTTTTTTCTGTTCGTTAAATCCAGATGAACAGGAGGTGGTGGTGGAGATTCCCAGAGTTGTTCAGAATCCTCCAAAACCAGTCATGACCACCAGACCCACAGCCGTCAAAGCAACAGGTATAGCTTGTTTTGTTTTTTGCATCTTTTCTCCAATATTTAGGTTTGTATATAGAGTGCTTTTGTCGAATGCTTCAGTGTTGCTGATTCATATTTGGAATATAAATAAATTTCGTTATATTTTATTTATTTATTTTTTAATAATTTTATTTATTTATTTTTCCCCCCAAAGCCCCAGTAGATAGTTGTGTGTCATAGCTGCACATCCTTCTAGTTGCTGCATGTGGGACGCGGCCTCAGCATGGCTGGAGAAGCGGTGCGTCGGTGCGCGCCCGGGATCCGAACCCCAGGCCGCCAGCAGCGGAGCGCGCACACTTAACCGCTAAGCCACGGGGCCGGCCCATTTGTTATATTTTAAATGGAGATTTAAAATCTTTCTGTTTGTGAGGGCTTGTTAGTACACACACTTTGACCAGTGTAAAATTTGTGGTTGCTTTTTCTCTGTACCCAGTGCACTTTGTACTGTCTTTTCTTGTAATGCTATTTTATAACTAGTTTTCTGGCTCCTCAGCTAGCTTGCTTTCTTTAGGGACACGAGCGATGTCTTCTTATTCCATTTCTTTTCTAACACACTGCTTTGATTATTACTTGGCAAATGTTTGTGGAGCAGAATATTGCTCTTATTAAATATTTTTTTAAGCATGGAGGAATATTGTCAGTAGTGGTGTTATAGACAAAGCTGGCTTCAAATCACCACTCTAGCATTCACTCTTAAGACCTCGGGACTTCATTCATCTGTAAAATGGGTTTTACAGCCCTACGTTATTTTGAAGATTAAATTGAATAGTGTATGCAACGTTCTGACACAGCGAGTCCAAGAATGTTAGTTTTCTCTACTCTTTAAAGATTTTGAAAGATTAAAATATGTTTTGATACAAATATTCTGTAATTGGTAGTGATTTTATTCTATTTAGTTTGGAGTACTTTTATACTACATGACACCTGAAATAGTAAATGCTTGTTCTCCCCTCCTTCAATTTGCTGCTTAAAAAAACAAAACAGAGGGGCCGGACCGGTGGCGCAAGCGGTTAAGCGCGCGCGCTCCGCTGCGGCGGCCCGGGGTTCGCTGGTTCGGATCCCGGGCGCGCACCGACGCACTGCTTGGTAAGCCATGCTGTGGCGGCGTCCCATATAAAGTGGAGGAAGATAGGCACAGATGTTAGCCCAGGGCCGTCTTCCTCAGCAAAAAAAGAGGAGGATTGGCGGATGTTAGCTCAGGGCTGATCTCCTCACAAAAAAAAAAAAAAAAAAAAAAAACCAGAACAAAAACACCAGTGTGGGTTAGAAAAGCTAAAACTTGGTTGTGAGAGAAATTTCAGAATGAGAAAATACCGTTTTCTATTTGTAAACGACATATATTATTTCATTAAACTCTTCTAAGAATCCTGTAAGATGGGTAGAATTTAAATGTTCCTTGGAGAAATTTCCATGATTGCCATGTCGTTGAGTGCTTCAGGCCTTTATGTGCCTTGTGAACAGAATGTTTTTATTCTGTTTAACTTCATCCTGCAACAGAACAATGTATTGGCTTTATTCAGTTCTTACCTGCCACTTGGTATAATAGATAAGAAAACGTGTCAAATAAAAATCAAAGGGAAACAATTTTCCATTATTTGCATATTTGGGTAACTGTTAGAGTAGATACTCTAGAATTGACTGTTTTTTTCTTTTCTTCTTTCTTTTTTGGTGAGGAAGATTGGCCCTGAGTTAACATCTGTTGCCAGTCTTCCTCTTTTTGCTTGAGAAAGATTGTCCCTGAGCTAACATTTGTGCCAGTCTTCTTCTATTTTTTGTATGTGAGATGCCGCCACAACATGGCTTGACGAGCGGGGCATAGATCCACACCTGGGATCTGAACCCGCAAACCCTGGGCCGCCAAAGCAGAGGGCGTGAACTTAACCATTACACCACTAGGCTGGCCCTTATTTTTTTAAGATGATTTTAGTTAAAGGATTTTATCTTCATCACTAGAAACATGCCAGATTTCTTTCCACAAAAATGAAATAAAAGTCTTAAGTTGTTAAAGTATGCTTTTATAAATATGGTAGAGCAAGCATATTATTATGGTGAAAAATATTATGGTGTATGCATGTGAAATTATTTCAGGAAAAATTCAGAGTAAGCTATTAAATTAGGTCAATAGACGACTATGATAGTCAACAGTATTTAAGCATCTTCTAGAAAAGGGTACTTAGCTTTCCACAGATGGGTGTCAGAGGTCTCTGAATCTCCTGCAATGGCACACTAAAGTATGTTTTCCTGGGAGAGGGTCCATAGCTTTTATCTTATTGAATGTTAATTGTTTCTATGATCAAGTAACCGAAAAGATTAAAAACCACTATTCAAACAATGTTATGAGGAAATGATAGAGTTACTAGAAGTATAAGACAGTTACTGTTACTGTTGGAAGCTGATTAGGAAAGTAAGGTACATACCTAAGAAATAATTTACTGCCTAATATAATTAGTTGATTTGCAAATTGTATGGCACCATCTTTTAAGGTAAGCAAACTGAGGTTTGAGGAGTTGGCACCCCTCAAAAAAAGACTGCTAAGGACTGTGGCTCTGAAGAGTGGTCTTGCTTCCTCTGGTTTCAAGAAGCAGCATCATCTCAGTAGTAGTCTAGGGTATGGTCCTGTGAAGCTTTTGTTTATTTTTCTAAGATTAAGCAATTTTACGTAATATTGTGAACATTTATTTTCAGTGTTATTCTGAATTCATGCCTGTCCCTTATCAATGTATGGACTAAATTTTCAGAGGTGTAATTAGAATTTATATGCGTTTCATGACTTGCTTTTAATCTTTAAGATTACTTTTTTGTCTCCTTAGCTTATTTCCTATAATCCTATAATGGTCTGACTAATCATAAAATAATACTGCATCACGTACTGTGCTGTAATTTGCTTTGTCCGTTATTTGAGAGCATTTGAGTTGTTTACAGCTTTCAGTTATTTAAATAAGGCTACTAGAAGTTTTGTGCAAAACAAATTTTTTTGAATTATTCTTGGGGTTATATTCCTAAAGATGGGATTACCTAGCTAAGAGAAACTTGAAGAGTTTTGTTAAGAAATACTGAATCTGTAGTGTCTCTAACAATATTAAGTATGACTGTTTCCCCCAAATATTTAATCATTTTCATTTACTTTGCTATTTAATAGTCATTATGTTATTAGGAGCTTGGAAGAAGTTTGATGTGTGTAATTTGAAAAGCTCTGAGGGGAAGAAAAAAGGAAACAGGTGGAGCTTTGGCTAAATAAACCTGGTGCCTGTGAGACGCACTCTGAGCCTGGGGAATTACCCCTGCTTGGGGAATTTTGTCAACATTCCATGCAGCTCACCTGATTGGAACCTTTTACCAAAGGTTACAGAATTAAGGCTGATGACGTGGGTGATTATATCTATGATTATCTCTAAACTAAGAAGAGTTTTTATGTAAAAATATAAATTCCCCATTCTTCCTCCTCCCTCAAAAAACCGTCAGCGCTGAATACTGAAGTGCAGATTTTTCCATATGGAAATGTGTCCTTTTGTAGTCCTACTCCACACTTAGAAGGCTATTACTTCTTGTTCAGAAAATCAGGAAAATTGACATGCCCCAAGACAATGAGAGAAAATATTTGGTAACTGGAAAATGGAAACACTGTCAAATGTCCACTTGAAATCTAATCAGTTTAAAATAATATTTTGGAAATTGATATTTAGTGTAAGAACTTACCTATATACTAAAAAATAACTAAGGCAAGATTTATATGGCTAAAGCATTGAATGTGAAGTCTTGTAGGATAAATGAAGCTGCTAATGTTTACTTTTTATTTTTTTTTTTTAAGATTTATTTATTTATTTTTCCCCCAAAGCCCCAGTAGATAGTTGTATGTCATAGTTGCACAGCCTTCTAGTTGCTGTATGTGGGACGCGGCCTCAGCATGGCCGGAGAAGCGGTGCGTCGGTACGTGCCCGGGATCCGAACCGGGGCTGCCAGCAGCGGAGCGCGAGCACTTAACTGCTAAGCCACGGAGCCGGCCCTAATGTTTACTTTTTAGATGAACCCATAAATTCATTTATGGAATTATGGCAAAGAAACCTAGATTTTACTTCCTGATAAATCTGTTCATTTATCAAATATTTATTGAGAACATAGAATGTGCCAGGCACTGGGAAATTTAGTCTTATTCATAGCTGAAAAGTCTAGCTAGACGTGAACATTTCATGTACCTATTATAATAAAATTATATGCAAAGATAATAATTAATTGTAACATTAGAGTAGCCACAGGTGATACAAAAGGAAATAGCATAGCAGCATACAGAGGTCATACCTGATACTTGAGTTTGAGGAAGACATTGATAATTGGTTCTAGGTGTTTTGTTGGTGTTTGTTTCTTGTTTTTGTTCTGGCATTTTGAGTTCCATTTTTATTCATCACTTCTCATTTGGTGAAAAATCATTGGAAAAAAGCTTTGCTTTTAACTTTGAGAATCTCTTTGTTTCATCTACTAACCCGGAATTGGCTTTTACTTGTTTGAGATGGATGCATAAATTTTCGAATTCTAAAATCAGGGTATAGCATGTGTTATTTTGCCCGAGTGAGTATGAGGTTGAATAATTGAGCGTGTATTTTGAGAAGGATGTCAAGTAGCTATGCAGATTGATTTTGTTAACTCTAAGTGCGTAATGTAATTTATATCTCTGTGGTGCTTCAGTGATGATTTATTTTGAGGTTATGTTCTTTTTTTTTTTTTGTGAGGAGATCAGCCCTATGCTAACATCTGCCAAACCTCCTCTTTTTTTTTGCTGAGGAAGACTGGCCCTGGGCTAACTAACATCCTTGCCCATCTTCTCTGCTTTATATGGGATACCGCCACAGCATGGCTTGCCAAGCAGTGCGTCGGTGCGCGCCCGGGATCCGAACCCGAGAACTCCAGGCTGCTGCAGCAGAGTGTGCGCACTTAACTGCTTGCGCCACTGGGCCAGCCTCTGAGGTTATGTTCTAATCTGTAAACTAAATGTAAACCCTGGCTGAAGAGTCACGTTATATTTTTTCTTGGTCATATTGGCATTGTACTGATGTTTACCTTTTTGTTTCTAGGAGGTCTGTGCTTACTTGGAGCGTATGCTGACAGTGATGATGACGAGAGTGATGTTTCAGAAAGACCAGCACAATCTAAAGAGGCGAATGGAAACCAGTCAACTGATATTGATAGTACATTGGCCAACTTCCTGGCGGTTAGTGTTGCTTTCATTTGGGTTTTTAGTTATTGAAGACACTTTGGGACCTCGATCTCAAGTGGTTAGCCTACTTGTCAATCTCAGTGTCTTCCTCCCTCTGTTCTTCTGCCCCTTGGTCATTCCCCATCGCTCTCCCTCTTCTCTTTTTGTAAAGGTTGTAAGGAGAAAAACGGAAAATAGAAGGGTTTGGGGATCTTGTGTAATTGGAAGATGAAGGTTTTGATTTGAGAAGCTGAGAACTGAGTGTGTAGGATTTTTTTTTAAGTGATTTTCATTTCTTCGCTTTTCTGGTTTTGGTATGATTAATGCATTTGTTACTATTTTCATTCTAAAGGAGATTGATGCTATAACAGCTCCTCAGCCTGCAGCTCCTGTAGGAGCTTCTGCTCCACCTCCAACTCCACCCCGACCAGAGCCAAAGGAATCAGTGACATCTGCCCTTTCTTCCACTACTTCAAATGGAACAGACTCAACCCAAGCATCAGGGTGGCAGTACGATACTCAGTGTTCACTGGCTGGAGGTAATCTTGATTCTTTGATTTTTAAAGAAATCTAGGGTACAATCTTTTTTGTGTGTGTGTGAGGAAGATCAGCCCTGAGCTAACATCCATGCCAATCCTCCTCTTCTTGCTGAGGAAGACCAGCCCTGAGCTAACATCTGTTGCCAATCCTCCTCCTTTTTTTCCCCCTTTTCTCCCCAAAGCCGCAGTAGATAGTTGTATGTCATAGTTGCACATCCTTCTAGTTGCTGTATGTGGGACACGGCCTCAGCATGGCCAGACAAGCAGTGCGTCGGTGCACACCCGGGATCCGAACCTGGGCTGCCAGTAGCGGAGCGTGCGCACTTAACCGCTAAGCCACGGGGCCGGCCTAGAGTACAGTCTTTAAAGGTGTTTTAGGCATTGAGATTCCCAAAGATGAAAACTCATCTGCTTTAAGCCCCAGACTTTAGGATTCTGGCCTATTTTAAATACAGTATTTGGAAGGTGATAAGTAGGATAGGTTTCTCTGAGAGTTAGTGGATATAGTTTTATCTTTTGAAAGGTAATTGCTTGCCTTTTTAACCAGTAGCAGGTTATGCCAGGTAAATAATAAAAGCTGTTATTTTAAAAAGCCTTTTGAGGTTTAAAATACATTTTTGGACTGTCAAACTGCTTTTTGTAACCATATGTGCAAAGATGATTTGGGAGAGAGGACTTGCCCCGGAGGGGATGTTTGACAATGTCTGGAGACCTTTTTTGGTTGTCACAACAGGGGACAGGCGAGTGTTACTGCATCTGGTGGGTAAAGGCCAGGATGCTGCTAAACACTACGTAGGACTGTCTCCCCCCAGCCAAGAACTATCCTGCCCAGATGTTAGCACTGCTGATGTTGAGAAACCTTGTGTTGGGCTGTTAATGGCTTTAGAGCTGACTTGAGATACAAGGTCAGAATTGTGGAGGAATTTGTGCCTGTTAAAATTTGTTTTATTTTCTTCTAGTTGGAATTGAGATGGGAGATTGGCAAGAAGTCTGGGATGAGAACACAGGATGCTATTATTATTGGAACACACAAACAAATGAAGTGACTTGGGAGTTGCCCCAGTATCTTGCCACCCAGGTACAGGGATTACAACATTACCAAGCCAGGTAACAATAGACTTGAAAAAGAAATTACCTAGAAGGAGATTGGAGTCTTAACCTTTGCTGATAATATTTGCCTTCTGCTTCTCTTGCTAAGTATATATTTTTTTAGTTCTGTAACAGGTGCTGAAACTAGTTTCGTGGTAAATACAGACATTTATACTAAGGAGAAAAATATTTCTGTTTCTGGTGGTAAAAGTGGACCAGTCATAGCCAAGCGAGAAGTTAAAAAGGTCAGTGTTACAAGTACCTCATTTGCTTATTTTCAAATCTAAAGAACTCGAATGTTACTCTGACTCAAGTATAGAAGCTTTCTGTTAATATTTTACAACCAGGTGTGAAATAGGATAAATTCTGTTTCTTAAAATTTTACTTAATCTGTTCCTATATATTATGTTGCCTTTATAGCAGTTATCCAGTTCAGTGGTTCTTTTGGAGTTTTAGGGTGCCACAGAGGCTTCTTGGGTCGTTGGGAAGGACATGGGAGCAGCCAAGCAAGCAGGGCTTCAGGTCCCCTTCTCTACTTCGGAATAGTTGTATTTTGGGATGCCACATAATTTTTTTAATAAAAAGGTCAGCTATCTTAAAAGTTAAAAACTACTAGTGAAACGAACATTTCTGTAGCCTCATCAGTAAGAAAAGTAAGTTGTAGTCTACAGAGGGAGAGTGTGTTGAATTTTTAAATGATGGGTTCAAACGAGGAGGCTTTTTTTTTGTTTTTTGGGTTTTTTTTTGGTGAGGGAGGTTGACCCTGAGCTAACATCTGTTGCCAATCTTCCTCTTTTTGCTTGACGAACATTGTCCCTCAGCTAACATCCGTGCCAGTCTTCCTCTATTTTTTGTATGTGGGATGCCCCCACAGCATGGCTTGATGAGCGGTGTGTAGGTCCACGCCTGGGCTTTGAGCCAGTGAACCCCAGGTCGCCAAAACAAACTAAACCACTGTGCCACCGTACCAGCCCCAAATGGGGAGTTTTTTAATATCAGAAAGTACTTTTAGAATAATTTACTCTTTACAACTCCAGGAGGGATGTAGAATAAATATTATCCCAACGGAGGAAATAGACACTTATAGATAAGTATAATCATACATTTCGTTTTAGAAACATTTCATTTTCTTCTAAATCACCTTCACAGCATACCTGTGAAGTATCGCATACAGAAGAGGAAGGTGAAGATTTATCCAGTCATGTGTTTAGCTGACAAAACTCTTATTTAAATCTTACTTAAATCTGCCTCTACTTCTTACTAGTCTGCCTATTCATATATGGAGAAGAGTGGGGAGGATATATAGTGTGAGTTCCACCCAGAACTAGGTTCTAGTTCAAACCCTGCCTTCCTAAAGTAACAGTGTTTCCATTATAATACACATGTAATTTGTTATTTCGTGTGTCTTAATAATTACACGTACTAATCTGTTGGGAACTGGTGGTTTTTAAGAATGTCCAGTGACTGAAAAATAGTCATTTTTAACATGAACAATTCAATATATATTCAGGTAAGATTTCTTTGAAAATTAAGTGAGATGATTTTATTCTTTATAGGAACTAAATGAAGGAATTCAGGCTCTCTCAAATAGTGAGGAGGAGAAGAAAGGGGTGGCAGCATCATTGCTTGCTCCTTTACTGCCTGAGGGAGTAAAAGAGGAAGAAGAAAGATGGAGAAGAAAAGTAATTTGTAAAGAAGTAGAGCCAGTTTCAGAAGTGAAAGAAACAAGTACGACAGCAGAAGCAGCAGCAACAGTAGTAAAGCCACAGGAAATTATATTGGACAGTATGGAAGACCCTTCCCAGGAGGATCTGTGCAGTGTTGTTCAATCTGGAGAAAGTGAAGAAGAAGAGGAACAAGATACCCTTGAGCTGGAGCTAGTTTTGGAAAGGAAAAAAGTAAGTTTTTGAAGTGTTAGTTAAAGTACATTTTCTTCCCTCAGTACTGTCATACCCTGGGATCATTGTGCTCAGTGTACAGCCATTATTGGGATTTTGTTTTTCTTATCCTTTCACTTGGAGTGTTTAAGTTTATGCAGTAAAGTCTTGAACTATAGAGTTGTAGTTCTTTTGGTCCCTGATGATGCTTTTGGTAGTTGACAACCAGTAAAGACTGACATGGTTCTCATTTAAAGAGAGCTACAATGAGTAATGTATCTTTGAGTTAGCTTCTTAACAAATGAGCATTGCAAATTCATGTGATAACTTAGTTTTCAACCCAACAATTAAAGTACAAGTTGACTTCCAGTGATCAGCTATGGCATTGTTTGGATAGTTAAATGGGCCTTGTAAGATAAGAATTAAGAGGAACCCATAATTTCACGTGCCTTCCTTTTTAAAAAGGTGGTCCACAGGAAACTTTCCTGATTGAGAAGGTGATTTCTGCACTGATTTTTCTTGGAACAGTTTTTTGTCTATTGTTACCTTCAGTATGAAGCAAAATCTTAATAGGTGTTATAATAGTAATATCTCCTTGAATCTTTCCCACTTTTGAAAAATTTGAAACTATGGAGAGGGGCTAGCTAAGTTAAGCTTTATGTGTTGTGTACATGTATTGGAAAATTTGTGTATTAGATCTCTAGAATCTATCTCCTTCAAATCAATATTTGTTAACTATAATCATGAATAAACATTGAGTAACACTAGAATATGGAGCATAATGCTCAGCTCTGATGGAAAAAAATGTGTTAAGAAATACTTCTGTCCTCAAAGAATTTAAATTCGAGGAACACATGGGTATCATTCTTGCTACTCACAAATGCTCAAATGTTGATACTTAATGACACTCTTAACTTTATTGTCATGTTCATTGTAGGCAGAGTTGCGAGCCTTGGAGGAAGGAGATGGTAGTGTGTCAGGGTCTAGTCCATGTTCTGATATCAGCCAGCCAGCATCTCAAGATGGAATGCGTAGACTTATGTCTAAAAGAGGGAAATGGAAGATGTTTGTTCGAGCTACCAGTCCAGAATCTACCAGCCGCAGTTCTAGCAAAACTGGACGAGAGACTCCAGAAAATGGAGAAACTGGTAATTCATGCTTTACATTAAACTTTAGAGTTGAAAAATGTAGAGGGGAAATCCATCTTTCCCTGTTTTTTGTTCCCACTTCAGCCGAGAGAGAGAGAGAGAGAGAGAGAGAGAGAGAGAGAGAGCGAGAGAGAGAGCGCGCGCGCGCGCGCGAGCGAGCGCGAGAGCGAGAGACAGAGAGAGAGAGAGAGCGAGCGCGAGCGAGAGAGCGAGAGAGAGAGCGAGAGCGAGAGAGCGAGAGAGCACTTTTACCCTTTTAAGGAAGTCCTGGGAGGGAAGCTTGCCTTCACTTCTCTCTACCTCCAGTGGAGGAGTAAGAGTCTGAGAGGCTGGCATCCATTGGGTTGTGTATTTGCTACTGATTAGGGATTACTTCTCCCTTAATAGCAGAACAAGATTGACTCTTATTTTTTATCACTTGCCACTATAATTGTCTTGATCTGTATAAAGACCATGGGCTCTCCTTAGCTTACTGTTTCCAGACGGTAAGCAAGGCAGGCAAGGACCACCTCTGGCAAGCCCAGCCTCATCTCTGTTCCTTCTGTGTACAAGTTGCCCAGCCTCTGGTTGAGTGTGTACAAGTTGCCCAGCCTCTGGTTGAGTGTGTAGATAGTTTGGTCCTGTCATGAGGACCCAAGTTATCCCCATTCAGAGTAATGTAGAGGAGACCCTGCTGCATTTTTCCAATCTGTTATCAGAAATAATATTCGAATCTCTCTTTGGCCCTAATTCTGTAGTGGAAAGTTAGCAGTAAAATTTGAACACCAAACCTTAGTTGAGTAAACCTAGCAGTGGACACCTTATAGGTTATGGTTAAAAAACAACAAATAAACAAAAACTAGGTAATAAGTAAATGCGAACATCTTTGTTGGAATTTTTTCTTTTCAATCAATAATATAAAAGAATATGAAGTAAAATTCTAAAAGTCCCTCTTCATCTTTTCCCTATTCTCATTCCCTACCCCTGAGATGCATTTTCTGTATCCTTTATCTACTTATATCCTTCTAGACCTTTTCCTCTATCTTTGTATACATTTGTAGTTGTGTGTGGTGTGTGTACATGTGCATATGTAAATTTTACCATAGATGAGATTAACGGTATGGGTTGTTAGGCCAGTTTTCACTTAACACTTTTCACTTAATAACATGTTTTGAAAATTATTGCTTTCAACCACTGAGTGGTATAGATGACTTCATTTAACTCTTCCTACATCGATAGACATTTAAGTTGTGTCCAAATTTCACTCTTAAAAATAATACTACATTTAGGCCAGCCTCCATGGCCTAGTGGTTAGAGTTCGGTGCACTCAGCTTCGGCAGCCTGAGTTCGGTTCCCACGCATGGAACCACACCACTCGTCTGTCAGTGGCCATGCTGTGGCTGGTGGCTCACAAAGAAAAAAAAGGAAGATTGGCAACAGATGTTAGCTCAGTGCAAATCTTCCTCAGGAAAAAAAAAATACTGCATTTGTATTATCAAAAGAAACCTGCAAGCCATTCAAATGTCTGTCAAAGGTAGAATGGATAAATTGTGGTATATTCTTACAGTCAGATACTAAATAACAGTGAAAAATGAGTGATCCATAGTTATATGCATCAACATGGATTAATCTCAGAAACAATAACTTTGAATTTAAAAAGCCACAGAAGAATGTGTATGTTAATATTCTATGTATATAAGTTGTAAAATAGGCAAGAATACTGTGCTTAAAGATCTTTCCATGATGAAACTAAAGGAAGGTAGTTACTAACACCATCAGGGTAAAGGTTATGTCTGGTGTGGGCGTGATGGCAGAGGCACAGGGAGCTTCAGAGGTGCCAGTAATAGTCTTCTTTTAAGCTGGGTTGTAGTTGCTTGAGTGCCCATTTTATTTTTTAAACTATACTTATTATACACATTTGTTATGATACTTGACAATAAAAACAATACTGTAATAAATATTCTAGTACATATATCTTTATGCAGGTTTTAGTGTCACTATAGAATAGATTCCTAGTAGTATATTGCTAGATTAAGGGGTATGTGCATTTTAATTTAATTGCCCTCCAAAATATTCAAGTCCTAGAGCTCTAGAGGTGCTTAAAATTGTTAAGTTGTTGTACCTGCCACCAAATGTAAGATGTCTAATATACCAATGAATTATAAACTAATAAGTGAGATAGTAGAAAGATTTGGTTTCAGAAAATTTGAAAATGCAGAAGGAATATTAGTGATCAAGTAAAAAGAGAGCAAGGCATTATATGGTAAAGTTAAGTACTTGATACAAAGTTTAAGGCTGATAAAAGCTGTTGAAAGTGATTTTTTCTTTTTTGTGAGGAAGATCAGCCCTGAGCTATCTTCCTGAGCTATCCATGCCCATCCTCCTCTTTTTGCTGAGGAAGACCGGCCCTGAGCTAACATCTATTGCCAGTACTCCTCCTTTTTCTCCCCAAAGCCCCAGTAGATAGTTGTACGTCATAGTTGCACATCCTTCTAGTTGCTGTATGTGGGACACGGCCTCAGCATGGCCGGACAAGTGGTGCGACAGTGCGCGCCCGGGATCTGAACTGGGGCTGCCAGTAGCGGAGCGCACACACTTAACCGCTAAGCCACGGGGCCGGCTCTATTGAAAGTGATGTTAAAGTCCCATTTCTGCTTTAGATCAGGGATTAACCAGAGTTAAGAAAAGGTACTTGAATTCCTTTTGTTTTGTTTTTTGAATCTGATTTCCTCCTGACAGATGATTTACATTGTGTATGTGGATTAGTTGGGTAAGTAGGGTAAGAAGCAAACATAACAGTTCTTATCTTTTACTCCATTGAAGTTGGTGGTAAACCTATTCTCTTTTGGAGAGTCCCTTACCAACAGACATCGGCACCAACCAGAAGAGTAGGTGGGTCCAGTATAGATTGTCTACAGGTCTTCACCAGTTCAGCACGGAAGTAATCAGGTAGATTAAAATTAATGCTGCTCAGGGGCCGGCCCCGTGGCTTAGCGGTTAAGTGCGCACGCTCCGCTGCTGGCGGCCCAGGTTCGGATCCCGGGCGCGCACCGACGCACCGCTTCTCCGGCCATGCTGAGGCCGCGTCCCACATACAGCAACTAGAAGGATGTGCAACTATGACGTACAACTATCTACTGGGGCCTTGGGGGGAAAATAAATAAATAAATAAATAAATAAAATTATAAAAAAAAAAAAAAAGACTTCTTTAAAAAAAAAAAATTAATGCTGCTCTGATTTTGAAAGCCTTTTTTTCAAAATCCACTTGATACAAGAACACTATATATCCCAAGTTTGATATCTAGCGTTTGTAAGTAATTGAAACAAAGTTATTCTGGAAGAAAAGATTAGGAAAGATTAGCAGATAAAGGAGAAAGGGAAAGCAGAAACTACAGGGTAATGTGGTAAAAGAAATTTTATTTATAGACATTTATAGACAGGTGATCAGAAAGGATAAAGTTTTTTGGCTTCATAAAGACAGGTTGATAAGTCATTAGGGCTTCTTTAACAAGTAAGGAAAACACAGGCAAAGGAAACAGAACTAATAACCTTTGTCAGATATCTGTACTGCACGGATAGGAAGGTGTATATGGGGCTCTATCAGTGTTGGTCCTTTTGATTTAATTTCACCTCTTTTCTTTTGCAGCAATTGGTGCTGAAAATTCAGAAAAAATAGATGAGAGTTCAGACAAAGAGATGGAAGTGGAAGAATCCCCAGAGAAGATAAAAGTACAAACAGCACCTAAAGTGGAAGAGGAACAGGATTTGAAAGTGTGTATATTACGTAATGCAACTTGACAAGTATTTTTAAATTGGCCAACCAGTAAACTACTTTTTCTACTAGCAAGTAGTAAAAGTACTCTTAACTGTCTCCAAATTTAAATCATTTACTTGGTTAGGTGAAAAGGTCATATTTAAGGCTGAAGTAAGGAATTATAAGTCTGACTTGATGTAGAGAAATTATCTAAAAATAAATTCTAAATGCTTACTTTCTTACAAGTGAACCTCTATTGGGAAGCAGTAGCTTGTCAAATACAAGCTTCTCTAGAAGTATTAAAGAGACTAAAAGTTACAAATTTAATTCCGGCATGAACTACTTGTCCTTACACAAAGGCAAATTTGGTTCCAATTTCGTTTCTAACCTAATAGCGTGAGGAGAATCAGACCATATAAGTATGTGGCTATTTAAGGGCACTCTGTTGGAAAAACCACTTAGCATATTCTTTTGACTAGGTTATCCAATCACTAGCTGGTGTACAACCATGTGGAAGGGACCAGGAGAATGGATGAGTGATAGTTTGGACAATATTAGGAGTTTCATCGTTTAGGATCTGTTTTCAGCTGTTGAATTACGTGTTGTGTTAGAGTACAGCTGCGTTTAATTTCTCTAGACCATCTGTCATTATTTGTCACTCTCTTATATGAATTATTTCACTATAAATTAGCATTTTATCTTCTCTATAGCTAGATGCGGCGGTTTGAGAAAGGCTGTTTATAGGCAGACCTATTTTCCTAGTATCTATAACAATAAATGAAAGATTTCACATAATACAGAAAATATTGCTGATTCTGTTTTTATTTTTCCTTTTTTTCTTTCCTGCATTACAGTTCCAGATTGGAGAACTGGCAAATACCCTGACAAGTAAATTTGAATTCCTAGGCATTAATAGACAGTCCATCTCCAACTTTCATGTGCTGCTCTTACAGACTGAGGTAATTTAGCCGTTTTTGGTATAAACAATGTTTGAATGACATGCTATGTGTGTGAGGAATCTGTGTTGTTTATGTTTTAATCCTAAGTTTAAATTTTTAACTTTGATGCATATTTGAACCACCAACCCAGGAAAGAAAACTGTATTAGCCAAAGCAAAATATAATCATGAAGATAAATAGTGAGGGCCGGCCCCGTGGCTTAGCGGTTAAGTGCGCGAGCTCCACTGCTGGCGGCCCGGGTTCGGATCCCGGGTGTGCACCGACACACCGCTTCTCCAGCCATGCTGAGGCCGCGTCCCACATACAGCAACTAGAAGGATCTGCAGCTATGACATACAACTATCTACTGGGGCTTTGGGGGAAAAATAAATGAATAAAAAAAAAAAAAAGTGTGTATAATGATGATACCATCTTCAATAGGGATATATTTTAATATAAATTTTTTGCAACAAATTAAAATTCTATTCAGAATCAGATGAGGCCATATAATATTGAAAGTACTTTATAAGTATTAAAGCATTATAATCTGTCTAAAAAGGAAAGTTCAGAGTCCTGTTTGTAACCTGCATACTTTACAAAATGGCAGGGTAGGATTAGGGAGGGAACTCCTAGGAACTTGACTGATTTCCCTAAGAACTGAATCTTTAATTTTGATTAGTAACATTACTGAACTGAATAAACTGTCTACCCAAAAAAACTAAAATTACTGGGGAACCAATCTTAATATAGGCCAAAGGGGAAAACAAAACTACTTCTACTCATTCTCACAGATATTGCAGAGTTGGCAGTGGAAAAATATACGGGGTCTAGTGTCACTTTTCAGAACTCTGCAGATCAGACAAGGTTTTTTGTGAAATTAAGATGGGATTTCTTTTCCTCTTTGGTCTACTCTCCTGCCAGAGTATAGCAATATAGTCATGGACCAGAAGACTTATGTCCCTTTTACCACTGCCTTCTGACATAAAAAATAGGTCTTTAACTTATTGCTGTTTGTTGATTCTAGACTCGGATTGCAGACTGGCGGGAAGGGGCTCTTAATGGAAACTACCTTAAACGTAAACTTCAGGATGCAGCAGAACAACTAAAACAGTATGAAATAAACGCCACTCCTAAAGGCTGGTCCTGCCACTGGGACAGGTACGCACTCTTCTCCCCTTTTCACCTTTCACCTTTGACATCTCAGACATGATTTGTGATCGCCACCACCTGACGACATGACAGCCTGTCTGGAGACTGAGAGCAGCTGCAGTTAGCGGTGCTGGGCAGGCCAGGCACCGCACGCACTTACAGAGCTTGGGCCAGCCACACGTTGGAGAAACAAAAAGCAATGTTTAAAGTTTTCCATGTAACGGATTTTTTCCCAAGATTGGACAAAGCTGGTTTTTACTCTCCAGAGTGTTGCACGGAGTAGGGCGGGCTTGGGGGTTAAGCGCATGCGAGAGCTCTGTGCGCTTTACAGGACCTCTGGAAGCAACTACTCCTGATTAACCTCGGTGAAGTTAAGGAAAGCTTCGTGGCTGAAGATGTGAATGAAGAACAAGATTACTATCTTCTGCCAGCAGGTCAGATGAAAACATTTCTTTTTATATTTGGCTTTTCTTGATTTTTTTTTTTTTCGTTATTTGAAATCTTTGCTCTTTTATTTTTCAGCTCCCAGATCCTCTCCCTCTCTTTAGCTTTCACTGTGTTTGATATCAAGAGTATGAAATGTGAATTCCACGGTCCAAGAGGGGAAGAGTCACCTTTCGCAAACTTCGTTGTTCTCTTCTTTGGAAGGGAAATTAGTGTTCTAGGAGATTGAGTCCCTCCATTAATGAAACTTGAAAACCTGTTAAGCATTGGCAAAAAAAAAAAAAAAAGATGTGAGAGGTGTTTTCTAAGTCATCTGTTGAAGTGAGAGGGCTCAGGGCTGTATTCACAGAGCTGCTGGCAGTGCAAATAGCTTTGAATTATCCTTGGTTCTCTATTCTCAATTGTCAAAGCTCTTTGTTGCCTTTGTGAATAGCAGTCCATTAAGAAGAGGTTCGTCCCTGTGAGAGCAGACTGCTGTCCTGGGACAGGACCAAATGGAAGTGTCTTTGTAGGAGAATGGGTCTTAAAACCTGTGTTTTCTTTCTTGTAATTTAGGGATCATAGACGATATTTCTATGTAAACGAACAGTCGGGCGAGTCTCAATGGGAGTTCCCAGATGGTGAAGAGGAGGAGGAAGAAAGCCAAGCACAAGAAAATAGAGATGAGACTCTTCCTAAACAGACCTTGAAAGACAAAGCTGGCACTGATTCAAATTCTACAGAGTCCTCCGAGAATTCCACAGGTGGGACAGTTTACTCTGTACCAGTTGGAGAGAAATGATTTTAGAGGAAAAAGACTTGTATTGATTGATTTCATAAAATAAGAAAATAATCTAAATCATAATAACAAATTTCTAATTAAAAAATAGTGGCTTGACCTAAAAAAAAAAGAATGCAGGGGTTAATACTGAAGAAAACTAAGGCAGTGACTGGTTAGAAATCAGCATACTATTGATATCAGACTCTGCTAAAAAATGAAATGATGAGCCAATATATTTTGTTTAAAAAGATTGTCCTATAACTACTCTGTCCTACCATAGACAAAGCTGTGAATTTCCGTATGTAACAGGAATGCTAATTAGTGCTAAGGAGCTAGATAGTTGAATTGTCAATATCTGTGTGGAATGATAATGTGAGATTTGTTCCACCTTTCTGTAGAACACTTAATCTTTGACATTGCAACCTCATTTTTCAACTCCACTAGTCTTATAAGAAGTATGGTTGTTACAAATCAAAATGATTTGAACAAATACTATGAAACTAGGACCATACTTGTTTCAGAGTTTGATCATTGCAAATTGCCAACAATATTCTAGTATAAAACAAAGAAGATGGCTCAACCCATTTAAGGTACTCTTAGAGGTCTTTAGTTATATAAATTTACAAAAAAGGTTTTCATAGCTTTTCAGTTACTCTTGAGAATCTGATAGCTCTTCCGAAGAGCCATGGCTTGATTTCCACATTATGGAAGAAGATACATATTTTTCCCTCTAAGTCCATCTTTCTTGGATTGACAAAAATAAGTAAATATTGAAGCATACTCAAGACTATGATTTAACAACCTTTTGATCTAAAGAATTGGTGGCTGTTTGTTAAAATGATGGCATATGAAGCCAAGACATAGAATTTCTTGGTAAGATAGGGAGTGAAGAGCTGAACCCTTTTGTCCTCTGCTTATGAAAAATGATGCTTTGTATTCTCCTGGTTCCCTGATCCCAGTAGAAAAGTTCTGATAAGGTACCAAATGAAACTGGTCATGTACCAAGTGATTTTGTTAACTTCTTAAGCAGCCTAGGAATCACTGTCAGATCACTCTAAATAAAAAGCCACATGGTGACTACAGTGATAGTTTTAGAACTAGCAAAAGGGTGGTTTAATTCTACTTCATACTTCAGAGATATATTTTCTCAAGTTATAGGATACTTAACATTTTCATGAAGAGATTCTCTTTTGATTCCTTTCCCCCTTCTATTGGTAGCAATGATGGAGATGTGTAATAAGTTGGTTTTATTGTTTGTTTGCTTTTTAGTAGTTAGTGAACTGAAGAGGCTTGATGGTTCTGGGTAGGTGATTCCACTCCTGACCTCTGTCTAATGTCCCTTTCTTGTATATTCCAAAGCTGAATATTCTAGAATTGCCAACTCTGAGTGTTCTGTGAACACCTTAGAGTTAAGTATTAAGTTATTTTCCCTCTTTGTTGAGTACACACACAGTTGGTACTGTCAGGTAAAGGGAAGACCTGGAGACATTCCTGTCTGCTTAAATAAAACTAGTTATGCTGTAGGAAAAAGCCACTGATAAATCAGCATATAGTCTTAAGCCTCTTTATCAAGAGCCATTAAAACCACACAATAAACTTGATCTAAATAAAATCCAAATCTTATACTAAGGTCTTTGGGATTCAAGAGCAATACTGATCACTATTTGAAGCCTATAAAGTTTATATAATATATGCTCTTCATCAGCCCAGCAGTGGTTAATTTTGTGTGAGGAAGATCAGCCCTGAGCTAACATCCATGCCAATCCTCCTGTTTTTGCTGAGGAAGACTGGCCCTGGGCTAACATCCGTGCCCATCTTCCTCCACTTTATAGGGAGATGCTGTAGGGGAATGCTGCCACAGCGTGGCTTCACAAGCTGTGCGTCAGTGCACGTCTGGCATGTGAACCCCGGGCCGCCAGCAGCGGAGCACGCACACTTAACACTTAACTACTATGCCACCGGGCCGGTCCCAAAAGCATTTTTTTTTTTTAAAGATTTTATTTATTTATTTTTTTCCCCCCAAAGCCCCTGTAGATAGTTGTATGTCATAGCTGCACATCCTTCTAGTTGCTGTATGTGGTACGCGGCCTCAGCATGGCCGGAGAAGCGGTGCGTCGGTGCATGCCCAGGATCCGAACCTGGGCCGCCAGCAGCAGAGCGCGTGCACTTAACCGCTAAGCCACGGGGCTGGCCCAAAAGCATTTTTTAAAGAAGAAAAACTACTGTACTGTAAGGAGCAAGGAAGTTTCAAAGTTCTGTTCATTTTTAATCCTTGTTCATTGTTTGAATTTAACGTCATGTCTCTAAAGACAAGTGATGTTTCAGGATATATCCAATATGTCTGTCTTTCTGGGCTTTTCTCACTTAGGTTCAATTTGGCTGCTTTTCAATAAAGTCTCTATGGAACTATTATTTATATAATAACTTCTTGCTTTAAATTGCTAAACTGGCCACTTGGCTTAAAATACTAAACAAAACTTTTCTCTTGGGGGAATATAGGAAAACAAAAAAAGGAAGCCTGCCTATAAGTTGAAATAAAGATTCATAGAAAAAAAAAATACGTTCTTCAAGAATTCAAAATTTTTATCTCCACACTATTCTGTCTTTAAGCTTGTGGTTTTTTAATCTATTAGCTCATAAAAAAAAGCTACGTATACCATTTTAATCTCTCCTTGGACTTCAGACAAATATTCTCTTAAATGGCAAAATATACCAACTGGGTTAAATTTGGAAACAAAGAGAAGCGTCATGTGATATGACATCCATGGATATTCAAACTAGAATTTCTTGAAATTCTTTGTATTTAAGCCAAAGGAGATAATTATCAATCTTGAGACATGGCTTTCGTGTTTTGAGTAAGCTTAGTTATGGATTCAAATGTTAACTCTAAAAGTGCTCCTTGTTAGTTGCTAAATTTATCGAGTCTAGTTTATCTTCTATTACACAAAGTTTAATTCTGATTAGCTTTGCTGGAGGTGTTATAAACCACGTTATTAACCTTGAACCTGCTGTGTTTCCTTGAGTTGCTCCACATAGCTGTGTAAAACCGTCATAATGTATCGGTATTGCGTTATGCTACTAGGGGAGAAATCTACCAAAATACAAAATCTGACATATTTATTTACCTACCATATGTTGTGGTTGGTTTAGTAGAAGGAAGTTCAGTAAGTTATTCATCTTCGTTGTTTATTGCCTTAGTCCTGAAGTCATCTTGAATGTAATATTATGTAATGTAACAGACTGCCTGGCCATACCAAGACTTTGTCTGAAAGTTAATGTATAAGTTCATATTAGGGCTGGCCCTGTGGCTTAGCGGTTAAGTGCGTGTGCTCCGCTGCTGGCGGCCCGGGTTCGGATCCCAGGCGCGCACCAACGCACCGCTTCTCTGGCCGTGCTGAGGCCGCGTCCCACGTACAGCAAGTAGAAAGATGTGCAGCTATGCCATACAACTATCTACTGGGGCTTTGGGGGAAAAAATAAAATAAAATAAAATAAATAAATAAAATTATTAAAAAAAAATTCATATTAGATGTGACCAAATACAAAAGTTATTAGATATTTGAAGTCTTTTGGCTGGAAAACTGACTTCCTGTTTTCTGGGGAAGTTTTTCTCAGTGCCCTTCTCAGAATAATTACAGTAGCCAGGTGAATCATGTTCTTCACATCTTTTACATAATGTATTGTTTATTTATTCCATAAAAAATTAAAGCTATTCTAAAAGCCAGATGGTTCATGGTCGCTTTGGTTCTACCTTTTTGAGTGCCGGTGTGGTGTAATTTGAGCAAAGTAAATGCAAAGAAAGGCCTCATCCTTGTTCTAGAGCCTTTTGTAATAGAGCCCTTATTTAATCCACTGCTTTGGACCATGAATTTTAACAGGTGACTGCATCTGGATCTCTACTCCATGAGAAGTGAGATTTATTTGACTGAGATTTCTAAAGCTCTTGAACTCCTGATATTTCACTGGACATCTTGGTAAAATAGCACTAGATAGGAGTCAGACCTGGCCACTAAGTGCTGTATGATCTTGGGCAAGTCATTTCCCTCCTGGGTTTCATTACCTTTAAGATGAGAGGGTTGAACTAGATGATTTCTCATGTCTCTTCTACTCCTAAATTCTATGATTTTTAGGGAGAAAATCCCCTTCAACATTCCTGGGATATATATCTAATAGTCCCATATATTGTGAAACTTCCCTATTGACGATAAAGAGGGATGGGGAAGGCTACAAGTAAGTATATTCTCCTATTTTATCTAATCTTTAAAGCTTTTCTCAGGAGAGAAAGGATGCTAATTAACTGTGGCTTAAATTTGAGGAAGGCTGATCCTGCAGCTTTTCAGCTATAGTTTCTTAGCTCAGACTTCAACCGCAATTTCAAATCCTCTGTATTTTCAAACATCTCTTTTATATGTACCTGAGTTATCATTTACGTTGAAGATTTATTCTCCTAAATTTCCATTTTTTCATCACAGAAATAATAAATTACTCTCCCTGATTTATGTTGCTGTGATTTAGCAAATGAATATAATTCACACAAAGGTGTGAAGGAATGACAGGGTTCACAAAGCACCTTGCAAATGGATTATTTAAACTTAGTAACCCAAATTAATTAAAACAGGATTTGTGTGAGTGTTTTCAGTGGGTGCTTCTCTGGTCATCCTCAGTTATTTACCTACCTCACTAAAAAATAAAATACATGGAATCAGTATCACAAGTGCACATTATTCACTCACCTCTTCACTTTTGAAATAAAAAAGACCCCAGGGTATTGCCTTCTAGTTGTGTATGTTGAAACCGTGAATGTTTGAAATAAAAAACTTCAGCTTCAGATGACCAAATGTTTTATTGAGTTGATGTGATGTGCTTCATTTACTCAGCCGTCAATCTGGACCCAAAGAACAAGACTAGTGTAGCATGGCTGGGGCCAGTGCTGGCTGTGAGGTTCATAAACGTGTCTCTCCATGGACGTCATTTTTGAACTGAGCTTCCTATTTTAGTGACATCAGTGTGAATCGATGCCTGTGGGTCAGATTTTGTCTCATCTATCAATTGAACGTTTCTGTGAATATACGCCATGGAGTTTTTGTCTTGCTTTTTCCCTGACTCCTATTTGTTTTCGTAGGTTCTCTTTGTAAAGAGTCCTTTTCTGGCCAAGTTTCTTCTTCATCACTCATGCCACTTACTCCATTCTGGACCCTCCTTCAGTCAAATGTGCCTGTGCTTCAACCTCCATTACCTTTGGAAATGCCACCCCCCCCACCTCCACCCCCAGAATCGCCTCCTCCTCCTCCCCCTCCCCCTCCTCCTGTAGAAGATGGTGAGATTCAGGAGGTAGAGATGGAGGATGAGGGAAGTGAGGAGCCACCTGCCCCAGGAACAGAGGAGGATACTCCATTGAAACCTTCCACACAAGCCACGGTTGTAACTAGCCAGGTGAGAAATGCCATTTGGCATTCTGAAGAGTTTTGGGGACTGGGGTGTGATTGACACCCTGTTTTATTGTAGAAGAGGATGTTTAACCAGGGCCTTTAGCCACTGACTAGAATCTCTGTGTTTCAGAGTTCAGGTGATGCTCCTGTCTCTACTTCTCCTTCCACTAAAGCGATAAAGAGAAAAGCTACAGAAATTAGTACTGCAGTAGTTCAGAGATCAGCTACCATTGGTAGTTCTCCAGTCCTCTACAGCCAGTCAGCTGTAGCTGCAGGTAAGCATTGTGATTAAAATGTGTTTTCCTCAAGGTATTATATCTTTGTTTCCAGAATTAGGTGTCATAAATTGAAGAAATGTTAAGACTTTTCATTGCAAAGAGTATTTATTTGCGTTTCTTTCAGTCACTAAAAACCACTGTTAACAGTTCAGCATGTGTCCTTCCAGGTTGTTTTCTGTGCATTTATATAACATCAGTGATTTTGATATTTGAGTACCTTAATGCTAAAGTATTCAGAAATTAATATTTTGCTAACAGAAAATGTGGCTGTATTCTTTTTAGGAAAAGGTGTATTGGAATCATTTTGTAGGTGATCTGAGTCTCAGTTTCCTTTTCCTTGTTTTTGGCTTTGTCACAATGTCCTTTTTATAGTTTCATTTTGTGTCTTCTGTGTTAGGTCACCAGGCGACAGGGATTGGACATCAGTCTGCAGGGATTGGACACCAGGCAATATCAGTTAGCCATCCAGCAACAGGAATGGGTCATCAGGCCAGAGGAATGAACCTACAGTCAAATTACCTCGGACTGGCTTCAGCTCCTGCAATTATGAGTTATACTGAATGTTCTGTCCCAATGGCAGTGACTGCTCCTACACTGCAGCCGGTCCAGGCCCGAGGTGCTGTGCCTACCAGTGCCATTATAGAACCACCACCACCACCTCCTCCTCCTCCTCCACCTCCACCACCACCAGCTCCCAAAGTGCCACCCCCTGAGAAGTCGAAAAAAGGAAAGAAAGATAAGGTACAGTAAATCTCTCTCTTTAAATTTTTATTGAAAAAAATTTTTATCATCAAGGTGATATTCATATAAAATCATTTTAAAGTATACAATTCATTAGCATTCAGTACATTCACAGTGTTGTGCAACCACCACCTCTCTCTAGTTATATAACATTTTCATGACCCCAAAAGAAAACCCTGTACTCATTGGGCAGTCACTCCCCATCACCCTCTTCCCCTAACCTCGGAGAACCACCCATCTGCTTTACCTATTCTGGAATCATGTGTACATGAACTTTGGTGTCTGGCTTCCTTCACTTAGCACAATGATTTTGAGGTTCATCCATGTTGTAGCATGTATCAGTACTTCATTCCTTTTTATTGCTGAATAATATTCGATTGTGTGTATATACTGCAACAGTTTGTTTATCTGTTCATCCATTGATGGACATTTGGATCCTTTTATACTTTTTGGCTATTATGAATAGCACAACTGCTCATATGCGTATTGAGTACTTGTTTTCATTTCTCTTGGGTATATATTTAGGAGTGGAATTGCTGGGTCATAGGTTAATTCTTTGTTTAACTTTTTGAGGAACTGCCAGACTTTCCATAGCGGCTGAACCATTTTATTTATTTATTTATGTATGTATGTATGTATGAGGAAGATTTGCCCTGAGCTAACATCTGCCAATCCTCCTCTTTTTGCTGAGGAAGACTGGCCCTGGGCCAACATCTGTGCTTATCTTCCTCTACTTCACATGGGATGCCACCACAGCACGGCCCAACAAGCAGTGCGTTGGTGCGCGCCCGGGATCCACACCCAGGCCGCCAGCAGCGGAGCGCACACACTTACCTACCATGCCACAGGGCCGGCCCCTTTCTTTGACCACTTTAAATATCATCCCACTGCCTTATGGCCTGCAAGGTTTCTGCCAGAAATCCTGATAATCTTATTGAGGATCCCTTGTATATGACAAGTCACTTTTCTTTTCCTGGTTTCAAGAATCTCTCTTTGGTTTTTGACTGTTTGATTGTGTGTCTTAGTGTGGTCTTATTTGGTTTTATCCTGCTTGGAGTTTATTAGGCTCCTTGAATATGTATATCCATGTCTTTCCTAAAATTTGGGAAGTTTTTGGCATTTATTTCTTCAAATAAGGTCTCTGCTCCTTTCTGTCTCTCCTCCTGGGATTCCCGTAAAACATATATGGGTCCACTTGATTGTGTCCTATAAGTCACTTAGACTCGGTTTACTTTGCTGCTTTTTCTTTTTGCTCCTCAGACTCAATAATTTCAAATGACCTATCATCAATTTGCTGATCCTTTCTTCTGCCTATTGGAGTCTGCTGTTGAACTAATGAATTTTTCAATTCAGTTGATGTGTCTTTCAGCTCCAGAATTTCTTTTTTTTTTTAATGAAGGTGTAATGGTTTATAGATATGGATCTTTATTTAATTTTTTTTTTGTGAGGAAGATCAGCCCTGAGCTAACATCCGTGCTAATCCTCCTCTTTTTGCTGAGGAAGACCAGCCCTGAGCTAACACCTATTGCCAATCCTCCTCCTTTTTTTCCCCAAAGCCCCAGTAGATAGTTGTATGTCATGGTTGCACATCCTTCTAGTTGCTGCATGTGGGACGCAGCGTCAGCATGGCTGGAGAAGCAGTGCTTCGGTGTGCTCCTGGGATCCGAACCTGGGCCGCCAGTAGCGGAGCACACGCACTTAACCGCTAAGCCACGGGGCCGGCCGCTCAGCTCCAGAATTTCTATTTGGTTCTTTTTTATAATATCTATCTCTGTTGATAGTCTCATTTTGTTTATATGTCATTTTCCTTATTTAGTTCTTTTTTTTTTTTTTAAAGATTTTATTTATTCATTTTTTTCCCCCCAAAGCCCCAGTAGATAGTTGTATGTCATAGGTTCACATCCTTCTAGTTGCTGTACGTGGGACTCGGCCTCAGGTTGGTCGGAGAAGTGGTGCCTTGGGGCGTGCCCAGGATCCGAACCCGGGCCGCCAGCATCAGAGCGCGCGCACTTAACCGCTAAGCCACGGAGCCGGCCCCTCCTTATTTAGTTCTTTACTTGTGTTTTCCTTTAGCTCTTTGAGCACATTTAAGGCAATTGTTTTAAAGTCTTTGTCTAGTAAGTCTGAAACGTGTGTCTTTATGGTTGGTTTCTGAAGATTTATTTTGATCCTTTGAATGGGCATATTTCCCAGTTTCTTTGTATGTTTTGTGATCTTTCGTTGAAATTCAGGCATTTCAAAATGCCTGAAAAACAGCCACCTCTTCCAGTCTTTGCACATTGGCTCTCTATGGAGGAAGATCTTCACTAATAAGCCCAGCATGAAGGCTCAAGATCTTTTCAGGCTTTTTCTGGGCATTTGTGTTCCCTGTACTTGTGCTTGTTATTTTTTCCCATTCTCCTATATACATTTAATTTTAATTTCCCTAAGAGTCTCACACCTGCTTCTTCTAGGAGCCTTAGATGTTCTTTTGTATTCCTCTGCCGCCGCCCCCCCCCCCCCCCCCGCCGTGTCCACATGACTGCAGTCCCCCTGTGCTTGTCACATGCGTCCACACCTGCCACTGCCTTTCATGGCTTCCAACCTGAGATCCAAAATACGTTGCTATTCCCACCTGAGCTCAAAGTCAAGCAATACAGAAACCAGTCCCTCAGGCAGCCACAGACAGGCTAGAACATTTTGTACATTCCACTCTTTTCCTTCTATTCTGAGGGAGGGGACTGAGAATTGGGCCACTTCATCCCAACCACACCGGGGAGGGGGGTCGTACAAGAGCAAGCAGACAGCCGCGAAATTTCTTGCTGTTTTGAGTGTGGCTTTTTCTCGATTGGGAGTTCTCTGGGTAGTTGCTGTAAGGGAGGAAGAGAATTCCTCTCCCCACTCTAGGTCCTTCTGGCTGGGCTATGAATTAAATTGACACGAGACAGAATATCTACAGGAGAAAATCAAACATAGCTTTATAACATGTATACATGGGAGAAACCCAGGAAAGCTGAGTAACTCACCAAAATGGTCAAGCTGCCAGCTTAAATATCATCTTCAGCCAAAGACAAAGGAGGATGTTGGGGGGTAGTGGTTTCCAACTTCAAGGGGGAGAAAAAAGGAAAGCAGTTTACATGGAGATGGAAATGTAAATAGGCCAGCTACAGACAATGTGATGTGAGAGACATGTTTTACATTACATTACATTATGTTATTAGCTGTTTCCTAGAATAAGCCCTTCTATTTTAAATTCTTTTAGGCAGTTGCGGGGGAGGTCAAAGTTTCTTTCAGAGTCTTTTGTTCTTAAAAATAATCAAGCCAAAGAGACACATTTTGGGATGGCCAATTCTGATCCCCCACACTGCAGATCTTTGACTGGCTTCCAGAGTTCCTGCAAAGCCATTTTAGTCAGTTTGTGTTTGTTTACACGACGTTTCCTTGGAGGAACAAGGGCTTGGAGCTTCACAGTCCGCCATCTTTCTGACATTACCCTCATGGGCACTTTTGAATACCCTAATTACCCAAAGAAACTTTTTCATCAGCTTTTCCTCCCAGTGTTGGCATTCTACCTTAACTAGAATCTTTGGCCCCAGAGGTCAGCAGGGCAAGTTCATTTGCCTTAGAATGGTCCAAGGAACCTTTCTGAATGAGTTTTGACTTCACACAAAAGAGACAAGATATTTCTGGATTAGACCACTTGTCCAAGTTGGTACCATGGTTCCAGAAATTATCTGAAAAAGAAGTAAATGTTATAAAAATCAAGAATGACAATTAGGACAATGTTTTGAATGGACTGTTGTGAGTCTACTTACCATAGCATGTACAGTTCTCCTGAGCCAGCCTCCTCTTTACAACCTCCATGTCTTTACTTTATCCACCAGTCCCACTACTGTTCATTCTTTACAAACGTTAGAACAGCCAATGCTCAGGAATCATTTCTTTTATAAAGACATCCTTGGCACTCTTCCTCCAGTCCTCCAAGAGAGGTAATTACTTGCTCCTCTGTTCATTCAACAAGTAACTTTTTAGCCAATCATGCTTTTAAGGTCTTAGAAGTAATAGTTTTAAAAATGAAGAATTCTAAGTTAATAATCATTTTTATATAACTGATATCTGAAAACAGACAGTGACCGATCTCTTTGTTGTTACAGGCCTTTTTTTTTTTTTTTTTTTTTTACAGTTTTATTTATTCCTCCTCCTTTTTTTTTTCCCCCAAAGCCCCACTAGATAGTTCTGTGTCATAGTTGCACATCCTTCTAGTTGCTGTATGTGGGACGCGGCCTCAGCATGGCCGGAGAAGCCGTGCGTCAGTGCGTGCCCGGGATCTGAACCTGGGCCACCAGGTTAAGTGCGTGCGCACTTAACCGCTAAGCCACAGGGCTGGCCCTAGGCCATGTTTATAAAATACATACTTAATGCCTCTAATGTTCAAGAATATTTTGGAGACCAATATATATTTTCAATCTTTGTGCTGAAAGTTTTGTGTGCAGCTTACTAGAAAATAAACTAGAAAAAAGGTGTTTTAGCCATTTAATCATTATTCCTTTGTTCCCCTAAAATGTGCTGAAATGTCCAGTGCAACTCTATATCCATGGTTTCCAATGTGATAGACAATATATAACTTCTAAAACATAGCTTATTTTCCCATGACAAATAGGAATCAAATATGCTAAAAATTCACGAAACCCTATAGAAGTTAAAGTGAAACAGTAGTGATGCTACCTAGATCTTGTGGTTTTTTATTTATTTATTTTTTCCCCCAAAGCCCCAGTAGATAGTTGTATGTCATAGCTGCACATCCTTCTAGTTGCTGTATGTGGGATACGACCTCAGCATGGCCAGAGAAGCGGTGCGTCGGTGCACGCCCGGGATCTGAACCCCGGGCCGCCAGTAGCGGAGCGCACGCACTTAACCACTAAGCCATGGGGCCGGCCCAATCTTGTGGTTTTTAATCATGTTCATGGATGTTCAGGGAGAGGTTATACCCCAGTGAGCCCTCTATGCACACGAGATCATTATTAATCCGTGTTGTTACTCAGTTGGTTCCATGCTAACCCAAAATGGGCTATGCTCGAGCTTGTTGGAAGGGTGTGTATGCAGTGGGTCAGGTTGTACTGCAGGTAAAATGACAGAAGGGGATGTGGGAAGTGTGTGGAGCTGAAGGTCTAAGCACAGTAGATGGGCGTTGACTTCCTTGGAAAGTTAAGGACTGTCAATGACAGTCAAAATAGGTTATCAAGCAGGAAGCCAAGTAATAAAAAAAAGACTGGAAATATTAAGCTGATTTTCTCATGTCTTTGGGAACTTAATCAAGAAACGTGTTTGTCTGAAGTGCTGGCAGGAGAAAGAGCGTGGGCCCCACACGCAGTTCTCCCTCAAGCACAGCACTCAGTCACAGCAGCCACTGGAGTGCCTGCCTGCTTGTCGTGCTTACAGTGAAACCTGGTCACGTCTTTGAGCTCACAGCTCTGCTCCTCTTCAAAAACATAGGGATAAAAATTGATTTTATCAGCGTCTAATACAGCAGCTCTCTGATTTCACATAACTAAGCACAGATGTCAGCAGGCGTATTTTGAACGCCTACTGTTTGTCAGGCATTATCCCTAGGAGGTTGGGATTTAGGAGTAAATCAAACAAACAAAATCTCTGCTTTTGTAGAGCTTCCCTTCTGGCGGGCTCTGGGAGAGGGGGACAGGGTTGGGGGCACAGATAAGCAAATAAATATATGTTCCGTGTTTTAAAATGCAGTGAAAAAAATAAGCAAATAAATATATATTCAGTGTTTTAAAATGCAGTGAAAAAAAATAAGCAGTGTAAGAGGACAGAAAGTGGTCTTTGGGAGGTCGTGCTCTTTGCTAGAGTGCCATTGATCAGAAACGTGAAAATAGGGGCCAGCCCGGTGCATAATGGTTAAGTTCACGTGTTCCGCTTCGGCGGCCCGGGGTTCGCTGGTTCAGATCCTGGGCGCGGACCTGCTTATCGCTCATCAAGCCATGCCGAGGCGGTGTCCCATATAAAAGAGCTATAACTCTACAACTGTGACACACATCTATGTACTGGGGCTTTGGGGAGAAGAAAGAGGAGGATTGACAACAGATGTTAGCACAGGGCCAATCTCCTTCAAAAAAAAAAGAAACCTGAAAACAGTGATAGAGCAAGCCAAGTTGGGTATATAGTGCTACTTTTGCAAGCACCACAAGTATTTATTACAAAAGTACATGTTTTTAGACAATTTAGAAAATGAAGGTAAGCTAAAAGAAGAAAAATAAAATTTTTTATATGTCGTCTTAGAACTAATCTCATCATTAATATTTTGCTGCATCTCCTTGCCTGTTTCATATTCAATAGTTGCCATTCACTTTCTGGCTTTCTCCAGAAAAGCTGGTCATTTGGTTCTCAGCTCTGTTTTTTCACTTGATTTGAACACTGCATCTATTTAAAATTTGTAATGGGAACACTGTAATTCTGAGGAGATGAGATAACTGCAACAGTTTTGAATTCCGTAGAATAAAGAGGCTAAAGGAAATTTTTCTGACCTGATTTCATAACATAACCATATTTACAGTTTTTAGATTTTTAACCAAGAGTTAGGTTTATAGTTGGCAGAAATTTCTGGCAAGAACTTAGAATGGTATTTATTTTCTGTATTTCACTTCTTTTGATTTTAAAGTCTGCTTATTCCTTAAAACTAGGGAAAGATCTTGATCTCATGTGGAGGGACTCATTTCCTTATTTTATGTATTATGTTCCTTCTGACCTTTAACCTTTGTTATAGGCAAAGAAGAGTAAAACCAAAATGCCATCCCTGGTAAAGAAGTGGCAGAGTATCCAGCGTGAGTTAGATGAAGAGGAGAACTCTAGTTCCAGTGAAGAGGACCGGGAATCAACTGCACAGAAGCGAATTGAAGAGTGGAAACAGCAGCAGCTGGTCAGGTAAAGAAAAGAGACACCAGATAGGAGGGGGGGTTGTGGTGGTTGTAGTTGTTGTTTTTAGAACAGTCCTATTCTTCAAAACACAGCCCTTAATTTTTGGTATTCTTTATAAACTTACCTAAAACCGTTTTTAATTCATAGAATTATTTCCCTATATTCCTATATATTTCCCTATAAAAATTATGGTCTAGCCTTTTTTCTTTTTTTTTTTTTTTTTAAAGATTTTATTTATTTATTTTTTCCCCCCAAAGCCCCAGGAGATAGTTGCATGTCATAGCTGCACATCCCTCTAGCTGCTGTATGTGGGATGCGGCCTCAGCATGGCCGGAGAAGCGGTGCGTCGGTGCGCGCCGGGGATCCGAACCCGGGCTGCCAGCAGCAGAGCGCACGCACCCAACCGCTAAGCCACGGGGCCGGCCCTCTAGCCTTTTTTCTTTCTTTTTTTTTGTGAGGAAGATCAGCGCTGAGCTAACATCCATGCCAATCCTCCTCTTTTTGCTGAGGAAGACCGGCCCTGAGCTAACATCCGTGCCCATCTTCCTCCACTTTATGTGGGACACCGCCACAGCATGGCCTGACAAGTGGTGCTTCGGTGCGCACCCAGGATCCGAACCCAAGCTGCCAGCAGCAGAGCGCGCACTTAACCACTTCGCCACGGGCCTGGCCCAAGTCGAGCCTTTTTCAAAATCAGAAATATCAGAGCTATAATACCTTCTCCCACTGAGTGTTCATCTTAGGCAAAGGAGTATCTTAACCCTCAGCATACCAGGAAATAGTCATCTCCATTTACCATCTAGATCCAATAGACCCTTTTATATATTTTTTTTTAACTTATTTTACAAATAATTTACAGTAGTAAAGATAAAGGGAAGGGGAGAAAGCTTCATTAGAATTTTAACAAGAATTTAAACATAGCTAACCCAAATTTTTATTCTTTATTTTGCTGGTTTTGAATATATACATACTGAAATGAGCAGCATTCTTTGAATGCAGCTAATTGTTCAGTTGTCATGTATAACCTGGAATATACTCCTCTCATATATAGTGATGCCAGATTTCAAATTCATCTCTGATGGGTTCCAGCTTATCATTACTTCCAGTTCTTGCACTTGCAACTCCATAAATGCAGTATTTATGAAAACATTTGGGAGGATATCCATATTTGCTTCATAATTCAAAACATTTTCATTTTTAGATAGAATATCATTCCAGTGAATTTTTTTGTTCCTAAAAATATCTATTTGTCTCCAGTTAGTATATACCTGCTTTCAACATTTGTCCACTTATGAACTTGATCAAATAAATTTTAGCAGAAAGCATCATAAAACCTGAAAGATTCCTCTCACACGTCTTTTCAGAAAAATGAGATGGTCCAGGTTCTTGTTAGAAAATATTGAGTGATGAAGTTGTTCCTTTTGGATGAGAATACTTTATTTCCTTTTTGTCCTTAGAAACATATTGTTCACTTGTCAATCTTGAATTTAAGCAAAATTCATCTAGGTTCTGGTCCTCTTAACATTCATAGTCTGAGATTTTAATCCAGTCAATTTTACCATCATCATTAGAGTCTATAGTGTTGCTATCTGTCTCTTTGTGTTGATCTTCTGGTTTCTTTAATATTTGTGGGGGAAAAGAGACTGTGAGGGTGTCCCCAGACTACTTTTTTATTTCCTTGAAAGGTAGTGCACTGTTTAGGGCAAAATAATAAACTGAGGGATGGTATTAGTGACCCATTTTTTCACTTTTGCATCATCCTTGTAGGTGATTCCATTATTTTTCAGTTTTCTTATTATTTTAGTCTTATTTAGTTTTGCTGAGAATTGAGTAATGATTAATTCCTACAATGATGAAAGAGCAAACTATTTCAGGATAATGGGGGGGAATCACGAAGATCATGTAATTTATCTTAGATGATTTCAGATTTATAAAAGGAATCAGTGCACCCATTCTGGTAATTGCAAGATAGAATCTGAGTTTTAATCAGTCTTTTTAAAATGATTGAATAAGCCATGAGATATCAGTCCTTACAAATAGTTAGAGTTGATCAAAAGAGAATCTCAAAAACATTAGGTCCAGAGGTTCCTGATAGTATATTGAAGGTTAAATATATCTTCCTTAAAGAATCATAACTCGTAGGGACCAAGAAAAAGTTCTACAAGAATGTGTTTTGGTCCTTCGATGTGGCTTTAATGAATGGTTACTGGAGATATATAAAAATAAATAAGTACTTAAATGTATATATAAAGCTATAGAGAAGAGTGTATGTCTGGTTGACCCATAATTAAGAAATTTGAAGAATATGCTGATAGCTGAGAAACTTGAAGCATTTTCATGAACATAGATGTGATGGAGATAAGACTCAGTTAGGGGCCGGTCCGGTGGCACAAGCGGTTAAGTGCACGTGCTCTGCTGCGGCGGCCCGGGGTTCGCCGGTTCGGATCCCAGGTGCGCACCGACGCACCGCTTGTCAGGCCATGCTGTGGCAGCATCCCATATAAAGTGGAGGAAGATGGGCACGGATGTTAGCTCAAGGCCAGTCTTCCTCAGCAAAAAGAGGAGGATTGGCAGATGTTAGCTCAGGGCCGATCATCCTCACAAAAAAAAAAAAGACTTTCAGTTAGAGGTTTTTATTTGCTAGGAAATGAACAGTTGCCCTCTTTTTTTCTTTCCGGTGAAGTAATCTGTGTGTTGTTTTCACAGTGGCATGGCAGAGAGGAATGCAAATTTTGAAGCCCTTCCTGAGGATTGGCGAGCAAGACTGAAAAGAAGGAAAATGGCTCCAAACACATAGTTTTTTAAAAAAATAATTGTTTTAAATTTCTGTTTTTTTTTTTTTTGTATTTAGTTCAGAGTCTTAACTTGTTTTACTATTGTCAATAAACTGTAAGTGCTATGAGGGAGAGCATATGAATTTTCTGGGCAAGAGCATCCACGTACAAAGTTTTCACATTTGTGAAATGTAATTTTTCTGTTTTGCTGAAGGGTGAGGTGACTGAATGCTTTGACCTGGCTGCCTTTATTCTTGCTCACACTGGCAAACTCACCCTGTTAGGTACATTAACCTTATCAGTCTGGAACATGCGGCTCCTAAGTATGACACCTCTGTAGAGGACTCACTGACAAGTGACGGATTTTCCTGCCTAATAGAGGCTCATTTAGTTCCTAGTGTGGCTCTGTCATTAACTCCTCCAGAACAAGTGCAATTAAGAAGGCAGCTCTGTGTTCTACCTGGCTTAACCGCGATCTCGGAATCTCTGACCTCTTCCTCTAGTCTGCCACCCCGGAAGTGCTGAGGAATATCAAGTTGTTTACCTTGTGCTGACAGATGGCCACACACTAAGAGTCTTCTTCCTCACAAATTGTAGAACTGGTAGCTCCGTCATTTCACACGCTAGGTGGCGTGGCGTATTTAAATTTCAGTACAGGCAGCAGAAGGTGTTCATGTCTTTGACTTTGAGAACTTCCCCTCACATATGTGGCAGTAAATGTCACAAGAGCCACTGTATGTATTGATACGTCTCCGTTGTCTTACCTTGTTCGAAAGTTCACCTCCCTTGTATGTGAATGTATTCTCCATAAAATTCCAGTATTTAAAAAGCAGTTTACTGTTCTGTACTTCTGTTGTATCACAATCAGGTAAAAGTCACTTTAAACTGAAGAAAAGACAAATTGTGTTTTAAAGCTCTGTTTGTATTTCTCCAGTTTCTGACCTTGTAAATTTGTATATATGCACTAATAAAGCTTTTTTTATACTTCTGATTGGTTATCCTTTTGCTCTTCTAAGCCTGTTCCTCCATGATTCTGTAACCAACACTTACCTTAAGTCAGTTCTTCATTGTTTCACATATGGTATAAGGCATGTGCCAACACTGACGAACAGCTCTCAGGAAAACGAGCAGCCAGATCTTGAGGTGGGTGCGGGGAGGGGTGGAGGGTAGGTGGGGTACGGCTAGACGGGCTTCCAGGACCAGAGGATGTTGTGAGACTTACATTTTGGAGCCTTACATTTTGCACTCTATAATATTAGCTACTGTTTGACCTACTTAAATCCTGGTAATTCTGTAATGTGGCTAATATTTTGAAAAAAAGTGTTTTATAGCTTTTTTCCCTCTGATTATGAAAGTAATATATACTTATGTTTATATTCATCTAAAGTTAACCCGACAATTAATAGTGTGAATTTTATTCCAGTATGTTTATATGCATATAATTATTTTTTTTGAGGAAGATTGGCCCTGAGCTAACATCTCTTGTCAATCTTCCTCCTTTTTTCCTTTTCTCTCCCCAAAGCCCCAGTAAATATGTCATAGTTGTACATCCTTCTAGTTGTACAGCTAGTTGTATGTCATAGTTGTACATCCTCCTAGTTGCTCTATGTGGGACACCACCTCAGCATGGCTTAATGAGCAGTGCATAGGTCCATGCTCGCCATGTGGGCCCTCAAACCCTGGACCACAAAAGCGGAGCAGGGCGAACTTAACTGCTACACCACTGGGGAGGCCCATATATGCATATAATTTAAAATTTTTACCTAATGAGTATATGCTAGTGCCTTGGATTTTATTTACCATTATACAAATATTGGGGTGACCATTTTGCATAGAGCAAATCTCTGGAAATAAAGGCTATCAACTAGCCATTAAAGCTTTTGCTTTTTAAGTCTTCCAGACTTGTAGGAACTGCTGCAGAGCACCAGTGCCCTTGTCACTATCCTACCCGAATGGAGCGTTTTTAAAAACCTGACAATTTGATAGTCAAAATGTGGTTTCAATTTACTAACTTTTGTTTCTTGTGTTTTTTCAACGTAGAAGGTAATTTTTCAATTCTAGTTATGGGGCGGAGAGAAGGTGAAAGGAGAGGGGAAGCAGCTCCCTTTGAGCAATACTTAGCAGTTACCTGAAGCCAAGGAACAGCAAAGAAGTTCTGAATATGTTAAGGACTACTGGCATTGTATTCATCAATCCGATTTCGAGTCCCCCAATGCGGGGCTGTACTGCTTGCTGGATGCAAGCAGGAAACTGCCGCATCAACGCGGCTCCTAGGCCCTTCCCAGGTTACCCACTCCCTCTTTGGGGGCGGGGCCTCGCTCCCCGGAAGCGCCTGGCCGCCACGCCCTCCCGCTTCCGCCTCGCGGTTGCTAGGCTACCGAGGTCCTTGCAGAAGGCGGTGGCGGGTGAGCGTGGCGAGCGCGTCCTTTGCTCCGTGCGGGTCCGGGCCTCTGTACCTGCCGCGCCGGCGGCTCCTCTGCCGCCACGGAGGCCGCGCCCACGCCTGCTGCCCGCGACGAGCCGGGGCGCGGGGCGGCCGCGCCCTTCCCTCTGCCCTCCTAGGAAATCTCTACGCCCCTTGCCCCGACCCTTCGGGAAACCGCCCCTCACCGCCTTGCCCCAGACCAGGAAGCTCTGAACCCCTGAATTCCGTTTTCAGAGCCCACTCTCCGGGCCCCTGACCTTTCTTTTTCATCTACCCCGAGACAATTCCGCTTGATCCCTCCGTCCCCATTTCTCTCACCTTCCTGCGGCGTCCTGGTGGTGGGCATCTCCCTCCTCGGGCAGAGGGAAGCATGGGGCCAGCAAGGGTCCTGGAGCCTCAGGAGGAGGAGGCCGGAAGACATGGCTGCCTCCCTAATTCCTCAGGTGCCTCCTAGTGGGAACCACCAGGCCGGTCCTTGTTTGTCTGAGAGGCTGGGTTGGCAGGAAGGGGAGCGATGCGGCAGGTTTTCCTAAAATCGCGTGTGTGTGTGTGTGGGGGGGGGGGGTGTTGGTAAATATCGGCAGTGTTTTCAAGTGTACTGTTCTGGCCTTTTAGCTCCTCCTGTGTAACCAGTTGCCCTTTTGGAAATTGCGCGGGTATCGTGGCTGGATGCCAGTGTCACTGACGGGTCTTCAGCGTATCATGCAGAAGTAACATGTTCCCAGCATTGGAAAAGGAGCTAAAGCAGGTCCGTACACACCCCTCTCCAGGATCTGCCCAGAAATCCAACACTAGATCAGAAGCTGTATGCTGCTGGCACTTTTCTCTTGCTGGAGATCTTGATCTCCAAGGTAGAATGATTTGCGTGACTGCCCTTCACTTGGTTTGTTTACAGAAACCCTCAGGTATATTGTCCTCTGCAACAATGCTTCTGTACGATTTGGTAAGAGTTGAGTATTATTTGAAAGGACTTTCCTCATTGTGATAACCTTTTCTTTTACAGACTCTTCCTGATCCCTATGAAGACTTTATGTACCGTCACCTCCGGTACTATGGCTACTTTAAAGGTAATGCCTTGTTCTTATCTAGCATCACCTTTCCTGGGTTCATGAAATAAATCGTTTGATTAACTGGGAAAGTTGCGCTTGGATAAACTAATGACGAATTTTTCCAGCATTGTTAGTGAAAAGTACATCCTTTCCCCATTGATCTGCTGTGTCACCTCTGTTGAGTGTCCATGGATACAAGGATCTGTTTGTCCATCCTTGCAGCAGTACTACCCTTTCTTGGTTATACTACATGACATTAAAATAGTCTTGATATCTGGAAAGATATATCCTCCCATCTTGTTCTTCAAAAGTGTCTTGGCTATTCTTGTCTTTTTATGTAATTTTAGAATTGGCTTGTGATGTTTAAAAAAATTATTTGCAGGGGCTGGCCTGGTGGTATAGTGGTTAAGTTCACGTGCTCCGCTTTGGCAGCCTAGGGTTCACGGGTTTGGATCCTAGGCATGGACCTATACACCACTTGTCAAGCCATGCTGTGGCGGCGTCCCATACACAAAATAGAGGAAGAATGGCACGGATGTTAGCTCAGGGACACTCTTCCTCACAAAAAAGAAAAAAAAAATTATTGAGATTGCGTTGAATCTATAGATTGAATTTCACAACAAATGAGAACTTTCTAATACTAAATACTCCAATCTATGAGCGTAGTCCAGTTTTCCATTTACTTAGGTCTTCCTTAATGTCTCCCAATAAAGATTTGTGACTTTTTCATAGAACTTAATATTTTTATGCTACTATAAATGGTAGCTTTTTAAATTTTGATTTTCTAGCTTTGTTCCTGATAGAGATAAAATTAAGTTTTCATATTGACTTTATTTCTACCAACCTTGTTAAACTCTCTTAACATTTCACTTATTAAGTGATTACTAATTTGTTGAAAACTGAATTTCTGGTTTGCCAGATTCAGCAGAGCCCTCAGGACAAAGCAGCCTGGGGCGTCAGGGCTCCCCTCCCACTCTGAGTACCTGCCTCCGCTTGGCTGTGGCTCTCTTGGCTGCTGCTGTAGCTACTGGGTCTTTCTGCCTCCTAAGCCGTTTCTCTTTCCGCTGTACCGTACTAGTTCTCCAGTCTTCTCACTCTAAAATGGAGAAAATGATGCTCAGCGCATGTAAATTGAAATGTGAAGGCTCTTTGGAAAATGGAATATATTCATTGGAAAGGCCTGTGGTGGTGGGCGGTGACAGAAGTCGTGGCAGTTTGGTGGTGTGGTTTTGGTATTGACCTACATGCTAGAGGTGATGAACTAGCCTTCCAGCACCTTTAATTAAACTGCCTATTCTTAGCTCAGAGAGGCAGTTTGCCAAGCTCTGCGACGCCCCAGCGTGTTTGGAAGAATAATCCTCGATACCTGTTGAGTGGCTCTTTTAGAGAAAGAGATGATTTGATACCAGACCCTCTGCAAAAGGAGAAGCTTCTATGTAAGTAATAATCAGTGTGTATGACCCCCCGGAACCCTCACTGCCTTGAGCAACTGCTCCAGGTATTCAGGAGAACACGGCCTAACGTGGGAGAAGCCAGGGGAGCAGCCTTGGCCACTGTTTCTGACATCTCTCAAAAATGTTCTTTCTAGATCTCCTTTGGATTGTAGGTTTAAATTCAGATACTGTGCATTCTGGATTATCTTCCTCCAAATTGCTGGAAAATTTGGTAAGACTCTCTGGTCAAGGCTAACATTGATTTTTCACGCGATTTTGATGGATATATTTTTTTAGGCTCTTTGCATAAGAGTAGTGGACACCAATTCCAGCTAGCTTAAGCAAAAATAATTTTTCATGGGAATTCCACAGGTTTCTTCTGGAATCCAAGGGCGGAATGCAGTTGAATTTCTCCTTCAATACATATCCAACCAAACATCAATCCACTTCTCTTTACTCCACATCCTTCCCGCCCCAGTCCAGGCTACCACCATTTCTCACTATTGAAATAGCCTAGTGATTGGTCTCCTGGCTTCTTCTCTTGTTCCATGATGCCCTCTTCTCCTGCATTTTTCACACAACAGTGTTCTTTCTTTTTTTTTTTTTAAGATTTTATTTATTTATTTTATTTCCCCCCAAAGCCCCAGTAGATAGTTGTATGTCATAGCTGTACATCCTTCTAGTTGCTGTATGTGGGATGCGGCCTCAGCATGGCCAGAGAAGTGGTGCCTTGGTGCGTGCTTGGGATCCGAACCCCGGCCGCCAGCAGCGGAGCGCGCGCACTTAACCGCTAAGCCATGGGGCCGGCCCCTCCTGTTTTGATCATTGGCATGAGAAACATATTTTTTCTTTGTCTTTGTAGCAAAGCATTTGTTATGTTGGTATTTTTTTGTGTGTGAGGAAGATTGGCCCTGGGCTAACATCTGTGCCCATCTTCCTCTACTTTATATGGGATGCCGCCACAGCATGGCTTGATGAGTGGTGCATCAGTCTGCGCCCGGGATCCAAACCTGTGAACTGTTGAGTTTTTTTTTTTGATCAGAAAAGTACAAAGGTAGAAAAGAGTGAGTTACAATCTGCTTGTTTTAAAAAAAGAAAGACGGAATATACGTATAATGTTAGAAAATTCACGTTAGAAAAAAGCACAAAAGAAAAACTAAAAGCCCTCCCTGCCACACCCCTGATACAGCCACTATTGTTATCATTCTTTTTAGGAAAACAAGGTATATCCTCGTGTGTCTATATTTTTTCTTTTAATTGCTCACAGGGGATCCTATACACAATCTTTACTTTTTTTGTTTAAGAATATATCTTAGAGAGCTTTTTCATATGAGCACAAAAGAAAATCTACTTTATTCTTTTTAAGGGCACCTATAGTATTCCATCTCATTAATATGTCATAATTATTTCAACTTCCCTTTCGATGGACGCTTTGGTTGTTTCCACATTTTTGTTATTTGAACATTGCTGCAGTGAGCAGCTTTGTATATGTATCTTGATGAACTTTTGTGAGAAAATCTATAAGAATAAACTCTTAGCAGTGGGATTACTGCATCAAGGGTATATGTATTATAAATCTACGAGCTACTGCCAAACTGCTTTCCGGAAAGGTTGCACCAATTTGCCTTCTTGCCAGCAGGTTCTGAGAGAAGCTGTTTACTTACATCTTTACCAGGATGAGTGTGAAAAAATGGAAATGTTTTTCCTGTCTAATTGGTGAAAAACTGGTATCTCCTTATCATTTTGATTCACATTTCTTTATTTTTTATTTATTTATTTATTTTTTCCCCCCAAAGCCCCAGTAGATAGTTGTATGTCATAGCTGCACATCCTTCTAGTTGCTGTATGTGGGACGCGGCCTCAGCATGGCCGGAGAAGTGGCGCGTCGGTGCGCGCCCGGGATCCGAACCCGGGCCACCAGCAGCGGAGCGCGAGCACCTAACCGCTAAGCCACGGGGCCGGCCCTCACATTTCTTTAATTGTGAGTGAGATTGAGCAGCTTTACCATCTTATCAAATGTTTATTGCTTTTTTTCCCCCTTAAATATTAGGGGAGGGGCCGGCCCCGTGGCTTAGCGGTTAAGTGCGCGCGCTCCGCTACTGGCGGCCCGGGTTCAGATCCCGGGCGCGCACTGATGTGCCGCTTCTCCGGCCATGCTGAGGCCACGTCCCACATGCAGCAACTAGAAGGATGTGCAGCTACGACATACAACTATATACTGGGGCTTTGGGGGAAAATAAATAAATAAATAAAATTATAAAAAAAAATAAAATAAAATGGTTAAAATGGTAAATTTATGAAAAAAAAATATTAGGGGAAAGATTTAGAGATAGAAAAGCAGGGGTGCATTGCTGGGGTGGGGATGGAAAGGGATGGGGGAAGAGGGCAGGAAGAAGACAGACAAAGATCCTCAGGACAAACCATGCCTTCTTCCTCTCTCTAGGGCCCACCTGTCTATCTTCAACTGTGCACAGACAGATAGAAGCTGTGAGCAGAGGTATCTCATGTCCTTCCGGACCAGAAAACAACTCCTTTGTGGAAGTGTCTTCACCTCCTCTCCCCACCAGAGCCGGCAATTACCACAGCAGCCTGCAGCCTTTCCTCCCCACTCACTTCCTTTCTTAATGTTCTTCCTCTCATTTCCTTTCTTTATCTTGCTCCCCAGAGCCTTTCTTTTCCTCCCTTTTTTCTCACTCTCTATTTCCCAAGAGCTCCTCTCTCTTCTGCCCCTTGTCCCTCCTTCTCTGCCCCTCCCCTTTCCATCCTCTGTCTTATTAGTCTCTCTGCCCTTTGAATGGTTATATTCTGAACTTGAAATGTGATTTGTAGATTGTTTCACTGTAGTTAATAAAGTTTTACGTGCTTTTTTCTAAAATGCTAATGGGTGAATTGAAAGTTCCTTCTGTTGCCTCTCTAATCAAAAATAATAAAATACATTAAGTAACTTTTTATTCATTTGTAACCTACTGAAATGTCTTAGACCCACTAAGACACTTGATTTAAAAAATAAAGTTTCTTCTAACTTACTCTAAAGCTTTACATTTAAATATTTAGTAGACTATGCAGAATTTTACCTTAACATTTTATAATTTCGATGCCGTCATCCTGGACTAAATCTTCTTGAAGGAGAAACATGTCATAGGATTGCACATCTGTGCTCATATTTTAATACAATGCTTAAAGTTACTTGGTTGTGGGCAGGCCCCGTGGCTTAGCGGTTAAGTGCGCGCGCTCCACTGCTGGCGGCCCGGGTTCGGATCCTGGGCGTGCACCGACGCACTGCTTCTCTGGCCATGCTGAGGCGGCGTCCCGCATACAGCAACTAGAGGGATGTGCAGCTGTGACATACAACTATCTACTGGGGCTTTGGGGGGAATGAATGAATGAATAAATAAATAAATAAATAAACAATTATTAAAAAAAAAAAAAGTTACTTGGTTGTTATGCTGAGCAGTAAAGTTCCCCAGGAGGAGAAGGATGCTATTCACTTACTCCCTTTCCTTTTGACAGATTCCCTTATGCTGAAGTCACCACTTCTCCAGAGCAGACGGCTTCTTCATGATGAGTTTGGCAAAGTAAACCCACAACGTCGAGAGCCCCGAGATCTCTTTGCCTTTTTGTCTAGCAGCGGGGCACTGCAGGCTCCAAGATGGCCAGTGGAATGTGAGGTCATCAAGGAAAACATTCATCATATTGGTAATGTGACTTACGTATCCTGGTCTTACTCTCCTGACAGACTTTGTTACAAGACCTTACAGTTTCAAGTCCTGCATGTTGAAGTACAAGGCCGTACAGATTCAAAATCTGTTAGCTTACCCTGAAATGATTAAGCTCTGGGAATCTGATAGACACTCACCAAAGTCAAAAGTTACACTAATGTGGAAACCAGAAGGCTTCTGAGTTTATTGGGATGGGAGGATACCTTTCTAGAGGCCAAAATATATTAATACTTAAATCTCTTTTCTAGATTATTCCCATCTCGGTATTAATATGCTTGGTTGAGTTTTATAAAAGTTTTTACCAGCCTTGGTATAATTGGTGACCACCATATATGTCAGAACATAGTTTTTACTGTTTTTAATTATATTTTGAGTTTATTGGAGTTTTTTATGGGAATAGTGGAGGGTTTTTTTTTTTTATTATTATTGTTACCCCCAAAGCCCCAGTAGATAGTTGTATGTCATAGCTGCACATCCTTCTAGTTGCTGTATGTGAGACGCGGCCTCAGCGTGGCCGGAGAAGCCGTGCGTCGGTGCGCACCCGGGATCCGAACCCGGGCCGCCAGCAGTGGAGCGCACGCGCTTAACCGCTAAGCCACGGGGCCGGCCAAGTTGAGGTTTTTTTTATGACATTGCTGGTCATATCTTTGAGCTGTTAGTGCAAGTACAATCTTTTTTTTTTTTTTTAAAGATGACCTTTCTTTTTATTTATTTATTTTTTTAGTGAGGAAGATCAGCTCTGAGCTAACATCTGTCGCCAATCCTCTTCTTTTTGCTGAGGAACACTGGCCCTGGGCTAATGTCCATGCCCATCTTCCTCTACTTTATATGGGACGCCGCCACAGCATGGCTTGACAAGCGGTGCGTGAGTGTGCACCCGGGATCTGAACCCCGGGCCACCATAGCAGAGCACGCGCACTTAACCGCTATGTCACCGGGCCAGGCCGAAGTGCAAGTGCAATCTTTAGCATTCATTTTATGAAGCGTCTTCAGAAGTGGGTTGCACTGAAAAGTGGGGACTTTTCTAATTGCTGGAACACTTAATGTCTACCAAACGTGTCTCTGCCTTAGACTGCTAGGTAAACAACTAGATGTTTCTTACCTTCTCACTTCCCTCGTATAATGTTCATTCAGTAAATATTTATTAAGTATCTACCGTATGCTAAGTACAGTGCTTTGTGTTAGAAATACAGTGGAGTAAGATGGAGACAGAGCTCACACACTAGTGGGGAAGTTAAAGATATAACCAGGCAGTTGCGTAGAACTTGATTCCTCTGGGAACGCTTAACCTCACCAGCTTGGAAGATCAGTGAGGATTTCCAGGAGGAGTTGACATGTAAGGTGAAATCTGGAGGATGGGTTAGAAGTGAGCCAGTTGAGGGCCGGCCCCGTGGCTTAGCGGTTAAGTGCCCGAGCTCTGCTACTGGCGGCCCGGGGTTCGGATCCAGGGCGCGCACTGATGCACCGCTTCTCGGGCCATGCTGAGGCCGCGTCCCACATACAGCAACTAGAAGGATGTGCAACTGTGACATACAACTATCTGCTGGGGCCTTGGGGACAAAAAAGGAGGAGGATTGGCATGAATGTTAGCTCAGGGCTGATCTTCCTCACAAAAAAAAAAAAAAAAAGGAGCCAGTTGAGAGGGTCAAAGAAAAGTATTCCAGTTAGAGGAAGCAGAAAAAGAGCCTGGCGTGTTAGGGCAGCCATGGAGCATTGAGTGTGAAAGACCAGAGGTGAAGCTGGAGCTATAAGGATGGGGTTAGTGTTCTTAACTGGGGGCGGGACTGCTCTTAGGGTGTTGGGAAATGGGTGGGAGGGGTGCATTTTGAGTTGGCACAATAGCTGAGAAGTCCTGAGGTCAGTTATCCCTACACTGTGTAATTTTTAGATAAAAGTCCAAGTTGATCTGGCCAGACGATAGGATTTTGCTATTCCCTGTATAAAATAGACGAAGAGAATTCCTGTGAGGATTTCAGACTCACTTCCAAGAGGGGGGGAAAAAATGGGAAACTGGAAGTTAATTTCCAAGTTATTGCAGTGGTGATCTCCTAAACCACTAGGTCTTTAAAAAAGCAATTTTTTAAAAATTTCAAAGAAATTTAACACCAAGCACCTTATTATTTAAACCGAATTGTCAAAGCCTCATGACTCCCCATCGCCTTAAAGAAAAGAACAGACGGTAGCATTGTCTTTCACTGTGTTGTGTCTTTATGTGCCCTTGGCTTTCATCAGTGGCTCCTGTACTTAAACTGATATTGAGAAGTTGCCCAAGTCCCATGTGAGAAATCTTTTAGAATTGAGTGTTAATGAAAAAGCCTTGTTTCCTCTGAAACAATTGATATACTTGTTTTTCTATAGTAATAAACAGTCTGTAGCTGATCGTATTTTCCTGACTTTAAAAGGAAGCTCAGGGTCAAATTTTAAAGAGTTGTTGCAGCAACTATATTGACATTTCTGGCTTAAAGTCTTCTATTTAAAGTTTATACTTTTGTTGTAAATCCTTTTTTTTAAAAGTCTCCTCATAGGGTGGAATATAAACCAACACATGGACAGAGAAAAGTGTATTGTGGTTACCAGGGGCAGTGGGGGTGGGGGGCGGGCACAAGGGGTGAAGGGAGACATGTATATGGTGATGGACAAACAAAAATGTACAACCAAAGTTTCACAATGTTATCAACTATTAAGACATCAATGAAAAAAAAAAAGTCTCCCCATAGGGCCGGCCCAGTGGCATAGTGATTAAGTGTGTGCTCTCTGCTTTGGTGGCCTGGGGTTCATGGGTTCGGATCCCGGGCACGGACCTACGCACTGCTTGTCAAGCCCTGCTTGGTGGCGTCTCCTGTAAAGTAGAGGAGGATCGGCACAGATGTTAGCTCAGCAACAATCTTCCTCAGCAAAAAAAAAAAAATAGTCTCCTCATAGCCTTTATAGAAAGAAGCAAGACATAATTAATTTATAACACACTGGAAACTTATGGTGGGAATTTGATTTGATTCAACCAACTGGCCATTTGAATAACAATTATTATTTTATATCAGTTCTGATAAAGCACCTTTTCTATTATTTCTTATTTTGTACTTCTATAATGTGTTCTTTCAGAGTGGGTTCCACCTCAACCGGAATATTTCTATCAACCTACAGGAAATGAAAAGCTACCAGAAATTGTAGGAGAGGAAAAAGGCACAGTTGTCTATCAATTAGATTCAGGTATTGTCATTACGCTGGACAGAGGGTAATTAATCATGACAAAGTTGTAATAAGCACATTTTCTATAATAAATGTGATTTTTAAAAAAATCCATAGTTTAGTGATAAATAAACTATCTTTTCCAGAACAACCTGAATGGGAGCCCTGATATTCATGACCAATCAGCTTTGAAATTTCAGTTGTTTTTTAAAACGACAGTACCTTTTTCTTAATAGTTTTAAGTCCATTTTATAGCATCTCCCTTGTTATTCCCCTTCCTGAAAATCAGATGTTGGCTCTTTGGGGAACTTGCTCTTCTTTTCTCCACCTCCTGAATGGACTTCAGTGACTACTTTGTGGCATGTGCACTTGACTGTCATTTACTGTGTGGTTTCCTGCATTAAGTTGCAGGCTTCCTAGGGGTAGAAGCCATGTCTTTTCTAAAAATGTGCAAAACACCGTACCCAACAACAACAAAATACACATTCTTTTTCAAGGGCACGTGGATACGCGGTATACTAGGGTGTAAAGCAAGTCTTAATACGTTTAAAAGGGTTGAAATCATACAAAATATATTCTCTGGCCACAACAAAATAAATTAGAAATCAACAGCAGAATGAAATCTGGGAAATCTACAAATATTTGGAAATTGAATAACACATTTCTTTTTTTTTTTTTTTAATTTTTTTTTTAATTTACTTTTTTTCCCCCAAAGCCCCAGTAGGTAGTTGTATGTCATAGCTGCACAGCCTTCTAGTTGCTGTATGTGAGACGCGGCCCCAGCATGGCCGGAGAAGCGGCGCGTCAGTGCACGCCCGGGATCTGAACCCAGGCCGCCAGCAGTGGAGCGCGCGCACTTAACGGCTAAGCCACGGGGCCGGCCCCTGAATAACACATTTCTAAGTAACCCTGAGTTAAAGAAATCGTGAGGAGAGTTCAAAAATATTTTGAACTTAGTGAAAATAAAACAACATATCAAAATTTACGGAATGCAGCTAAAGCACGGCAAGGTAAATTTGTGGCATTAAAGGCCTATATTTGAAAGGAAGAAAGATCTCAAATCAATTACCTAAGTTTCTACCTTAATAAATTAGAAAAGTAAGAGCAAACTAAATCCAATGGAAGCAGAAGTAAGGAAATAACAAAGAATAGAAATCAGAAAAATTAATAGAGAAAATCAAACTAAAAGTTGGTTCTTTGGAAACATCAACATAGTTGACAAAACTTTAGCTAGACCAACCAAGAAAAGAGGAGAGGAGACACAAATTAGCAAAATCAGGAATGAAAGGAGACATCAACATCAACTCTATGGAAATCAAAAGAATTATAAGGTAGTGCTATTAACAACTTTATGCCAACAAATTAGACAATATAGATGAACAGGTAGAAAGACACAAATTACCAAAACTGACTCAGGAAGAAATAAAAAGTCTGAATAGATTATAATAAAGAAATTGAATTAGTAATTTAAAATCTTCCTGCAAAGAAATCCCTGGCCCAGATAGCTTGACAGGGTTTTTTTGAATGATATCAAACATTTAAACATGAAATAGTACTAATTCTTCATAAACTCCAAAAACAGAGGAGGAGGAAACCTTTCCCAACTCTTTTTATGAAGCCAGTGTTGCCCTGATACCAAAGCCAGACAAAGACCCCAAAAAAAGTATAGATCAATATTCCTTATGAATATAAATGCAAAAATCCTCTACAAAATACCAGCAAACCATATCCAACAGCATAGTGAAAGGATTATACACCCTGACCAAGAGGAATTTGTCCCAGGGGTGCAAGGGTGGTTCAACATAGGAAAACCAATGCAACACCCCATGTTAATGGAAGAAAGGGGCAAAAACATACAATCATCCAATCACCTCAATGCAGAAAAAGCATTTGAAAAATCCAGCGTTTCATAAGAACATTCAGAAAACTAGCAGTAGAAGAGAATTTCCTTAGCTTGATAAAGGGTATTTATGGAAAAGATGGATCAACTTTACATCCACTAAAATAGCTATAATAAAAATACAGACAATAACAAGTGCTGGGGAGCATGTGGAGCAGGTGGTAATACTAACATTTAAGATAGAAAGGAAAGGTAACGTTAAAGAGCAATGAGCCAAGAAATGTAATATGAACCTTCCCAAGGAAAGGGAAGTAAATTTTGAGTTAATAAAGGAGAGACATGGGGAGGTAGAGAAGCTGCCAACAAGGGCATCCTTTATCATCACCAAAAATCATCTGATGCTCATTGCACACACAGGTACCAGAGCTAATCAGAACTTTTTAAAAAGAGTTCTCTAGGGGCCAGCCCCATGGCTTAGCTGTTAAGTGCGTGAGCTCTGCTACTGGCGGCCCGGGTTTGGATCCTGGGGGCGCACCGAGGCACCACTTCTCCGGCCATGCTGAGGCCGCGTCCCACATACAGCAACTAGAGGGACGTGCAACTATGACATACAACTATCTACTGGGCCTTTGGGGGAAAAAAAAGGAGGATTGGCAATAGATGTTAGCTCAGAGCCGGTCTTCCTCAGCAAAAAGAGGAGGATTAGCATGGATGTTAGCTCGGGGCTGATCTCCTTCACAAAAAAGAAAAACAAAAAAAGAGTTCTCTGCAGTTGGGAAATGCTGTATTCAAGAAATAGAGAGCAAGAAAAATATTCTCATAGTTTGAAAATCAATCACTGCTAGATAGTAATTATCAGAAAGGAAATCTATTTTATTGGAGGAGGGATATGTACCAAGTTTAGTTAGTAAAAATAGAATGTGTTGAGTCAGTGAAATCAAGGGAAGTTTTTGGAGAAACAGCTGGAATCGGAGGGATGGACTGCAGTGTGTTTAAATTCCTACAACTAGAAGAATAAAATGAGCCAGTTTTACCAGAGGGCCCAGCTGAGATGTTATTGTACCTGCTCTACTCCCAGTTGCCTTGATTATGAGCTCTCCTCATGTTAATAATATTATGGTGGAAAAAGCTATATGCAGTGAAGTAAATAAAGTGAAGCAACTCACAATCTACCTACTTCCACCTTATGGGATGTCTGAGGAGTTTGGGAGACATTCAAGTATGAGATCATAAGTGGGTAAACGGGTTATGAATAATAGGGAATGTACTGCTCCTACAACCTCAAGAAATTCTTGGGATTATAAACCTGTTTTACCTCTTACCTACTTGGCCGTAGTCATTTTCTTTTTTTTTTTGTGAGGGAGATCAGCCCTGAGCTAACATCCGTGCTAATCCTCCTCTTTTTGCTGAGGCAGACCGGCTCTGAGCCAACATCTATTGCCAATCCTTTCCCCCCCCCCAAAGCCCCAGTAGATAGTTGTATGTCATAGTTGCACATCCTTCTAGTTGCTGTACGTGGGATGCGGCCTCAGCATGGCCGGAGAAGCGGTGCATCGGTGCGCGCCCGGGATCCGAACCCGGGCTGCCAGTAGCGGAGCGCGCGCACTTAACCGCTAAGCCACGGGGCCGGCCCTGTAGTCATTTTCAATAAACCACATGACCATGAATCCACGTTGCTTCATCTGTTCTATTCAGAGATGTTTCTGCACAGAAGGAAACCCTGGGGCCGAGAGCCCAGTTTCCTTGGCAGCTTTTGTGATTGTCGTGATTGTCCTGTCAACACACAGTTGTGGCAGCTGCCCTGATCTTCTTGTCATTTGGGTACATCAAGGAGAATTGAGCCCACCCTATTGGAGGGATGACGACACAGAAATCTGAGAAGATGGGACTCCAGAGAGAATTTGGGAGTTTGTCAGTTTAGGGGCCCCAGAGCAAATACATGCTATGAGAAGATTGGGGAAAAAGGAAAGAGGTTTTGTTTTTTGAGAAATATAACCGTGGGCTGTGAACTGGATTGTCTTTAATGTTACCTGAGAGACTCAAACTATGCAGTTCCTATACATCTGGCTGCTGGTCTGTGCTTTGATTGCGGGTCCATGAAGAGATTGAACCACTTGGGGCCCCAGCTTTTAATTGAATTACGTGTACTCTTGGGGCTGCTTCTGCTCCTTCCTCCTCTGTGCTTGTTTTCTTCTTTCACTCACCTCTGCATGCATGCTTTCTCCTTTGCTCTCATTTATTATCCAAATGTTTATTGTCTAAGTCTCCACAGTGACAAGGTTGTGTATAGAAGCAAAAGTCATCGTAATATGAATACGTTTACTTATGAACTGACTACTTTTGTAATCAGGCCCTGCAGAAACATTACTGTGTGTTTATTAAATTTTTTTTCCCCCCAAAGCCCCAGTAGATAGTTGTACGTCATAGTTGCACATCCTTCTAATTGCTGTATGTGGGACGCAGCCTCAGCATGGCCGGAGAAGCCGTGCATCGGTGCGCGCCCGGGATCCGAACCCGGACCGCCAGTAGCAGAGTGCACGCACTTAACCACTAAGCCACGGGGCCGGCCCTTACTGTCTGTTTAATGCTAGCATCTATCCTGTCCCAGGGTCAGCATCTTTGTTGATATCAGTCACTTGCTGATTGGTGGATATTGTTAACATCTGACAATATAATGCAAATAAAGTAAAACTTAATTGCAAAGTGAAATGATGATCCTTACAAGAGATGCAGGATTTTATGAAGTTGACGAATGTTAAAGAATCGCTTGAATCACTTGCAAAGCCATTGACAAATGAAAATCTAGAAATTTTTTATCAGTTAACATTAAAGAGAAAATCAACAAAAGATGACAAAATAGATTCTTCTGGACATAATGATAAGAATTTTGTGGTACAAAGAGAAGTCCTTGGGAAAACTATGAAGCCCTAAAATTGTTTTGCAAAAGTAACTGCAAAAATCAGCGATGTCATATGGCCCTCTCACTGCATTTGTCTGAAAAATTGCAGCCACACCAAAACAAAATCAACAATTGATTTTTTATTACTCCAAGGATTAGAAAGAGATTGTGATTATAATCTAAATTTTGTTAAATAAGATAAAATAATTTTCATAATTTTTTGTTTTAGCTTCATTTTAAAGATAAAATTTCAATCATAACCTTTTCTTTTCACTAATGACTATGATATTTTGATTCCCCTCTTAGGCAGATTCACCCATGCCAATTCTTCTCAAACTTCTATTTTTGTTATATTTAAATCTAGAAGGATATAACAAAAAATCATATGGAGTTTATTTTCTCTTTTTTGTTTTCCCCTTTATCTTTTTCAAATTAATAAATAGGTGCTATTTGCATTTTTTTTAGTAGAATAAAAGTGCAAATGTTTTCAGATCCTCTGTTTAGGATATCATTTTTTGCCAACATCCTTTTAAATTAGGGTTTTAGTGGGTACAAGCAGTATTTCAGATGCCAAGGGTAGCTATGCAGCAAAAGGAGGTGCTCCAAACCACTTAAAGGTCTTCAAAGAAGTACATTGTTTAAAATTAAAATTCTCAAGGACAATTGCAAATTTGAATATTCATTGTTGTTAACCTAGAATAGTGCTGAACCCATAAAGGGGCTCAATAATAATAATATTTGGTGGTGGATAGATTCTGAGTGGAACCTGACCTAAATGTGTCTGTCTCATCTGCAGTGCCCGCTGAAGGCTCCTACTTCACCAGTTCCAGAGTGGGAGGCAAACGAGGAATTATCAAGGAACTCGCCGTCATGTTGCAAGGACCAGAAGATAATACTCTACTGTTTGAATCAAGGTTTGAGAGTGGCAATCTGCAAAAAGCTGTCAGAGTGTGAGTAACAGAGGAATTTCTCAGAGGGAAGGTGATTGAAGTGACTGAGAAGTGTCTTCAGGCATCAGGAGTTTTCGAAAAAAAGAGAGGTGATGGGAAATGGTTATGAGGATGATAAAGAATGGAACATTTATGACTCATATTTTTCCCCAGAATGAAAATTTATCTAAATTGTTTTTTCTGCTTATAAAAGAAATTAGTGCTCATTTAAAATTTGTCTTAATAAAAATACATAACGTAAAAAGTTGTCCTGTAATCGTACCTCCCAGATGCAGCACCTGTTAAGAGTTTGGTGTATATGCATTAATTTTTTTCTCCCTCTCTCTGTGTATGTGTAATATACACAAATTATATCTTTTTGAAAATAGGATAATGGTATACATACCGTTTTGCAAATTGCTATTTTCCACTTAATACATTTTAGCTGTTTTTCTATGGCAGTATCACACATATGTCTCCTTATTTTTAATAGTTCATGTTATTCTATTGTATGGATATTACATACCTTATTTACCCCATCCTCAACTGATGGGAAATTAAGATGTTTATAATTTTTTGTTTAACAAGTTAACAGAATTAACTATGCGTTTATATTTTTAACTGTTTGTGTTTTATGGGATAAATTCTAGAAATAAGATTGTTGGGTCAAAAGATTTGAATAAAGTACTGCTAGTTTTTGCCAAATTGCCCTCCAGCGTGATTTCAGTTCCCGTCAACAGCGTGTGAGAGTAACTGTTTCCCAACATTAGAATGTTGATGAGATGGAGGGAAAAATCACATCCTATTATAATTTATATTTCTTTAATTATGTATGTAGGTGAATATCTTTTCATGTTTCCGCATTTGTAGTTCCTCTTCTGCAAGTTAGTTCTGCTTCTGTTCTACAAGGTGGATGCATTCCAGAGATGCCCCTTCATCTTCGAATAATTGATGATCAGAGATAAAATAGCACAGGAGGCTTAAGGGTCTCCTCCCACTGGTGATGTCCAGATGTAGCGAGCTGCCAACAGAGGGCTCTGGCTTCACTACTGTTCAGTGTGTTTCAGAGAAATGTGTTTCCCCAAGTTCCTGTTAGCCGAATATGTGAGTTGGAGAACTAGGTAGATTAGGAAATACATGTTTGATGTATCAGGCTTCTCTGTTGTAATAAGATCTGTTTTTACCAGGGAAAAACAATATTTTCCCAGATTTGTTTTTTGAGGGGGGTGAGGGGTTACAGAGATATTCTTCTGTTTTCTCCGATACAGAGACACCTATGAGTATGAACTCACCTTGCGAACTGACCTCTACACGAACAAACACACTCAGTGGTTTTATTTTCGAGTTCAGAACACCAGAAAAGATGCCACCTATCGCTTCACCATCGTCAACTTGCTAAAACCCAAGAGCCTTTATACTCTAGGGATGAAGCCCCTCATGTACTCCCAACTGGATGCCAACACCCGCAACGTTGGCTGGAGGAGAGAAGGAAATGAAATCAAGTACTACAGGAACAACACGGATGATGGGCAGCAGGCCTTTTACTGTCTCACGTGGACCACTCGGTTTCCGTACGACCAGGACACCTGTTTCTTTGCACACTTCTACCCATACACGTACACGGATTTGCAGTGCTACCTCCTGTCCGTGGCAAACAACCCTGTCCAGTCTCAGTTCTGCAAGCTCCGAACTTTATGCAGGAGCCTGGCAGGAAACACCGTCTACCTGCTCACCATCACCAACCCATCCCGGACCCCCCAAGAGGCAGCTGCAAAGAAAGCCGTGGTCTTGAGCGCCCGAGTCCACCCCGGGGAAAGTAACGGCTCCTGGATCATGAAAGGCTTCTTGGACTTCATCCTTAGCGACTCCCCAGATGCCCAGCTCCTCAGAGATATCTTTGTCTTCAAAGTGGTTCCCATGTTAAATCCAGACGGAGTAATTGTGGGGAATTATCGGTGTTCGTTGGCTGGAAGGGACTTGAACAGGCATTATAAAACCATTCTTAAGGAGTCTTTCCCTTGCATCTGGTACACCAGAAACATGATCAAGAGGTGAGATCCTTTATCTGTTGGTCTTTCTCTGAATGCTGTGAGCACTATCTGATGGGGTGTGAGGACTCTTCTGATGTTGTAGGAATTGGGTATGGCTTTGGAGACAGTCTTTACCATTCTCTTTGCAGTCACGTGGGTTTGTTCATTTTCAAACTTTTTTTTTTTTTTTGGTGAGGAAGATTGGCCCTAAGCTAACACTTGTCACCAATCTTCCTCTTTTTGCTTGAGGAAGATTGGCCCTGAGCTAACATCTATGCCAGTCTTCCTCTGTTTTGTATGTAGGACGCTGCCACAGCATGGCTTGATGAGCAATCTGTAGGTCCATGCCTGGGATCCAAACCCACGAACCCTGGGTCGCCAAAGTGGAGCATGTGAACTTAACCACTACGCCACTGGGCCAGCCCCCATTTTCAAACTTTTAAATCATGACTTATCTTTGGGTTGGAACTGAACATGCAACATTTCAGCTAGAGGCATGTCACTTATAAGTGAAATGATTGAATGGAAAAGGTCGGAAGTCAGAGGAGATCATAGGTCTTCCTGATCAGACTTGTGTAATAATAATAATAATAGCATCTAACAATTAGTCAGTGCTTATATATGAGGTGACAGCCAGTATTCTCAGGGTTTTACACCTAGGACCCATTTAATCTTCACATTAACCCTTCAGTAATCAATCAGTGTCCCCATTTTGTAGATGATGAGGAAATTAAGGCCCAGAAAGGTTAAGTAACTTGCCCAAGGTCATACAGCCTAGAAGGTGACAGAGTAGATATTTGAACACAGGCCCTCTGGTTCCGGAGTCTGAGTTCCTAATTACTGTCATACATTGCCTCTCGTGAAAAAGGAGTAATAAATCAGTTAGCATTTTCCAAGCCTGTGTAAAAGCAGTTGAAGGCTATGATGTAACAGCATCCACCTTAAAGGAGCTTCCATTTCATTGGAAATGAAACTACCGCATGTAAGAAGATGTGAATGCACACTTTCTAACGTATCTGTGTGAAAGGGTGGGGGTAGTGTTGGGCTGGTAGGCAAAGTGGCTAAGAGCATATGTTAGGGAGTCAGACCGGCCTGGGTTTGAGACCTGCTTTGACTAGTGGCTGGTTCTGTGACCTTGGAAGTGATTCGACCTCTCTGCACTTCAGCCTTCTCATCTGCAGAACGGGGATAATAATATCTGCCTTGAGTGGTTACTATGAGGGTTAAATGAGATAATCCATGTAATCTATTTAGCATAGTACCCAGCACGTTGTAAATGTGTGCGTTATCGTTATTATCCTCTTCATCCTATCCTCATCACCATGGAGAAGGTGAGCGTGTTTGGAAGGTTGAATAGGTGCCCTGGGTGATCAGGAGACAAAGAAGAGCTGAGCCATACAGGAGCTAGCCTTTCTTTGGTTCTGTCTTTTTCATCCCTGCAATTACAGCCTCTCTGCCTCTCCCCCTCTTTCCACAGGTCTGCATCAGGGTTGGCTTTCTTTCCATAGATTTTCTCCACTTCCTTGTGAACTTTCTCAAGGCCTACCCACCACCCCTTTCCACATCAGGACTTTTCCATTTCAAGTCCCTCTGACTGGCAGGGGCAAGGAGTGTCACATGTTTACAGCAGTGGCTGAGGATGGGGATAGAGTCCTTTGAATGCCGTTAGAGGTTAAATTTTTCTTAGGAGAGAAAGTATCAGTGGATATGCGTAAGGAAGGGACTCCAAAAGATCCTTGATTATTGGCATGCATTTGGATGTACACTGAGCCCTTTGTTTGCCCTCCTCACTAGACTTCTTGAAGAAAGGGAGGTTCTCTTGTATTGTGATTTCCATGGCCACAGCCGGAAGAATAACATCTTCCTGTATGGCTGTAATAACAACAATCGCAAGTACTGGCTTCATGAGCGAGTCTTTCCTTTAATGTTAAGCAAAAATGCACCAGATAAGGTAAGCACGCAAGGTAATTCTCTGTCCATTGACTAAGGGAGGAGGGAATTCACTGCTTCCTGTATGTAGTGTTTGATTTGCCACTTTGTAGCTCTTTTCATTATCTTGGGTAAATCCCAGCAACCTGGACTTCAAGAATTTAGAAAGATGTGATTAAGAATTACTCTGTGTCCATTGACTGATGAAAGCAAATAAAATGTGGTATATCCACACAATGGAATGTTATTTGGCAATAAAAAGAATTAACTACTGAAACACTACGACATGGATGAACTATGAAAATATTATGCTAGCGGCCGGCCCAGTGGCGCAAGTGGTTAAGTGCCTGCGCTCCGCTTCAGCGACCCGGGGTTCGCGGGTTTGGATCCCGGGCGCACACTGACGCACCGCTTGTCAAGCCGTGCTGTGGCGGCGTGCCATATAAAGTAGAGGAAGATGGGCACCAATGTTAGCTCGGGGCCAGTCTTCCTCAGCAAAAAAGGAGGAGGATTGACATCGGATGTTAGCTCAGGGCGGATCTTCCTCACAAAAAAAAAATAAAGAAAATATTATGCTGAGTGAAAGAAGCCAGACACAAAAGGCCACATATTGTAGGATTCCATTATGTGAAATGTTCAGAAGCAGCAAATCTATAGAGACGGAAAGTAGTTTCTTCATTGCCTACGGCTGGTAGGGGGGAGGATAGAGTGGGGAGTGACCCCTAATGGATACTGGGTTTCTTTTTGGGGTGATGAAAGTGTTCTAAACTTAGGTGGTAGTGAATATAAAACCATTGAATTGTGTACTTGAAATGGATGAATTTTATGGTATATGAATTATATCTCAATAAAGATGATTTTTAAAAATTGCTCTGGCTGCTTGGTCTGGGCACAAGTTCAGACTCTTGGTAGGTAGAGTTTTCTATCATCTTTAAATCTTGTGGTTGGCAGTGGAAGAAGGGATTGAAGGACAAACAAAATGCTAATGTTCTATGAGCTTCCCAGAAAGCTTTGTGTCATACAAGGTCAGTGATAACCATGAGATATTAAAGGGCTAATGAAAACCACCGAGAAGTCTTGAATAGCTGAATAACAGCTCTGTGACAGTCGGGCACATACAAAGTGTCTACGTTGGATTAGAAGCTGGTTTTCGTCATCGTAAATAGATCCACAAAATGTAACTGTCCTTAGATAGAAGAAATGAGGTTGGATTAGAGAAGTATTTAAATGATGGTGCAGGAAAAGCGGGAGGGATCTCTTTCTTCAAATGGAATCCCATCTAGAACCCAGTATCTGAATGAATTAAAAGCAGAGCTACCCTGGGGCCAGCCCTGTGGCTTAGCGGTTAAGTGCGGGCGCTCCGCTACTGGCGGCCCGGGTTCGGATCCCGGGTATGCACCGACGCACCGCTTCTCCGGCCATGCTGAGGCCGCGTCCCACACACAGCAACTAGAAGGATGTGCAACTATGACAGACAACTATCTACTGGGGCTTTGGGGAAAAAAAAAAAGGAGGAGGATTGGCAATAGATGTTAGCTCAGAGCCGGTCTTCCTCAGCAAAAAGAGGAGGATTAGCACAGATGTTAGCTCAGGGCTGATCTTCCTCACAAAAGAAAAAAAAAAAAGCAGAGCTACCCTGATTGAAGAGGGGTGGAGGGCGTGGACCCCTGCCCGTTCTGCCTCCTCCTCTGGTCCTGGGCAGGAATACCCTGAGGCTCCTCAGCAGAAGCCCTGGGTTCCGCAGAGCACAGTTTAGTAATCACTAGATAGTGAGATACCTTCCAGCTGTAAGACATTTCCATCAAGATGGGATAGTTGGGATAGGTGCCAAGTGTGTCACAAACTCCAAGTGAGGAAAGAGGGTTCAGGTGCTCCTGAAAGACAATGGAGGATATTGAACTCTAAGCAGCGAAGATTAGGGTACGGGATCGAGAGAATTCTGGCAGAGATTATAGGGGTGAGGCACACAAATCATATATAGAGGATAAACCCCGCTAGATCCAAGGGTTCACGTTCAGGAGAGGTAGAAAACGAGTCTTAGAAAGGTTGGCTAATGCCTTGAATGCCAAAGTTAAGCCAGCATTTCTAAACAAGTGTTCTGGGAACACTAGACCTGCAAAATGTCCCTCGGGGAACGAGGTGGGGGGTGGTGGGAGTGCGGGAAGGAAGGGTTCATGGGCAAATAGGTTTGAAAAACAGAATATGCTCCCTCACCTTTGGAAGATCACTGTCTACAGTAACATATTAAATGCTCTGAGAAGTCCTGCAGAGGAAGCTTGTTTAGTTTTGTTAACCTTTCATCTCCCTGACTAACACGCCCACATAACTCCTTTTTTCCTCTTTACATCCCTCAGAATTAGTATGTTATGGAACATACTTTAGGAAATGATATATAGACCCCAAAGGGACCATTCTTGCATCATATTAATGAATCTCAGACATCTGACACTTGCCACTTTACGATTAACAGAGGATTTGGATTTCCTTTAGTTCTCTTTCCATAGTTGTAATTTTAAGGTCCAAAAGTGCAAAGAAGGAACAGGACGAGTGGTGATGTGGCGGATGGGAATCCTCAACAGCTACACCATGGAGTCGACCTTTGGCGGCTCCACCCTGGGTAAGCGCTCTTTCATATATTGTAGGCAGCATGGCAGGGGAAGCCAAGCAAAGCATTGGGGAGATGAAATCTCTTTGAATGTTGGGGAGGTAATTGACCTAGAGGGTTTTCTTGTCTGTGCCTCATGCTGAAATTGAATACCCAAAATAGGAGTGTGAAGTGTAGTGCTTGATGGGGCAGCATAGCCTGGTGGTAGCTCAGGATCTGGAACCAGGCAGATCTGGGTTTGAATTTCAACTCCATTTAAAAGTTGTATGATCCTGGGGAGGTTTCTTAACCTCTTTGAACCTCATTTTCCTTTAGCTGGCAGTAATAATAGTACCTGCTTGATAGGTACTACTTAATGAGATAATGCATGTAAATCACTTGGCAAGTGCCTACCACAAAGAAGACCTCAGTAATTATAGCCATCGTGACTGTCAGCTTGTTCCTTGTCAAGGATTCTTCTGAACCAAACTAGCACTAGAAGGAGAGAAACCCTGTCCAGGGGCATGATATTCTAGAATCAGAGGTAGTGTTTTTAATGAGATAGTCATAAGTTATATTTGCATTTGCTCATTAAGATTTAATAAGAAATGTTTATGGATTTTTTTCCAGGCACTAAAAGAGACACTCACTTTACCACTGAGGACCTAAAATCTCTAGGTTATCATGTCTGTGACACCCTTCTGGACTTCTGTGATCCTGACCGAGCCAAGGTAAAAACGGGGTCTCAAGAAATGTGGTCATGGGGGCCAGCCCGCTGGCATAGCAGTTAAGTTCGCATGCTCTGCTTCAGCGGCATGGGGTTTGAGGTTTAGATCCTGGGCACGGACCTATGCGCCACTCATCAAGCCATGCTGAGGCGGCGTCCCACATAGAGCAACTAGAAGGATGTACAGCTATAACATACAACTATCTACTGGGGTTTTGGGGAGGAAAAAGGAAAAAAGGAGGAAGATTGGCAATAGATGTTAGCTCAGGGCCAATCTTCCTCAAAAAAATGAAATACAAAATAAACAAAAAAGAAATGTGGTCATGCCACTGTGATCAGTTTCACATGGGTCCAAAGTCAGCCCAGTGGTATTATGCATAATCTTTATTTTTCTTTTAATATTTTTCTGAAGTTTTTATAATCAAAGAAAATCCCCAGCCTGCACACTCCCAGCAAATAGGAAAACCTTGTAATTCACCAAGAAGATGGAGGCCATCATGCTGGCTTTCCTTCAGCGCTGCCCCTCCCTTCTAGGCTTACCCATGGCAGCACCAGTCCTTACCTTCCGTTCTCCTATTTCAGAAAATCAGGTGTCCTTTCTCTTCTCCAAAACTGATCCTCCCTTCGTGCACTTGCCAGCTTCCCCATGGCCTCCCTGAAGTCTTTGCTCATTTATTACCTCCTCTCTTTTCTGTGGCCTCAGTTTTTCCCTCTTCTTACTTCTTCCCCTCAAGCGCAGATGTTCTCAAGTTGCCCCTGTGCTGAATCACAGACAGAGGTTTCCTTTGGTCTTGTTTCTCCAGCAGTTTATGTCTATTTCCTTTTATCACTCCATTTCTTAAAAAGGAGTCTGTGCTCATGGTCTCTAACACCTTTCTCATACCGCCTTGGAAATGTGGGCCCTGGGAACATGTGATACGCGCCACTCTAGATGCAACTGTTTAATAAAAAATATCTAAAGGAGAATTTGACCACAACACGGCCTCTTAAATCATACTTGCCATCGGCCAAAATCTGAGTAACCTCATTCTAACTTTTCCTTTCTTGATACTCAAAAAAATAAAATAAATCAGATCACTGCCTTGTTTAAGAAGTTTATTATTGGCTATAGCCAGGCAAAAGTGGCTAAACTAGTGTTCATTGACGTTCTGCCCTAAAAAACACTTCTGTCTGTTCCTAAAGCTCATGTAATTTATCTGTCAACATATCCTTATAGCAGAGGTTACAGCTTATGTCCCCAGCAATAAAATGCCTTTCAGCATATACTTAGTAAATACTTGATGAATAAATAAATGAATTATCAAAAATAGTTGTTTTTTTCACTTCCGCAGTTCACACAGTGTCTGGCAGAGCTTAAAGAGCTCTTACAACAGGAAATCCATAAGAAATTCAATGAACTTGGACAAGATATGGATTTAGAAGGAAATTGGAGTGACATCTCCTTGTCTGACATTGAATCCAGGTAACAAACTTCATTTCAAAGAAAAATCAGAGAAGTTCTTTTTTTTTTTGTTATTTGTTATTTTGTTCACTCTGTTTTGATTTTTTTGGCTTTGGTTTTGTTTGGTTGGTTTTGAACCTCAGGTGCAAACATTGAGTAAATCATGGCACACTTAAATACACTTCATTCCTTCAGCAACTGTGTACTGAGTGCCTGTTCCTTGACAGCCTCTTTTCCAGGCACTAGAGGGAGTTAGGGAGTTGGGCGGGCAGTTCGTGTAGGGCCTTTAGGCAATTGTAAAGCCTTTGTCTTGTACACGAAGGATGATGGAAAGCCTTTGGAAGGTTTTAAGTAGAGAAGTGTCATGATCTGACTTAGGTTTTAGTTTTAATAGGAACACTCTGGCTGCTATGTGGAAAATAGAAGGTAAAAGTCTAAGCAGGGAGACTCATTAAAAGGCTCTTACCATAATACAGGTGAAAGGTAATGGTGGCTTAGACCAGACTAGTAGCAGTGGTTGGGGGTGTCTAAATCAGTTGGATTCTAGGTATATTTTGAAGTTACAAACATTAGCATTTGCTTATGGATTGGATACCGGGCATGAGAGAAAGAGAGAATGACTGCATAATTGGTTGGATGGAGTTGCCATTAACTGAGATGGGGAAGATCAAGGGGGTGGAGAAGGTGGTAGGGTGAAGATCAGGACTCTAGGGTTGGGCGTATCCAGTTTGAGATGTCTGTTAGACAACTAAGTGGAGAGATTGGATAGGCAGTTGGATATCTGAGTCTGGACTTCAGTGGAGAAGTCTCAGAGAGAGCCATCATTGGAGAGATGATATTTAAACCTTAAGACTGGATGAGATCCCAAGGGAGTAGGTGCAGATAGAGTAAAGAAGGCGTCCAAGTCTGAGCTGGGTGCTACAGCTTTAAGCCGTCAAAGAGATAAGGAGGAACCAGCAAATGAGACTAAGAAGGGACCAGCGAGGCCAAAAGAAAACCAGGAGAGTGATTCCTTTCAAAACGCAAATTAGATCGTGTCATTCCTCTGTTCAAAACACTTCAGTGGCACCCCCGCTTCCCTCAGATATGGGGTCAAGGACCCTACAATGACCTACAGAGCTAGAGGATCTAGCTGCCTGATGCCTCTGTGACCTCCACCCTCACCCTCTCATACACTGCTGCGGCTCCACTGGCCTCCTCACTCTGCCTCAGATTTGCCAGGCCCTCTCCTGCCTCAGGGCCTTTCGCTAGCAATTCCAGCTCCCTGAAATGCTCTCCCCCCAGACGTTCACAGGGCTAATTCCTTCACCTCCTTCAAGTCTGTGCTGAAATGTCACCTTTTTCAATGTGGTCTACTCTCATTTCTCTAATTCTGCAGCTGGCTCCCCCGCCTTCCCCCTCCTGCTGTAACCTATCCCCCTTAGGCACTCTGCTTTTTTCTATACTATTTTATTACCTTCTATATCATTTACATCTTTATTGTGTCTGTTGTATATTGTCTGTCTCCCCCTGCTAGGATGTAGGTGCCACAAGGTCAGAGATCTTTATTTTGTTCACCTCTGTATCTCATGCACCTGGAACAGTACCTCGCACATAGGGAGAGCTCAGTAAATATTTGTCGAATTAATTTAGCGTGTAGGATCTCAGTCCTACCCTCATAGTCTCCACAGCTGGGTGAGTATCGCAAGAGTATGCGAAAACACCTACTCCAGCTTACTGGCCAAAGTGCCACAAGCCTGCCCCAGTTGCTCTCAGTTGGAAGGTTTCTGGGCTGGGTGTGGGTCTTCTGCCAGAGGCTGCACTGTGGGCTGTGCTGGACAGAGGGAAGGGGATGGCTCTCCTAAGCACTGTGTGGCACATTTGACACCTGGGCCCTAAAGAAGTTCTACTGGCTGAGTCTCCCAAATGATTCTTTGAGAACCTTAAACCAGACCTTCAGGCCAGGTAGGGTGCCCCCTTCACCATGTCGCCCTTTCCACTCTCCCAGAATCCTTTGCCTAATTCTCCAGGACCGCTGCACCAACCCCTCTCCTTTCAGCCTCAAAAACAAAATGCCCCCCACATATCAACTCATACATATAGAGCCAGGGAGAATCAACTCAGACTGCATTCTAGTTGGCTCAGCAGGGACACCTGGATACATGTAGTTAAGAATCACTGAGGGGCCAGCCCGGTGGCATAGCAGTTAAGTTTGCGCATTCCGCTTCAGTGGCCCGGGGTTCGCCGGTTCAGATCCTGGGCGCGGACCTACTCACCGCTCATCAAGCCATGTTGAGGTGGTGTCCCGCGTAGAAGAGCTACAACTCTACAACTATGATACACAACTATGTACTGGAGCTTTGGGGAGAAAAAAGAAAAAAGAGGAAGATTGGCAACAAATGTTAGCGCAGGGCCAATCTGCCTCAAAAATAAAAGAAAAAAAGAATTATTGAAACCAGTTTTCCAGCCTCTTCATCAGGAAGTGGCCATCACAGCCTCCGTGGGGCTCCACCTGTCTGTTTTCGCCGTTACCCAGAAAAGCAGACTGTGAGTGGGCAAGCCCAGTTCCAGTTTGCTCAGCCTGTGTGCACATGTGATTTTCGACATTTTCTGGGGCATGCTGCATCTAATGCTTTTATCTCATTTGTTAAAGATTTCTGTTGTCTCTGAAAGGAGCTTCAGAGACTGTTATCAAGTGGCCTCAAAGGCTACTTCTCAGACAGGAAGAGCCTTGTGAGAACAGGGAGTTGGGAATTAGATGAGAGAAGAGAGGCCTTTCTTCCCGCTGTCTTGCTGTGGGGCTCCTTGTTGTCACTGAGGGAGGGAGGGGACATGAGCAGAATGGAAGGGCTGGGCAAAAGAATGCTTTGAAATGCTGTCTTTTCCCAGGAGGTTTGAGCTTTGTGCCTAAGACATTTTTATATATGGAGGCCTTGTCATAGAGCACGGCTCTCAGTTCTAGCCACTGAGAGCCCAGGAAAGGGGAGAATATAACGTGGCATTTCAGCAGAGGACATGATAAAGGAAGACGGGATTGATTATGTGAGTCTCGTTCATCCCAGCCCTTGAAGAAAGGGGAGGGGACGGTTTGCGGGGGGAGACTTCAGACCATTCTAGATGGGCTTCCAGAACTTGTGCAGGGACAGCTGGGTGATAGGAGTCACGCTCCTGGTCTCTGACCTACAGCTTCTTCTTAAACTTATTTATTTATATATTTAACACCTTTTTTACAGAGTACCTGGTAGGATCCTGGCTCTCTGAACTGGTACTGGCCAAACAGCAATGAATGAGACAAAGCCCCTGCTCTCAAGCAGATCACAGTGCCCTGGTGTCCTCTAGGGCTGCACATTAAGAATCTGCAGCCTCTCACAGTCGCTGCCGAGGGCAGCTTTGCCCATCTGGCGAGTATTTCCTTTGCCACATGGATTGTGAACTCCTTGGGGCCGGAGCTCTGCCACAGTCATCTCTCTGTCTCCTGTGCCTGATGCACTGTCTGGCATGCAGTGGATGTTCAGAATGAATGAATGAATATGCCTGTCAGGAATTCTTAGTAACTGAAATATACACAATGGAGGCAAACAGTGGACTGGATATCCTGCTCCCGGGCGGCCGGTCTGGTAAATGTTATCCTTCCTAGAGGTTAACAATAGGTCTTTCCCTTTCTTCTTTCCTTTTGGAAACAGCACCAGTGGTTCTGACAGCTCCCTCTCAGAGGGTCTCCCTGCTCACCTGCTGAACATAGCACATGAGGTGAGAATATATGTAGACTCTTACCCAGGAAGTAGCAGCTTTGAAAGAAGCACTCCTGCATAATTTGGTGGAATTTTCCAACTGTCCTGTGATCTGCAGAAAATATAACAGTAGCGTCCTAACTGGTTCCCCTGCCCTGGGGGGCTTTCATTTTGTCCTTTATAACTTTTTAAAATCTAGGGGAAAAAATCTGAGGACTCCATATTTATTCCAAAGTTAACTAAAAGTGAAAAAAAAGTTTAACCAAAAGTGAAAACTATGTTAAAAGAGAGAGGTTGTTAAAAATGACCCATGTATTAAGTAATTTTTTTACCTCATCTGTTCTCAGACTTTTTCTTGCATAGATGCCTTAAGAGCTTTAGAAACAACAAAATATTTCTTGTGGTTCATTATGCACATGATTTCCTAGTTGTGTTAAGAAATATCTCCATCAGAGGGCGAGATTAAGGCTGTGTTAGGCAGAGCCAGGCGGATCAGACTGGACCCTACAATTTCTTCAGCTGGATTTACAGCAACATCAGTATAAGTTTCACCACTTCATGGGTACCTGGAAAATTAGTCCTGAGCTTCATTCACTTAATTATTAAAGCCACCTTGTGGTAACAACCAAACTAAATCTTTTAACCACACATCTAATAATCAGCATTATCTGTACCTGACATTATTGCCATAGTAATCTGTTTCATATTGTAAATCATAGATATTTGGTAATTGGTATAAGCGCCCCTCTGGCTGTGTATCTATGATAGTGGGATTTGGCGTGTTAAATGGGGAGCAGGCCTCTGGTAAGGAGGTAACTGAACTGTTTGTTCCTTCTCTAAACCAACAACAATTCAACACCGTGAAGGGTGCATACTGGGCTAGCCATGGTGTCTTGAGTGTTGTGTGAAAAGAGTGCCACGTATGGGTGATGTAGCTCTGGAATCTTCAATGACCAGTTTCTCTGTACTTTCTGGAATAGTTGAATCAGAAGAAGATGCATAAGAAGAAAAAAAAGAAGCCACTTCAGACTAGGAAACAGCGAAATGAGCAGTATCAGAAAAATAATTTGATGCGGGAGTTGAAGTTAACAGAAGATGCTCCAGTAAGAAAGCTCTGCTCCTACTTCTACTGTCTGGTTAGAGAGTGTTCCATGGAGGGCGCAGGACGGGGGTTAAGGTTTCCCCTAAACCAGAAAGGGAGCGGGGAATGGGACGGGGGAAGCTCTCTGTTTTGAATTCAGAGCCTTCCATGGGTCCTCTGGACATCTCAGCAGATTTCAGCGTTGGCCCACGATCCTGTGCTATGGTCTGGCCTAGCAGTCTGGGTCTTGACCGAGTCTGGATTTCCAGGGGAAAGAGGTGGTTCTGGAAAAGTGGTGGCTGAGGAATCAGGTGTGGTCTGGGCTAGGGGCACCTGGATAGTGCCTTCCCCGTCTTTCTCCTGGCTGCCACACCCACAGTACAGCCCCTGCTTTCTAAAGATGAAAATGCTTTCCAAGATGGGAGTTTTACTGCTGGGCAAATTGGGTCAATTATGGGTGGATCAGTTGCAATGGAGCAATTGAAAAATATTCTCTTTGCATTAAATCCTTTTAGGAAAGGGCAGGGTTTGCTTCTACTCTGCCAAAACAGCCTACCTTTTTCAAAAATTCAGAGAATACCAGTTCTTCAACAATGAAAAATGAAAAACCAAGGTTGAATGAGGTAGTTATTTTGCTTGACTTTTTTTTTTTTTTAACTCATGGAAAATTGATTAAAATTGTTTTTTGTAATATATGTAAAGTGTACAATGTGATGATTTGATGTATATATTTTTGTATATATATATAGTGAAAGGATTCCCACCATTGAGTTAATTAACACATCCATCACTTCACATATTTACTTTTTTTTTTGGTGAGAACATTTAAGTTCTACTGTCTTGGCAAATTTCAATTATACAGCATGGTTCAACTATAGTCATCATGTTTTACATTAGATCCTCAGACCTTATTCATCTTATAGCTGAAAGTTTGTACCCTTTACCATCCTTTACCTGGTCCCCCACCCTCCAGGCCCTGACAGCCACTTTTCTACTCTGTTGCTTTTTTTTTGTGTGTGTGTGTGAGGGAGATCAGCCCTGAGCTAACATCCATGCTAATCCTCCTCTTTTTGCTGAGGAAGACTGGCTCTAAGCTAACATCTATTGCTAATCCTTCTCCTTTTTTTTCCCCCCGAAAGCCCCAGTAGATAGTTGTATGTCATAGTTGCACATCCTTCTAGTTGCTGTATGTGGGACGCAGCCTCAGTCCTTAGCAGAAGTGGTGTGTCGGTGCGCGCCCAGGATCCGAACCTGGGCCTCCAGTAGCGGAGCGCACGCACTTAACCGCTAAGCCACGGGGCTGGCCCCTCGACTCTCTGTTTCTATGAGTTTGACCTTTTTTTTTCCCCTAGATTCCACATGTAGGTGATACCATGCAGTGTTTGTCTTTCTCTGTCTGGCTTATTTCACTTAGCATGATGCCCTCCGGCTTCATCCATGTTGTCACAAGTGGCAGGATTTCCTTCTATTTTAAGGCTGAATGATATTCCATTGTATATACATTACATCTTCTTTATCCATTCATCCATCGACAGACACTTAGGATATCGTGTGTCCATACCTCTGCTATTGTGAGTAAGGCTGCAGTGAACATATTACAGGTAGCTCTTCAAGATAGTGATTTTGTTTCCTTTGGATATGTACCCAGAAGTGAGATTGCTGGATCACATGGTAGTTCTATTTTGTATTTTTTGAGGATTCTCCATACAGTTTCCCATAGTGGCTGTACCAGTTTACATTCCTACCAACAGTGCACAAGGGTTCCCTTTTCTCCACATCCTTGCCAGCATTTGTTACCTCTTGTCTTTTTAATAACAGACATCCTAACAGGTGTGAGGTGACATCTTATTGTGGTTTGATTTGCATTTCCCTGATGATTAGTGATGTTGAGAAGCTTTTCATGTACTTGTTGGCCATTTGTATGTTGTCTTTGGAAAAATGTCTATTCAGGTCCTCTGTCCATTTATTAGTTGGGTTATTTGGGGGTTTGTTGCTATTGACTTGTCTGAGTTCCTTGTATAATCTGGATATTAACCCCTTATCAGATATGTGGTTTGCAAATATTTTCTCCCATTCCATAGGTTGCCTGTTCATTTTGTTGATGGTTTCTTTGCTGTACAGAAGCTTTTTACTTTGGTGTAGTCTCACTGGTTTATTTTTGCTTTTGTTGTCATTACTTTTGGTGTCAAATCCAAAAAATCATTGCCAAGACTGATGTCAGGTTGCTTACCCTCTGTGTTTTCTTCTAGGAATTTTATGGTTTCAGGTCTTACATTTAAGTCTTTAATCTATTTTGAGTTAATTTTTGTGAGTGGTCTAAGATAGGGATCCAGTTTCATTCTTTTGCATGTGGATATCCAGTTTTCCCAACACCATTTATTTTTTTATTTTTTTATAATTTTATTTATTTATTTATCTTTCCCCCAAAGCCCCAGTAGATAGTTGCACATTCTTCTAGTTGCTGTATGTGGGACGTGGCCTCAGCATGGCCGGAGAAGCAGTGCGCCTGTGTGCGCCCGGGATCTGAACCCGGGCCGCCTGCATCGGAGCGCACGCACTTAACTACTAAGCCACGGGGCCGGCCCCCAACACCATTTATTGAAGAGACTGTCTTTTCCCCATTGTATATTTTTGGCTCCTTTGTTGAAAATTAATTGACCATATATACATGGGTTTATTTCTGGGCTCTGTATTCTGTTCCATGCTTCTCTCTTTATCACACGGATTCTCTGATTTTTCCAAACAGCACATCTCTCCCACAGGGTGATGAGAGCAGTAGTCATCTATGTCACCTTTACCTGTCAGTGCCAGTGGGAGCAGGGGAACGTTAAAATTGGTAGGGACGCTGACACTGCTTTGGATTAAACACCACTGAAGTCTGATGTCAAATATTGGTGATTTGTGGTTTTATATCCAGAACATAAGAACCAGCTGCTTTATCCATCTATCCATCCATCCATCCATCCATCCATCCATCCATCCATCCATCCATCCAACACAATGCGTTATGTATGTAACTACTACATGCCAGGCCCTCTGTTGGATGCTGGGGAGGCAGCATTGAACAAAACACTATCCCTGCCCAGGGACCTTAAAGTATGGTGGGGATTTTAACAAGTAAGGAGGAAATTACATCACAGAGTAGGATGCAGTGAGAACACAGAGGAGAGGCACCCAACCAACTTTTGGTGCTCTGGAATTTTGTGGCTGTAAAATCCTTGATTCTTTTATGTATAAAAATAGATTTTGGTACATTAGTAGCTGATTCTTAGTGGATAGGGTGCAAAATGGGCTCTCCTCGTGTAAAATGCTACCCTGTGGTGAACAGTGGTATGATGAGGCCCCACTGCATTACACTGAGGAGCCCCCACAGAGCACAGCCAGCCCTGTTCGGCATCGAGGGCTGTTTGGTGTCTGGTGTAACAGTAACAAGGGCACAAGTTTTCAAGTCTGTCTTGAGTTCAGATTCCAGCGCCACTATGTAATGTCCCGTGAGTTACTTAACCACCCTGGGACTCAGTTTCTGCATCTGAAATGTGGGGTAATAAAATCTACATCATAAGGGTGTTGTGGGAATTAGATGAGAAACTGTGTAAAGTGCCCAGCGTATGGTAGGCACTCAGTAAATGTTAGTTTCCTTCTTTTCTTCGAATTCTTATTCATTTGTGTCCTGCCTCTCCTTTCGTGTTAGAGTATCATAATGAATCAACATGCATGAATAAAATCACTCAAATAATGTGTATTCTATATAATCACACTTGACCAAGTGGAAATTTAGTGAGAATGTGTTCATTTATTTTAGTCACAGTTAAGTGGAAGAAACAAAGGCACCTCCCTGGACCCATCAAAAATGACTGCCTTGATTCTGACTACAAATAAAGAGAGAACACAGGTATTTCACCGACTTTATACACATATGCCAGCAGTTAATTTTATTTGATTTTCAAATGTGTTATGTGATCTGGAGGGGTGGCGATCCCCAGTCCCCAGTGTCACCTCGGATTTGTTCTGCTCCGGTGAACATCTCGGGTAGTTTGCACCCTCAGGCTACAAGCCACCTGACCACGTGGGGCTCAGCCTGCCGGGTACCACAGGACCCGAGGAAACCCACCCAGAGCCAGAAGCTTGCCATGGAGAATTTAGTTTTATTTCAACCAACACTTGTTAGGCAGCTATTATTTTGTAACTCTGTGGCACCATTTCAGGTAGGACAGTGACCGTGAATGATGTATCGAGTCTCCACCCCGGGGGATGTGAACAAACGGGGGTGCCGCCATCAGTCGTGGGGCGTGCTTCACGTCCAGGCTCAATACCGAGCTCTGGGAATGATTTGCTTTTTTAAAAGAATAAGTTAGTATGCCTTCATATTTATCTCTGTAATAACATCTCTCTTGCTCATTTGCACTTGCATAATCTTTCCTGAGAGGGGGACAAAGAAGTGGAGAAATAGCTCGTAAGCTGTCATTTCAAAAGCCCTGGCTGTATCTGTGAGAGTGTGCTGCTCATGTGTGTCCGGGTGGAACAAAGATTGAGAACCGCTGGGTTAATTTAGGTAGAGTGGAGAGTTCTCCCAAGGTGAAGCCCGTGTGTCTTCCTAAGTCTGCTTCTTGGGAATTCTCTGGTTGATGCTCACATTTATCCGTCAGTGGCTTAGGGAGAACCTAGTGTGTGCAGGCCCTTTGAGGACTGTCAAACATGGTCCGTCCCGTAAGGCGATGATCCTCGAGGAGGGGTGACAAGACACGTAGTCCAGCCGCTGTGCTGTAGCAGAAACGGAAGAGCGACGGAGAGAGGAGTGAAACAAGCCGGATCAAAAAGGACTCTGTCCTGACAGACTAAGTGGCCAGCTGTCCTCTTTCCTCCTTCAGCATTCATTGCAAGGCGGTGGGTGGCTAAAACCACATCCCACAGCTGAAGCAGGCTAGTTAGGCTGTAACATGTAACCAGGGAGTCAGGTAAACCCAACACAGTGGGCGAATGCCATCCACACCGTTTCCTTTACTTAATGTTCTTAAAATTTCTGGTGTACTAGTTCTCCAACAGAGATGTAGGTATTTAATTTCCATGACATGTCAGATAAGTAGAGCTGAAAGACATAGGGCAGTCTCCCACCTTGATAGATGATGGTCTTCTCTTCCGTTGTGTAATGTTTCTAGACAGCTTGTAAAATGTAGTCCCTGAACTTCTCAGGGCGATTAAAATATTTCCCGTGGGTGGGCACAAGGGGTGAAGAGACGCATTTATATGGTGACTGTCAAACCATAATGTACAACCAAAAGTTCACAATGTTATAAACTATTATGACATCAATAAAAAGAGAAAAAAAATTGCCCCTGGAACTTTCTTCAACTATCTGAGGGACCAGGGCTAATGCGTGATTCATACCCGCCTCTAACAACGTCAGCTACTTCACGTCTGGGGGGAAACGCAACTACTTCTCATTAGCTCCTTGTAAAACCAGCCCCAACCCTAACTATAACTTGAGAAATTGCAGCGTAAAGTGATTCAGTTTTTCTGTCTTGTTTGCCCAGAGAGAGAAGCCCGGATTTACAGTATCGTGCTCTCCGAAGAGAAGCACAGACCCCAGCCAAGAGCCAGCTCTGGATATGAAGCCCACCTGGTCCAGGAACAGATATCCTGCTGCAAAGAGAGGCCGCGCCACCATGGCGGCATACCCGTCTTTGCACGTGTACACATACCCCTAAGGCGCATGGGCCGCGCCACACAGGCGCTTCCTGGTGTGTTTTGACATGTTTGTACCGAGGGGAGTTGTGTGATTGGGAACTGTGTTCCTTTGTGGTATACTCTGTTGTGTCCTGACACTGTGTGCTTACACCGTGTGCATGCCCTCTAGAGGCGTACCTCATGAATTCAATTATTTTTTCATAGAATAAAATTTTATTATGATGTAGAGAAAAACTTCCTTTATCAGAAATTGATGTGCTCGTGAAACTACAGCACAGATATACCTCATTTTAACCAATAGATATTCTCTCTAAAATTATATGCAAATCAATTTTAAGAGATCAAACTCTGTTTTAAAACATTCTGGGAGTGTGCTCCGTTAAGAAAGTCTTGTGTCAGAGAAAACTGGACTGTGGTTACCCGGGAAGTGGGGGTGGGGGGTGGGCACAAGGGGTGAAGGGAGTCATATATGGGGTGAAGGACAAACAAAAATGTACAACCCAAAATCTCACAATGTTAGAAACCATTAAAATATCAATAAAAATGTAAAAAAAAAAAAAAAAAAAAAAGAAAGTCTTGTGTCAAAGCTTTGTAGCGATGAGCGGTCAGTCAGACTGTGATCTGTCAGGTTAGCTCAGAGAGAGGTGTTCCCACATAGAGAAACAATTCATGTATTACTCGGCATTTAATGGGGCATATGTTCAACACAGTTATGTAAGGTTTTTAACCCATTGATTAAAATTTTTCCTCTCTAACCAGTTGTTTTCTCTGATTGGCTAACTGCATAATCTTATGTGAACACGTTTTATATTTTATATCCCTCACAAGCCCCAAGCATGATCTGCCAGCTACCGCCTGTCGTGTCGACATGCTAGAGTCATGTTAAAGAAGGGTGACTCCAGTTCATGCCAGGCCTCCTGTTTTGACTTTACCCTCTTCTTGTCACACTGGGTTGAAAGTTTCCTAGTATGTTTTCATTATCACTTTTAAACTCTTTCAGCTACTACCACTACCTGAGTGTCTAGTGATGAGAACCACATGACAACACAAATTTTATTACAATCCCAGTGTCTGTGGTTTTTTTAATTAACAGACATTATTTTGAGAACAGTTTTAGATTTACAGAGAAATTGAGGAGATAGTACAAAGTTCCCGTATACTGCTCTCCCCCACACACACAGTGGGTGAGTCTTTTTAAAAGGAATGATGTTGGGGCCAGCCCCGTGGCACAGTGGTTAAGTTCACGCTCTCCGCTTTGGCGGCCCAGGGTTCGCAGGTTCGGATCCCAGGCACAGACCTATGTACTGCTCATCAAGCCATGCTGTGGCGGCATCCCACATATAAAGTAGAGGAAGATGGGCACGGATGTTAGCCCAGGGCCAATCTTCCTCAGCAAAAAGAGGAAGATTGGCAACATGTTAGTTCAGGGCTGATCTTCCTCACAAAAAAATAAATAAAATAAAAAAATAAAAGGAACAATATCTGCCCGTGCTCTTTACCTAGGAGTTTGCAAATGGCCTTCTCCTACTCCACACCCTACTCACACCCTAAAACTATTAGTCAGCCTTTTAAGTATCTAGAAAGTACCTAGCCCAAACCCACTTTTTGTCCCTAAAAGGATCTCTTTAAAGGACAAGTCCAAAACAGTTACAGACTGCTGAGGGCAAACCTTGTTTGAAAGTTTGTTCAGAAATAACTTGTTTTTGCTCCAGATAACTTTCAAGAAATTTATAAAAAGCACCCCAGTATGATGATATTTTGGAGATCAAAAATCAGAATACATGATGAGATTTTGTGTGTGTGTGTGCGTGTGTGTGTGTGTGTGTGAGGAAGATCGGCCCTGAGCTAACATCTGTTGCCAATCCTCCTCTTTTTGCTGAGGAAGACTGGCCCTGGGCTAACATCCGTGACCATCTTCCTCTACTTTATATGGGACACCGCCACAGCATGGCTTGATAAACGGTGCATCGGTGCGCTCCCGGGATCTGAACCTGCGAACCCTGGGCCGCCGAAGCAGAGCATGTGTGCTTAACCACTACGCCACCGGGCTGGCCCCCATGATCAGATTTTTTTAAAGTGCTTTTTGAGAGCAGAAAGCTTCCTGAGAGATGTGGTTTGGATGCTAAGACACTAAAGGGGCAAAAAGGAGAGAATCCCATGCGATCGAGGCACAGCCTCCAAGAGGCCGTGACCAATGAGTGCCGAGCCCTGCCCAGCTCAGAGTCAGTCCTGTAAAGGAGTAGCTATTTGTTGTCTTTAGAAAAGAGAGGCAAGTTTTCCTGCTCGGATTAGGAAGAAGGCCCCACAGGGAATTCAATGCTGCAGCATCTAGAAGCCAATGTGCCTGTCATTTCTCATTCTGCTTTTGGAAGGAGGCTGAGTGGTGACTCTGGCTAGAAACTTTCAAATGACAAGCTAAGGTGATTAATTCTGACTGTATGAACATGGTAAATCTCACGCCGCAGGAGAAACAGCCCGAAGCATCTTGATCACTAAGAGTGAACTGTGAGAATGGAATCAAGGAAAAGTCAAGAAATAGCATTTTAGGGGCCAGCCCCGTGGCTTAGTGGTTAAGTGCGCGGGCTCCGCTGCTGGCGGCCTGGGTTCGGATCCCGGGCGTGCACCGACTCACTGCTTGTCCGGCCATGCTGAGACCTCGTCCCACATACAGCAACTAGAAGGATGTGCAACTATGACATACAACTATCTACTGGGGCTTTGGGGAGAAAAAGGAGGAGGATTGGCAATAGATGTTAGTTCAGGGCCGGTCTTCCTCAGTAAAAAGAGGAGGATTGGCGTGGATGTTAGCTCAGGGCTGATCTTCCTCACAAGAAAAAAAAACAGAAAGAAATAGCATTTTAATTGGGTCAGAGGACAAGATCAACTTTATATTCAACCGTTGTCAACAAGGGTTAAGATATAGGGGAAAAAATAATGAATGTACATTATACTTTGTTTTCTTTATAAACTTAATTTATAGTCACTAATAGAAGTAAGTTTTTGAGATTCAAAATGGATTTGAGGTGAACACGTTTTCTTAAGAAGCCTTACTTTTTGGACCACATGGTCATAACTAAGGTCCTATTACCCTCTGGTGGCAGCATACCCCTTTCTGTTTTTGGAGAGGTGACAACACCTCTTGAAAGTGGTAGAAACTAGTCTAAACAGGTAAGGTGATGACAGCACGCATTACTCAGAAGTTTTTGATGGAACATTAAATATAGGAACTCTATACTATAGACATAGAGGCTCCTTGAAAACAGAAATTCTAAGTGTTTTTTCCATTTGTCATTAAAATAGTGCAAGAATTTTGGAGGTCTGTTGGTACCTGGCCACTCTGAAACTACCATTGATCACTGGTTTAGTTACGTTGTCACCTAATTTGATCCCAGCTATTGGCAAAAATGCCACACAAAAGGCTCCGCTCTGCAGAAATAGAACTGCTAACTTCTGATTTTCCAGGCTGTTCTCCGACTAGTTCTGGTTTAATTACCTAGAATAGCAGAGATGTGTCCAGAGCACAGAGACCTGGCATCTTCTGCACAGGATGCCTTTGAAGCTACAAAGCCTCCTCTGTCCTTTAAACTACAGAGACCACAGTACGGCATGGCTAGGTTTCGTTGAACTACATTCCACCAGGGACATTTCTGTCCATTTCTTAGTGGAATATTCCTGGGGAGGATAGTCTCATCTCTGTTCATGCTTGCTGAGGTCCAACATCTTTATCCCCTTTGCCTCACCTTGATGCTGCCTGATCAACTAAAAAGAAGCTCGGAATTTATTTTCTCCTTTAAGTGGGTTCCACCTTGACTCTGTGCGACTGAGTCATGTGGTCTATGAGAAACAAGCTGAAATTTGGTTCAGAAAGGTGCATTTTTGTTTTGTTTTTCTTGAGGAAGATTGGCCCTGAGCTAACATCTGTGCCAGTCTTCCTCTATTTTGTATGTGGGATGCCGCCACAACATGGCTTGATGAGTGGTGTGTAGGTCGGTGCCCAGGATCCGAACCCACAAACCCCAGACCACCAACGTGGAGCGTGTGAACTTAACCACTACGCCACTGGGCTGGCCCCAAGGAATTGTTTTAATTAGTATGTTTACAGACAAAGCTCTAGTGACGAAGTATTCGCCAAATGTCCAGAGCAATGCTTGCTTAATAAGGGTCAAAAGAAAGGAAGAGCCCTAAGAATATAGAAAGAAGTAATGCTTCTCGAAAATTCTGACTCCCTGCTGACACTCCTACCCTAAGATCTGGCTATTCCCACAAATTCATCCTTCAGCAGTGACTGACTGGGGAACTATGGAGAACGCAATGATGTGAGATTCCATTCCCACCTCTGTGCTTAAAACCCAGGCGGAGAACCAAGCCTAGTGCACCCAAACAAACCAGTCAGTAAGACATTCCGCTAGCTTTAGAACGTTCTAGGAGGTTAAAGAGAGCCACCAACTTAAATTTAAAATGCCTTTGGGGACCGGCCCCGTGGCATAGCGGTTAAGTGCGCGCACTCTGCTGCTGGCAGCCCGGGTTCGGATCTCGGGCGTGCACTGACGCACCGCTTGTCAGGCCGTGCTGTGGCAGGCGTCCCACATAAAGTGGAGGAAGATGAGCATGGATTTTAGCTCAAGGCCAGTATTCCTCAGGAAAAGGAGGAGGATTGGCATGGATGTTAGCTCAGGGCTGATCTTCCTCACAAAACAAAAAGCGCCTTTGAATCCCACGCGGGCGGGGGGCCAGGGGTACAATTGCTTAACGGCTCTGGACCTTCATTTCCTGATCGTAGAAGTGAAGTGCCTGTCCAGGTGAAGTGATTTCTAAGGTCACTTGATTTTTACGAAATTACATTTATCTGAACACTTTCGCAGCTATTGATCATACGTTGCAATAATGTGTCTGAAGTAGCTTCCCTCTTCAGCCTAGGCCAGCTAGGTCTTCTCTCGCTCTGTCTCTGGTCCTAAGGGAAACAAAGATTCTGATTGCTCAAAGTACAGCCCCTCCCGTCTTTCCCCCAACCCAATTTGGTGCAAGCCATCTCTCCCCCTACCCCCCGAACTGGCTGGTCCTAGACTGTTGGATTCAGTGACCAGAAATCACTTCACAACCCTTTCTCAGCCCAGCTCAAAGCTCCAATCACACTCCCCTTTCTCCTTCTTGCCTTCACTTCCTCCTCCATTCAGTCCAGACTCCAGGGTGCATTACGTCAACCGCTTTCTTGCCAACGCCCCAGAGTCCTCACCCTCTGTCCTTCTGCCACATCCACCTGGTAGTTCCCCAACTTTGGATCCGTCCAGCCACCCTAACCATCTGTCTTCTCTCCTCCTACACCCACGCTACCAAGATGGCTACAGGAAAACATGCCATTTAGTGGACTGGGGCCGCTGCTCATGTATCTCCTCCAGTCTGGGACACTTATCCTCTGCTTCTGAAACCGAATTCCCTCACCTTTCCTCCTCTGTGGCTATTCACACCTTCTCCATTTCCTCAAGTCCCCTGCTCCCTCCCTGCTATCATCTTCCTCCCAGCAAACAACTTTGGTAGGAGGTCATGGTTAAGAAGGAGGCTCTGGTGGGGTGGGAGTAGGGAGGAAACTGCAGACGAGTTCTGGGCTCTCTTTGGTAGGTTTGTTTATGTACCAATATTGGCAAAGTGATTCTGAAACTATTTGAAATGTATTATATGATCGGGCAAATGAATAAATGTGTTGATGTTAAGAGCCAGGGTTCTCACTCTGGAAGAAGAAGCATACAAATATTTAATGGAGAGAAACAGGGAAAAACCCTATGGAAATGGATTGGAATTAGAAATATTAGTATGAACTCATGACTTCTAAAATATGTGTAAATGTGTATATTCATATGTGTATATAAAAATATGTATGTATATTCAGCTCTATCTACTAAAAGGGCCTAAAATCAAATACACGCCATTAGCAATAAGCATATTTTACACTGAGATCTTGTTTTCTAATACTATTCTCCATCAAATGTAATCAGGGTGGGGCCGGCCCGGTGGCACAGCGGTTAAGTGCTCGCGCTCTGCTGCGGCGGCCCTGGGTTCACAGGTTCAGATCCCGGGCACTCACTGAAATACGACTAGTCAAGCCATGCTGTGACGGCGTCCCATATAAAGTGGAGGAAGATGGGCACGGATGTTAGCTCAGGGCCAGTCTCCCTCAGCAAAAAAGAGGAGGATTGGCAACAGATGTTAGCTCAGGGATGGTCTTCCTCACACACACACACACAAAAGTAGGAGGCATGTCACAGGACAAAGGAGCCAGCTTGAAGGGGCTGCCACCAGCCAAATCTGGGATATTAGGCACCAAAATGATTCAGGACATTAATAAATTATAACCCATTGAAAAGTTAGGAATCAGTGAGTTTGTTTTGATGAGAAAGAGAGGAGAGAAAGGAGGGCTTTTGCTGAAGTAGAACGAGAATCAGATGGTGAATGTGGAGGGAGCGCTGGAGAGGGGGTCATTATTTTGTGACCGTCGTAGTAAAATGGATCAGGCAAGAATCAACAATGAGGCTAAATTTAGGAGGAAATACGATGAGGAGCAGGATATTTGCATGGTTTTAAAGTGTGTCCACTCAGATTGCTTATTAGTTGAAAGGGAAAAAATAGAAACTAGATGATGGAGAAATTGGGCAACACCTTGACTGAGTGACCACTAGGGGCAGAAAGACATCATGTGCCTTCTGCTGTGCTGCCTGAGGACACACCGCTTATGTGGGATTCTGGTTGGAAATGCATACCCTGAATCTAATTATGAAGAAAAATCAGACAAAGCCCAAATAAGGAACATTCTACCGAAAAGAAGAACAGAACTCTGGCAACAGAATGGGTTTGAATGCTGGTTCTACTAGTTTTGTGAACTTAGGCAAGTTACCCTCCCAAAGACTTAGTTTCCTCATCTGTAAAATGGGAACACTAGCAGGACCCACCTTTCAGGGTTGTTGGGAGGATTGGATGAGAGAACGCACATAAGGCACCTGGTCGAGTGGCCTACACACAGAAAGCACTCAGGAATGGTCAGTGGGCGTGACTCTTGCCCACTCTGACTTCCTTTCCTTCGTTCTTAGAGAAAAAAATGCCCAGCTTTGAGTTTAAGGCTGATCTCTTCACCTATGCTTCAATTCCATCTCCCCACTTCTTCTCAAACTTTCTGTGTTGTTTTATTCCCTCTTCTGTAATTCTCCCTCTCTACCAGCAACTTCTCTGTAGCTTAAAAACAGGCCAAGCCTCTCCCATCTTTGAAGAAAACACAGAACCTTCATCCATGTCCCCGTAAAGTTTCCATTCTTTACTGTCTCCATTTGCTACCTTCTATAAGTTCTCCCCTCCCTTAATAATAGCCACCATTTACTGTAGCCCCACTATGTGTCAAGAGCTTTACCTTACATGGGAGATAGCTATTATGCCCCTATTTCACAGATGAGAAAACTTGGGCTCTGAGAGGATTTGAACCTCGGTCTGCCTCAATCTAGGACATTCCAATTCAGCAGCCACAAACCACAGGTGCCCATGGAGCACTTGAAATGGAGTTGGTCCAAATTGAGATGTGCTGTAGGTGTAGATACATGCCAGATTTCAAAGACAGTACAAAAAAAGACTGTAAAAGATCTCATTAATATTTTTACATTGATTATATGTTGAAATAGTATTTTGGATGTTTCAGGTGAAATAAAATATTTTATTAATTTTGCCTGTTTCTTTTTACCTTTTAATATAGCTACTAAAAATTTTGAAATTATATACGTGGCTGGCATTATATTTCTTTTTTTTCTTCCCTCCCAAAGCCCCAGTAGATAGTTGTATGTCATAGCTGCACATCTTTCTAGTTGCTGTATGTGGGACGCGGCCTCAGCGTGGCTGGACAAGCGGTGCGTCAGTGCGCGCCCGGGATCCGAACCCAGGCCGCCAGTAGCAGAGCGCGCGCACTTAACCACTAAGCCACGGGGCCGGCCCTGGCATTATATTTCTATTGGACAGCACTGTTCTAGGATATTCATCTCACAATGCAATGTGGCCTCTCGTCTTCTGAGACACCACTTAGCTCCCTGAATGTGTCCCCGGGATCTGGAGCTTCTCCCGCTACGCACCCTACCTGCATGAGCTGTGCCCACCCTTGGCGCCTGTACACCATGATGACACTGGGTCAGGCCTCTCCTACATCCCAGACTATGGATCCAGCTGTCTCCCCTCCATCTCCACTCAGTTCCCTTCTGTTCCTCAAAGGCAACATGCCCAAATGGAATTATTCTGTTATCTTTTCCTTAAACCAAAGCCTCTCTCTGTAGTCTCTCTCTCAATAAACAGTACCTCCATCATCACTACCATGCTTATAACCCCAGCATCACTAGAGTCCCCCTGCCCTGCACCTCCACATCCAGAGCCCACATCCTATTGACTTTGCCTCTTAAGTAAATCCACAAACTTCTCTCCACCCCCTTAATTCAGGTTATTGTTGTTCTCCTAAACTGCTAAATCTGGTCTCCCAGCCTCCAGTCTTGTGGATCCTGATCTTTCTTTGATAGAGCGGCCGAGCTGAGCTCATTACAAGGCAAATCTGCTGATGCTGGTCCTCTTGCAGGGCGCCTCTCTTCTGCAGGACAGCCCATCTCTGATATGGCCCTGCTGCCTCCTGAGCCTCCAACTCTGAATTCCCCCTGTTCCCTATGAATCTGGAACATTAACTGCCTCTCCCTGCTCCCTCCGTGCCCCTCCCATTGCTTTGCAAACACCTGCCATCTTTCAAGACTCAGCTCAGTTATGGGTCAATTATATCTCAATTAAAAAAAAAGACTCAGCTCAAATAGTAGCCTATTAGGCAAACTGGTCTTGATGCTGTTTCCCAGGCAGAACTCCCCCATCCTTCCTTCACCTCCTACAGCTTTCCAACTCAGCATTTGACACACTTGAGTGCCCTAATCCCTTTATTTGTCTGCCTTTCCTAACTAGAATGATTTCAACTACAATCTACAGGAGGAAAAAAAGAAACTCAAACAAAATGCAATTATTGCTTGACATAAACAGGAAGTCCAGAGGAAGAACAGCTCCAGGTCTGGTTGATTTATTCAGCAGCTCATTGGCAGCATCCGAGATCCAGGCCTCACTGTCCTCTGGCTCTGCCACCTTCGGTGCCAACTTGGTCCAACTTGGCTGCATGGCTGTAGCCAATCCAGGCAAACCACCAGATCTGACAATGCCCAGTGAAAGAGAACAGCTGTCCCTGTGTGTCTCTCTCTCTCTTTTTTTAAATAATGTTTTAATTTTGGTTTTGAATAGTATATTTTAAATATTTTGAATAATTTTTGATTTACAGAAAAGTTGCAAAGATAGAGTTCCCTCATATCCCTCACTCAAGTTTCCGTTTCCCCGTAACGTTATCAGCTTACATGATATGTGGTACGTTCATCAAAACTAAGAATATATTGCTACATTGCTATGAACTCAACTCCAGACTTCATTTGGATTTCAGCAGTTTTTCCTTTAATGTCCTTTTTCTCTCCCAGGATCCAATCCAGAATGTGCGTTTCCTTGTCATGTCCCTTTAGTTTCCTCTCGTCTGTGACCGTTTCTCAGTCTTTCCTTATTTTTCATGACCTTGACGGTTTTGAGGAGTACCGATTAGGTAGTTCCTCAAATTGAGTTTGTCTGATGTTTTTCCTCATGGTTTGACTGGGGTTATAGGTGTTTGGAAAGAATACATAGAGGTGAAGTGCCCTTCTCATCACATTATACCAGGAGTGCTTGCTGTCCACATGACGTCACTGGTGATTCCGTGTCTGTTTCAACGCCAGGAAAGCCTTCCCACATGCCCTGGAGAGGAGTTCCCCTCATGCCTCATTGGCCAGAATCCATTGGCTTTGATATCAAGGTAATATAAGCTTCATAGAATGAGTTGAGAAGTATTCCTTTCCATGAATTTCGGAAAGAATTTTGAAGGATTGGTATTATTTTTTCCCTAAATATTTGATAGAACTTGTAAGTAAAACTATTTGGGCCAGGGTTTTTCTTTGTGGAAAGATTTTTAATTACTAATTCAGTTTACTTACTTGTTATCATCTAATCAGTTTTTCTATTTCTACTGGAATCAGTTTTGATAATGTGTGTCTTTATAGGAATCTGTCCATTTCATCTAAATTATCTAACTTGTTGGCATAAAATTGTTCATAATATTCCCTCATAACCTTTTTTTATTTCTGCAGGGTCTGTGCTAATGTCTCCTATTACGTTCCTAATTTTGGTAATTTGTCCCTTCTTTCTTTTTTTGATGGTCTGGATAGCTAAAGATTTGTGTTGGTCTTTTTCAAAGAACCAACTTTTGTTTCCACTGATTTTTCTCTCTTGTTTCTGTTTACTGTTTGATCAGTTTTCACTCTGATCTTTATTTCCTTCCTCCTACTTTCTTTGGATTTGATTTACTCTTCTTTTTCTAGATTCCTGAGGTGAAAGCTTATTGATTTTAATTCTTTCTTCCTCTCTAATATAAATATTTGAAGCTATAAATTTCCCTTTACATACTGCATTAGCTGCATCCCATAAATTTTGATATATTGTGTTTTTGTTTTCATTCAGCTGAAGGTATTTTCTAATTTCCTTTGTCATTTCTTCTTTGATCCATGGGTTATTTAAAAGTGTATTATTTAATTTCCAAATATTTGGGTATTTTCTAAATATCTTCTTGTTTCTTATTTTTAATTTAATTCCATTTTGGAAACTACACATTGTATGATTTCAATCCTTTTAAATTTATTGAGACTCATTTTATGGTCTAGCATATTCTACAGAATATGTTTTCAACTAAAAAAGTAAGATGAAAAACAGTGCATATGATAAAATGCTACATTTTGTGTAAGAAAGAATGGAATATGAATATGTTTGCATTTGCTTGTGTTTACACAAAGAAACACTGAGAGAATAAATAAGAAACTAGTAAAATGGTTTGATTTTTTTTAGCTTTTATTATTGTAAAAACAATATAGGTCTATTACAGACAATTAGAGAACTGGTTAAGCAAAAATAAAGAAATAAAAACACAATATTCGCATCACGCAGAGATGATCATAGTTAACATTTCAGTTTTTAATCTTTCCAGATCTTTTTCTCTTCAAAAAAATATTTTTTTTGCTAAAATGAGATCATAATGTATATACTGTTTTATAACCTGCTTTCTTCATCTTTCAGTCTTCATCTTTCGTGTTTGTTTTTATTTTTGAATTATGTAAATATAATATCTATTAAAAATGTAATATTAAATTTTAAAGAGAAGCTATAACTCAATCAATCTTCCCGACGTAAGAAAAATAATCTTGGGCTGGCCCTGTGGCTTAGTGGTTAAGTGAGTGCGCTCTGCTGCTGGCAGCCCGGGTTCGGATCCCGGACGTGCACTGAGGCACCGCTTCTCCGGCCGTGCTGAGGCCACGTCCCACCTACAGCAACTAGAAGGATGTGCAGCTATGACATACAACTATCTACTGGGGCTTTGGTGGGAAAATAAATAAATAAAATCTTAAAAAAAAAAAGAAAAAGAATCTTACATCTGCATATTGAAAGATCACACTTGTCTTAGAAAAGTTAACAACAAAAACAAAACTAAAACTGCACTAAGTCATGCCTTAGTAAAGTTATTGAAATTCAAGGCTAAATTAAGTCTTCCAGGAAAAATATAAAAAATTTTAATATGCATATATTGAAGGAATATATTTTCCATGATCCTTTTTGAAAAAGCTACTAGAAGATGAGCTTTAGTCAACGAAGAGATGAATAGAGACAACCACACTGAAAGGACTCATAGAGAATATTAAAGCCATTTTATTTTATTCGAGGCCTGGGACTTTTTAAAGTTTATTATTTTATTTTACTTCTTATTGTATAGTGGAAGGAAAATATTATAAACCTAGCAACACATAAATTATACTTATAATAGTTGAGAGAGAAGGCGTAAAAGTGAAAAGCAGTATGACCATGTTGATTTCATAAAAATAAATGAAAAGCTGATAAATCAAGTAATAGAAGTATAAGTATATTTAAAGATATAAATGTAAAACTATGGAATACAACACTACGGACACTACGTGTAAACACTATGGAATACAATAATACAGTTATGTCGAACCTGGAAGGTGGGAAGATAATGGAGATGGGAGCGGGAAAGAAGTGAATGTAAATTTATTTCAACACTGCTCAGAGTAGAGAATCAATAGATAATGTCTAATAAAGACAGAAGAAGGTATAGTATATAAAGTTGTGTTTACAAAAAGAGCCACTGTATCTAAAATAGAAACCTTTCTGGCCAGCCCGTGGCTTAGTGGTTAAGTGCGTGCGCTCCGCTGCTGGCGGCCCGGATTCGGATCCGGGCGTGCACGGAGGCACTGCTTCTCCGGCCGTGCTGAGGCCACGTCCCACATACAGCAACTAGAAGGATGTGCAGCTATGACATACAACTATCTACTGGGGCTTTGGGGGATAAAAAATAAATAAATAAATAAATAAAATTATAAAAATAAATAAAATAAAATAGAAACCTTTCAAATACACCCACGCACACTCACAAAGCAAATAGATCATATAGTAAAATTTTATTTTTAAGCTATCAACAAAAAGTTATTTTAAAAATTTTAAGCACTTAAAAATATTATTAAAAAATTTTGTAAAGTATAGTAACAGAACCATGACCAAACATATTTTTCATATCAAGAAATATAAGGGGCCGGCCCCATGGCTTAGCGGTTAAGTGCCCGTGCTCCGCTACTGGTGGCCCGGGTTCGGATCCCTGGAGTGCACCGACACACCCCTTGTCGGGCTGTGCTGAGGTGGCATCCCACATACAGCAACTAGAAGGATATGCAACTATGACATACAACTATCTACTGGGACTTTGGGGAGAAAAAGGGGGGAAAAAAAGGAGGAGGATTGGCAATAGATGTTAGCTCAGGGCTGGTCTTCCTCAGCAAAAAGAGGAGGATTGGCATGGATTTTAGCTCAGGGCTGATCTTCCTCACAGAAAAAAAAAGAAAGAAAGAAAGAAATATAAATTGGCTAAACTCATCTATTAAAAGAAAATAGAGTTTCAGATTGAATCACAAAACAAAACATATCGCTTATATGGCATAAACAAGAGACACATCTAAAACAAAGTAACTAAGAAAGACTTAAAATGAAAGAAAGGGCAGAGGAGCACCAAGCAAATGCAAACAGAGAGAAATAAGGGGCCATAATCTAAGTATCAGATAAGACAGAATTCAAGCCAAAAGCATTTAACAAGACAAACTATCTGAAAGGGTGTAATATACAATGAAGCTCTAATAGTTACAAAGTCTGTAAACCAAGTAACATTGTATCTACAGTCATAAAGAGGAAATTACTAGAACTGCAAGGAGAATTAGAGAGATATACACTAACATTGACGATTTTATTTCACCTTTCTTTGATCAAGTGAATAAAAGCTAAGTTAAAACACACACACACACACACACACACACACACCACTAAAACCTGAAATAGAAAATGCACGTCCTTTGCAAATGATCATGGAACACTCACAAAAATCACTCATATATTAAGCCACAAAGCAAGTAAATAAATTTATAAGTAAAATTCCAAAAAAGTCAAAAGAGAAAAGACAACCTTCTCTGAACACAAAACTAGTAAGGAATAATATTATCTGGGAAGTAAAAACGAAAACTGCCACTGAGAAATCAAAAAACTCTCTCAAACATATCTTTGGTCAAAGAGGAAATCAAAACACAAATTGCTAACTATTGAAGAACACATGAGAATCTATGAGTTAAAGCAGTGCTCAGATGGAAATTCCTACTTAAATACTTAGAGTAATGAACAAGAACGGGTAACAATGGATGAAGTAAGCATCTGTAGTAGGCAGAATTCTAAAGGTCTCCCCAAAATTCCCGTCTTCTAGTTATTCAATCAAACACTAATCGAGGTACTGCTATGAGAGGATTTTGCAGATGGAATTAAGGTTACTAATCAGCTGACTTTAAAATAGGCAGATTATTCTGGATTATCCAGGTAGGCCCCGTGTCATCACATAAAATCTTAAAAGCAGAAGAGGAAGGTGAGTTCATCAGAGAGATGAGGTGGAAGAAGAAGCAAAAGAGATTAGGAGAAGAGGAGGAAGAGATATTTGAAGCATGAGAAAGACTTGACCCATCATTGCTGGCTTTGAAGATGGAGGAAGGGGCCCTGAGTCAGGGAATGTTAGCAGCCTCTAGAAGCTGAGAATCCTGGCCAACTGCCAGCAAGGAAACAGGAACCTCAGTCCTATAACCACACGGGGCTGAACCTGAATTCCGCCAACAACCTCAATGAGGCTGGAAGCAGACTCTCCCCCAGAGCCTCCAGATAAGAACCCCAGTGGGCCAACACCTTGATGTCAGCCTTGTGGAACCCAGAGCTGAGAAATCAGCCAAGCCTACTGGACATTTTTTTTTTTTTGTGAGGAAGATCAGCCCTGAGCTAACATCTGATGCCAATCCTCCTCTTTTTGCTGAGGAAGACCGGCCCTGGGCTAACATCCGTGCCCATCTTCCTCCACTTTATATGGGACTCCGCCACAGCATGGCTCGACAAGCAGTGCGTCGGTGTGCGCCCGGGATCGGGACCTGCGAACCCCGGGCCGCCGCCGTGGAGCGCGCGCACTTAACCACTTGTGCCACCGGGCCGGCCCCAAGCCTATTGGACTTCTGACCCGCAGAACTGTGAGATAATAAGTTTGTGTTGTTTGAAGCCACCAGGTTCATGGCAATTTGTTGTGGCAGCAACAGAAAATGAATATAGCATCTAACTTAAGAAGTTAGAAACAACACAACCAAATAAGGTCAAGGAAAGCAGACGGAGTTAGAAATAGAGATGGAAATAGAAAATGATTAAGTAGGAGACAAACAGAAAGGAGTCAATACATCTGAGAGCTAGTTGAACTGTAATGAGTTCTTCGTAACCTGGCAGGGAGTCCAAGGCATTTCTTCAATTTCATGAGCCTCTACTGGGCCAGTGGCCAAGGATGGGCAAGGGAGTAAAGGACAAAACGCATATATTTGTGTGTGTGTGAGGAAGATTAGTCCTGAGGTAACATCTGTCACCAATCCTCCTCTTTTTGCTGAGGAAGATTGGCCCTGGGCTAACATCGTGCCCATCTTCCTCTACTTTATATGGGACGCCACCACAGCATGGCTTGACAACTGGTGCCTCAGTGCACACCCAGGATCTGAACCTGCAAACCCCGGGCCGCCGCAGCAGAGCATGCGCACTTAACCGATATGCCACCAGGCTGGCCCCAAGATGTATATTCTTTTTTTTTTTTATTGATGTTTTAATAGTTTTTAACATTGTGAAATTTTGGGTTGTACATTTTTGTTTGTCCATCACCATATATATGACTCCCTTCACCCCTTGTGCCCACCCCCCCACCCCCATTGCCCCTGGTAACCACAATACAGTTTTCTCCGTCCATGTGTTGGTTTATATTCCACATATGAGTGAGATCATACAGTGTTTGTCTTTCTCTTTCTGGCTTATTTTACTTAACATAATACCCTCCAGGCCCATCCATGTTGTTGCAAATGGGACAATTTTGTCTTTTTTTATGGCGAGTAGTATTCCATTGTATATATATACCACATTTTCTTAATCCAATCGTCAGTCGAGGGACACTTAGGTTGCTTCCACTTCTTGGCTATGGTGAATAATGTTGCAATGAACATAGGGGTGCATAAGCCTCTTTGGATTGTTTTTTTTTTTTTTTTAAAGATTTTATTTATTTATTCATTTTCCCCCCAAAGCTCCAGTGGATAGTTGTATGTCATAGCTGCACATCCTTCTAGTTGCTGTATGTGGGACGCGGCCTCAGCATGGCTGGAGAAGCGGTGTGTTGGTGCGCGCCCGGGATCTGAACCCAGGCCGCCAGCATCGGAGAGCGCACACTTAACCTCTAAGCCACAGGGCTGGCCCCAGCCTCTTTGGATTGTTGATTTCAGGTTCGTTGGATAGATTCCCAGTAGTGGGATAGCTGGATCGTAGGGCATCTCTATTTTTAATTCTTTGAGGAATCTCCATATGGTTTTCCATAGAGGCTGCACCAGTTTGCATTTCCACCAGCTATGTATGAGGGTTCCTGTTTCTCCACATCCTCTCCAACACTTGTTGTTTTTTGTCTTGGTGATTATAGCCATTCTAACTGGTGTGAGGTGATATCTTAGTGTTGTTTTGATTTGCATTTCCCTGATGATTAGTGATGTTGAACATCTTTTCATGTGCCTATTGGCCATCTGTATATCTTCCTTGGAGAAGTGTCTGTTCATTTCCTCTGCCCATTTTTTGATCGGGTTGTTTGTTTTTTTGTTGTTCAGTTGTGTGAGTTCTTTATATATTATGGAGATCAATCCCTTGTCAGATGTATGTTTTGCAAATATTCTCTCCCAGCTGGTGGGTTGTCTGTTCATCTTGATTCTGGTTTCGTTTGTCTTGTAGAAGCTCTTTAATCTGATAAAGTCCCACTTGTTTATTTTTTCTTTAGTTTCCCTAGTCTGGGTAGGCATGTCATCTGAAAAGATTCCTTTATGACCAACGTCAAATAGTGTGTTGCCTATATTTTCTTCTATGAGTTTTATAGTTTCAGGTCTCACCTTTAGGTCTTTGATCCATTTTGAGTTAATTTTTGTGAATGGCGATAGCAGATGGTCCACTTTCATTCTTTTGCATGTGGCTGTCCAGTTTTCCCAACACCATTTATTGAAGAGACTTTCCTTTCTCCATTGTATGTTCTTAGTACCTTTGTCAAAAATTAGCTGTCCGTATACGTGTAGTTTTATTTCTGGGTTTTCAATTCTGTTCCATAGATCTGTGTGTCTGTTTTTATACCAATACCATGCTGTTGTGATTACTATTGCTTTGTAGTATGTTTTGAAGTCAGGGATTGTGATGCCTCCTGCTTTGTTCTTTTTTCTTAGGATTGCTTTAGCTATTCGGGGTTTTTGTTTCCCCTTGTGAATTTTAGTATTCTTTTTTCTTTTTTTTTTTTTAAAGATTTATTTATTTATTTATTTTCCCCCAAAGCCCCAGTAGATAGTTGTATGTCATAGCTGCACATCCTTCTAGTTGCTGCACGTGGGACATGGCCTCAGCATGGCCGGAGAAGTGGTGCGTCAGTGCACGCCCGGGATCCAAACCTGGGCCGCCAGTAGCGGAGCTCGCACACTTAACCGCTAAGCCACAGGGCCGGCCCCAGTATTCTTTTTTCTATTTCTGTGAAGAATGTCATTGGGATTCTGATTGGGATTGCATTGAATCTGTAGATTGCTTTAGGTAATATAGACATTTTACCTCTGTTTATTCTTCCAATCCACGTGCATGGGATATCTTTCCATTTCTTTATGTCATCATCGATTTCTTTCAATAATGTCTTGTAGTTCTCATTGTATAGGTCATTCACCTCCTTGGTAAGATTTATTCCTAGGTATTTTATTCTTCTTGATGCAATTGTAAATAGTATTATCTTTTTGAGCTCTCTTTCTGTTAGTTCATTATTAGCATAGAGAAATGCAACTGATTTTTGTAGATTGATTTTATACCCTGCAACTTTGCTGTAGTTGTTGATTATTTCTAATAGTTTTCCAACAGATTCTTTAGGGTTTTCTATATATAAAATCATGTCATCTGCAAATAGTGAGAGTTTCACTTCTTCGTTACCTATTTGGATTTCTTTTATTCCTTTTTCTTGCCTAATTGCTCTGGCCAAAACCTCCAGTACTATGTTGAACAGGAGTGGTGAGAGTGGGCAGCCCTGTCTCATTTCTTTTCTCAGAGGAATGGCTTTCAGTCTTTCTGCGTTGAGTATGATGTTGGCTGTGAGTTTGTCATAAATAGCGTTTATTATGTTGAGGTACTTTCCTTCTATTCCCATTTTGTTGAGAATTTTTATCATAAATGGATGTTGTATCTTGTCAAATGCCTTCTCTGTGTCTATTGAGATGACCATGTGGTTTTTATTCTTTGTTTTGTTGATGTGATGTATCACGTTGATTGATTTGCGGATGTTGAACCATCCCTGCGTCCCTGGTATAAATCCCACTTGATCATGGTGTATGATCTTTTTAATGTATTGCTGTATTCGGTTTGCCAATATTTTGTTGAGGATTTTTGCATCTATGTTCATCAGCGACATTGGCCTGTCATTTTCTTTCTTTGTATTGTCTTTGTCTGGCTTTGGTATCAGAGTGATGTTGGCCTCGTAGAATGATTTAGGAAGTGTTCCATCTTCCTCTACAAAATGCCTATTCTTAAACAAGAAAATCTGGGGCCAGCCCCGTGGCTTAGCGGTTAAGTGCGCACACTCCGCTACTGGCAGCCCGGGTTCGGATCCCGGGCACGCACCAACGCACCACTTCTCTGGCCATGCTGAGGCCGCGTCCTACATACAGCAACTAGAAGGATGTGCAACTATGACATACAACTATCTACTGGGGTTTTGGGGGGGAAAAAAAGGAGGAGGATTGGCAATAGATGTTAGCTCAGAGCGGGTCTTCCTCACAAAAAAAAAAAAAAAAAACAAGAAAATCTTTTATATAACAGGCAAGCTTGGCCACCTTTGTAATCTCTCAAGTATAATAAGCCCAAGTAGTAGATGGGCTGCAGAAGCATTTTCTCTCTTTGCTGCGAGAGGATTTCTAAGTGCCACTTACTCTCTGCTGCTATGTGGTCTCTGTCTTTCTGAGCTGGGAGTATGGGCTCCCATCTTGTCAGGTTGATCTGCCTAACTCTCTTCTTTCTAGTTTTTCTATCTTCCACATTAAAACTTTTGTTATCTGCCAGCTTCAAGAGCTTTCATTTGCTCTCACTGAAATTGTCCAACAGTATACTGATCATTTGGGGGAAAAAAAGCAATGGAAGAATTAAAATGGTGGCTGATCTAATCAAGGGAAAAAAAGAAGAAATAAATGCACGAAATAAGCTATGATTAATGGGAAATAACCACAGATTCAGCATATATAAAAAAGAATCATAAGAGGCTAGTTTGCTTAGCTCTGTGTAATTGAATTTGAAAATCTGGATGAAATAAATAATTTTCTAGACAACATAAGTTATCAAAAGAGATGGACAATTGAAACAAATTGCTTTAAAAGAAATAGGGACTAGTGTCAAAAAAGCCAAAAGAGCACCAAACCCAGACAGTTTCACAGTTATTCTACCAAAACTTTGAGAGATCATTGCAATGCTATTCAAGTTGTTCTAGAGGATTAAAAAAGGAATAATAGCTTCTTTTTTTAAAAAAAATCAATATTGTACAACATTCATACCAAATGACAGGGCCAGCACGTGAAAAGAAAATTATAGACCAGTTTCACTTGCGAGTATCAATTCAAAAATCCCAAATAAAATATTATCAAATCAAATCTAAGAGAATTTAAAGGAATAACACACCTTAGACTAGGCCAGGATTTCTCATCAGCTGTACTATGAATGCCTCCAGGGGGCCAAATGTCTCCCTGCTATGCCAAATGTCCCCCGGGGGGCAAAATCATCCCCTGTTGAGAACCACAGGTCTAGGCCAACCATTGGGTCAAGGGGTGGCAGGTGGCCCACTTCCATCCAATGATTCATGAGAAGTCTGCTGGGGGAGGCATCTGGGAAAAGTTTTCTTTCTCCAAAAAGAGAGCGATAGAAAAAGAGCCCCTCTCTCTTCTTTCTCTGACTGTGTTATTGGTGGATGTGAAGCCCAGAGCTGCAACAGCCATCTTGTTACCAGCCTAAAGATGAAGGGCAGAGAGATGGGAAAATCCAAGTCTTTGATAACACCCTTGAGTTACAGATTCATCCAATTCAGAAGACTGTATGAACTCAGGTCTTCCTGTAATGCAAAATAAAGATGTGCTGTATTACTTAGGCCAGTCCGAATCAGGATTTGTGTTACCTGAGGCAGAAAGTACAATGTCAAGGCCTGGAGAGTCCTGAAGCCCAAAGAAAAGAGAGTAAGGGACAGAGAGAAGGAGAGAGTGCAAGATCAAAGCTGAGGGAGAGGATGGCTCCTGTCTGGGGAGGGAGGAGGAGGGCTGGAAAGCAGGCACGTAGATGAGGGTGGTGGCAGGAAGGAAGCAAGATGGCATCTTGGCTGTCCAGTTCATCCCTGTCACAAGCCCAGGACTTGTCTTCTGCTGAAGCCACGGAGACACAGGGATCTTCACCTGCATGGCACACTTGAGCTCCTTAGCCTCTCTCGTCTATCAGATGGGGAAACTCAAACCTGGAGAGGGTCATGAACCCAAGGTCATAAAGCAAATAAGAGCAGCACTTCTGGGTTTCTGACTCACAGCCAAGTGGCCTTCCCATTTCTACTGTCTGTTCCCTGTTTAAAAAGCTATAGGGGGGCCGGCCCGGTGGTGCAAGCGGTCAAGTGCGCGCGTTCCGCTGTGGCGGCCCCGGGTTCGCTGGTTCGGATCCCGGGCGTGCACCGACGCACTGCTTGTCAAACCATGCAGTGGCGGCATCCCCTATAAAGTGGAGGAGGATGGGCATAGATGTTAGCCCAGGGCCGGTCTTCCTCAGCAAAAAGAGGAGGATTGGCAGATGTTAGCTCAGGGCCGATCTTCCTCACACACACAAAAAATAATAAAAATAAAAAAAATAAAAAGCTATAGGGCTTCCTATGGCCTCACAATCAAAACTTCCAGGACCTTCCTCCCTCACCTATCCTACCTCGATTCCAACCCTCCCTGCTACACAGATTTCCATGATTTCCTACACAGAAATCATGCTCCTGGCCTCCTCGAGCACTGCCCCTCCGGTTTTCCCCAGCCAGGATTCAGCAACAGATGAAGGCTCTCAAAAACTATTCGTTTAATGAGAGAGTGAAGGAATGAATGAATGAATTTGCTCTGCTTCAAACCTTAGTTCAGTTTCTATTTCCTTTAAGAAGCCTGCTCAGATCTAAATCTGCTCTCACAGATTTCTCCATTCTTTGCTTTCCTTATGCATTTATGATAAAGTCAGTCCTCAACAGTTTCATCGATCTTAGCTTTCTGTCTCTAACTGGATTGTACCTTCTTCAGGACTCATGTGATATGAAATTCAGTTCCCAACACTGTGTTGGGAGTTGTATTTCTAGTTGTAAGACCACAACCTACTAGCCGTGTGACTTGGTAGAGTGGCTAACCTCTCTGAAGTTGTCTTCCCATCTTTGAAAACAGAGTCGATCCCTTGCCATCTCTCTTCAAAAGGTTGTGAAGACAATCAAATGAGATAATCACGTATGTGAAGCAGCACTGGAAATTGTAACTTGTTCTTTGTTTTTTTTTTTGCAGGGAAGGATTCGCCCTGAGCTAACATCTGTTGCCAATCTTCCTCTTTTTCTTTTTCTTTTTTCTCCCCAAAGCCCCAGTACATGGTTGTATATCCTAGTTGTAAGTCCTTCTAGTTCTTCAGTGTGAGCCACTACCACGGCATGGCTACTGACAGACAGATGGTGTGGTTCCGCGACCAGGAACTGAACCCAGGCCACTGAAGCAGAGCGCACAGAACTTTAACTCATAGGCCATCAGGGTTGGCTCATAACCTGTTCTAAAGATATGACGTGGTGGTATTAAAGTAGGTTCAATAACTGTGTTGACTGATTACAGGAGCAAAGAGCAACACTTGTTGAAAACCTACCAATGTCCAGGCCTAAGTTAACTCTCATAGCACCATCGTAGTAAGAAATACAATACTATTTTTGCCTGCCCAGTGGTCATTTGCCTTTCTTTTGATATCAGCACCCCAACTTTCCTTTGGGGGAAATTGTGCCACTTTCAATCATGTACTTTGGTGGGCCCCCCACTAGAATGCAAGCTCCATCGAGCTCCAAGGGAGGGCATGTGGCCTCTGCCTCAGCCAAGCTGCATATCCCATCCCTCTAATCACAGTGAGTAGTTCAGGAGCATGTATGCAAACCAATCCAGACCCCAGGATGTTTGTTGGGCCTTTTGGGTTGAGAGTAGCTCCTTTGTCTGGTCTTGGGACTGTGACAATATAAGGTGGGAGGTGCAGGAGACGTCCCTGAGGGGTGATCGTATCTGAGAATAAAATCAATAAAGAAGAAAGCAGAACTGAGAGACAAAGAGAGGCCCAGTCTAAGTAATGTCCTTTAAAATCCTGGATGCAGCCATGCCTGAAGCCTATCCAATTACATGAGTCAATAAATTCCCTTCCTCCCCTAACCCCCACCCCAAACCAGTTTGGGTGGGATTTTATGTCACTTGCACACAGAAAGTCCTAATTAAGACAACAGATGAGTATTTCAGTTGAGACCAAGGCAGTTTAAAAAAGAATATATATGAGGGAGTACTGTGAGAGATATAATCTCATCTATAGTTAACTGAGGAATATGAAGGAACTCAGAGGAACAATGAGCAGCCTAGACCTGGAAGGAAAAGTGACACTCATCCACTCCCTAGTAAATTCCAGGTTTCCACTGGAATCATTATTTCAAAAAATACTTATTGAGTACCTACTATGTGCCTGGCACCGTTCTAGGCACTGAGAACACAGCAGTGAACAAAAAGAGACAAAGTCTCTGTTGTCTTGGACCTCACATTCTAGTATGTTGGGGGAGTGGAGAGAAATTTAAAAAAATTAATTGTATGATACTTTGGAAGGCGATAAAGGCTAGGGAGAAAAACAAAGTGAGGAGGGGGGAGAGGGAATGCCACGTGGCTTTTGAGATTTCTCACAATGAGCCAGTGAAGGAAGGTTTATTCACCCCAACTTCAGCACAAAGAGGTTGAACGATTTGCCCAAGGTCATTGTCAACTAGCAAGTGGTAGAATTAGAATTGGAAAATGGGAAAAAAGTTACAGGACCTTTGATCTCTCTCACGGGTCAGACTGCCTCCCAGCCCAGGAGTCTTGTAACTGGCAAATCCACTCATCTTCCTCTGGGCTTCATTATTATTATTGGCCTCTTGGCAGCTTTTGACATTACTATCCTTCCTTTTCCAAACCTTTCTCTTGACTTCAGCGACACTATGCTGTTCTAGTTGTTTCCCTTCCCAATTAGTTCTGCCCCTTTTGATTTTTCTTATTCCTCTCACCACTTGAATATGGGTCACCAAATACAACCCATCTTATGGTCACCACATTAAAGTATATCAGGGAACACCATTCATTCAGATCATAGTCTTTGTAAACGGCACCCTTTGGAGTTGTGCAGTATACACCTTGGGCAGCTGTATATAGCAGCCCTAGACCTTTTGCACTTCTCTTATCTCTGCTACTGACTTCAGTTCCCTCTCTGCGGATTATTCTCCAAAACTTCATGAGCAGCTTTTACCCTGCACCATTGGAGGATACAGTGGAGCAACCCTCATCCCCCAACCACCCACCCCTGCAAGAGGCTCTGTACCTCTCAGCGCCCATAGGCATCAGTGGGGCAGAGGCAGTGGACATTGTTGGCACCACCAATGCACAAATCCATGAGTAAAGAGTCCCCTTGCTAAATGGTCTCTATGGTTAGACACCAGACATTGTCTGGTTAGACACTGCTGTTAGACTTCAATTGTATTGCTGTCTAAAATATTTCTGGCTTTAGTTAGAATCAACTTGTAGGGGCTGGCCTGGTGGCACAAGCCTTTAAGTGCGTGCGCTCCGCTGCAGCAGCCCAGGGTTCGCTGGTTCGGATCCCAGGCGCGCACCGACGCACTGCTTGGCAAGCCATGCTGTGGCGGCGTCCCATATAAAGTGGAGGAAGATGGGCATGGATGTTAGCCCAGGGCCGGTCTTCCTCAGCAAAAAGAGGAGGATTGGCAGATGTTAGCTCAGGGCCGATCCTCCTCACCAAAAAAAACAGAATCAACTTGTAAGTTTCTTACAACTCTAAAAGCTACAATTCGATATTATATTTTTGTGTGCCAAGCTGGGTAGGCATATTATTTCATTCAATCTTCACAACCACCGTGTGAAGTAGACACGACTATACTCATTTGTCTAAGGTTCAAAGCAGTCCTGGGATCAGCCCAAAGTCACCCAGTTAATAACTGATAGAGCTGGAATTTGGACCAGGTCCACTGGACTTCAAAGTCCACACTCCTTCCAGCTCTGTAAACTACCTCCCGATATCACCTAGCACTGAGTGCAGGACAATATTAATTAAAATGAACATTTGTATTTCAATACACAGTTAAAAAAAATCTTATTCTATGCACAATAATAACCCTGAGAGGTAGGTAGTAGTGTTACACTTAGATTTAGACACAAAAGCTGAAAATAGAAAATAAAATGACTTCTGAATCATTTGGAGAGCCACGATCCAAATGCAAGTCTTCTCTCTGTACTTCAGTCTCTGCGCCACGTCCTGCCACACTAAGTGTTGTTTGATATAGAACACGTAAGCTGGGGGCTGAGGGGCAAGGACGATGCCTTTGTCTTTTTGCCTCTAATAGCCTGCAGCCTGGTGGGCACTGCTGTAATTGTTCATTCACGCAATAAATATTATTGAGCATCTAGTATGTGCCAGGCACTGAATACACAGCGAACGAAGGCTGTCCTGGTTCCTGAACTCACGGGGATCACATTCTAGCGGAGGAGATAAAAAGATAAATAAATTTCAGACAACACTAAGTGTTACAGGACGATGTGGTAGGAAATAGGGGGAGGTAAATTTAGACAGAGGTCAGAGAAGGCATTTCTGAGAAGCTAACATTAATTAAATGAATGAATGCATGAATAGTAACCCGCTGATGCACTATTTGATATCAGACTTCCCTAGTTTTTATTAGCCATTAGATTGCTTATGGTTCTGACGCTGAATACCCTTTGCACCTTTATTGCTGATGCCCAAAGGGCAAGTGCAGAGGCAAAGCGTAACGAAGAACCTTTTTCAATTCTTTTTCTTCCTCTGACCTTGCCTTTGCGGTCACGGTCACACCCCCCATTGTCACGCCCATTCTCCTTCCGGGCGCTTCCGAGCTGCGCAAGCGCAGGAGAAACCGCCGTGCCTGAGGCAGGGCGCGATCCCTACAAAGCGCATGCGCCCCTGGCCCGTAAGCCCCGCCCCGCCCCCTGCGCCGGCTCGCGAGCGCCTGCCGTTTCTCGGGGCGGGGCGGTGGGCGGGGACGGGGCGGGGAGGCGCGCGCCGGTGCGTGCGTGCGCGCGCGCCGCGGGCGGGCCAGTGAGCCGGCGGCCTTGGCACGTGATCCCGGACCGGCTCTGTGGCTTGGTGCTTCCATCTGTCTGTCCGTCCGCGGGTGCCATCATGGCGGACGCGGCCAGTCAGGTGCTCCTGGGCTCCGGTCTCACCATCCTGTCCCAGCCGCTCATGTACGTGAAGGTGCTCATCCAGGTATGAGTCGTCGCCGTTCGCTTCCCCGCCCGGCGCCCTGTTCGCTCGCCGCTGCCCGGGGCGCCTGGGGATCGGCTCCAGCCTTCCCGGGCCTTCGGTCTCCCGAGATGCTGCTCCTCTGCTGCCCCGTCCTCCCCCGCAGGGACGGCTTCCACCGCCCCCGGCCCTTCCCGAGCTCTCGCCTCCTCTCCGGGCGGCGAGGCCCGCTCCTTTCCCTAGCCAGCTGCCGCCCTGCCCTGCCCTGCCCGGTGGCTCCTCTGAACTTTGTTTTTTCTTCCCTGAGGTAGATCCTGGCCGGTCGCCACCGAGGGCTTCCCCACCCGCCCCTGAAATTAGCGTTCATCTCTCTTCCCCCGCCGCAAACGCAAGACATGAAATCTGGTGAAGACAAATTTGAAATTAGAGGGGAGCCAACATTTTATTAGCTTTTTTTTTTCTTCTCTTTTTTGCTACTGTTACAGCTGCTGTTCTGTTCCGAGATTTTAGCGCTAGATACCCAGATAAACACAAGGAGCTCATTCAGAAGTGATAATGAAGTGGTCGCTGAGTCAGATTTCTGGGGATCCACTGAGCGCTCTCCAGCAGCAGCTCCTGACAGTGAAAATCACATCTGTCTGAGCTGGGAACCAGTTCAGCTGAAAGAGTTTTAGCGAGTGGAAGCATATATGTTAGTTTCTCTTCTACTGTGACATAATTCTTAAGTGGTATTTTATATTCACAGGCGAGTAGGCCGGGTTTTAGCAGATGATAGACTATTAGATAGTATTTTCTGTTGCCTTGCTAAATTTCCCCGTGATGGACAGGTCATTCATTTTTTAAACCTTTGTTGAGAGTTGACATAATTGCATCATGCCTTGTGGCCAAGGAAGGGAGCAGTTTTTAGAATCCCTGTCCTCACCATCTAACTTTCTGTCAAACATATGCAAGACACTAGGGAGGGCCCCGTGTCTTATTCTTGAGTTGATGCTAATCCAAATTATGTGTTGCTGAGTTGACTGGTGTAGATTCAGATTCTACGTGTAAAAGCCTTCTTATAAAATGAGTTATTTGAACCAAGAACACAGACTTTGATTGAAACGTACTATGATGTCTAAAACAGAACTGGCACATGAGTAGCTAGATAGTGTCCGAGATGGCAGCATTTTGCAGTAAATGAGCCCATTACTCAGTACTTCTCCAGGAGGCAGGCTCTCCTAGTGTCATTCAGAGCTCTTGCCTCAAAAACTTGGATATCCTTAATCCTGATTATACAACATCTTATGTTGCCAAGTGTCTCAGGGGTTTTGGTGAAATTCCCAAATACTCAGTTTTAAAAATATTTGCATGCTAACACTTCACATGCACGGAGCTCAGTCAGGAGTTATTTCATTGAGCAGGTTAATAATCAGAGCAAGAGAGAGTCAAAACCACGTCTTACAGCATTCATTCTCTCAAGTATCCCTTTAGCACTAAAAATCCTAAATATATTGTAGAAATAAAATGATGATCGTTAACTGTAAAATGGCCTTCATTAGATTGTTAATGACTGTCTTCTCATTTAACATGGACTTCACTTGTAATTATTTCTCAAGTGAATTATCCAGCTGTATCTGCATTTGTCCCTTTGAGTGTTTTGTCTTGCTAACCAAACATGAAGTTGGTGCTGGCTGAGTCTTCACATTTTGTCCAAATATAAAAAATGCACTAGATTTTCTTTAGAAAATATTTTTGAACCTCCTCAGTAAATGGTAGCTTTCCTAACACAAAAGTTCCCTTATTTTATTTTCAGTTAGCTATTAGTCTATCTCAACTATGTGGTATACTTTGTAGAATTCAAACCAAACGGAAACTTGGAGTTTATTGAAACCAGTCTTATCAATTGACAGAATAAAAAACTGACAAGGATGATACTTCGTCGTTGCCTTGGAAAACAAACACCACATTTTATATTTTTATTTTTATTTTATTTTATTTTTTTTGTGAGGAAGATCAGCCCTGAGCTAACATCCATGCCAATCCTCCTCTTTCTGCTGAGGAAGACTGGCCCTGAGCTAATATCTATTGCCAATCCTCCTCCTCCTTTTTTTTCTCCCCCCAAAGCCCCAGTGGATAGTTGTATGTCATAGTTGCACATCCTTCTAGTTGCTGCATGTGGGACGCGGCCTCAGCATGGCTGGAGAAGCAGTGCGTCGGTGTGCGCCTGGGATCCGAACCCGGGCCTCTGGTAGCAGAGCGCACGCACTTAACTGCTAAGCCACAGGGCCGGCCCCAAACACCACATTTTAACTTGTGTTAAAAATTATAACCCTAATTTGTTCTTTATTCAAGACCTTGCAACCAAGGCAATCATGGGAATATTGCTTAGTATTGATATATTCTCTTGTTTTTAAAGGTGGGATATGAGCCTCTTCCTCCAACAATAGGACGAAATATTTTTGGGCGGCAAGTATGTCAGCTTCCTGGTCTCTTTAGTTATGGTAAGTTGTCTTTGATTTATTTGGAAGTAGACGACATTGAAGACTGTGATAGGCAGGAGTTACCGAAAGAAGTTATGTAGAAAGCGTGTTTCCTTGAAATTCTGTGTAACCATTTCTTTCAACTGGAATTTAAATCTCTGACTTGTGTTCGTAGCCCAGCACATCGCGAGCATCGATGGGAAGCGTGGGTTGTTCACAGGCTTAACTCCGAGACTGTGTTCCGGAGTCCTTGGAACTGTGGTCCATGGTAAAGTTTTACAGGTGAGAAGAAAATCAATCAATCTTCCCATAGATTTAGATTACCTTTTACGCGCAGTTTGTTCTACTGATGAAGAGCAATTTCGAAGATATATTTATAACCATGGCCTTTCTTCCTCTTGAAAAACATTAACTTGAAATACCCATTCTTAATGCTTTCCTGGGAAGCAAGGGGAATTTGTATAAAATGAAGTAATCGATTTTGATCTACACAACCTTCTTCCTCTGAGCCAGTTGTTCTGAGCAGAAGTTAAATACACTTATTTGATCTCCTGTTGCTCATTTCATTTCTTTGAAGGAGGAAGGAAGCTAGTTAAAACATACATATTTCTTTAGTTATTTTCCTCTTGTTTCTAGTGTTATTTCTAGTAAAATCTTTTCTGTTACAAACTTATTTTTTTAAAAAACTTAACAAGATAAACATAAAAGTCGGGACAGTGGTTATTTGTGGGGAGAGAAAAGGGGACCATGCGTGGGGTTCTGGGGTAATGGAAATGATTTTCTTTGACCTGGATCATGGCTGTTTGCCTTTTAATCATTTATTACATTGTACATTTGTATTTTGTGTACTGGTTCTGTACATGTGTTATATTGTATAAATTTAAAAGTGTTTTTTTAAAAAAACCTCACCAGAGTATACATGACCTGCAGGGTAATGGTTACTTTTGGGAAGAGGGGAAGAGATGAGGGGTGGAACTTTAGCTGTATGTGTGGAATTTTATTCTAAGAAGGCAAGAGATCTTAAGCAAAAGGGCAAAGTGTTAACATTTATTTAACCTTGTTGTTAGATACATAGGTGAATTATTTTCTTAATTTTTCTGTGCGTTTGAGATGTTTCGTAAAATGTTTTTAAAAACATCGTTACAGGGGCCGGCCCCGTGGCTTGGCGGTTAAGTGCACGCGCTCTGCTACTGGCAGCCTGGGTTTGGATCCCGGGCGCGCACCGACGCACCGCTTCTCCGGCCATGCTGAGGCCGTGTCCCACATACAGCAACTAGAAGGACGTGCAACTATGACATACAACTATCTACTGGGGCTTTGGGGGGAAAAAAAAAAAGGGAGGAGGATTGGCAATAGATGTTAGCTTAGAGCCTGTCTTCCTCAGCAAAAAGAGGAGGATTAGCATGGATGTTAGCTCAGGGCTGATCTTCTTCACAAAAAAAAAATAAATAAATAAGAAAGAGCTGGTCTTAATGTGGTCTGTAGTTCAGTAGTAAAAATAAAGTTTCTAAGCATTTATTTCACTCTAAAAAAAAAAAAACCAAACATCATTACATTTCGTTCTTAGTGATCTTTTTGTTTTGCCAGCTTCTTTGAACTTCATATAGTAAAGCTTATAATTTTGATTGTACTTATTTCTCTGTTGCACCAATTACAATGTAGGTCACACAGCATTGCCCTTTGCTATACTTATAAAGGTGTTATGAATGCAAATTCTGTACCATTTGGAACAGTCCATGAGAAGGTTGTTCAGCATGAGTATGGTTGAGAATATGAAACTCACGGGTTTTCTAGTTCATTATTCTGTCTCCTACTGGCATCAAGGGTATGTTAGTGCTGTAACTCAAAAAATGTACCAGGGTATGCTAACCAAATCCATATAATATTTTCAACCTGTGTAATATATCAGGTGTGCTTATTTAAATAGTATTTGGAACAACCCTCCATGTACTTTTTTAGCCTTCAACGTTGCCCCTAATTCTAAAGTTTTATCATCTGATGAGCAAATCATGATTTTGTTAAACAATTTCATGATCTAATTGGTTTTAAATTCTCTTCAGCCTTCGTTGATTTGAACTGGAGAGGTTTTCCAGACAGTTTGTCGCCTGGAAGCTGTTTCACCCTTCGGTCATTTTGTTGTTCTTTACACTTACTCTTTTTTATTTATTTATTTATTTATTTTTTCCCCCAAAGCCCCAGTGGATAGTTGTATGTCATAGCTGCACATCCTTCTAGTTGCTGTATGTGGGACGCGGCCTCAACATGGCCAGAGAAGCGGTGCGTCGGTGCGTGCCCAGGATCCGAACCTGGGCCGTTACACTTACTCTTGTTGTCACGCCTGGGGACTGAATTTAGAAGCACCGCTTTGCGTGGTCCGTGGTCAGTGATGGAGGCTTAATGGGCTGATGTTTTTGGTGGATTGATTCTACTCTTTCGTTTCCAGCCACACGCTACTCTGGGCTCAGAGAAAGTGTTGCTGTTTCCTAAGTGAGATTTACATATATGAAGGCACTTGTCATCTAGTCAAACAGCTTTATGTTTAGACTTAGAGCAAAAGTGAAATTACCGCTTAAGACCAAGTCCCTTTATGTAAAGAAAAAGTAAGACAAGTTTGAGGTAACCAGACACCCTAACTGTGTGTTTCACATGTAGCCAATGAACTATAACAGAGGATTGGTACTATACTTAGTATCAAAATCAGCTTATACAGTCAAGAAAGACAAATTCAGGGTGGATGAAACTGTTAACCTTTATAAGAAAGAGTTCTATATATCTGAACAAGAATTAAATGGAAATCTGTTCAGAATAATTTAGAAGAGGCAGGTAGAAAATTTTACCAATGGAATAAAAAGCAAAGTCTAGAAATGACTGAGAATTTTTAAAGATGCCTGAAACTGTTAGAATTAATTCTAGCCAGAGACCTGGAATTTGACCAAAAAACATCATTTTGCTTAATCTTGATGTTTGTTCTCTTGCCTCTGATTTTTTGAATTTTTTTGAAACATAATTCTTTTACAAAAGAAAATATTATCTGTTTTTTTAATCTGGTGTGACTAGGAGCTCAGTTGTCTGTTTCTTTTATTTCACCCAGCCCATCTTCTGTTTCTGAAATATCCCACAAATATATTTCCTCTTCTGAGCTCTGGCGGCATTCATGTTCTCTTCTCTAGAAGAGAAAAAAATCCTCTCTCTTGCTTGTTTTAGAAACAGTCAGATACAAAAGGAAAAGTGAGGCGATTTCAGCTATTCAGACTCAGCACCAATTCTCTGTTCTTTTGTACAGTGAAGACAGAGTCTTGCCCTAATTTGGTATTGGTCCGGCTTTTGCCATAGCCTTAGTCCTTGGCTATATTTTTACCAACTTATTTTCTGTTAAATGTATATGTTCAGCAAATAATGTTCTTGGATTTTTGTTTTGTTTTCCTTTTTCTTCTTTCAGATAAGAGTTTTCATGTGCATTTGCTTGTTCCTCCAGCTGAGCAATATGTTAAACTCAGCAACAAGATCATCTTAGAGACGTATTTCCAGTTAATTAGACATAGAAGTTACTTGAAGATTTGCAGCAAAAAAAAAAAAAAAAGCAACTATTTTACTTTCTACCAGTAGTGTTTTCATTTTACGTCCTCTCTCAATGACACTATGATAGCCCTAATCATCCTTTCTTTTCTTTTCTCTTCCTTTTTAGCATTACCAGGAGTGTGACAAAGTTGAGGTATGTTGGAGCCGATTTGTATGCACGGGCCCTTTCCCTTGCGAGTTGTTATTGCTCTTCGGTCCTCTTGAGGAGCAGGGACAAGCAGTCTGTTTCCCTTTCATCTCAGTGTGTGTTGCATACAGGGTGGCAACCAGTTTGAACAGTTCTGTTTAAAACCATCAAGATACCTGTCTTCTTTCGCTTTGATTTCCAGGAGTCAGGACCTGGAAATGTACAGAAAGAAGCATCATCTTCCTTTGACCGAGTTATCAAGGAGGTAAGAGATGAATTATGTCCTACGCTATTTCCCTAAATCAGAGTGTATGCAGTTGGGGAATCAGGCCTGTATGTTCAGTGTCTGTTCCAAATGAAATTAAACCTTCAATTTAATTTGGGCTTTATTACATGTATAATACAAAAAAGGGAGGAAAAAAGCATTGCTTGCTGTTTGGAATAGGTGCATTTCAAGGAAACTAATTTTGCCGACTCATTTCATCTTTAAAATTGAAGTGGTTTCTACTGAAAGTCTTCTAATAGAGTTGAAAACCTCTAGCGCAAAAGTGTTAGAACAGTGGCCAGGCCCTTTGTGTGTTGGCTATTAAATATCCAGAAATGCTTTCACAACATTATTGTGACTTTGGAATGTTCCTGATCACCCACTTCCCCCTCCTATCTTCTGCCATTGGAGTTTATTTCTTGCCTGACTTAATATTTATGGCTTTCAGAACTCCTCTTTTATTTCTTAGTCTGTACATTGTCTAATTGTCTTTGGTGAGATCACAGTTTTCCAGTGCATGTTGCCTTCTAACATATATATTCCAAAACAAACCTTACTGTAGATGTGGATGTCAGATGAATCAACTTTGCTTTTTTAAATTTTCATGAAGTGAGTTTATTTAAAAGTAAATAGGGCCGGCCCCGTGGCTTGGTGGTTAAGTGCGCGCGCTCCGATGCTGGTGGCCCGGGTTCGGATCCCGGGCGCGCACCGAGGCACCACTTCTCCGTCCATCCTGAGGCCGAGTCCCACATACAGCAACTAGAAGGATGTGCAGCTATGACATACAACTATCTACTGGGGCTTTGGGGGGAAAAAATAAATAAATAAAATCTTAAAAAAAAAAAAAAGTAAATATACATGTATTAATATGCATTTGTGTTTTCTTAACCTTACCTAGCCATCCTGTCCCACAAGATCTTCTCAGAACTACCATTGGAGTAGGGGTGAGGGATGTCTTAACTAAGTGACTGAAGATAATGTTCAAATGCAAAAATGAATGACAGACCTGCTACATTTACAATCTCCCTCCAAGTATTGTAATTTAATTTTCTTTACTACCTCTTTTTTTTTTGATGAGGGAGATTGGCCATGAGCTAATGTCCATTGCCAATCTTCCTCTTTTTGCTGAGGAAGATTGGCCCTGAGCTAATATCTGTGTCTGTCTTCCTCTATTTTATATATGGGAGACTGCCACAGCATGGCTTGATGAGTGGTGTGTAGGTCCGCGCCCAATATCTGAACCTGCAAACCACAGGCCACTGAAGCAAAGCATGGATACTTAACCACTACAACACCGTGCTGGCCCCTTTTTACTAACTCTTACAGAGTCCTGGACAAGAAAGATAAACTAGGATAAATATAGCAGCTGTAAGATACTGTAGAATTATAGAGTTGTGGTTGAAAAACAAATCAGAGATGTTCTGTTCTCCCTGAGATGTAGGCACAGATTAAATAGAGCCTGACATTTGTCTAGCATAGATATCAGAGACTCTGAAATCACACACAATGAGAGAGCAACTTAATAATCTAAATACAAGGCCTCAAAGTTTTATTCCCGCTTGGTTACTGTTTGCTGGTGACCCTCCTTGTTTCTTTGCTTTTGTTTTTCTTATCTGTAAAATTGAGAAGATAACAGAAGTCTGCTTTGCAGAGAGATTCTGAGAAGTAACTATAACAGAGCCTTGAAATCCTTAAGTGAAAGGTATGATGGAATGACAGTGTATTCAAGCTACTCTTCCCGACTCCAGGAGAGGAGAGCTGTGTCAATCACTTTCTTAATCTACAATATCCAGCCAGGATATTTGAGTGTCGTTTATTTAGATTTCAGAAGTGTGTGTTGATTGTTTCTAGACAACTCGAGAGATGATGGCTCGGTCTGCTGCTACCCTCATCACACATCCCTTCCATGGTACGTTTGCAGTTGATAACTGAAGTCTGATTTCTTATCTCTCTTTTATAACATGATCTCTCCTGACGGCTTAGATAGGTTGACATGGGAGTTCACTAAAGTGCCTTGGTGCATGTTTTTGTTTGCTTGCTTGTTTTGGCTTTTATCCAGTTTATCCAGATAGCAAAGTGTCTTTAGGTGGAAAAACTTTTTTTTTCAGGGCTATCAAAATTTATCTCGACATAGTTTTAAAAATCTTTTCTCTGTGTTCTGCAGTAATCACTCTGAGGTCGATGGTACAATTCATTGGCAGAGAATCCAAGTATTGGTAAGTCTTCTTGTTTTCAAATATTCAGGGATATCTGTTGAAGCCAAAGTATTAGGAAATTAGTTCTTGACATTTTAATGATGCCTTAGAATTTACAGAACAAATTCATATATCTCACATCATTTGATCTGTACAAAAACCAGTGAAATAGAAGCAAATGGCCCGGGCAGGTTTAGGAGCTTAGCCAGGATCTCAGAGTAAGTTGCAGGGACACTGAAGCCCAAATTCACCCTGCCTCCATGTGACCACACCCTTAGATAGTGATATCTCCACTTCTATCTCCAGATTCAACTGTCTTTGCAGAATGAGGGTGGTAGAAAAGGGGTGGGGAGGGTGTAAATTTGACCTTGTCAAGTGATAATTAAACATTTTTTTAGTAGCTCCAGAATAATCTTAATATATTTTACCTTTCTTGCTTCTGTACCTAGTGGACTTTATGACTCCATAGTAACCATCTACCGGGAAGAGGGCATCCTAGGATTTTTTGCGTAAGTAAATTGTTGATTTGTGTGTGTGATTTTTGTGTGAGTGGAAAGCTTTAATGAAAAGAAGGGCGTGACTCTTTCTTTAATCCCTGGGGAAAATGATTCGCTGTGTTTACTTCTTGTTAAGCTCTCTGTAGGCCCCTCTGACTTAAATTCTCTTGTAAAGAGTCACGCTTTTGCTTCTAGACATCTAAAACGTTTGAAATGAGGGTTTTGTTTGTTTTTTAACAAATAAATTCATTCTAAGTTTCTATCCTTATAGTAAGTTCCCAATTATATACAGTTGATAAAATGAGGAAAATTAATTTTTGAAAGTGGAAAAATCACCCAACATATATCTTCCTTATCCTGAGAGAATACGTTTTTTTTTTTTTTTTTATAATTTTATTTATTTATTTTATTTTCCCCCAAAGCCCCAGTAGATAGTTGTATGTCACAGCTGCACATCCTTCTAGTTGCTGTATGTGGGACGCGACCTCAACATGGCCGGAGAAGCGGTGCGTCGGTGCGCGCCCGGGATCCGAACCCGGGCCGCCAGCAGCGGAGCTCATGCACTCAACCACTAAGCCCCAGTGCCGGCCCCTGAGAGAATACGTTTTTGCAAGGCTGTATTCGTTCCCTTAAATTTACTTGGGAAGAACTTAGATTACTACCCTCATTCTTCTATTAACAACAAAAACTGCATTATTAACTAAATGCTCCTTATTAATTTCAGAGTGTTTCCACGTAATTGATTTTATTTGAGTACCATAAATACTCTGGGAGATAAGCAGGATAGCTATTATTATTCTCATTTTAGAGATTTTTAAAAAATTGATGCTCCGGGAAGTTCATTTGCTGCCAGCCATGTAGGTGATATGTGATGGAAGTGGCATTTGAACCTTGGTCTTCAGTTGGTGGGGTAATGTTGGTCCCCTAGTCCATGCTGCCTCACCTACGTCACCCAGGCCCTGCAAACATGTTTTTGATGTCTCTCACCTATATCTATGTTTGGGCCATTCTCATTTTGTAATTTTTCTCATCTTTTGCCCTCCCAAATTTGAATATCAAATAGTTAAGCAAAAACCACATTTAAGTGTCTTCTCTGAAATAGGCAAAGTTTTGGCCTCCCTGCTTATAGTTCTTAATATTAAGGTGAGCCATTGGTTGTAGCTTGGAGGGGTATAGCTGACCTGCATTTCAAAAATGCAAATGAAAGTCATTAGAGAGTAGTTTCAAGTACAGTTATATTAACTAGAATGAACTAGTTACAAGGGCTAGATTCTGGTATTCCATATCTTTTCAGTTCTCTGGAATGTGTTGAAATCTCTAATTCTTTGAGAAGTGTTTGTATTGAGTGGATTATCTTTTTACTGATCACATTTCTTGGTTCTTCTTATTTTTATTGTTTCTTCATGCAGGGGTCTTATTCCTCGCCTCCTAGGGGACATCATTTCTTTGTGGCTGTGTAACTCACTGGCCTACCTCGTCAATACCTATGCACTGGACAGTGGGGTAGGTTGTGACCTTGATGGGATGTGCTGGCGCTGACTTTATTGTATTCACCCAGCAGCTAGGTCAGCTTTAAAGGAAGATGGCACTTTGTTATGTGCCAGACTCGTCGTTATATAGTTAAACATTAACTAGTCACGTTTTCAAAGGCTGATGGGGTGACCTATACTGTGTACCGTAGAGAGATGCACCTTTAAAGTCCCTAGGCTATGGCAGAGCAAGCCCAAGAGGTCTAGCCCTGTCTCTGTGCTGCCGGGAGATCTCTTCTCTGTTGACACCCAACTTGAGAGGACACCATGATGCAGGACGGTTTTATGGTACATTCAGGGGGTTTCGTCTGTCCGAAGTGTTAAGGGGACTCCTGTATTGGGCTTTCTAGAAACCTCAGCCTGGGAGGTTTTGAGAATCAGCCTTTCCTAGAAGTAATGTTTTCCCTGCCTCAGCAGTCGTGGGCCTCTTTGTACATGGGCAGCTCCATAGCATGGTGGAGAACAGAACACACCAGGGGGCAGGACTGAATCCCTGTTGTAAGCTTCTTGAGTATAGAGGCTGATCTTCTCCAAAGCATCTGGCACATCTAGTGTATATAGAGGTAGTGACTTGTCCCTCAGATATATGGTATGTGTGATTTCCAGGGACTGTATTTCTAGGACGTGGGTAAAGGATACCAATCTCATTTTCTTTTGTTTTTGAAATCTTGAGGCTATTACATTTATTCCTAAGTCATCTTCGTCTAATATGAATTTGTCTGTTAATGTTGAATCAAGCTGATCGTTTTGACCACTGCCTTTTTGTGCTTGTAATCAGTATTTTATGTTTTCATCCTCAAAATTAATTTTCAGGCTGTCAAAGAAACTAATAATTTAGAGATAGAATATATTGATATGCTTGGGGACAGTTAGCTGTTAATATTAGCTTAATTTTCTTACTCATTCTAATAAAGGTTTTCTTCCTGTTTTAGGTTTCCACCATGAGTGAAATGAAGAGTTATTCCCAAGCGGTCACAGGAGTGAGTTTTTAATTTTTATTTATTTATTTATTTATTTATTTTTGTGAGGAAGATCAGCCCTGAGCTAACATCCATGCTAATCCTCCTATTTTTGCTGAGGAAGACCGGCTCTGAGCTAACACCTATTGCCAATCCTCCTCCTTTTTTTCCCCAAAGCCCCAGTAGATAGTTGTATGTCACAGTTGCACATCCTTCTAGTTGCTGTATGTGGGACGCGGCCTCAGCATGGCCGGAGAAGCAGTGCATCGGTGCGCACCCGGGCCGCCAGCAGTGGAGTGCTCGCACTTAACCGCTAAGCCACGGGGCTGGCCCAGGAATGAGTTTTTTAAAATCCTCTTAACCTTGTAGGAATAATGGTGTTTTGTTTTAAATTTGGCCTGTGTCATCATTGCTTTAAAGCAACCAGATGTGTCGCAGGAAGGTGTCTCCAATTTGTTAATGTTTGTCGGAGGTCAGAATAACCCGGAGTTCCTGCACCACAGTAACAGTCATAACAGGCCCACATGGTTTGGTGCGGTTCAGCTTTCAGAGGGGAGCATGTGGCATTTCTCCTCACAGCTCTGCCTTGATTCTCAGGCTTGCTTCTGGCTGCATCCTGCTGATCCTGTGCTGGAGAACTTCACCTCTTTGTCATTATGGAGTCTTCCAGTAGTTGACTTCTAAAGTAGTTTCCATTGTCTTTGGAAGGATGCTCGTGTTTTCTTATTTTCTTCAGGAGTGTTTTGAAATGCTTCATTGCATTTAGTTGTATTTACTTTTTCTCTTAAATAAGGCAGTTCAGTTTTATTTCAATGAGGACTCAATCATGGAATAAAAGAAGTCTTCTGGCGTTTTGTTAAAATGTTAGACGTAGTGGTATGTTCAGAAGAGGAAGCACCTCCAGGCTCAAAAATATGAGATTTAGGGGCCTGCCCAGTGGCACAGTGGTTAAGTGGGTGCGCTCTGCTGTGGTTGCCCAGGGTTCGCAGGTTCAGATCCCAGGCGCACACTGACGCACTGCTTGTCAAGCCGTGCTGTGGCGGTGTCCCATATAAAGTAGAGGAAAATGGGCACGGATGTTAGCCCAGGGCCGATCTTCTTCAGCAAAAAGGAGGAGGATTGGCATCGGATGTTAGCTCAGGGCTGATCTTCCTCACCAGGAAAAAAAAAAAAAAAGAAGAAAAGAAATTGAGTCTTTCCTGGGATACTGAGAAAGCAAAACCAATGTTGGAATATTTGACCACAATGGTAGTAGGCCTTTGAGAGAGAGTAAAGAAGAGAATAAAGAAGACTAGAAATGACCTAATAACTTAGCTGTCTTTTTACCATTTTACAGTTTTTTGCCAGTATGTTGACCTATCCCTTTGTGCTTGTCTCTAATCTTATGGCTGTCAACAACTGTGGGTAAGTGCCTTGCATTTCTTATCCTCATAGTTGGCTGCCTGTATGCCTGACAAGCAGAGCAGTCCTGAAATTTGAAGAATTAAAATACAGTTGATATTATTACTAGATTTCCTAATTTTTTTCTCTATATGCCCTAATGCACCAGCAGCATCAATTTATGTACCTAATATTCGTTTTTGAAATAGAGAAGGGTATAATTAATAGTTCTGAAGTACTTATAAATAATGTGCACTTGCCACTAGTATAGATCCTATCCTCAAAAGGGCAGGATATTTATGAAATTATTCTATTTTAAATCTTTATCCTTTTTTTATGGAAGTTATAAGAGGTTTGTCAGGTATTGACTGACAACCTATGCCTGTTTTTCCTGGGGGCTTCTTGGAGAAAATGAGTTTTAAAGAAAGAGATGTAGGAAATTTGGTCCATGGAAAATTTCTTAACCTTTCACTGTATTGGTTGGGAATGGTGGGTGGTATGGTGGATACCATCCATTTCCAACTTGTAGATGCCAAGTGACCTTACCAAGTTGGACGGAAGTTTTGCCTGTTAATTTAATTCAAAGTTCTGTTCCAATACAGTACCTGACACAATGTGCCATTAGGCATGTAATTGTTTTCAAACAAGATACTGAGTAGATAGCTGTGTGGAGTTTTAATCGGTTATCATATTCCATATCATGTTACATTCTGTTCGTTTTGTGTTTTGTAGTGCAGCTGCCACGGTTTAGCCTACAGCATACCTGAAGGATGAGTTAAATGTGTTATTATTACTCCTTACAGCTTTTTAGAGAGGAAGTGATTATGGGTTATATCTGAGTAAGGGCATATAGTCGTTACTGTTGATATCCGTTGTTATAATTAGGTTCTTTTGAACACCACTTAGTTTTTAAATCCCCTTTCCCTGCTCTTTAATCATATAATTGCTATGTTCTAGAATTTTATTTGTCCACAAATTAAAAACCTAGATGTTTTAGAAAATACGTAACTGATTGAAGTTTCTGTTTGTTTTTGGCTCAAAACCTAAATATAAGGGAGGGAAATCCTTTTTTGGATGTTTGATCTTTCCCTGCTCCAATATAATTTGTTTTATTAGAACTAAAATTGCCTCTCAGGGAACCTTCTAGTTAGGAGACTATTTGACAAAGATGTACTGAACTGCTGAGGGAATGTTTGGTAAATAGTAACTTGAATTAGGTAACCTTGTTTCCTGTTTCAGGCTTGCTGGTGGATCCCCTCCTTACTCCCCAATATATACTTCTTGGATAGATTGCTGGTGCATGCTACAAAAAGAGGTACTTTTCTCTCATTCTGTCTTCCTCTCTGTCTCACTCTCCCCCTCTTTCTTTCTCTCCCTCCCTCTCTGTCTCCCCCCACCCCCATATTTTATTTTGTTTTGTTTTTCTTTGTTTTCTTAAATAATGTCTCTGGAATCCCAGGTTAACTCTTGTAGCTTACTCTTTAGCTACTAATCAATGTATCCTTTACAATGTTCCATATGTCACTCTGCCATAGTAGTGAAGTGTGCTGCTTAGAAACCATCAAGAGGGGTAATGAAGAAGAATCCTGAGATGTGATCTAGAAGCCATGTGAGTGATCACATTCACATTACATGTAGGATCCAGATGCACAGTTATCCTTGTTGTTAAAATGATGGCCTTGATTTCAGATTTTTTTTTTCAATAACTCCTCAGAATCTCCTTATGTATTCAGGTGTTTTCCTACAGTATAGTATAGAGAAAACTAAGAAAGAAGTTGTTTATTGATGACGTTATTTGTCACAATGATGTTGATAGAGCTGGTCTCTTACTACTAGAGTCTTGTTTAGTGGATGATTTTGTCCAGACTCCAATTTATTGTTTGTTATTGCTCTGAGGTATATCATCTGCAACCAAAAATTCTTGATCGATATAGGCAAAGCTTTACTAGGAACCAAAATAATGGATGGGCTGTGTGCTGAATTTGACACAAGATCACTTAAAATGGCCATCAGTGTAAAGCTGTTTTTGAGTGGGAAGCACTTTTTAAAGGGTTGTAGAAGAAAGTGTATGAAGAAGCTCTTTGTTGCGTTGTATTATGGCCCTAGTGATCTATATGAGAAAGGCCTTTGTGCACAGAGCTCAGGCTTCCGCAGCCTCTACTCCAAATGAAAAGGCCTGAGTGCTCTGGTTGCTTTTGCCCAGCAAGCCCCTCTGCAGATCCAGGCTAGAACACTTAAATGATTTTGGTACAGACTTAACAACATCCTGGGTTTCATTCTGAGTTTTACACGCTATTGGACATCTCCCATTGTGGTCCTCATTTAAAAGGAAAGATGGCCCTTCTTTCCCTACTTTCTGACTAACCCCCTTCTATAGGAAGAAAGCAGATAGAAAATGCATTAGGGTATCAGACACCTTAGCTAGGGACCAGGTGGTCCTATAAGTGCTTAGACAATAGCAAATCTTGATTGGGCACTTACTGTATATCAGGGATCTTGCTAAGAGCTTTCCATGTATCGGCTCATGTAATCCTCCAAATAACCAGATGAAGATAGGTACCATTCTTCATTGTCCCACTTCACATGAAGACCCTGGGACTTGGAACAATTAAATAACGCCAACTACGGAACCCAGGGTCACACAGCATGTACTGGGAGAGCGGGATTTGTGTGCCGGCTTCTAACTTCAGAGTCTACTCAGTTAGGCTCCCAAGATTATTACTTTAATTGTTAAGATTTTTGTAAGTACTCCCTAGAGACCTGACCATTCCACTAAAAAATGAATATAAAAGGTAGCACTTATGGAATGTTAGGACTGTTCTCAGCACTTTATGTATATTGACTCATTTGATAACCCAGCTAGCAAGTGGCAGAGCCAGAATCCAAACTGGGCGTTCTGTCTAAAGAAGAAATTCTTGCCTTATCCATGGGCAAAATTGTAGTCAGGTCTGTAAGAGCTTAGCCTGAGGTAGAGAGTACAGATCAACACTCTGTAGTGATGGTCCCAGTTTTGTCCTGGTCATTTTAGTCTTGTCTCCTTGAAACATGCCCACTTGGATCTCTCTGCTGATTTGGACTGGCCGACCTTGTCTTCACGCTAGACTTTATTTGTATTTATTTTATTTTTTTCCAGGGAAATATGAGCCGAGGAAATAGCTTGTTTTTCCGGAAGGTCCCCTTTGGGAAGACTTATTGTTGTGACCTGAGAATGTTAATTTGAAGATGTGGGGCAGGGACAGTGACATTTCTGTAGTCCCAGATGCACAGAATTATGGGAGAGAATGTTGATTTCTATACAGTGTGGTGCGCTTTTTTAATAATCATTTAATCTTGGGAAAATGGAAGTGTTTGGTGTCTGCCTTATTTGTTCTTTTTTCCCATCACAACATAATTTACCACTGATGTTCCCCTTTGGTTATTCTAAAACGGGACATGTTTGCTCTGGACTCTTTATTTTTCTTAAACGGAAAAAAAAAAGTTGCATGTTCCTAAAGGTACAGGCAGGTTGTCACGTGATTTGAGTCTCAGTTTAAGTCTTTGTAAAATGAAGGGTACAGTCCCAAGAAGAAAGAGAAATAATTCTATAAAACTTAAGAAAATTAATAAGGCAAACTATATAGGAGGTTATGAATTACCTTTTCTTTAGTAGACGCTAAAATCTCAGCAGCATCCACTGGAATCTGCCTCACATTGTATGCTTCTAAGCACCTTTGATTGACCTTGTTTCTCATACTTCAAAAAAGAGCAATACATTGCTAAATTACCCTAGAAAATCTCTACAGAAGGCATCCACACCTTCAGTCTATTACTGCAAATTAATAAATTGTCGCCAACAACAAAAATAAAGAGAACTGTAGAGAATAAGCAAGATTTGGAAAGAAAGTATAATGGCTTTTTTTTTAATAAGAAAGTCTTGTTATAAAATATGAAAAGCAAATAGTGCAGCAGTAGCCCCCTTCTCTGAGAGCTAGGTCCTTGCCAGTCCCTAAATTACATCATTATGCAATTCCAATTGTATATAATCTTTTGTTCTTCAGTTTTTTTGTTTCGTTTCGTTTTTGTTGTTGCAGAAGGTGAGTAGTTTGTTTTTCCTTCCTAATGATACCCTTGGGAAGTGTATTTGTAACTTTATAGCCAGTGATGTGGACATAAGTGCACAGCATTCTTAGGATATCGACCACCTCGCATGTCATACTCTGTTAGGCATGTTAACAACATTTACTTTAGGAGGAAATAAAATTCAGCTCAAGCAGAAAGCTCCTATTTACTCAGGGCTTTTAAAAGCAGGTTAAAATGCTCTAAAGTGAGAAAGTGTATGGTTTCACTTATTTAAATTATCCACTGGGATGTTGCCAAATCAGTAAGCACTTAATTTGCTGCTTCTCAGACTTCGCCATCAAAGCAGCAGCACCTATAATATGAGAGTGCGCTGCAGGGGTCTCCGCCCCTCCCCAGGGTTTAGGAATACAGCCTGAAGCTCCTGAGTAGCTTACCTGGAAATGTCTTTGATGTCTCTTTGTCTCAAAAAGTAATGTAAATTTTATATCCTATTAAATATTATCTGCATTTGTTTTAATATGAAAATGTTTTGCATTATCCGCCTTCCCCCACCAAAAAAGATCTTCAAGTAAAGATGATCTAGGAAAATGTGCCATGTTTATTATCCTGTGGCTTCTGTGCTCAAACATGCCTGCTTATTCCTACTGGAGAAGCTTGGCTGACTGTGAGAACCAGTCTACCACCAGAGGGTGCCAAAGCTTCAGTTTTGCCTATGCAAGTTGGGCTGCTGAAAAATGTCACCAAAGCCAGGGATTGTTCAAAGTACTAGTCCAGTCAGTCAGTCAAAGTGCATCCGAACGACAGGTCCAGTAATGTTCTATACCTGTGGTCCTCCATAAAATTTTATAAACTACTGCCATAATCAAAAGTCTGTAGTTTATTCAGGGGCTAGTCAATGCAGGTGGGTACTCTTAAGATACACATGTAGGAAATAATGAAACTGACTCATTATATGTGTAAATAATATAAACTTAGATAAGGGTTATCTAGTAAGCTGCACCTGTGAAAATGGGCAAGCGCTTTGCCTTGACAGTGCTGTGCTAAGATGCCAGGAGATATGCCCGCGAGGGAGTGTGATGGTCATTGAAGCCTTGATTGAAGAAAAGAATTTGGGGTTTCCTGGAGCTTTTGGGGTGGTTGTAAAAATACCAGGGTATAAAAGCAACCTTAGGATGAAAGAAACTTGAAATGTAAGCCGTCTATATCCCGTCTTCTTACTGTTACCTAAATACACCATGGCTTTGCTGTAATTTCCTACTCTAGAAATGTCCTTGTCCTCTCCCCATTGAAATTTTTCTGTATGGTAAGAGTCAGTTCTTACCATATAGGAAGTCACTCATAGTCCTTCCAACTGGATGAGGTCTTTGCCTTCAAACTCCCCCTCCCCAAAAGCTCGTAACTATAATACAAACTAACCTACATCCAGCACCAAGTTCAAGGTTTACACAGCAGTGGCATTACTTCTCTCTGATTTGAAAATCTATGAAAAAAATTATATTTATCCCTTTAAAATACATCCACTAGGGCTGGCCCCATGGTTTAGCGGTTAAGTGCGCGCGCTCCACTGCTGGCGGCCCAGGTTCGGATCCCGGGCGCACACCGATGCACTGCTTCTCCGGCCATGCTGAGGCCGCGTCCCGCATACAGCAACTAGAAGGATGTGCAACTACGACATGCAACTATCTACTGGGGCTTTGAGGGGGAAAAAGTAAATAAATAAAATTATGAAATACATCCACTAAAGCATCAGCCTCACTGGGCTTTATAGAAAAACCAGCTGGTCAAGGAGCCATACACGAAGTTGGTTGGTTTCAAGGACTGAGGCAGGTCAGGGAGCAAGAAGAGGGAACAGACGGGAGTAATGACTGCCAAGCCCGTTGTGTAAGTTGTAATTCTCATAATCTTTGGTAGAGTAGGTATCCCGCTCTAGAAATAAAGAAATTGAGACTCAGATTAAGCAACTCATTCATAATTATATAGCTAGTAAGTTTCAGAGCTGGATTCAAACCTGTGTTTCGAATTCCCAGGCATGTTTACTGCTTCATGGAGGCAGTGAAATGCTGAGAAAAAAGTAGCCAGTGAACCAAATGATAAGTAATTCATCCATCTGAGGAAAAAGGCCCTGCATTTTAATCAAAGCAGTGAACCAAAGAACAGGCCTCCCACAGAGTCGAGTCAAATGGTCTTAAATCAGGAAAGACATAGTTCTTGCCTCTGCAGAATGATAAATAGGTGAAGCAACTGAAAACAGAAGCGATCCCTGTTACTTTTCTAGACTATTATGATGGTTTATGCAGATGGAAAGCTAAGTTATTGTACGATAAGGATTTATTCCTGAGAGTACCATCAGTCCAGTCTATTTGGACTCGTACTACATTTGAAGGACATCATTTCTTGAAAGTGATTTATGTGTCACCTCCTGTGATGGATTCTTCTAGAGCATCCTTGCATATTGGATGGCTTCATTCAGGCTGCCTGCCTAAGTGCTATACTAATTTATATCTTTTGGGTTTTTTGTTTTTTAAATATAGGCAAAGATACATATTTTATCTCCATTGCAGAGATTTTTAGGCTTCTTAAGGGTGTCATGTGTGAGGTCTCATTTTATTTTTTCCCCCTCTATTGATCCCTCATCTTACTGTCTCTTCAGACTTCAGAGAGTCAGATCCTTGCGCTCTGATCTTTGTCTTAGAGGAAAAGTTGCAAATGAAAGGTTCTTTTCCAGCCAACCCACAAGATAGCTTCTTTTCAGGAGAATATCTTTGATGGTTACAGGGATTGACTTTCTAAAGCAACTGAGAGTGTTTTCCTTCCAACCAACTTTGTCCATGTGAATCTGCTTCCTCGTCTGCTGCCTAAAGACATGTCTGGGGGAGGCCCCCTAGCAGTGCAGAGTTAAGTTTCCCACACACACTGTACTAGTTTGCCATCATTCCCTGGCCATGAGACGAAATCTCAAAAAACCCACTTTGCGTTGGTCTCATAAATGGATTTCTCTGTAATCCAGGCCCCAAATCTCCTGTCTGGGATCAATTAGACAGATTTTGTGTTAAAACCACAATTGTTTTTGAACTAACTTACTGCAATCCTGAAAAAGAATGTTTTCAAGTAGTTTCAGATCAGTACCACACACCAAAATATGGTTGGAGAACAGTACTTTGGATAGAGAGTGATGAGGGAAAGGGAGAGAAGCAGAGATGTGACCTGGGCTGCTCCTCAGGACTCACCAGGTTCCTGAGAGGGAGAGCAAGGAATGAGACAAACCTTGCCCCCTCCCAAAGTCTCCAAGATGACGCAGTGAGAGAGAGGAAGTGTTCTAGCACCCACCTCTGCCTCACTAAGGCAGCCAGAAGAACGGACTGTTCTCTGGTGATGCCGCATTTCCATGGAAAACCTGTTAGGTATTGCAGTTTGTTTCCACGTGGAGTAGCGTGAGGAGCCAGAGGCTAGATCAGGACAAGAAGCAGAATTGTGCCTACTTGCTTTCTGTCCTGTCTGGGGCCCTGCCCTCCTGGCGGCAGAAAAACTGCTGGGGATGTCCTGGCTGGAAGCGAAAAAGGAGGGTGAAAACAGAACCAGCAGAGCTGCACCCCACTTCAGGCTGCTCACTTCCCCCTGGAATTCAGCATCTCATGCCTTTCTTCCCATGAGGGGCCCTCATCTGGAGTTTATAAATACAGCCCGTGCTAGTCCTGTGCTGGGCCAGCAGAGGACGCAAAGGCCTGTGATCAATCTCTCCCTGTCCTTCGTGACGTTTATGGTGCTCTGAAGGAGGGAAGCCATATGACAAGAACATAAAGACTAGGAGTGTTGGGAGGATCAGATGGAGCCCCATGTAAAACAGCAAAGCCTGGTCCACGGAAAGAGGGTGCTCACTGAATCTCCAAAGCCCTCGCTGTGAGGACTGGCAGTAGATGCCTGGAGGAGTTGAAACTAAGCACCATGGGATCCACAAGAGGGAAAGCTCACATCCAGTTGGGGGATCTAGGGGAAGACTTAATGAAGGAGTGGCATTTCAGTTGGGTTGTTTTTTGGTTTGGTTTTGGTTTTGGTGAGGAAGATTAGCCCTGAGCTAACGTCTGTTGCCAAGCCTCTTTTTTTGCTGAGGGAGACTGGCCCTGGGCTAACATCCATGCCCATCTTCCTCCACTTTATATGTGGGACGCCTGCCACAGCATGGCTCGATGAGTGCTGCATAGGTCCGCATCTGGGATCTGACCCCGTGAATCCCAGGCCGCTGAAGTGGAGCGCGTAAACTTACCCACTACGCCACCAGGCTGGCCCCCCTGAGTTGGTTTTTTAAGGATAGTGAGGATTCTGGGAGGCAGGATGGCAGAATGAGAGCAATTTCCAGCTCTCTCACTTAGCAGCTACATGACCTTGGACAAGTTATTTGGTTGTATTAAGCCTCAGGCTCCTCCTCTCTAAAATGGGACTAATACTCCTCTCTTTAGAGTATTCAGTTTAGTACAGTATCTGACACAGTAAATATTTGGTGTGTGGTAGCTGTTATCATTTAAGAATTAGAAGAGGAGGGGATTCTTTACAAGTAGAGATAAAATGGGCAAAGTCATGAAGTTAGTAAAGACTGAAGAGCTGTGGGCGAGTGGAATTGCATCTCTGACGGTCCTAACCTTTCTTCAAAGCTATATTTTTGCCTTATAATGAGCACCCAGAACAGTACTAACACACAGTACTGAATAAATGTTTGTGGAATGAGTGGATGTCCTTCAGGATCCTCAAATTGAATTACATCTCAGCCCCTCTCCCGAAGCCCGCGGTGGTACTTGTGTTCCCAGCTTTATTAAACACTTCATTATCACCCTGTTTCCCAAGCTAAAAAGCCGGGAGATGACTTTGAGTCCTCTCTACCCCTCCCTCTACTTCCAAGAAGTCATTGCTAGATTCTCAGAAATGCCTCTTGGATTTGTCACCACCACCACCCCCCATCCCCACCTCCTTGGTGCATCATCTCTGCTCAGCTATCACTGCAGCCTTCTATCTTGTCTACTGCCACCAGCTCAGGACAGTAGGCAGCCGATAAACCTGGAGCTCTATGATATGACCAGGCTGTGGAGGATGGCTACAGCTTTTTTGTGCTTACACAGGCTTCCAGCAAAGGATAAAATACTTCTTTCTGACCCAAGTTGAAGATTTCTTGTCTTAGCATCCTTAAATCCTTACACCCTGAGCCCAAGTCATACAGTTCCAATTCTCCTCCTCCAGCCTCCTCTGCTCTGCACATTTGTACCTCGCTAGCAGCTGCTCTGTGTCTGTTATCTTCCACCGAAGCCTTGTACAGGAGGAGCCAAGCTGAGAGACAAGGATATTGATAAATAGAAAGTGGGTGTAAAGTTCTGCAGTCGCAAATGCTTTAAACAAGGCTAACTCCATCTCTCCTCCATTTGAGCTTTGAAATTCCTGTCTACCTCCTCATCTTCCATCTTTTCCCAAAGCCTGTGAGTTCTGCCCTCTCCAAGGAGAGGCCACAATAAACCTGGAAACCGTGGTGGCTAAGAGATGTGATCTGGAAAGAAGTATGGGAAATATAAATGGATTCAGCATCTATAGACAGTGGTACAGAGTAAAACCTACTGAGATAACGTGAATGTACTTACTGCCTCTTAATAAGGTATTTATTGGTGGCCTACCACATGTCCTGCCCATATTATCCATTAGCTCCAACCTATAAAATAGCTGTATAAGCAAAATATTACCCCCATTTTACCGATAGAAAAGCGAAGCTCAGAAGGGTTAACTGATTTGCCCAAGACTGGTAAATTACAAAGCCAGGATTCAGACCTGGGTCTACAAGTCTGGGGCATTTGTAATAATATGTCATGCACATGTATTGAGTCCTACTATTTTTCTGCATAAAAATTGGGGGACATGGGTCTGGCCTGGTGGCGTAATGGTTAAGTTTGCACACTCCACTTCGGTGGCCTGGGGTTTGCAGGTTCGGATCCCAGGCATGGACCTACGCACCACTTATCAAGCCATGCTGTGGCAGGCGTCCAACATACAAAATAGAGGAAGATGGGCACGGATGTTAGGCCAGGGCCGATCTTCCTCAAGCAAAAAGAGGAAGAATGGCAACAGACGTTAGCTCAGGGCTAATTTTCCTCACCAGAAAAAAAAAAAATAGAGGAACAGATTTAAACTAGGAATTAAACATGCAACTTGATGAGAGAGAATGCATAATTTGATAACAATGAAAGGGTCAACATTTTATATTATGGTTGCATAATCAGAAGCCCAACAAACTGGCTTAGTTAAGAAACGGAATTTGGGTTCAAGTAACAGCAATGGCCAGTGGTTAATCAGTGATTCAGACAAAGGCATCAGGACTCCCGTTCTCCTCATCCCTTGGGTCCGCCAGCGTCTGCCTGGTTTCCCTCTCAGTCACGCTCACTCCATGTGGCAACAAGATGCCAAATGGCAGCTCCACTCACTTAGGCTTCTTAGAGCTTGTAAAATCCTGAGAATGAGCCAATATCTCTTAGGGAAGCTCCAGCAAAAATCCCCTGGATGACTCTGGCTTGAAGCAGACATCCATCTGTAAGCCATTCCGTGTGTCTGGAGTACTCTACACTCTGCTGGCCAGGCCTGAGTCACAGGCCCAGCCTGAAGGGTCGGGATGTGGGGTCAGCCCCACTGGAACCATATACATTGGGCTGGAGGGGCGTGGCTCATCAAAGAAAGGTTTCCCGGACAAAGACATTTACTGCAACTTGTCCAAAAGAAACAGCTTGAATAGAAAGAGGAAGAAAGCAACACAGTTCACTAAGAACATACAGCCTCTGAAAATCCATGACCCTGAGATGAGATGGGGGTTGATGTGTATTGAAACCTCTGCACAGGTATGTACATATATTATCTCAGCCACCCCATCAACCAGATAATATCCCCATTTTTCAAGTGAGAAAAATTGAAGCTGAGAGATTTAAACAACTTGCTAGTAAGAGGCGGTGCTAGAATTGAGACCTGCACGTGTGTGATTCCACATCCTGCATGCCTTACACCGCAGCGCACTGCCGATCTGGGAGGAGCCAGACACGAGGAGGCTTTGGGTGAGACTGATAAATGAGCGCTTGGAAGCCATGTCCCTGTGGAAGTACACTTCCTGCTGCCCAGCTGTGCTCTGAGGGCAGGAGGGCACCGGGCTGGGAGACGGCTCCTGCTCTGGCAACCAGAGTCCTGCACAGGTACCAGCTGAGCAGCTGAGAAATTCTTCACCTGCATCAGTTCAGCGACAGTTTGCTCTCTCGGTGGGATGAAAAAGCTACAGGGAGCTGCTCCCCCAAACTTAATTCCAACCATAGGAAAGCATTGTCTGGTGCTGTCAGTGTCACAGGAACCACAGGAGAAAGGGGAATCAAGAAGGAAGGGTATGTTGGGCCTGGAATGAATGGGTGAATGAATAAATAAATAGTCCTAGAAAAATAATCTGAAAAAATTAGAGAATGGTTCTGATCTCACGTTTAGAGACTTTAATGGGAATGTGGCACAGGAGGAATAGGAAGCTCTAAAATAGAAAATTAGGACAGTCCATCTTCAGCAAATCCCTGTGCAGAAAAAAGGCAGACAGCTGAAGAAACCAGTGTGGCTCTAGAGAGAGCTCTTTGATAGGCTCGCAGATTAAAAGGCAGGTATAAGAGATGGAAGGAAGGGTGAAGTCCTTAATAAATTAAGACTTGGGAAAGGTGCAGATGAGAAAAGACATCACTGGTTACGTTCAGAGCAGGAGGAATAGAGAGGATAGGGTTCCCCTTGGAGATTAAGGTGTCAGGTTAGCAGCTGTCAGAAAGTGGAATACTCAACCCCGATTGTTTTTATTCTCCCCGGAGGAAAAGCATTTCTAAACTGAGATGAGTAAAGCAAAACATGGTTTAGAGGAAATTGAAACCCCAGATAGAAGAGATGATGGTAAGAGAAGACCTGAGCACCTAGCCATTTAAAATGAGTTGCAAGGGCCGGCCCTGTGGCTTAGCGGTTAAGTGCGCGCTCCGCTGCTGGCGGCCCAGGTTCGGATCCCAGGCGCGCACCAAGGCACTGCTTCTCCGGCCATGCTGAGGCTGCGTCCCACATACAGCAACTAGAAGGATGTGCAGCTATGACATACAACTATCTACTGGGGCTTTGGGGGAAAAAAAATAAAATTAAAATAAATAAATAAATAAATAAAATGAGTTGCAAAACCTTTGCGGATAAGATCCTGGAACCCTTGCCAGTGTAGATGAGAAAGCCGTGGAGAAAAGGGAAGGCACCACAATGCCAATGGCTGCAGGTGTTCTGCCATGCAGAAAAGAGGAAAGGGTAGATTCTGGAAACTCTAGGTGGGTACATTTGAAGTGAATGGCCCCCAAATTTATTCTAGAATATATATTAAACTGTGGGTTTGAGAACACCTAGAAAAAGAATTGGTACTTCACTAAGAACAAGAAGCGGTAAATAATAATACTACTAACAATAATCTAATTTATTTATTTGGAAGGCCTCTAGGAAAATTCCTTGGCATAGTGTACCTTGTTTCCAGTTAGACATCCAATGTCTCCTGATTGAGGAGACAACTAGGAAAACTGTGATCCCAGAAATTGCCCAGGTGGGTGGATTTATAGCCCATTTAACCACTGTACCGCTTGCCCCCAGTTGGTTATTCAATTGGTGCAAATCTGGGGAGTCATCTTGAGTTCCATGCTTCTAGACTGCATGTGGGCAGCTCATTAGTTATCAGGGCTCGCCACACTCACCATGTTTGCTGATGGTACCACTGTTGGGAGGAAAAGCTAATTTTGGATGTCAGAATCAAAATTCTAAACCACCTTGAAACAGTGGGCTGAAAGCAACAGGATGAATTTAAAAGACGTGGAAGGACCCGCATTTAGATTTTTTTTTTTTTTAATCAGCTGCACAAGCACAGGACGAAAGAAGTTTGGCTTGACAGTGGTGTGTGCGTGAAAGAGGCTGAGGGCCTTCAGCAGACCTCAGCTTGAATAGAAGCCAGTAGGGATGGAGCAGCTGCTGAGAAAGATAGCGGTTCTCCCCGCCCCTTTTTATTTTACATACAAAAGGGTGAACCAGTGGAAAGTATGTCTCTTTCCCATAACAATTCCTCTTCCCAGGAGGAAACCGCCTCCTGTTAACGGTTTCTAGTAGATCCTCTCAGAGGTATTCTAGGCGCATAAAAGCAAATGCATACTTTGTTGTTTTTTTACATAAATGGTAGCTTACTGTACACCTTGTTTTTTTCACTTAACAGTAAATCTTAGAGATTATTTTAAGTCAGCATATGAAATGATTCCTCATTCTTTTGTAAAGGGTGCATAGTATCCTAGAGATTATTTTAAATCAGTCTATGAAATGATTCCTCATTCTTTTACTGTAAAGGGTGCATAGTATTCTGTTGTATATATGTATCAGAATGTATTTAATGGGTCCTCTGTTGCTGGACGTGTAGATTGTTTCCAATATTCTGCTATTAAAAACAATGCTGCAATGGATAACTTGTCATTTTGCTATTACAAACAATGCTGCAGTGAATAATATGTCATTTCAAACGTGGGCATGTAGTGAAGAACAGCTTTGCAAGAAGTGGAATCACTGAGTTAAAGGGCTCACATGTTTTTTAGTTTGGAAGATGTTGTCCAATTGCCCAACCGTGCTAATTGACCCTCCCGCTAACAATGTATGGGTGTCTGTTTTTCCACCTCCTCACCAATAGAGTGTATTCTAAATCTATTGATCTTTGACAACCTGAGGGGTAAAAAAATAATGGCATCTTACTGTAATTTTCTTATTCTAATAGTTATTTGTATTTTCTTTTTTATTAACTGTTTATATCCTTTACCCATTTTTCTACTGAGTTGTCTTTTTCTTAGAGCTCTTTATATATTAAAGAAATATGCTCTTTGTGATATGAGTTACAAATATGTTTTCCAGTTTGTAGTTTGTCTTTTGATTTTGTTTCTGACAATTTTGCCATGTAAATATGTTTTCCTTTTAAGCTGTAGTAAAATGTATTCATCAGTTTTTGTATGATTTCCGGATTTTATGTCATACTTTGAAGTGCTTCCTCACTCTGAAATTTTTTTAAAATTATCACGTGATTTCTTTCAGTACTTTTTTGGTTTCATTTTTACATTTAAATATGTGATCCATTTGGAATTTGTTTTGGTATAAGGCATGACATATGGATCCAACTTAATTATTTTCCAGATGGCTACCTACTTGTTCCCATACAATTTATTAAATCATGTATCTTTTCTCCTCTCAATTAAAATCCCACTTCTATAATGTTCTAATTCCAGTATGTATTTGGTTCTAATACTGGATTTTATATTCTGTTCCATTGATCTACTTCTTTTGATACATTTGAAAAAAATTATAGTTTTCATTGGTATTTTAAATTGTTTTCAAAGGAAGGCAATAAATATTTGTTGTAGAAAGTTTGGGAAGCAGAAAAAATTATACAGAGAAAATAAATATCATCAATGAACTGACTATAAATAACTAAATATTTTGGTGTTTATCCAATCTTTTCCTATGTAATTATATTTTTTACCCAATGGAGATGATACTATGTAAGTCAAATTTTCCATTCCCAAAATCTAATGTGATCTAGATGCCCGCCGTGGACCTAGTCATCATCTTACCCAGACCGAAGCCACTCCTCCTTCCCCATCCCCCCAGATGCCCAGTGCAAGAGGGGGAGTCACCTTTTGCCTCCTCCAGCTCCTCCACTCCCTGCTCTCGTTCTAGTCCCCAGGTCCTCCATATTTTCCCTCCATAGACTCACAGGCCCTAGACCGTGAAATCCTCTCAAGATACAGATGAAGAAACCAAGACCCAAACGGGGAAATAACTTATAAAAATTAGTGGTTTTAACTGCAAGAAACAAAGGACTCAACTCAAAATGGCTCAACCAACAAGTGGATTTATTATCACCCATAACAAGAGGTCCATAGGTAGGGTAAACCCAGGGTGGGTTAATCCAGTGGCTCAGTAGTAACATCAAGGACCCTGATCCTTGCCATCTGTCCATTCTGCCATCCCCAGTGTAGTGGATTTTGTCCTCACACTTTTCCCCCACATGGTTGCAAGATGGTGGCAGTAGCTCCATGTATCATCTCTCATAATATTACGTGAAAGCCAGAAGAGAGTGTGTCTCTTCCTAATTCCATATTGCCCCAAACAGGAGGTGGGGGTGGTTGGGAAATATAGGAGAGTGGTTTTGGTTGTCACAATGATTGAGGGACACGACTGGCATTTAGGGGACAGGGGCCAGAGATGCTAGATACCCTGTAATCTTTAGGACAGTCGATTAAGTGAAACATTAGCTCCCACTCCTCACATTTGTGTAGGTGAAAAAATCAGAACTCAGCTCTGTTTTTACATACAAAGCAAACTATTTTTTGCATGGTTTTAATGTACACTGAACTTTCCAGGAATGTAACTTCCCTGTAAATTGACGAAAGATTGTGTTTGTTGTGTTTGGAACTTCACCAAGAGTCATTCACTATTTTAAACGTCGATGCTCCTAGTGGTATTGGGGCTCCGAGTAGCGTGCCCTCGTATCGGCTGTTGTATTTGTGGTGATTCTGCATAGAAGTATAAACATCCAACTTCTCTATTTGGTTATTTCTTCTAGCGTAGCAATGCCCAAGTATTTACATATTGAAAAGCAGATTATTTTATTAAAATTATTTGCCTTTTATTTCTTATATCAGACTTGGAGCATTATATTGATTTTTTGAAATTATGTGTCAGTAAATTCCATTCTCTATGAATTTCATTTCAGTATAGGAAAGGAGGCAGTACAAAATACTTGTTATGAAAGAAGTTAGGTGAGACAGGATTGAGATCCATCGGCTTCCAGAATAAAGTCTAGACAGCTTAGCTTGGCACTTGAAATCCTTCATGATTTCTGGACCTGTCTCCTGGAAACATCCCTGGATTTCATACTTCAGCCATACCAAGATGATTATTCATTTTCCAAACTCCCCAAGCAATAGCAGTAGCCAGCACACACTGAGTGGTTACCACATGCCAGGCTCTGTGCTGCGTACTTTACATCGCGTATGTCTTTCAGTGTTTGTGACAAGCCAATGAGGCATAGATACTTTCATTATTCCCATTTTACAGATGGGGAAACCAAGGTCACACCATTAGCGATGGAGCTGGGATTCAAACCACAGCAGTCTGATGTCCATCACTGCTCTTCACTGTGACTCTGTATTGCCTCCTAGAGGGGTACCTCCATGCCCTGCTCCCTGCTTCTTTCTCCCAGAATGTTCTTCCCATCTACTGTTACCTGTCAAAGTCTAGTGCAGCCTTTACAACTTCGTTTAGGTGTCATTTCGTTCATTAATCTTTGCTGGATCCTTCCACTTAGAATTAATTTCTTTTCCCAGTGTTCCCTTTGCACTTTACCATTTTTATTATGGCTCCTCTTTAGAAAACTGAGGTGGCACTGGTAAATTGCTAAATGCCGTTCATGCCCTGTCCCCGTCCCTCATCCTCCAGCAGTCACTCAGCTGGGTTGTGGATTACGTTTACATCCCACGCTCTCTCCCCCAGTCACTCAGGACTCTCCTGACCTGCCGGCTGGCTGGCACTGCACTGGGGGAAACACAAGCCAAGTGATTCAACTCCCCACACACACATACCGTTCAGAATCAGAATGCAATGCCAGTCATCAAAGGACACTCTTCATTGTCAGAATCAAGGATCAAAATGCCAGAGGGGCCACAAGATTCTCTCCCTTACCCACGTAGGCAGGACACATCCCTCCTTTCTTCTCTCTCTTCCTCTTTTCCAGGGACTGTCACTCCCTGAGACTCCTGCAGGCCACGGAGACCTCACCACTGTCTCCTGCCAGGGCCGCTGCCACCACTGTTTCAGCTCACGGAAGAGTGGGTCTTTTCCCAGCCTCCTCCAATTGAAAAGCTGATGTTTGCGCCCAAGGATGTGGCAATCATGGTGTTGACATACAGCATTCTGTGGTCAGACATAGGATTTGGTTCTCCTGACAGTGTGGCGTTGTTTTGCCTCTAATTTCCTCTGCCAACGTGACCAAGGAGAACTTGCACCAATAGCTCCGGGAATGAGCCTGGGTTTGGGGAGAAACTTGGCGACTGTCCTGTATCTTCACTCCACTTTTGACCAGCTCTGGTTCCCCCAGTGTTCCCACTATCTATTGCAGCAGTAACCCAAAAGTTACTGGTTTGAAACAGCAATCATTTCTATCCCTTGTGGGTCTGAAGGTGCGCTGGGTTCAGCTAGGTGGTCCTCGTTCAGGGGACCTCGTACAGTTGCAGTCAGACAGTGGCTGGGCCCAGAGTCATTGTGACAGCCTCCTCACTCATACTGCGAGCAGTTAATGCTAGAACCTCAGCTGGGGTCAGGGCCAGCTTCATGGGCATGCAACCTGAGCAGCCGCACAAAGCCCCACACTTAAAAGGGCCCCATGCTTGGTTTAATGCTCTGTTGTCACCATTTAAATTCTTTTTTTTTTTTTTGGTGAGGAGGATCAGCCCTGAGCTAACATCCATGCCAATCCTCCTCTTTTTGCTGAGGAAGAACAGCCCTGAGCTAACACCTATTGCCAATCCTCCTCCTTTTTTTTCCCTTTTTCTCCCCAAAGCCCCAGTAGATAGTTGTATGTCATAGTTGCACATCCTTCTAGTTGCTGTATGTGGGACGCCGCCTCAGCATGGCCGGAGAAGCGGTGCGTCGGTGCGCGCCCGGAATCCGAACCCGGGCTGCCAGTAGCAGAGCGCACGCACCCAAGAACTAAGCCATGGGGCTGGCCCCGTCACCATTTAAATTCTTAATTCCACATTTTTCATTTTGCACTGGACCTTGCAAATTAGGTGGCTGGTCCTGACTGGGGCTGTTGGCCACCACATCTACACGTGGCCTTTCCATGTGGCCTGAGCTTTCTCCCATCATGATGGCTGTGTGCCAAGTGTGAGTTTCAAGAGCTAGAGGAAGGCATAAGCAGTATCATCTTTTATGACCCAACCTAAGTCCTCCTCTTAGAGGGGAGTGGCAAGATCCCAGTGTAGGAAGAGCATGTGGGATGGGAGATCCTGTCACAGCTGTCTTTGGAAAATGTAGTTTGCCACATCTGATCATCAGCAGGTCATCTCCCCATCCCTGGCCTCAACCTCTCCATTTGCAGAAGGGGTATGGGGGTTCAGGTCCCCTCTGGGAAAAGGGCCAAGGGAGAGTTAGGAACTGGTCCTCACAGCCACCCCCAGGTCTCCCCTCCTGGGTCATTTAGTGAGTGCTCAGAGGAATTGTAACCTGGGGTGATGGTGCCAGGAGCGCAGCCCAGGAGCTCTCAACGTCTCCTCCCCTGGAGAGCTGAACTCTCCGAGGAAGGCAGAGACTCAGCGCCCTGACATCTGTTTCTCCTGCAGGCATCTCCACTTGGCTAATGATTCCTCCTCTTTCATTTCTCCCTGGGGCCTGTTGTTGTCTTTCTCATTAACTTCCCCTCAACTCCCAGCAAGGTCCCCAGACTCTGAGCTCTGCTAATTCCCCTGTAATCCACCGGCGAACCAGGAAGCTAATTAAATTGTGAGTTTGTGCGCACACTCTCTGTCAATCTCTGTCTCTTCTCGGTCTCTCTCCTGTCTGTCTCTTCCCTTTCTTTTCCTTTCTTACTAGCCCTGCGTAGTAGTTCAGACTCATCTGGACACGGAGTATTTTCTCACAGATCTCCCTGCCTCTCCACTCTTCTGTCTCCCATCTTTCACTCTGCAGCCAAAGTAATCTTCTTAAAATACAGCTCTGAGCACTCTCCCCTCTGCCGCAGGATAAACCGAGCTCCATAGCTCAGCCTAAGCCTCACACACTTTACCCGCCATAACTTCCTTTCACAAGCCCTTCCCTCATGAACCGAGCCATGTGCATTTCCTTCCCCAAACCCCGTCTATGCCACTTCCACACCTTTGTTCATAGTCTTACCTTTAACTGGATCCCACCCCCGCACTCCTCCATCTCACTATGTCAAATCCTCACCATTATTTAGAAGTAGCCTCCTCTGTGACACCTTCCCTGATCCCCCGCAGGTGGAATTTCTCCCTCTCTGAGCTCTCATAGCACTTTGCAGCTCTCTCCTGGTGTTGATCTCTTTCCACTTAATGTGGTTCTTTATGTCCACACCCAGCCACTCTCACTAAATTATTAGCTCCTTTAGGGCAGGTCTCTAGGTCTTATTCATCTCATCTTCCTCCTGAGCACCTACCTAACACTATGTCTTAGAACACTTCATTGTCTCCTGGACCAAAGTGGCAACTGGGGCTCCAGCCTTCATGTATACATTCCAGGAAGAGGGAAGAGAAGAGGGAGGGCAAAAAGAATGGGTCTCTCTGATGCATCAGTCCCTTTAAAGCACTTTCTCTCCCAATAATTTCTGCTTGCATCTCATTAACAGTGCCTAGCTGCAGGAGAAACTGGGTACATTGCCTCCCTTCAAACTCAAGAGCTCATCCCTCATTTTACAGATGAAAGAATGGCCTAGAGAGGATCCGAGAATTAGGGGGGCTGCAGAGCATAGTGGCTAAGGACCAGGTTTTGGAGCTAGAGAGACTGGGTTTGAGTCCTGCCCCCGCATTAACTCTTTCTTCCTCATTTGTGAAATTGGGTTAATGAGGGACCAGCCCCGTGGCCTAGTGGTTAAGTTCGATGCACACCGCTTCAGCGGCCCAGGTTTGGTTCCTGGGCGCGGGCCTACACCACTCACTGGTGGCCATGCTGTGGCAGCGACCCACGCATAAAATAGAGGAAGATTGCACAGATGTTAGCTCAGGGCCAATCTTCCTCAAACAAAAGAGGGGCGGAGGTTAATGATACCTACTTCAGGAGATGTTAAGAAAATGAAATAAGGTAATGGATGTGAAAAAGCACTTAACACAGTTTGAGACACAGTTATTGTTCATTGTCTTAGTTTGGGTCAAAGATTTGGGTGCAAGTAGTTTATTTAGGAGGTGATCCCAAGAAGCAGAGGGAGGGGGTGAGGAAGTGAGACAAGGAGGGAGGAAAGCAAATAAAGCATCCAGAGCTGAGCAGCTTTTCCCCTTGGACAGCTTAGGTTTCATTCTGCCGGAGTCTCTCTGAGACTGGAACATGCCTGGGAATTGGGAATTGTCCCGGGACCAAAACCTAGAGTATTTATCCACACACTCTGGACCCTCCTTGGTTGAGGGTTGCTCTGGGGGTGTTACCTCCCTAGCACTTCCAGCCTGCCCACACTCCCTTCCACAGCTGAGAATGTCTCGGGGGAGACACAGGAAGCAAGTGCAGGAACCGGCTGTAGGCAGGCCTGGGGGTGTGGGTGGGGCTTCGAGAGCATCTACCGCACTCAGTAACTTGCTGTTACAATTATTGTTGTGTTGTGGTAGCTGCACAAGGTAGGAGCAGGCAAGAAGGACACCCTAGCCTAGGGCTCTTTCCTCTGAACCCCGTGCCATCCCCTCCTAACTTCCATTCTGGCCCACCCTTCACTCCCACCCCAGCCTGCCCTAGACACCCACCAGCTCGTGGCATCCTCTCTCTCCATATCCCTTTCCCAGTGGCCTCCACCCTGTCCCGATCCCCTGAAGCAAAGCCTACTGTCATCTGCCTCAGCCGCCTGTCTCCACCCCAGACTCTGACTTCTCTGGTGAAACCTTTGGTGGACCGAGAGAAAGTGTCAAATGGCCTTTAGCCTGAGCCAGGCCCCCACTGGGATTTAATTGTCCTGCCTGGAGAGGCCTGCTTTCTTCCCTCCGCTCCCACCATGGGAATCACACCTTCAGAAGGCACCGTCAAGATGGCAGCCCTGCCCTCCTGGTCCAGAATAGGACCACTGCCCTAAGAAGGATTGTGGCTGCCACAGGTCAGCTTCCTGCCTTCCCCAGCCTTCCTGCCACATCCCTGTGTGTCTCATCCCACCCTCACCCTGCCCCATGTCCTCCCCATAGGCCTTTTCAGGCTGGTGAAGGAGACTGTCGTGATCTGACAGGGCTAGGACAGGCACTCCACCCTATGCCTGCAAACACCACGTGCCCAGCCTGCAATGCCTCCATTCATTCCTTTCCATTAAGGCACATATTCATTCATTCGTGTCTTCACTCACCTGACACCCTGAAGAAAACTTAATGAGCCCTTCGTCATTACGCACACCTTCAGGAAGACTAACTCGTATTAGATTAACTAGGGGTTGGGCCGGCCTCGTGGCACAAGCGGTTAAGTGTGCGCGTTCCGCTGCGGTGGCCCGGGGTTCGCCGGCCCCATCCCGGGCGCACACCGTCGCACCGCTTGTCAAGCCATGCTGTGGCGGCGTCCCATATAAAGTGGAGGAAGATGGGCACGGATGTTAGCCCAGGGCCAGTCTTCCTCAGCAAAAAAAAGAGGAGGATTGGCAGATGTTAGCTCAGGGCTGATCTTCCTCACCAAAAAAAAAAAAGATTAACTAGGGTCACGTAAATTTTGAGAGTTCCAGAAGGAAAGCTCCAGAGGGCAAGGGGATTCACAGGGCACCAGGCTTCTCAGGGACCACACGGAGGGTCTGTGGCAGAAGCAGGACAAGAGGCCAGGCCTCCAGAGTCAACCAGGGGCAGGCGGAGGGCACCAGTCCTGGCAGCTGAGAGTGGGGCTCTTCAAAAGCCATCCGCTCATCTCCTGAATGCGAGGCAGGTTGCCACCTCCACAGCTGTCATGAGAACAGCAGCCCTGAAGAAAGGAGTCCGAGCTCCCTTCGGTGGGTCAAAGCCCAGAGTGGAGGCCATGGGAAGGGCCTCTGGTGAGTACTGAGGCGGGAAGACAGCAGTTCCCAGCCCTGATGTCCTCCTGGATCCTGCTGCCCCGTGTCGGTGTCCCTCTGCAAACAGGCCCTTCCAGCCCTCCCATTGCCCTTCTCAACCCTCTCCCTTCTTACAGGCACTGCAGAAGCAGCCTGTCTAGCCCAAACTCCATTCTGCCCCGAGGACTCCCCTCCTTCCTCACCCCCGCCCCAGGGGGCCCAGGCTGACCCTCTCATGTCTGGGGCCTTTGGCTTCCTGCTTCCTTCCTAACCAACTATAGGCATGTTCAGATCTGGAGATGAGGAAGCAAAATTAGACCACTTTAAGCCCTTTCTTTACTGGCAACATTGACCCATTTATCCTTCTCTTTCCTCAGCCCCCTCCCCCAATGCCACTCAGCCTGGACATCTGTCCCAGCCCCAATCTCACCTTCCACTGTCCTTGCAGCCCAGAGGCTAGTCCAGCCTCTGTGTCCTGCTCCAGTCCCCTCTCCTCACACCAGGGAGGAGGCTGGTCTGTAGAGTGCCCTGGGCCACCCCCAGCTTGGCCTCTGCCTCAGGCCTCAGTTTCCCCATCTGCTAACTTGGATTAATGATGCCTGCTCTCTAGACCCTGGGGACGAAGCTCTAGGGAGGTCACGGATGAGGAAGGGCGCAGTGCTGGGCGCAGCCTGCGCAGGGGCCTCCTCGGTGCGGTGCCCCGAGGCCCTGCGGCTCGGCTCCCCCTCCTCGGCGCGCTCTCCCTCTCCTCCTCCTCTCCCCCTCGCCGCCTCTCCCCCGCCTCTCCTCCTGCCGGTCAGCTCGCTCGCTCTCGAGCTGTCCTCTTGCCTCGCGCCTCCCTGCCCCGCGCCCACCCCGGGGTCCCAGCGCCGCGCCGCCGCCTCGGTCCCGGAGGAGCGGCCCGAGCCCCCGCCGCCCCCGCCAGGCCCGGCCGCCGCAGCGCGGGCGGTCAGTGCGCAGCCCGGCACCCCCCGGAGCCCGAGCGCGGAGCCGGAGCGCGGGCTCGGAGCGAACCCGACCGACCGCCGCCCGCAGCCAGGTGAGGGCAGCTCGGGGACGCGGGGAGCCAAGGCTTCTCCTTTGTTGGAAGCGGGGGCCGGGGATGGCGCGGGGGCTTCGGCTCCTTTTTTTCTGAAAGGAGGACCTGGGAGCATTTTTTCATGAAAGAGGCTCAAGGGCTTTTACTCCGAAGGGGGGATGGATGAACGAAGGTCTGGGGAGAGAGGGTCTGGGGTACCCCTTTTTAACGGATTCTGTTTTTCATGAGAAAGGGTTAATTGGCTTCTTCTGTGAAAGGGGGACTTATCTTCTTGGGAGCATGAGGGCCTTTCAAGGTAGGTGGGGAGGGGGGGTTCTGGCAGGGCTTGAGGGAGGGGGTAACTGGGGAGGGGGTTTGGCGGGGACGGGGTCTCTGAGATGCCCGTAGCCTGACGTCGCTGCACCGTCCCCGTTGGTTCCGGGGCTCTGGGTCTGCCCAGCAATCTCTGTCCCAGTTTTTTCTCTTTGAAGATGACTATTTTGAGCCCCACCTGGACAGAGCTATGAACAGCCATTTCCTTCCCTGGAACTCTGATGCCCACCTGACACCCTCCCACCTCTGCCCTGCTCAGGGAAGGGGGTTTAGGGGGATCTGGGAAATGGGCAGGGGTGGGTGAAACGGAGGCTGGGTACTGGACACACAGGAGGACCCTCTGGCACTGGCAGGGTGCACCAGCAGGGCAGGGAGATTGCAGGGGGCAGGACCTGCTAGGAAGGCAGCCTGGTGAGAGTGAGTGAGACGTTCCCATACTCTCAGAAGGCAAAACGCTCGAGTTTTTGTTTGGCTTTGCCTTCTTTCTCCTTCACCCAGGATCCTAAGACTCATTCCACTTGTCTCTCCTCCTATTTTTGCAAAAAGGGAAACTGAGGCAGGGGACAGGTTGGCTGGAAATATCTGTGACTAGGAGGAAAAGGTGGTGGTGAGGAAGGCACACTGAATTTGGAGCCAAAAGACCTCAGTTCAAGGCTTGCCTCAGTGCTCCATGGGTGACCTCGGACCCAAATGCTTCCCCTTGTTGGGCCTTGGCTTTCTCATCTATAAAATGGGAGAGGGCCCACCTGTCTCTCAGGTTTGCTGTGAGACCAGATGTGAACAAAGAGTTCTATAAAAGGAATGCACTGAATACTCACGAGGTATAATCTGCTCCACTGCAGACAAGCCCCCTTCCTCCTCTCTGCCCTCACCAGGATGTCAGCTAGCCCATGCGACACCTTTGTAAGAATTAGACAAGTCACCTGCTCTGGAAGGAGAGAGTGTTCAGCTGGGCTAGGGACTTAGGGTCTTGAGGAAGAGAATTAGAAAAAGCCACACTTTTCCCCAGGTGCAGCAGCTCCACACAGCTGGGCAAGTAGAAATTGGGCTAGATTCCAGCACCCACCTCCCCCAGGTGAATGTCCTTGTTGTGGGGGGGCACATGTGCACAGCTGCACCTGGCAACCCTTCCCAGCAGACCCCAGTGTCTCTAAGACACAAAGCTACACACCCTCCCGGGATATTTCCTGTAGAAGCACACATCCTAGGCTGTTGCCAGCTCATTTTCTTTTCTGCTTTGTCTCCACTTCAGAGCCTTTGGGTATTCAAGCCCTAAAGCCTATGCCCTACTAGGAAGCAGGATGGAATCCCACCATCGTAGAGTGACTCCTTTGAGTTACGCAGCCAAGCTCCCAGGGTAGGAGTTACTGAGTCCCTAATCCCTTAAGTTAAGGACCTGATCAGATCGTTTTTCTCAAGGCCAAGAGCAGAAGCATCTGCACTCCTGGGCAGCACTGCCATTCATAAACCGTGTTCACACCTGCTATCTCAGAGCATCCTCACAGTAAGTTGTGAGGCAGGTCTGCTCCCCATTTACACAGAGGAAGCCACGCCCAGAGAAGTTAGGAACTTGTCTAAGGTTTCAGAGCATGTAAGTGGTAGAGTCAGGTGGAGCTGTCTGTCCTCTCCACTTCACCGCTACTGAGGAACAAAGCTGCTGACCTCATGGTCCCTGCTGGAATTGCTGCTCCCTCTCTCTATCCCCAGCAGCCCCTGGTTCTCTCTTCCCCCTCAATGACCAGCCCCCAAGCCCAGGGGAGGGAGTCACTATCTCTTCCTCTGATTTCTGAGGGGGAGCTACCTCCAAGCCCAACTGTTCTGGCCTCTTTAGTGCAAGAAGGGCCCCTGGGGAGTCCAGAGGTTCAGGGTGGGAGTTGACCCTTGAGGGGGTCAGAGGCCAGGAAAGGGGTCAGGGAGCAGCTATTTCCTTTCCTGCCCAGATGAAGGCTGAAACAGTGGCCATGATGGAGGCCATCAGTACAGAGACCCAGTGCCTGAGTGAGGGGCAGGCCAAGGACCATAGAAGAGCCACAGGAAAATGCAGCAAACGGGAGGCTGAAGGAAACTCAGAGACCCCCCTGACCACCCGCTGTGTTCCCAGGGCCCCTGAGTGCCAAGGGGGAGGGGATGGGTAAACCCAGCAGACAGGGCCACAGGCCCCTTCAACCGGAACATTTCTGCTTGTGTCTGTGGCCTATGTGTGCGAGCTTTCCCTTAAGAAAGGAGTGCGGTGCTTACAAAAAAAAAGGAGAGTCATGGGCCCATGGGCCAGGGTTCCCAAAATGTGTCCCTGGACCAGCAGCATCTGCATTACCCGGGAATTTGTTAGAAATCCAAATTCTCAGGCCTCATCCTAGACCTAGTGAATGGAAACTCTGGGGGTGGGACCCAACAAGGCGTGTTTTAACAAGCCCTCCAGGTGACACTGTGGCCCGCTGAAGGTTGAGAACCACCGAGCTGGTCCAAGTGTGTAGGAAACGAAGTCCTAGTTGTGGCTCAAGGGCAGGGCTGTGAAGAGGACCCGTCTCCCAGTCCAGGGGCTCCGGGCATCTGCGGGCGGCCCCTGCCCAACCCTCCTCTCCTTCCCCTTCTGCCTCCCCTCCCAGGCGCCATGTTGCCGCTCCTGCTGGGGCTGCTGGGGCTGCTGGGCCCGGCCGCCTGCTGGGCGCTGGGCCCGGCCCCCGGCTCAGCGGAGCTGCGCTCAGCCTTCTCGGCCGCACGCACCACCCCCCTGGAGGGCGCGTCGGAGATGGCGGTGACCTTCGACAAGGTGTACGTGAACATCGGGGGCGACTTCGACGCGGCCACCGGCCAGTTCCGCTGCCGCGTGCCCGGCGCCTACTTCTTCTCCTTCACGGCGGGCAAGGCCCCGCACAAGAGCCTGTCGGTGATGCTTGTGCGCAACCGCGACGAGGTGCAGGCGCTGGCCTTCGACGAGCAGCGGCGGCCCGGCGCGCGGCGCGCCGCCAGCCAGAGCGCCATGCTGCAGCTCGACTACGGCGACACGGTGTGGCTGCGGCTGCACGGCGCCCCGCAGTACGCGCTCGGCGCACCCGGCGCCACCTTCAGCGGCTACCTGGTGTACGCCGACGCCGACGCGCCTGCGCGAGGGCCGCCCGCGCCCCGCGAGCCGCGCTCGGCCTTCTCGGCGGCGCGCACGCGCAGCCTGGTGGGCTCGGACGCGGGCTCCGGGCCGCGGCACCGGCCGCTGGCCTTCGACACGGAGCTCGTCAACATCGGCGGCGACTTCGACGCGGCGGCCGGCGTGTTCCGCTGCCGCCTGCCGGGCGCTTACTTCTTCTCCTTCACGCTGGGCAAGCTGCCGCGCAAGACGCTGTCGGTGAAGCTGATGAAGAACCGCGACGAGGTGCAGGCCATGATTTACGACGACGGCGCGTCGCGGCGCCGCGAGATGCAGAGCCAGAGCGTGATGCTGGCGCTGCAGCGCGGCGACGCCGTCTGGCTGCTCAGCCAGGACCACGACGGCTACGGCGCCTACAGCAACCACGGCAAGTACATCACCTTCTCCGGCTTCCTGGTCTACCCCGACCTCGCCCCCGCCGGCGCGCCGGGCCTCGGGCCCCCGGAGCTCTGAGCCCCGGCCGGGGAGGAGCCCGGGGCGTGCCTGTCCAGCCAGGGCCGCCGCCCGAACGTCTGGCCGGCGCGAGCATGGCCATGACGGCCCGCCCAGCGCGACTGGACTCTGCCAATAAAGTGGGCCTGCGCTCTGTCTTGTCTGCGACACTTTTGTCTGGGGGCGGGGGGTGGGGGTCGGGGGGCAGAGGGCAGGTTCCATCAGGCCCTGGGAGGGCCAGGAGGTGGGAATTTGTACCCTACTCACCTAACCCGTTGTGGGCCTCCCCTTCGTGTCCTTTTCTAGTCAGTCCCTTCTAACTCCTCCTCATTGGCCTATGACGTCACTCTTAGGGCCCAGCTGATTCCTTTTCCTGACAAGGGGCAACACCCTCCTACCTCTCTGGGGGCCTGGGGTTCAAGGAAACAGCACATTCCTCTTCCAGCAGGAAATGCCAGTGGGATGAGCTGTTGATACCTGGTTGTCGGACTTCCGCCCTCCCAGGTTAGGGAGGGTGATTTGCTCACGGCAGGTGTTAGACAACTTACTCTGACATAGAAGGACACAGGCTCCAGGAGGCCAGAAGAGAACATTTTATGGGACAGCTACACAGGAGCAGGGCTGCACCAGCCAGCCTCAGCTTGTCTCTCTCAGTCCCCTCCCAGCCTCACTCCCTCCTCTGAGATGTTCCTCTGAGCCTGTGGAGATGGACCAAAAAACATCTCCTCCATCTTCTTCCTTCCACTCCTCCAACAGACTGAACTGACGTCCAGTCTATTTTCCTAGTCCATATGGGGAACTTGGAGGCTCAGGGACCGCAGAGCAGTGGTTGGGCTTAAAAGGGGTATCTAAATTAGGACTGGGTGCTCTGCATTTACAAGGTCCTGTAGATGCCACAGGATCACTCATGGACTGCCAGGGGGGTAGTTTGAGGGTCTGACCTGGCTTTACTTGGGGGAAGCTTCCCTTTCGGCATCTCTTAAACACACTTCTCAACCCCGACCCCAGCATACACACGGCAGCTTCCCTTTCAGCATCTCCGAATCTCAACCCTGACCGCAACACACCCACCCACACACACACACACACAGCCTGCGCGCACGCGCGCTCACACTGCTGCCTGGGACCCAGAGCCTGTCCTCTTAGCCTGTCAGGGCCCAGGGAAGAAGATGGGGGAGGGGTAAGCTGGGGTCCAGGGTACAAGCCAAGCCCAGAGACCTGAGCACAGTGGGATGAACCAGGGGCCAGCTGGAAGCCTCTGCCCAGGATGGGTCTGGCTTGGGGTGGGATGTGAAAGGGGAGGGTCAGGGGAAGGAGTCAAGCAAGGATCGAGGCCCAGGGCCCCAGAGAAGGGGGCTGGCCCTGGGGGCAGAAGCCCTTGCACAGGTCCCAGAGTGTTTCCTGTGCCAGGAGGGCGAAAACCTCAGCCCAGCGACCCCTCTCCTCAGCCTCGCTAGCCTTGTGGAGCCGGTAGACACAGGAAAGGCCTGTGAGGAGCAGATGTTCAAAGTCCCAAGGGCTAAGAGGAGGCCCCTTCCGCAGGTTCTGGAACTGCTGCAGCTGCTGCTTGGCACCCTCCAAGTCACTGGGCACGTGGCGCTGAAGGAGGAGCCTGAGCCGGCGGCCTGGACGTGTGGATGCCAGTTCCTCGTCCTGGATGTACAGCTGCCCCATGACATCCAGCTCCAGCCCAGCCCAGAGCAGCTGCAAGGGGAGCCATGTAAGGGGTGGGCTGGGGCCTAAGGGGCCGGGCAGGGAGCAAGAGTGGGCCAGGGGGCGTAAGCAGGCAGTAGGACCCATGCTGGGTTGCCCCCCTCCCCCAGCAGGCCCAGCTTGAGACGTCCCCCTTCCCAACCCTGAGCTTACGGACCTCTGGACACTCCCACCCCCATGTCCCAGGCTGGAGGAAAGACCTCAAACATCACTTCCGGGACCTCTGGCTCCTGCAGGCCACCTCCCACGCTGGCGCTGTTCATGGGCTGCCCTGGGGCAGCAGAGAGGAGTCAGGCCCCTGCCAAGCTCCACCCTGAACACCCCAGCCTCCCAGAAGTGTCCCTCAACTGCCTGGTAGGGGTGCCTAGAGATCTTCTATCTACAAAAAGAGCAGGAATGCCATCCCATGCCCCCTCCCCCTACACACACATGCACATTGACATTCACCCGACCAGGCATAGGTCTTGTGATCCCAAAATCATCATCCCAAACCCAAGATGCCACCTCGGCAAATGTCCAGGACTCCTCCTTGAACTTCTACAGTTCCCTTGGCGAAGAGCTCCAGGCCAACGGGTCACAAGACACTTCACTTCCCACTTCCCCTCCCTATATCTGGGGACAGTGTGACCTAAAACAGTGCCAGTGACCCTTCTCAAAAGGTTGAGGACCCTTTGGGAGGAACCTACTCCTTCCTTGCTTCTCAGTAGTGATCATGTGCAAGGCAGGGAGGCCAGGCAAGGCAGGATGTCTGCTGCAGCTCCTTCATCCCACAGCCTGGGGTGCTGCACAGCCCTTGGAATGACTGTCCCAAGCCCGGGACAGGTCAAGAGGTCCTGCTTTGCACATCATCTGAAATAAGCCCAGGGCCCAGCTCTGTCTAGGGCCAGCGTTGAGGGCACCTAGGGCCGTCTCCCTTTGCTTCACTTGGACCTGTCTGGTTGTGGAGGTGGGACCCCCACTATTACACTCCACCCCCCCACCCCCACCCCCGTGGCACAGGTGAGCCTGGTACCTACCATACCCACAGTTCCTACCTAGGCCCTGCTAGGCTCAGATAGAACCAACTATAGTTGCTATCAACTGGGAGCTTTCCTTGGCTCCCATCCACCCCACCCTGAAGCCCCAGTACCTGCATAGTGCCGGGTTGTAGTCACCCCTGGGAGGAGGCAAATGGCTACCATTAGCCAAGCCAGGAGCTGCATTGTCCCAGCCATGCCGCACCACGTCCTGAGTCTTAGTCTCCCTAGCTGCTCAGAGGGAGAGTAAGAGGCTTACTCTCTCTCTGCTGCCGTATCCGCCTGCCACACACCACAGCTCCAACTTTCCACTGCAGGCTGCTCTCCGGCGTTCCCTGCTTTTGGTGTCAGTCTTCACTGCTAAACAGGGAGGGGCTCGCTCTGGCTTCCAGGGGCTCTTTCCATCCCATAGAAATGTGGAATCTTTGGTTGTTGGCAGTAGGAGTCTGGCTCCCTGCTTGTCAGGCCATCAGCCTGTTCCTGCCCAGATGGGAGGGATGTTTAGTTAATTAAAAAAAGGTGTTCGGTAGCAAATAGCTGTAGCTTGGCCCTCCCAAGAGGTAGGAAAGAGCCCAGGCAGTAATGCTACCTTACTATCTGTCCTCACCCCTAAAACATCCTGCAGCTGAGCCCAGCCCCTGACACCCAGCCCAGCCCAGCCTCCAGGGAGCCCCTCAGCAGCCAAGAGCATCAGCCAGCCCTCCAAATGGTGGGCGGGCTGGCTGGGCGGCCCAACAGACAGGCAGAGGCGAGCACTTCCACCTCAGGCACTCGACCAGCAGCTGAACAGACCCCAGACAGGCAGGGGTAAGGAGTCCTGTCCCCTGGAAAACAGACAGGTCTGCAGCTCCTGAGTGTCTTTTGCCCCTGCCCTGGGACCTTTGCTTGCTGACAACATTCTCAGCTCAGGTCAGAGTCCAGGAAGATTCCCTTAGCCCAAGCATGATGGGCTGTCAGGTCGCAGGGAGCAGGATGCAGGGGTCAAGACTCAGAAATGAGCTGTGGCCCTTCCTGTTGCCTCATGGAACCCTGTGGATGTTTGGATGCGATGAGGGTGGGTGGGGGTTTCCCTGGTTCCATCAGTTGCCACCAGACAGTCTGCTGTGAGGAAGGGCTTTCTCCAGCAGTTGAGACCCCTCCAGTTCTCAGGAGAGACCATGCCACACCCATCCTGAGCCCTGTGGACCATAAGAACTTTGAATTTCAGCTCCAGAATCCCTCTTTCAGAAGTACATCCAGGCCTGCAGGTCACCATGTCTGCAACTGCACCGTTTAGTCCCATTAAAATAAGACTCCCCGTTTGGCAAAGTCTAAGGGAGCGGGGGGAAAAACCCCTGCCTGCATCTCTCTCCTGAGTCAGCTTCACTTCTCCCCGTGATAAGCACACAGGAAGTGGTGAGTCTAAGTAGGATTTTATTTACATGGACAATCAATTATAGATAAGGCGCTGTCTAGGATCCACATGCCTTCCCTGGAGCTACTTGGTTTCAGGTTTCTTGTCTCCGGCTTCAAGCTTGAGACTCTCAGGGGGCTGGCGATAGGCAGGGAAAGCTTCCCATGGGCTGTTGAGGTCAAACTTGCGGAACTCTTGGGCCAGCTCCACCGGCTCGGCCACCACACGCTTCACCTCATCATCATAGCGTAGCTGCAGAAGAAAAGGCAGGCTTGAGCACTGAGCAAGGCCTTGTTACGGCCACTGAGGAGCCCACTTTCCCAAAGCCCTGGGTAACTTCCCCTTTACTTCTCTGACCTTGACTCCTGTCCCAGCCACTGTCAGTAAGTCTCTATCCACATCTGTGTTACCCATCAGGTCACATCCCAACCACAGTCCAAAATGGCCTCCACCTCATGCCCTGCCACTACTAGTTAAGCTCCCCTGCCCACCATCCCCACGTCATGAGCTCTGAGCCCCTTTTCTAGCAGAACTGACTTTGCTCACTCATCCACACGCTCTTATAAGGTAATGGTAAGCATCTGCCAGGATTAGGGAGCAAGTCAGTGGCTGAAAAGAGTAAATCTAAACTGGCAAGCACTCAAGTTCAGGTCCTGTGGCCTTGGCATTATCACCATTGAGATGCAAGGCAGGGGCTTTAGCATGGCTTTTCTTGTTATTGGAGGATCAGCTGGATAAGGTGAAGATAAACAGGTGCTGGCAATGGGACCATGCTCAACACTAAGAAAACAGGAGCTCTTGGGCACTGAAGAGAAGCGCTGGATTGCCACTATCTCAACATTTCCAAAAAGTTACTTTGCTACAAAATCAGGTGTGTATGTATACGATAGACCATCTTCCGGCTAATAACCTGCAGCACACGGGTGGTAAAGGAAAGCACTGAAATTTTTATAAGGCCCTTCTAGTCATGTTACCGCTTCTGCCTCTGGCCATTTTCAAGGGCTCAACATTTAGTGTCTTCCCTGTCAGCTGCCTTCTCCAAGATCTAGGGCAGGATAAAATGACACTCCACTTTCAGACCTTGGGGACAGACTAAGTGTGTCCTCAAGGCTACCTTGGTCATTAAAATGACCATTACAATAATGGTTAACATCAACTGAACATTTACAATACACCAGGCTTTACACTCACATCATTTAGCTCACCACAAATCTATAAGCTAAGTACTATTATTGTTCCCACTTTGCAGATGAGAAAACTGTGTCAGAGAGAAACCAAGTAACTTGCCCTAGATTACACAAGTGGAGCTAAGATTTGAATCAGAGCGAACGCTCCTAAACCACCACCATCCACAGACCATATTTCCTGCCACACCCAGGATCCCCTAGGTTCCCTGCCAGTCCCTCCCTGTGGCTGCTGCCCCAGTTCCAAGGCTCCTACCTCCACATAGCCAGACAGGGGGAAGTCTTTCCGGAAAGGGTGTCCCTCGAAGCCATAGTCTGTCAGGATCCTTCTTAGGTCAGGGTGATTAGCAAAGAAGACTCCAAACATGTCCCAGATCTAGAAAAAGGAGGCCCTCAGGCAACCAGTCCATCACAGCCAACACTAGGTTGAGGGGCTGCACTGCATCCAGTAGTTTCAAACAGTTCCCCAACTCTGGCCCACCATGTCCAGTAACTCACCTCCCTCTCATACCAGTTGGCTGCCTTGTGCACAGAGACAACGGACTCGACGGGCGTCAGCTCATCTGTGTAGGTCTTCACACGGATCCGGGAGTTGAAGCGCAGGGAGAGCAGGTTGTAAACAATCTAGGGAGAACACAGGGAGCTGGAGGACCAGGATGGCCACAGGCTGAGGGGTCTGGGGTGGGAGTCCCTGAGGGTGAGCATCAATGATGAGGATATAGGGTAGGTTAGGGTTCCACCCTGTGAACCTGCCTTCTATCCTGAAGCTCAAAACCTTAAGATCCTCCTACACTTAACAACTACTTCCAAAGGCCTAAGCCACATGGTAGCCCAGCATGTCACATGCTCGTCTTTGTTCATGCTACTCCCTTTGTCTGGGATGTCTCCTGACCCTCCCCTCCCCTTGCCCTGATCCTAACTGGGCTAATTCCTGGTCTCCTGGTTTTCATTAAGATTCAGCACAAATGTTTTTTCTCCCTTCAAAGGAGCATCCCAGACGGGGCTAAGTGCCCCTCCTGTGCTCTGACAGCATCTCTCTATCATCCCCTGTGTTATGTTTTATTACAATAAGCTGTTCACATGTCCTTCTCTCTTACTAGAGTGTGGGAGACTCCGGGAGGGCAGGTATTGGGTGTTACTTCTCTCTTGATGCCAGGATCTGGCCAACAATAGATGATCAGTAAATATCAATAGCTAAATGTATTGTGTGCTAGCAATCTACCTGTACTACCTCATTTACTCCTCCACAACCACCCTATGAGGTACGGACAACTGCATACTTACTTTGCACATAAGAAAACTAAAACTCACAGCTGGCCCCATGGCTTAACGGTTAAGTGCGTGTGCTCCACTGGTGGCGGCCCAGGTTCGGATCCCGGGCGCACACCGACGCACCATTTCTCCGGCCATGCTGAGGCCGCGTCCCACATAGAGCAACTAGAAGGATGTGCAACTATGACATACAACTGTCTACTGGGGCTTTGGGGGAAAAATAAATAAATAAAATTATAAAAAAAGAAAACTAAAACTCAGAAAAATTAAACAAAATGTTTGAAGTCACACAGCCTGTTAGTGGCAGAGCCAGGGTTCTAACTCAAGGTCTGCCTGATTCTGAGGCCCTGGTTTAACTGCTGTGTTGTATTATTTGACCCTAACTGAAACTAACTGAAACTAAGGAGGCTATGGTTCCCACTGGTAGCTGTCACCCTAAAACTGTTCTGTCCCCTCTCCTTTACTCTCCAAACCTTCTCAAATCTTGTGACTGACCTCAAAACGGTTCTGCCGGGTGGGGATGTCCACTGCCGTCAAGTCAGCCAAGGATTTGAATTGTGCGTTGGTGTGATCCCTGAGGAAAGTGAGCACTGGGATGACCCCCTCAGGATGGATACAGATCTCTAACTCATTGAAGCAGGACACCTGCAGACAGGGAATGGGAGAGAAAAGAGAGCAGAAAGCTCCCGAGGGAGCAGCTACGTTCAGCTGGATTCTCCTGGTTTCAGGCAGAGAAAGAAGCCCAAGTTGGGATGGAGGAGTCTGTGGTTTCTTTGCTACCAGGCTGCCCACTCCCCAAGCCCTGAGAACATGGTTCTTTCCCGGACCAAACAACAGTAGTGAATATTACCTGAACTTGTTGGACATATTTGGGCAGGATTTCAGCCACATACTCTCCAAAAGCTGAGAGCTGCTTGTGGGCCACATCATTCCGTGGTCTGACAGTGGCTGGAAGGAGAAGGCACATTTAACAAAAGAACAGAGAAGACAGCACCCAGCCCTGCAGCCAGTCTCTTCAGCTTATAAGGGGTGTTGTCTCCCAGCAGGGCTCCCTGAGAACCTTGAGAAAGGTGAGGCCAGAGGATTCCTCTTTCAGGGAATAGGAAGTGATGAAAACTTAGGGAAAATGCCACCTACACAATACAAAAAGACTCTTCTTATTACTGCAGCTGGGGTGTTTGCCTCTTCTCAAAACTACCCCATGGTTCTTCCTTCACAATGCCTGTGTTTCTGCTAACACAGCATACGTCTCAGCTCTCTTACCAGACTAGGAGCTCTGTAAGCGGGGAACCAGAACTTTTGCTTCTCTGTATCTCCTTACCATCTAGCTCATAGCAAGTTCTCAAGCTAAGAACTTCAGGGTTGAAGAGCCCCCAAACATTATGTAGTTGAAACATTTTTTTTTTTTTCGCATAGATGAGGGAACTGAGGCCCAGAAAGGGGAGAAATGCCAGGTCTCCTGATTCCCAGTCAACTCATGTTAACCGTAACATATCTCCATACACTCATTCATGTGACCCTAAATCACTGGGCACCCACACATCATAGACTGCAGAGTAATGGTTAAGTGTTCTCCGCTTTTGACAGCAGGCAGGCCTGATCTGTCACTTACTAATAATGTGACTAAGTTACTTCTCTGGACTGTTTCCTGACATATAGTATGAAGATGTGAAAATTAATGAAAGAAACCTCATTTAAAATGGAGTCAGCAAGCCCCGTAGGGGAAGCTCTCATGAGCTACCACTCTCTGCTGTCTGCAGACCCCAACCGGAAGAGAGGCTCTTTGCATCTCTGACAGGAAGCTTACTTTACTACTCCAGCAGAAGGAAGACTTTCTCCTTGCCCAGCAACAAGCTCAGCCAATGAGAAACCATCACCACCCTGAACTGTCAGCTTTCCTCCAATGGACTTTGCTTTAAAGCAGCCCCTCCCAATTCCCTCCTTTTTCCCTATAAAGTTTCTCTCCTTTGTTGCCCAACGTGACTTGCCTATGGTTCAGCCATGGACTGCACATTCCGAACTGAAATTCCTCTGCCATTCCCAAATAAACCCATTTTGCTGGTAAAATAACTGGCTGTTTTATTTTTAAGAACCACAAAAAGCATAACACTATCTACCTCATAAGACTGTTGTGAGGACTAAATAAGATCATTCACTAAAACGCTCAGCAAGTTGCCTGGCACACAATAAGCACTCAATTAACCTGAGCTACTATTGTAACAGTGCTCTGAAGCCCAAAGGTTATGTTTCCTGCTCTCAAAGAGCTGACAGTTGAATCAAAAGAAAAGGGAATCATGGAAATGGACCAGGGGCAATCTGGGTCATAACAGAAAAGCGAAAGGGCGTAAGGGCCCAGGGAAGGCCCGATTCCGCCTGCAGAGGGAGAATCACTGCAGTCAGGTCTCCAAGGGCAAGCGGAGATTTGCCAGGAGGATGCAGGGAAGGGCATCCCAGAGCAAGGACAAACATCGGACGGAGGGAACAAAGGGGCCCCCGTCTGTAGTCCCGAGAGGGGCCCGGCCCGCACATACTCACGGCGCGTGTCGGCCGCAGCGCTGTCCGTCCTCACTGGCAGCAACAGCACCGAGGGTCGCCTGGCCGCTGCACCGGGAGAGAAAAGGCACAAGAGCGAGGGTGAGGCCTGAGGGTCTCCCTGCGCTGGGCGCGCCGCTGCTCCTGCCCCAGGCCTCAGTCGACTGCCCCCTGCTCACCCCTGGCCAGCGCCACGGCCCCGACGAGCCCCCGCCACCAGCCCCTAGCCACCGCCGCCGCCGCCATGTTCTCCAGACGCAGACCAGGAACCCGCGGCAAGAGTCACAGGACACGGAGCCCCAAGGGCACGGACCGGAAGCGGAAGTGTGCATCCGATCCTCTTCCGGGCGGACGTGGGGTCGGAAGCAAAGGTTCCGGATTCCGGGCTTCGGAATGAAAGGAGGGAACGCAGGTGAGAAAGCGAAGCGGGCAGGTGGGGAAACCGTGAGGTGAGCGTGGCCCTAGCTTGGTGTGACAGAGCCTGGAGAGAAGGCGAGGATCCTAAAGAAGCGGACGGGTGAGAAGAGGGGAAGGGGCGAGGGTTCTGGGTTACACATTCCACACCCCTCCCCCTCTCCCTGAGCTAAGCTTTGACGAGGGCCGCCGGGCAGGGCGGGTTGGGGGAGTGGAGGAGAACGGTTTCCCTGGCGACCGTTTCCCAGGCGACTCCTGGTGGAGCGGGGACTCTGCTCTGGGCGATAGCCCTCCTCGGCCCCCGGGCTGGGGGCGGCGGCCTGTCTCGAGTTCTGGGACGGAGCCTTGGGGAGTGATGAGGGCGAGTGGGGGAGAAGCTCAGAAACGAGCGTGTGGGCTGACCCATGTCCCAGGCCAATCATCCCACTGGAAAGTCCGTACTGCGTGGGGGGCGGGAGGGGCTGGACACAAGGACATAGGGGTCTTTTTGGTCTGGTTCTACTGCCCCGAGCCTCACTAGTTTTATGCCCAGTAGTTGTTTGCTTAGTAAGGCTTTTTGCCAGCCTTTTAAGATAACAGGCTGCTTCCAGCCCCTTGCTTTCATGTGTTGACCTAAATACCAATCTTTTGTTACGTCATGGAGAGGAACATTCCGTGTTTTCTCAGGGAAACGTCCAGAGTAGGACATTTTGTTGATTTCATTAGGGATGGGGTGCCACTGCAGGAGAATGAACACAGCTTTGGTTGAAGGAGAGCATCAGAGATGTTCTTGGCAGAGCCAGGACTAAGGCCAGTCTGGACGCACTTTGCTCTCTTCCCTTCTCCCTCCCTGAATTGGACAGTTGGCTTCATCAGCTGTGGCTGTGGATTCCCCAAGTTACGCAGGGTGGTGTTGCTTTGCAGACAGCTGGCAGAGAGAGAAGCTGGCCACCATGGAGTCACCAGAGGAGCCTGGAGCGTCTATGGATGAGAACTACTTTGTGAACTACACTTTCAAAGATCGGTCACACTCAGGCCGTGTGGCTCAGGGCATCATGAAACTGTGTCTGGAGGAAGAGCTCTTTGCTGATGTCACCATTTCAGTGGAAGGCCGGGAGTTTCAGCTCCACCGGCTGGTCCTCTCAGCTCAGAGCTGCTTCTTCCGGTCCATGTTCAGTTCCAACCTGAAGGAGGCCCACAACCGGATGATTGTGCTGCAGGATGTCAGCGAGTCTGTTTTCCAGCTCCTGGTTGATTATATCTACCACGGGACTGTGAAACTCCGAGCTGATGAGCTGCAGGAAATTTATGAGGTGTCAGACATGTATCAGCTGACATCTCTCTTTGAGGAATGTTCTCGGTTTTTGGCGCGCACAGTGCAGGTGGGGAACTGTCTTCAGGTGATGTGGCTGGCAGATCGGCACAGTGATCCTGAGCTCTACACTGCTGCCAAGCACTGTGCCAAGGCCCACCTGGCCCAGCTGCAGAGCACAGAGGAATTTCTCCACTTGCCCCACCATCTCCTCACTGATATCATCTCAGGTAAGTTGAGGGAGGGGTGTGATGTTCAGTGGATGTTCTAGTTCAGGAGAAAGGAACCTTCAGGCTTCCTGGTGTAAGTTTCCATTATTCCTGGTAGGAATTTAGAAACTTTCTGAGAGAGATTGAGTTGACATTTAGTGTAGCTGCTCTCAGAGACACAGTGCCTCGCAGAGGAAGAAGCCAGGAAAATAAAAGCAACAGCACTTAACCCACAAGAGGCAGTGAGGAGCTATTTGTATTTATATGCATAAGTGTTCTCAGTCCTGCAATTTGCATGTACCTGTGGGACTAGTTAGCTAAGTCAATTGATGATGAGTCAGGATATCTAAAAAACTTGTTAAGTGATGGGCCAACTTTAGGTAAAATCCTGACCCTGCAAGGGAGGTATAATCATACTGTAGGTGTGAGCTCTGTAGCCTAGTAGATTGCTCCCATGGCAAATGGGAGCATAATAAGGCATCCATTTTGACTAAAAGAAACACGGCAATTTTAGGTTAATTTCTCATACACATACATATACATACATGGTGGTAGTCGAACAAAGTGGTTCATGGCTTTAAAGCCCTTGGCTGTAAATTTCTCTTTCGGATTGTCGGATTACCATTGACCGTGCCTTTCCTCTGGCTCTCACAGATGGAGTTCCATGTTCCCAGAACCCAACAGAGGCAATAGAAGCCTGGATCAATTTTAATAAAGAGGAAAGAGAGGCTTTTGCAGAGTCACTCAGGACTAGCTTGAAGGTAAGGCAGATTTCTTTATGGTTGGGACATGATAATATCCATGCATTCCAGCCGTCAATTGGCCTGGCCTCTTTGATGGCCGGTAAGTAATTCGTCTCTGGCTTGAAGTTGATAAGAGCTGGGGAGGAGAATGTGTGCGTGAGCCCAGAAGCCGCCAGCCTCTGAGCTCCAAAGCTCCTTGACAGAACTGCTTTCATCGTTGCATTAACGATCCTCAACACCCTCTGTCTGAAGCACCAGCTCATGACAGTTTTAACAAAGCTAGAAGGATGAGTGCAACAGATTCTCTGCCCCAGCACAAAATGCCTGAAAGAAAGTGGTTGGAGGAGAGGCAGGATGACATGTAGTAACTAAGGGGAGTAAGTTAGCACAGGATACAAATGTATGGTCCAGGACCTTAAGGATATGTGTCTCAGCTGAGCCTTAGCTTAGAACTGCTAGATATCATTTATAATTTTAATTTTGCCAATAGGAAATTGGGGAGAATGTGCACATTTACCTGATCGGGAAAGGGTCATCTCGTACCCACTCGTTGGCTGTGTCCTTGCACTGTGCGGAAGATGACTCCATCAGTGTAAGTGGCCAAAACAGTTTGTGCCACCAGATCACTGCAGCCTGCAAGCATGGTGGAGACTTGTATGTGGTGGGAGGGTCCATCGCACGGCGCATGTGGAAGTGCAACAATGCCACCGTGGACTGGGAGTGGTGTGCGCCTTTGCCCCGGGACCGGCTGCAGCACACCCTGGTGTCTGTGCCCGGGAAAGATGCCATCTATTCACTGGGTGGCAAGACACTGCAGGATACCCTCTCCAATGCAGTTATCTATTACCGGGTAGGTGATAACGTTTGGACAGAGACAACCCAGCTAGAGGTGGCTGTGTCAGGGGCCGCTGGTGCCAACCTCAACGGGATCATCTATTTACTAGGGGGGGAGGAGAATGACCTGGACTTCTTTACCAAACCTTCCCGACTCATCCAGTGCTTTGACACAGAGACGGACAAGTGCCACGTGAAGCCCTATGTGCTGCCCTTCGCAGGCTGCATGCACGCAGCTGTGCACAAGGATCTGGTGTTCATCGTGGCTGAAGGGGACTCCCTGGTGTGCTACAATCCCCTGCTAGACAGCTTTACCCGGCTTTGCCTTCCTGAGGCTTGGAGCTCTGCCCCATCCCTCTGGAAGATCGCCAGCTGTAACGGGAGCATCTATGTTTTTCGGGACCGATATAAAAAGGGGGATGCCAACACCTACAAGCTTGACCCTGCCACTTCAGCTGTAACTGTCACCAGAGGCATTAAAGTGCTGCTTACCAATTTGCAGTTTGTGTTGGCCTAAGGCTCTAGGGGGGAAGAGCAGCTGACTTTTGTCCTCCCCTTTTCCAGCACCTTACCCATCCAAACTGGAAGTCCCCAAGGTCCTAACTCAGTACTATGTTATTTCTTGGCACATGTTAGCAAGGCAGCACCTTAGCCCTTCCCTGAACCCATAGGGTGTTCCGTTTGGGGCTTTCTAGACTCAGCTGGCTGCTTGAACTCAGAGTAGGCCAGCCTGTTCCCTGCTCTCCCCTGGTAATCCTGTGCCTCACTACAGATTGCTTAGAGCAAGCCTCCTCTCAGATCTTAGGCACAGCCTCCCCTCCTTACCTGATCACTGTTAAATAGAAGCACCTTGATCCCAGGACAGAAGGAAAGATGCCCCGTCTTCCTGTTTTTCTGTAGCCTGCAAAGTAGCTAGTTGGTAATTTTTCCACAAAGAACTAGGTGTTAGAGTGGTTGGGAGAATGGACTAAGCTGAAGGTGTCCTTCACCAGCAAGTCAACTCTAGAATTCAGGACGTTCCGTCTATTGTTTTCTCATCTACCTGTCAGGAAATGCATACTTTGGTTTTATTTTTGGCTTATTCCAAGGAGTAAGCCAGAAAGAAGCAGAGAGGATTATTTCTGATTAATAGCAGAAACTTTTTTCAAACTCAAATATATAAGCTCTCTACTCTTGTAAAAGCTCTAAGCTAAGTCAAGAGCTAGGAACTGTTCATACAAATAAAAGTTTTTGAAAGGATGTGTGTGTCTGTTTTGAATTCTGAAGGGGTGACTTCCTAAGGGAAACTAATTACATACCCACACGTTTCTACATCAGTCACAATCTTGATTGAATCCCATACTTCCTTTTCTACGTACAGGATCACTGCTCCAAAAGTGAGGAGAGCCCGACAGGGCCAGTGAATTGGGATTCTAACAGTGGCGAAGAGCCCGAGCTGAGTATTTCTCCCCTCTTTGCCTCGTGTTAAATGTCTCTGAGTTATGGTGCTAAATATCACCAGGCACAACGTTAGATGCACAATAATTTCTTTGACCCTATTCAAGAAAATACCCTCATCCCTCTCCCATATCCCCATACTCCGTGAATAGAAGCCACACTGAATCTTTCTAGCCATACAACAGTGTTATTTCAGGCAAGTGAAACAAGACAAAGGAAGTAAAATTATCCATTACTTAACACATTTCTGTTATGTCAAGTCTGGGCTCAAGTCCCTTTGGTCCTGTTAAACTTTTTCATTCTGTAGCAAGCAGGGTTGTCCTGAGTTCTTTCTAATCCACGTATCCACGTACTTCATGTCTCGGATGTGTGACAAGTCTCATCCTTGGCTGCCCCTGCAGTAATCTCCTTGTGGAACTCTTTGAGAACCTCAAATTGGCCAGGTCTGATGTAGATGTGTGACCGGATCTTGGCGATGGCCCCTACAGCCTCCTCTGGGCTCCAGTTGTGCACCTGAAGAACAGGGGTGGGAAAGCAGAGAAAGAAAGGGGCGGGTGTTAAGGGGTTCTTGACCTAATGACAAGTGCTAAAGGGCTCCCACAATTTCATTTTTTAAAAACCTACATTTTGGGGAGTTAAAAGCCTTGCCTCATATATTATAAATGGGAGAGCACTTGAACCCCTCAGTCAACCAGTTGCACAGGATCATGCAACAGACTGGGGCACAAGGCAGTCTTTCTACCTAATTCTTGCTTTGCCAAATCGTGAAAAAAGCAAGTTGAACATGTGAGGCTGAGATCCTAGATTCAAGCCTGCCTAGGCCTACTAGATGTCCTCTCTGAGAGGAACCATTGGGTACAAGTTTCCTGGAAAGAGTTAGTTGTACAGTAGATGTTTTTATGCAACTTGCTACCATGGCTAGAAAAACAGAGCACTTTTTAAATTTAACTAGGAGGGTTATCTTTGTGTCCTAAGGATAGTTATTGGTTTAGAACTCAAGAGAGCCAGGAAAATATAGATTTCTAGCCTGCTGGTTCAATTCTCACTTGGCCCAAAATATCCTCCTGAGACCCTGTTTCCAGCAAACAGAGTCCTAATGACCAAAGCTTTAGTATTGTTAAATCATATGCCCAGCAGTCCACAGTAACACAAACAAGGCCAGGCTGGCTATCTTGACATTTCCTTTTTCCTTAAACTATCCACATGACTTAGTAAATGCTCTGAAGGGGCCAGACAGGTAACAAAAATGAGTCAAGCTGCAGCATATAACAGAACGACCAACTAGACAGTGTTTGCTTCTAAAGATTTCTAAAAGCATCCCATCTGCCAATCATAACAAATTAACAAGCAAAATTCCATTGGATCTTCGGTTTCTAGAAGCCAGTGTCCAGAACTTTACTCTGAAATACGTGAAGAAATCTGAGTACTCGAGGGCTGTAAGTGATCAGCACTATTTACAATACTAGATTTCCTGACATGCTATTTATAACAAGTGTTTCTAGCCTTTTCCTGGTGTTAACATCCTTTGCAACTCCATTTTTGTGAGTGCCTGCTGTAGGTCAGTGCTTGCCAGACTTTCTTATTCAAGCTTCATAACACATTTAGCTTGAGGAAACTGAACATCAGAGAGGGGAAGCCACTTTTGCCTGAGGTCACACAACTGGTAGGTGGCAAAGCCAGGGGTCAGCTTATCTGCAAAGCTCAGGTGCTTTCCACCTCCCAACAGCCTGAAATTGGGGACATGGCTCCTTCCAGCAAGGCTGGCCAGTAGACCATGCTACTGAAGTTCTGGAAATCTGCTATAAATGGGACCGGAAAGACCTTTCCTACCTGAATCAGATACGCTGCCACCATAGTGGCACTTCTGGAGCGGCCAGCCTTACAATGCACGTAGACACACTGGCCCAGCGACTGGTACTTGAGAGCAAACTGGACTCCTTTCTGGAGGTTAGCCAAGGTTGGGATTCCAGTCATGTCTACTGTGCTGAGCCGCAGCTGCTCGACTCCTACTTTCTTCCACTCCTGGAACCAGGTCCACCAGCAAAACAAAGAGAATGAAAAAAGCCTAATGTGAGTGGTATGAAGATGGGCTCCCAAGACGAAGCAAAGCAACAAGGAAGCTTCAGGGTTTACTACAATGTGAATATACAGTTTACTGTTTTCTAAACAAGAAACTTCTTACAGAAATGTCTTTAAAATGGCTGACCTACATGGTTGGTCTTTCACCAAACAGTTGTGCTGCTGAGTTAGAATTATGTCCAAGATTTAAAGTGTTCTTAAAGTACCCTTTGGGTACTTGAATCTTTAGCTGCAAAATATTACCTGTATAAAATTCATCTACAAAGGTTGTGTAACTGTTTTTGCATAATCTTGGCACCTGTGCAGTGATTCAGCTGCAGGATTGGGCTACGGTATTTTGCAAGAGCTTTCTATTTCTCTGTCCACAGGTCTCCTCTTTTTTACCACTTTTTTTTGAGAGGACATGTGGTAGAAAATAGAGTTATTTTTAAAATTAAAACAACACACCTACCTTTGTTAGTGCAATACTATCACTTAAGAAGAAGAAGAAATAAGAGAAATAAGGCCTCTGGTAAATGGGCAATTTTTTTTTTTGCTTTAAGACATCATATGGGTTCCAGCTACTCTTATTAATCTCTTTAGCTGGAACCAGAGATTTTATGACTCTGAATGAAGGTCAATATTTTATACTCCTCATGAAATTAACAAAAAACAGCAGTTTTGCAACATGTGGCTTATGCATCAATTACACGAGAAACACCAGGGGAGCCTGATCAATATTCAGATTCCTAGGCCCACCCTAAAGTTTCTGACTCAGAATCGCTGGGGGTTGTACCTAGGAATCTGCTATTTGAACAAGACTGCCAGATCATTCGTAGGCATATTAAAATGTGAGAACCACTGCCTTGGAGACTTCTTTTCTCTCCGCTAGTGGGATAATATAGTCACATGGTACAAATGTCAAAGCCTCACATTCAGAGACCAAGCACTTTTTGTGACTCCTCTTGCTCCGCAGAACGGACCACACTAAGGAACATTTACCATTTTGGCTAATAACTCTAATAACTCCTGGCTAATAACTTTGCCTTGTGGCAAAGTACTTTGGGAAATCCAAGGAACTATTATCCATTCCTTAAAAATGTATGCCATCACTAATCTATATATATATATATTTGTGTGTGTGTGTGTGTGAGGAAGATCAGCCCTGAGCTAACATCCGTGCCAATCCTCCTCTTTTTGCTGAGGAAGATGGGCCCTGAGCTAACATCTGTTGCCAACCCTCCTCCTTTTTTCCCCTTCTTCTCCCCAAAGCCCCAGGAGATAGTTGTATGTCATAGTTGCACATCCTTCTAGTTGCTGTATGTGGGACGCGGCCTCAGCATGGCGGGAGAAGCGGTGCCTCGGTGCACGCCTGGGATCCGAACCGGGCCACCAGTAGCAGAGCATGCGCACTTAACCGCTAAGCCGCGGGGCCAGCCCCCCTAATCAATATATTTTATTCTATTTTATTTTATTTTTAATTTTTAATTTATTTATTTTCCCCCCCAAAGCTCCAGTAGATAGTTGTATGTCATAGCTGCACATCCTTCTAGTTGCTGTATGTGGGACGCAGCCCCAGCATGGCCGGAGAAGCGGTGCGTCGGTGCTCGCCCAGGATCCGAACCCGGGCCGCCAGCAGCGGAGCGCGTGCACTTAACCGCTAAGCCACGGGGCTGGCCCTCAATATATTTTAAATGTGAGTCACAAATATTTTTAAGATTTCCAAAAATCTACTGGATGAAACAACAGCATCTTCATCAGGCTATATCAATACAGTAAACAAGAAAGATAATTGTGTAGTGCTAACAGATGTCAGACACTATAAAGATCTGGCAATGTCTAATAACCATTGTGGTGAGTTCCACAAACAAGCATTCACATTTAATGAAAATTATGTTTTAGGCCTGAACTTTGGATGACAGTGCTTTAGAGTTCCACTATATCTCTAACATATGAATAATAATTCCCTCAAATCAGAGCCAAATGAACCCTATGCAGTTTTTCAACGGGTTGTTTTATGATAAATTTAATCTGGTGGGGGGGATGGGGGGTTATCTTTTCTTCTCACAGTTTGTAGGCCTTCATCTTGAATGCCTGTGGCAGGGCCTGATCCACACTTAGTGCTCAGTAAGTGCTGAATGAATGAAATCAGCAAGCCATAGAAAAGCTGCCTTTCAATTTTGGTTACTGATTTGAGTTACCGAAATTAAGAGTACATTTGTGCACAAAGGAGTAGTCAGACTTTGTCAACTCTACTTGTAAATGCCTCTCACATCAGTTTCTATTTCACAATTAGTTTCTACCTCCAGCCGCAGCCATTTAAGCTTAGAGGACCAGACCCTCCTTTTGAGGAGGCAGAAAAGCCTGGTACACCTGTCTCTGGGTCACGGTCACCTGCTGCGCTCCCTCCCCAGCTGCCCCCCCGCCCCGACCCCGGCCTCTCACCTTGGCGGAGTTGCACAGGAACCTCGTCTCGTACTCCTCGTTCATGGTGATCACCCCGCGCACGTTCTCGTCCTGCACCAGCTGCCGAGGCAAAGAGGGGGCTCAGACAGGGCCGCGGGGCCGGGGCGGCGCTCGCCCGCTCCCAGGCCGGCCTCCCGGCGCGGCTCACCCGGCGCGTCATGCTCCGCAGCGGCAGCGCGCCCAGCAGCACGGTGGGGTCGATGCGGTGGTACCAGTCGCGGTGCGCGCGGCCCGGCGCCTTCCCGCGGAACACGGTGTACAGCAGCGTCGGGTAGAAGAGCACCCGCGCCAGGCCGGCCTCCAGGAACGCCGCCATCCTGCCCCGCTCGACGTAGCGCAGCGCCGACCCGCCCGCCCCGGGGCTCGCGGTCCCCGGCCGCGAGGAGACCCAGAGAGGCGGCGAGTCGTCCGCGGCCTCCCGCGTAGACGCCGGGACCTGGGGCCCGGCCGCCCGGGACTCCGCGGGACAGCCTGGGGCCCCCGGGGCGGGGACCATGGCTCAGGAGGAGGGGCCGCCGACCGCGGGGGAGGGACCAGGGATTCCTGCGCGGGAAACGGAGTCCCCGCCGAGGGAGGGCGCGTCTTGGGCCAGAGGCCTGTGACTCTGCCGCATGTGAAACTGTGACCCCTGCCTGTGGCCAGTGACCCCAGGTGAGGGGGGGCTCTGACCCCTGCGTGTGGAACTGTGACCCCGGCCGAGGGAGGCGGGGCCCTGGCCCATGGCCAGTGGGCCTGTGACACTTCCCCCAACCCCCGACCAGAGGGAGGTGGCTGTGACCCCAGGTGAGGATGTGACCCCATCGAAGGGGAGACGAGACCAGGAAGAGACTCTGGTAGGGGCCTGAGGGGAGAGTGGAAGGGGCTTTGGGCTTTTAAGCAGAGGGGCCACCTTGCCCCTCTGATCCTGGGCCTGATCCTGGGCAAACAGGGGACCTGGGTTGATATGGCCCTTCCTACACCCCCATCCGCCTGAATTCATGGCTCCCTCCTCCTGACCGAACCGCAGTATATATACTTATTATGACAAATAAATATATCTATAATATATTATGAAAATATATTAATAAATCATTAAAAATATGATAAGCTTAGATATAAAACCCACAACCTACAAAGAGGTAAGAGGAATGGATGTAATGCTGGTTATTTACATTTAAATAGTTCTCTGAAACATGCATCTGGTGCTTTTAAAAAAGGTTTATTTTCTCCTTGTAAAAGTAATACATACTCATAACGACTGGAAAATACAGGAAAGTAGAATTTACTTTAATCACCCATAACCCTACCACCTCAAACATATTTATTTTTTCCTCCAATTTTCTATGTGTACCATTTAAAAATTTTTTATAACAGCTTTATTGAGATATAATTCACCTACCCTAGAATTCACCCATTTAAAGTGTATAGCTCAATGGTTTTTAGTGTATTCAGAGTTGTGCAACCATCACTACAAACAATTTTAGAACATTTTCATCATTCCCCCCTAAAAAAAACCCATATTCATTAGTAATCACGCGCTATTTCCCTCCAACCCCCAGCCCTTGACAACCACTAATTTACTTTCCATCTCTATAGATTTGCCTATTCTGGACATTTCAGATAAATGGAGTCATACAATATGTGGTCCTTTGTGACTGGCTTCTTTTGCTTAGCATAATGTTTTCAAGATTCATCCATGTAGCATGGTATCAGTACCGTATTTCTTTTTATTGCCAAATAATATTCCATTGTAGGGATATACCACATTTTGTTTCTCCATTTATCAATTGATAGACATCTGAGTTGTTTCCACTTTTTGGTTATTTTGAATAATGCTGCTGTGAACATTCATATACAAGTTTTTGTGTGGACACAAGTTTTCATTTCTCTTGGCTGTCTGCCGAAGAGTGGAATTGTTGCGTCATATGGTAACACTATGTGGTCTGTGTGTACCATTTTAAAAAACCATTGTAATTATGTCAATAAAATTTTGTATCACGATTTTTTTTCCTAAATGTTGTGCTATAAGCACTTTCCGTATTTTTACATTGTCTTTATCATTTATAATGAACCTATTTACTACACTATAATGTGATCATTTTCCTGTTATTAGACAGGAAAATTCAAGATATTTTCAAATTTTTGTTATTATAAAATATTTCCAGCATGAAAAGTTTTTTCTATATTTAATTCTGTGTTCTGGGCCGGCCCCGTGCCTTAGCGGTTAAGTGCGTGTGCTCCGCTACTGGCGGCCCGGGTTCGGATCCCGAGCACGCACCGACTCACTGCTTCTCTGGCCATGCTGAGGCCGTGTCCCACATACAGCAACTAGAAGGTTGTGCAACTATGACATACAACTATCTACTGGGGCTTTGGGGAAAAAAAAAAGGAGGAGGATTGGCAATAGATGTTAGCTCAGAACCAGTCTTCCTCAGCAAAAAGAGGAGGATTAGCACAGATGTTAGCTCAGGGCTGATCTTCCTCACCAAAAAAAAAAAAAAAAAATTCTATTTTCTATGTTTAGAATTACTGTATTAGGATAGGTTCCTAAAAATGAAATTACTATGTCAAAGGATCATTTACAATTTTTGCTTTATATAAAGTATATAACCTGAAAAGTTCCATCCTTACCCTCAAACCCACTCTTCAGAAATAGATTTTTTCTTTTTTCTTTTTTTTTGCTGAGGAAGATTCACCCTGAGCTAACATCTGTACCAATCTTCCCCTATTTAGTATGTGGGTCACCGCCACAGCGTGGCTGATGAGTAGGTGTAGGGTTCGGGGTCCGAAGCCATGAACCTGGGCCACCGAAGCAGAGTGTGCTGAACTTTAACCACTACGCCATGGGGCCAGCCCCTAGAAATACAGATTTTTACACACATATTTTCCCAACATTTCGTGATGAACATTTTCATAATAAAAAACTGAATAAATTGAACAGGAAAAACCCATATAGCCACCATCTAAATTCTATAATTAACATTTTATTTTTTGTCTTATCACATAGTCACCCATTAATCCATCCTATTTTTGATACATTTAAAATATATATATTTTATAAAAATGCACTTATTCTATATTTACTGTTCTGCAATTTGCTTTGTTCTCTCAACAATATAAGTATTATGCCATGTCAATATAGATAGGTGTACATTTACTTTATCCTTTTCAAAGAGTTACATTGTATTCCAATATATGGATATCAATTCAATTCAAAAATATTTATTGGGTGGGCTGTATATTCCAGATAATATTCCAGCACTTGGACACATCAGTGCACAGTATCAATGAAGATTCCCACCCTCTCTTGCCTTTTCTATGTGAACTGTATTTTGGGGTAACCAAATATCCCCAGTTGGTGAGGGAAAGTTCTTCTTTACAGCAGCCTTCCTATTAATAAGTGTGGAAGGAATAATAAAATTAGAAACTCAGTATTTTGCATTCCAGCTAATAAATGTGGAACAAATGATAGAATTAGAAACTCAGCATTTTGCAATCCTTAGTGAAATAATTGATCCAGTCAATGGTCATTAATGGATAAAAGCATTCAATGAAACACTGATAGGAAACTTTACCAAGGGAAGATCAGGCTGAGGCCACCAGAAACGCTGATTAATCTCTGAATCACTAAAAGCAGGACAACCTGACATTATAGGCCTCCAGCTGTGCTGCAGCGTGATGCTCATAGCACCAACCTCAAGAAAATCAAACCTGAATTTAACCAGGCCTCAAGAGCCAACTTTCATTTCCAGGAAACATAGGCAATAGAGGGGTAAGTTAAATGTCATCACGGGAGAGCAACAGACAAATCCAGAATATGGGACATTCTACAGAAACAACTGACTCAGTTTATGCAATAAGTCAAAAGCATGTACAAAAATAGAATGGGAGAGGAGCTGCCTCAGATTAGGAATCCTAGAGGCATAACAACCCGAAGTAACATGTGAACCGTTTGGATCCTGATTCAAATGAATCAGCTATTTTTTTTTTATAATTTTATTTATTATTTATTTTTCCCCCAAAGCCCCAGTAGATAGTTGTATGTCATAGCTGCACATCCTTCTAGTTGCTGTATGTGGGATGCGGCCTCAGCACGGCCGGACAAGCGGTGCCTTGGTGCATGCCCGGGATCTGAACCCGGGCCACCAGTAGTGGAGCACGCGCACTTAACCGCTAAGCCATGGGGCCGGCCCTGAATCAGCTATTAAAAGTCATTTTTTGAAACAATTGGAGACATTTGATTATGGACTGAAATAATACTGAATTGTTAATTTTGTTAGTGTGGTCACTGCTTTGTTGCTAGGTAGGAAAATGTCCATAAATTTACTTATGCTTATTAAAGTATGCAGACATAAATGACGTGTGGAATTTGCATCAAAATACTGTACCAAGAAAAAAAGACAAATTAGACAAATACGGTAAAATGTTAATCATTGCTGAATCTGAGTGATGTTCTATGGGGATTCATTATTCCCATCTGCCTACTTTTTAAAAAATATTTTCATAATAAAAATTAAAAAACAATATGGTTTCTCCCACATAAATGTATACTTAATAAAAATGGTAAATACAGAAAATAGTCTTTTATGACTTTTTCATTAAAGATTCAACTACACTGTTGTGTGTAGATATTGTTCATTAATTTTTGCTGCTGTGTAATAATCCATTATATGATTATATCCTCATTTATTTACCTGTTCGCCTGTGATGAAAATTTCAGTTGGTTTCTGTTTTTATCAATTAAGAATGTATCAGTAAGTGGTTTCACCTTCTATGCAGTCAAATCTTTTATTGTTATTCCCCCTGCCTCTGGTTTTGCTTTGTAGTTTCTAATTATAATAGTAACATATGCTTGTTATAAAAAATGCAAGCACTTCAAAATTATATAGTGTAAAAAGTGAAGGTCTCCTGTAATCTTACCTCAGGAGATAATCACTGTTAGTGTTAGGTGCATATTCTCCCAGGGATTTTTTTTCTTTTTAGAGACTGTTAACCGTCCATCAAAATTCTTTATCCACTTCTTCTATACTATCTGAGCAGCCATATGCTCAGTGTTCCTTGTAGTTAGAGGTGACATATGACTCAGTTATCTCCATTGGAATGTGAGCAGAAGTGATGTGTGAAAGCATCAGAGGACCAGAGGGCCCGGTTCATAAATCCTCCATGAATCTCCTCCATCCTCTTTTTCTCTTCTGTGGGCTGGAATGGTGATGGCGATAGCTGGAATCATCTGAGCAGGAATCGGCTATAGATGGCAGAGTCCGCATTAATCTGGGTCACTAAACAATTACTTAGAGTAGAAGCTACCTCTCTTCATAGCAACATCTACTCTAGTCTGTTAAGGCAGAGAGGAATCAACTTCCATTTTATTTCAGCTAATTATTTTAGGTCTAATTGTTACAGTAGTTTTAACCTATCCTAACTAATATGTGTGCATTAGTCAGTTGCAACCTGAAGCCCAACTTTTTTTTAGTATAGTAAAATATACATACTATAAAATATGCCACTTTAACCATTTTTAAATGTACAGTTAGTTCATTGGCATTAAGTACATTCACATAATTGTTAAACCATCATCATCATCCGTCCCCAGAACTTTCTTCATTTTTTAAACTGAAACTCTGTACCCATTAAATGACAACTTCCCATCCTCCCCTCCCTGAAGAGGCTCACAACCACCATTCCACTTTCCATCTCTATGACCTTGACTACTCTAGATACCTCATATAAGTGGCAGCGTTTGTCTTTTTGTGACCTACTTCATTTAGCATAAAGTCCTCAAGTTTCATTGATGTTGTAGCAGGGGTCAGAACTTCCTTCCTTTTTTTTTTTTTTTTGCTGAAGAAGGGTCTCCCTGAGCTAACACCTGTTGCCAATCTTCCTCTTTTTGCTTGAGAAAGATTCGTCCTGAGCTAACATCTGTGTCAATCTTCCTCTATTTTTGTATGTGGGTCACCACCACAGCATGGCCGCTGATGAGCGGTGTAGGTCCACACCCAGAAACCAAACCTGGGTCTTACACCGAACTTAACCACCAGGCCGCGAGGCAGGGCCCAGAACTTACTTCCTTTTTAAGGCTGAATAATATTCCATTGTATGTATATACCACATTTTGTTTACCCATTCATCCACTGATGAACACTTAGGTTGTGAAGCCCAACTCTTAATTAGCCTGGGCAAAGGGATGATCTATTGACTTATATACCAAACCTCAGAAATGGCGAGTGGGCAAATGGCAACAGACACCAGGGGAACTGGGGACTCAAATACCGCCAGAACTTTTTTATCATTCGTCATCCCTTCCCAGGCCCAAATCTCCCCGTATTTCCCTCCTACAAGGGCTACATCTCTTTTCTTAGTTAACAAGGAAGAATTAACATTATATATATATATGTATATGTATGTATGTATATATTTGTCTTTTTCTTAAAAACAACAGTGAGAATTTTGTAACTTGCTTTTTGACACTTAACCATGGATTTTGAACATTTTTTCTTGTCAGTCAGTATATATATATATGTATATTTTTTTCTTTTTTGTGTGTGTGTGAGAGGAAGGTCGGCCCTGAGCTAACACCTGTTGCCAATCTTCCTCTTTTTGTTGAGGGAGATTAGCCCTGAGCTAACATCTGTGCCCATCTTCCTCTATTTTGCATATGGGATGCCACCACAGCATGGCTTGATGAGCAGTGCTTGGATCCGCGCCCGGGATCTGAACCTGCCAACCCTGGGCTGCCGAAGCAGAGCACTCGAACTTAACCCCTATGCCATTGGGCCGGCCCCTATGTATATTTTTTTCTAATAGCTTTTGATATGCCAACAATTAATTGTACCATCATTTCTTTAACCATGTCCCTATTGATGGATAGGGAACCCAACGGGGTAGCTTCTATTTTTTTTTCTTTTTTTTTTTACCAATAACAAATATAGTCCATTTCATAAGGGCAGAGACCCTGTCTATCTTGTTCATGCCTGTAACCCCATTGTCTAGCCCAGTGTCTGAAATAGTTGGCATTCCATAAAGACTAGTTGCTGAATCAAAGAATGCTGCAGAAAATGCCCTTGTACGTGCTTCACCCACTTGTGTTTCTGAAGGAAACATTTCTAGAAATACAATGGCTATGTTAAAGGATATGAGCATCTTTTTAAGAGGGTCATGGAGATTTTTTTTATAGCTTTGTTGAGTATAATTGACATACACTAAACACGCATATTTAAAGTACACACTTTAATACATTTTGACATATGTATATACTTGTGAAAGCATCACCACAATGAAGATAATGGAACTTATCCATCACCCCCAAAAGTTTTCTCCTGCCCCTTTGTAACTCTCCTGCCCACACCCCACCACCCCTGGCAACCACCAATTCACTATAGATTAATTATCATTTTCTAGATTTTTATATAAAAGATGTGAATATTTTTATTTATTTATTTATAATTTATTTATTTACTTTTTTCCCCCAAAGCCCTAGTAGACAGTTGTATGTCATAGCTGCACATCCTTCTAGTTGCTGTATGTGGGACGCGGTCTCAGCATGGCCGGAGAAGCGGTGCATCTGTGCGCGCCTGGGATCCGAACCCAGGCCGCCAGCAGTGGAGCGCACGCACTTAACCTCTAAGCCACGAGGCCAGCCCAATATTTTTAATTTTAATGACTATTGTTGAATTTCCCTCCCATATGGCTATATCTGTATTCATTGAGAGTGCCTGTTTCTCACAACTTTATCAACTTTTAATATTTAACTAATTTATTTCCCAACCTGACAGTAAAAAAATCACCCACTGTGTTTTAATTTGAATATCTTTAATTATTTGTGAGTTGAGATTGAACATCTTATGTTTATTGGACATTCATATTCTTCATGAATTTCATATTCATTTCCTTTGCTCATTTGTCTAATGGGTTGTTTGTTGTTATTCTTCCTGGCCGTAGAAAGTGCACAAATTCTAAGTGTATGGCTTGATAAATTTTACATATGTATACACTCCTGTGACTAGCACCCATACTAAGATATAAAACATTCTAATACTCCCAAAAGCTCCCTCATTCTTCCCCTGGTCAATAGTCAGTTCCCTCTCCCTCACAAAAGTAACCTTGATTCTCACTTTTGTTATTATTTTTGCCCATTATTAAACTTCGATTAAATAGGCCCATACAATATATGATTTTTTTTCTAGCTCAATATTGTGTCTGTGCAATTCATCCATGTTATATGTGGTAGCAATTTGTTCCCTTTCATTGCTATATAAATAGTCCATTATAAGTATATCCCATAATTTATCTACCATTTCCAGTTTAGGCTATTTTTTCCCCCCAAAGCCCCAGTAGATAGTTGTATGTCATAGCTGCACATCCTTCTAGTTGCTGTATGTGGGACGCGGCCTCAGCATGGCCGGAGAAGCGGTGTGTCGGTGCGCGCCCGGGGATCTGAACCCCGGGCCGCCAGCAGTGGAGCGCACGCACTTAACCGCTAAGCCACCGGGCTGGCCCTAGGCTATTATTAATAAAGGCGGTACAAACCATTCTTTTGGTGGAAATAAGTTACTCATTTCTATCTGGAATAGAATTGTGGCATCATAGGGGATAAGTCCATTTAGCTGTTTGGCTTTAGTGGATACAAAGTCTTCCTAAGTGGTTGTATCAATTTTCATACCTACCAACAATATATGAGAGTTCAGAAAAAGAAAGCCTTCACTGCAAATCTCAGTATAGAAAAGACGGTCTTGGGCTGTCCCTGTGGCTTAGCGTTAAGTGCGCGTGCTCCGCTACTGGTGGCCCGGGTTCAGATCCTGGGCACGCACCGACGCACCGCTTCTCCGGCCATGCTGAGGCCGCGTCCCACATACAGCAACTAGAAGGATGTGCAGCTATGATATACAACTATCTACTGGGACTTTGGGGAAAAAAATAAATAAATAAAATTAAAAAAAAAAAAAAAAAAAGAAAAGACGGTCTTTTTAAATGGTGATGGATCAACTGGATGTCCACATTAAAGAAAGAGGAGGGGCCGGCCCGGTGGCGCAAGCGGTTAAGTGCGCGCGCTCCGCTGCGGCGGCCCGGGGTTCGCTGGTTCGGATCCCGGGCGCGCACCGACGCACTGCTTGGTAGGCCATGCTGTGGCGGCGTCCCATGTGGAGTGGAGGAAGATGGGCACAGATGTTAGCCCAGGGCCATCTTCCTCAGCAAAAAAAGAGGAGGATTGGCAGATGTTAGCTCAGGGCTGATCTCCTCACAAAAAAAAAAAAAAAAAAAAAAAAAAAAAAGAAAGAGGAAAAAAACTTGACCCCTCTCTCACACCATACACAAAATTGGAGATGGATCATAGATCTAAACGTGAAAGATTAAAACAATAAAGGAGAAAATTTTCATGACCTGGGTAAACAAATATTTCTTACATAGACCTCAAAAATCACCAACCATAAAATGAGGACCAATAAATCAGACCTTGTTAAAATTAAAAACTTTTGTTCATCAAAAGAAACTATTAAGAAGGTAAAAGGCAAGCCACAGACTGGGAGAAGATGTATATATAATATATATATCTGACAAGGAACCTGTCTTCAAAAATATATTAAAAAAACTCCTACAAACCAAAAAAAAAAAAAGAAAAAAAAAAGAGAGAAAGAAAGGCTTGAGCAGGCAACTTATAAAATATCCAAATGGTCAATAAGCATTATAGATATCAAGTTTCTCAACTTCATTAGCTATTAGGGAAACAAAAAGTTAAACCAAAATAAAATACCACTACACTCCTACCAGAATGAATACAATTAAAAGGACTGATAATACCAAGTGGTGGTGAGGATACAGAGCATTGTCAATATTTTAATAAACATTTCTGTTTTTTTCTCTCTCAACAAACACACTGTCTAACAAAGGTGGGATCATATTGTGTCTATTAATTTGCTATCTGCTTTATTCACTAAGCATGTATCATGAACATTTTCCCACAAATAAATATTATTCTATATCATTATTTGAAATTATATATAATATTCTAGGCTATGGGTATACCATATTTTTTTTTTCAGGGAAAGAGTAGCACTAAGCTAACATCTGTTGCCAATCTTCCTGTTTTTTTTCCCTCCCCAAAGCCCCACTGCATGGTTGTGTATCCTAGTTGTAAGTCCTTCTAGTTCTTCTATGTGAGCTGCTGCCACAGCATGGCAACTGACAGATGGTGGTGTGCTTCTGTGCCCCGGAACCGAACCTGGGCAGCCGAAGCAGTGAGATTGCCAAACTTTAACCGCTATACCATCAGGGCTGGCTCTACCACACTTTTCTTTTATCTGTCTCCTTTTGTATCAAATTTTATGCTATTTCAACAATGTTATGATCCATATACATCAGTACATCTCTGCACTTATACATGATTATTTCCTTAGGATAAGTTCCTAGAAAGGTATGTTAAATTTCAAATTCCTCCAGACAGACTATCCCACCAGCACTTGAAGGCTGGTTTCCCTGCATCCTTGCTAACATTGGCTCTTTTTTTGTTGTTTGTTTGTTTTTTTGTTTTGTGAGGGAGATCAGCCCTGAGCTAACATCTGTGCTAATCCTCCTCTTTTTGCTGAGGAAGACCGGCTCTGAGCTAACATCTATTGAACATTGGCTCTTTTTAAAAACAAATCTTCATCAATTTGGAAGGCAAAAATTGAAACAGGAAGCTTCTCGTGTTTGTTTACATCTCACATCAGGCTTTTTCGTATTTGGACTGTTTAGTATTTTGTGTATGCAGTGAAGCCCTTTGAAGTCATAGGAGCTCATTCCTGCTCTTATGTAATTGTTCTTCCTTCCACTTTGGGCTATTGGGCTGTGGTCTTCCTCAATCACTAGGAGCAAGGGATAATAGTACCCTGCAAGGAGTGGCAGTTCCTCACTGCCAATGGGAGCCCTAACTCAAGGGGCAGATAAAATAGGGGAAAGTTTCTGGTTGCCCTTCAAGAAATATCTGTTGCACCAGACACTATGAAAAGCACTGGAGAGACAAGAGAATAACCAGACAGGCATGGTCCCTGCTCACATTCAGGAAGCTAAAGGACCAGGAAGCTTCTGAAGGCCAAACAATTCATTCTCTTTTTCATTCCCAGCACCTAGATATGCCTAATCATTAATTCAACAATATTTATTGATGGGGGAGGGGGAATTGGATGAAGGTGGTGAAAAGGTACAAAATTCCAGTTATAAAATAAATAAGTACTAGGACATAATGTACAACATGATGACTGCTGTGTGGTATACTTGAAAGTTGGTAAGAAAGTAGATCCTAAGAGGTCTCATCACAAGAAAAAAACACTTTTTTCTTTCTTTTTTTTTTTTCTTCTATCTATATAAGATGATGTTAATCAAACTTATTGTGATAATCATTTCACAATACATGGAAGTCAAATTAAAAACACTATATTTATTGAGCACCTCCTATGGGTCAGGCATTATTCTAGGCCCTGAGGATATAAAACGGACAAAATCCCTATCCCCATAGAGTTTACCTTCTGGTGGAGAAGACTATAAATAAAATAAGTAAAATATGAAATAGAAAACATACTATGTTAGATGGTGATAGGTGCTTTGGATAAAAACAAAGCAGGAAAGGGGGATTGGAAGCATGGGTGTATGTGTGTGTAATTCTAAATTGGGTGGTCAGGAAAGACCCAACAGAGAAGCTGACATTTGGGTCAAGACCTGAAGGAGATGAAGAAGCCAGCCACATGGATATCTGGATGATTCCATGGCACACAAAAGAACCAGACAGATTCTCTGCTTAAAAGGTTTCCACAATCTATGGCAGCTGGGAGACAAATACAAAATTATGGTAATGTACGTGACAACATTCTATAAGCTATAATGGTCTGTTAAAATAGGATGTTTTCAGTAAATTACACATAGAACTATTAACAAGAACAAGATCACATATCAACATTATAAATGTGTATAAAATGATAAACTACACAGTACAATTATGGAATACGATAGTGTACAATTTAGGGGCTGATTGTTCCAGTCTATATGGTACCAGAAAGTCTGTGGTTAGTTTTCTTTTTTCCCCCAAGGGGGAAAGAAGTGCTTCCAACACAGGGGAAAACCCTTGAGGCTTCTGCTTGGGAGTCCACTTATTTTTTTGTGGTAAGGTAGGGTATAATCAGTATTTGTGGGTATAAGAATTATTTGCTCTGGGAAGCCAGATGATGTTACAGGGAAATCATTTGCAAACCCATGAGTTATTTGCATGTTGCTGGGGCCAAAAGGTACCAGAACTAAGTTTTCTTTCTCTATCTGCATTTTACTGTCCCACAAGGTGTAGAACCTGCAGAATAAACGACGTTGGCCTATTTAAAAAACAAACAAACTATTGTACTGTGCATTCCACCTAGATCCCGGGATTCTTCAGTCACTCTGAAGGAGGTCTCCAGGACGTAACCTGGGTTGTTTAAAAATTTTTTTCTGGGAGAAGCAGGACTGGGCAAGCAGTTCTTAATAGAACCCTTATGAGCTTCCAAGCACTGCAGAGATTTTTGCAAATTGTGCGTTCACAAAGCGGCTCATCCTACTAGAAAGCACTCCCCTAACTCTGAAAGCTTGCAATACTCTCACATTCCGCCTCTCGGAAAAGAAGGAAGAAGGCCTGGATCCTGTTGCTTGTCTGCTGGGGCAGAAAGGAGGGTGTGTCATGTGCCCAGTGCAAGCCAAGCACCATTCCATTCATTCATTCATTCATCAAATATTTTATTATGCGCATATTCAGTGCCAAGCCGAGGTCCTTGCCCACGAGGTCATCCAGAACTCCCGTGGGTGCGGTTCGCAGAGCCAAGAACTTCAGATTCTCAGACTGGGTCTTCCCACCCTTCCCTCCAGTGGAGCTCCGAGACAAAGAGATGCGCCCCCGCCGCTCCATGGGCGGAGGGTTCCGCCCGCGGCCCCGGGGGCTTCGGCGCGGCTGCTTCTCCACTCCCCAGCCCGAGGGGGCGCTGCAGCGCCGGGCGCTCGGCCCGCCCCTGCGCCGCGCTCCGCTCGGATCGGCGCTGCGGGCGGCTCCGCGGTGGTACGTTCCCCCTCGCCACCTCCCCCTCCTCCTCGGCCCTCCCCGCCGGTGGTAGGTGCCGGAAGTGCCGCCATTTTGGGGTGTTCTGCTCTGGCGGCAGCGGCAGCGGCAGCGGCGGCGGGACGCGGAGGCTCCCCCGGGACTCGGCCTCAGCAGCGAGGCGGCGGCGGCGGCTGCGGAGGCGCAGGCAGCAGCTGAGGCAGCGGCGGGCTCAGGTGCAGCCGCTGGTGAGTGCGGCGGCCGCGGGATAACGGGCCGCGGGTGGGAGGGCGGGAGGGAGCGAGGGAGGGAAAGGAGGCAGGAGGGAGGCGCCGCGGGGCGGGTCCGGTCCGGGCCGCCGCGGGTCACAGGGTCCCCCGGGCGCGGACGCTCCCCGTTCCCCGCGCCCCGGGGTAGGTCTGCGGTCTTCTCCCGCGTGTCGAGGTCCTCCGCTCTCTCCGGGTCCCGCCGCGCTCGCCCCCCGCGTGCCCCCGCGCCCGGGGAGACCCGCCCTCCTCGTGGCCTTGTCCCCTCGCCCCGCGCTCTTTGCCTTCGCCCCGCGGGCCCGGAGGGCTTCGTGCCCTGCGCTGGGGTAGCTCCGTTCTCTTTTTTCCGGCCTCCGTGCCAGACCCAGGCTGCCTGTCCTGGACACCCCTTCCCACCTCCTGTCGCCCCACGTGTTCTCAGTGCCTACTCCTGGGGGGCCCCGGGAGCCCAGCCTCTGGAGGGCAGCGCTTCCCGGCAAGAGCCTCGGGAGCCCCCCGTCCCTCGCCCCAGATCCGCTCGGGCCTTGGCTCGCCCTCCCCCCACATCAGGTGCTCACCCAGTCGTGGCCTAGTGGCTGGGCTGCAAACTCGCACCGAGAGCGCGGAGAGCACATTGAAGAGCTTTCTTCGCCGGGGACCTGGCTTCGGATTTAAAGCCGATGGTTTCTTGGTCGTGGTCCTTGGGACAGGGTGTTGTTTTAATTCTCCAAGATTATTGCATGGCTTTAAGGAGCTTCTCGTTGGTTTTAGGCTCATCCCCGTAGTTGAGGGGAAGGTGGCGAGATTTTGGTCGGAGCCTGTTTCAGCAAAATGGAATCTTTTTCTCATCAGCGGAGTTAATGCTGTACTTTTTTATTACCCTCGAGAAGAAAGGCTGTCTAACCGTTTTAACTAGCGGGAGTGCCTTATAATGTCTGCAGCATAAAGAGGTTACAGATACCCAATGAATCCTTTACAGGAACTTCACCTTTTGAAGGTCTTTTTCGCTGTCTCTGATTCTCTGTGGATTGGAGAGGCTTTCATTGCATTCTTTCCCGTTTTCCTCAAGTATTGGGTTGGCTCTTTTCCGCAAGTGTGAATCTCGCAGCGTGCTATACAAGTTTGTTTCTCCTTGAGTATTGTGAGGAACAAGGCGTCTCCCCTTAGAGTGACCTAGGGTTCTTGCTGTTTAACATTAATGTGTCCACTTGGAAAATCATGGAGTTACCAGGGCATGCATGAACTCTTGCTACAGTTCGCCCCTCCCCCTGCCGGTTTTTGTATTCTCCTAGCTTTACTTACACTATGTGGTTTCTGATTATGGTTAGCCAAGACTGAAGCATTGCTGTTAGTAAAGCAAAGCTGGAGCTTTCAGCTGTTGCTTTAACCAGGAAGTTTATGGTTCCCCCAGTGGTTCTTTCCTCTTGACTATCCACCACCTGTTTCCATTAAGAATGGCTCTTGGGCTGGAGCATAGGTCTCAACTTCTCTCCAAGCGGTCGTTCTTGCCCATAGGGCTTGCTTCTCCTAAGATAGTATCTAGACTTAACACCCATTAGCAGGAGGGGCTGTTAGAGATAGAATGTCTTTTCCAACCCCTTTTCAGATGAGAAAACTGAGGCCCCCAGAGGTTAAGTGACTTACTTGCCCAAGGTTAGGTAGCAAGTGCTCTTAAAACAGTATCAAAACAGACATTTTTTTTTAAACAATATCATAAGTTATAATGCAAATTGCCATTTAAGATGTGAGGGAATGGAAAGGGCCCTGGGCTTGAAGTTAGAAGTCCTGGATTGTAATCCTTGCTCTGTCAGTTACTAGCTGTGCAACTGTAGCCAAGTCACTCAACTGTTCTGAACCTCGGTTTATTCTTACCTGCAAAATGGAGGAAATAGTGTCTGTCTCACATGGTGCTAATTCAGCTTCAGTGCAGTAACTTGTGAAAGTGCCTGTGGTATAAGAGGCAGTGAAATTTTGAGCCAGAAGGATGTTTATTTTTCTAAAGATTTCCACTTACTTTTCTTATTACAGTTACAGATTCAGTGTAAAGCATACAGATAAGCCAGAAGGGAAGAAACTTGCCCTTAGTCCCACCACTCAGAGGTGATCAGTTAATCTTTGGTCTTTATTTTAGCATCCTTTTTATATGCTATAGAAATGTTTATTTTGCCAAAATAGGCTTATCTTAGTCACAGTTTTGTGGTGTGTTTTTAAGATTTAATAATACGTGGTAGGCACGGTTTAACAACCACGTTTTAAATGGTGCTGTGTATTTAATAACTCCAGCTCATGTGAGGTAGACCAGTGGATATCCCCCCAAAGGAGCAGAGAAGTCGCTCTGTTAAACATATGTGGGGCTGGAAGAAGAGGAGGAAAGGAAGGGCAGAGACCTAACATTTATTGTATATCTACTGTGTGTGTTTTTTTTTTTAATAAAGATTTGGACTCTGCTGCTAAATGGAGAGCGTGAGTCCTGAATTCCATGCCCCTTCCTGTGACTGCCACTGCAGCTCCTTTAACTGAATTTTCCTGTGAGGCTGGACCTAATGAGGAAGTGGGAGGTTAGAAGGTGGTGTGCCTTGGAAAGGGAGAGAGGAAGAGCTGTCACCTGAAAGCCAGGGTGAAGAAGTTGGAGGAAATAGAGGCAGAGTCTCCTGTCTGCTCAAGGCTTTGGGTACTTCCAACAGATTGCTCTGTTTTCTTTAAACCAGTGAAGGATAGGATTTGGTTAAGCTGTTTCCTCTGCTTTTTTTCCTTTAACAGCTTCATTGTGATGTAATTCACATACTATACTATTCAGTGGTTTTTGGTATGTTACATTATTAATTTAAAAAAATTGTAAAATATATATAACAAAATTTGCCATTTTAACCAATTTTTTATGTTTGCACCTTTTTTTTTAATATGATAAAAAACGCATAACATAAAATTTACTGTCTTAACTGGTTTTGAATGTGCAGTTCTGTGGCATTAAGTACATTCTCATTGTTGGGAAACAGATCTCCAGAACTTTTTCATCTTGCAGATCTGAAACTTTATACATTAAACAACTCCCCTTATCTCCCCCATCCTAGCCTCTGGTAACTACCATTCTGCTTTCTGTTTCTATGAATTTGGCTACTTTTAGATAGCTCATATGAGTGGAGTCATACAGTATTTGGCTTTTCGTGACTGGCTTATTTCACTTACCATAATATCTTTAAGGTTCATCCATGTTGTAGCATGTGACAGAATTTCCTTCTTTTTAAAGGCTGAATAATATTCTGTTGTATGTAGATACCACATTTTGTTTATCCATTCATCTTTTGATGGACATGAGTTGTTTCCACCTTTTGGCCGTTGTGATTAGTACTGCTGTGAACATGGGTGTGCAGATCTCTCTTCGAGAACCTTCTTTCAATTCTTTTGGACAATATCCAGAAGTGGGATTGCTGGATCATATAGTAGTTGTAGTTTTAAATTTTTTTTTTGGTGTAAGGAAGATTAGCCCTGAGCTAACATCTGTTGCCCATCCTCCTCTTTTTGCTGAGGAAGATTGGCCCTGGGCTAACATCCGTGCCCATCTTCCTCTACTTTGTATGGGATGCCTGCCACAGCATGGCTTGACAAGTGGTGCGTCCCCAGGATCCAAACTTATGAACCTCGGGCTGCCGAAGCAGAGCGAGAACTTAACTGCTACACCACTGGGCCAGCCCCCATCTAGTTTTAATTTTTTGAGGAACCTCCGTACTGTTTTCCATAGTGGTTGCACCAGTTTACAGTCCCACCAACAGTGCTCACGAGCTCCAGTATCCACATCCTCACCAACATTTGTTATTTTATTTTATTTTGTTTTCCATTTAAATAGTAGCCATCCTAATGGGTGTGAGGTGATACCTTATTGTAGTTTTGGTATGTATTTCTCTGATTAATGATGTTGAACATCTTTTCATATGCTTGTTGGCCATTTGTATATTATCTTTGCAGAAATGTCTGTTTGAGTCCTTTGCCCATTTTTTAATCGGGTTATTTGATTTTTTTGTTGTTTTAGTTCTTTATATATTCTGAATATTAACCCTTTGTCAGATATATGATTTGCAGATACTTTCTCCCATGCCTTTTCACTCCGTTGATTGTGTTCTTTGATGCACAAAAGTTTTTAAGTTTGATGTAGTCCCATTTGTCTGTTGGTGCTTTTCTTGCTTGTGGTTTTGGTGTCTTATCCAAGAAATCACTGCCAAGTCCAATGCCATGAAGCTTTTCCCCTGTGTTTTCTTCTAGGAGTTTTATAGTTTTAGGTTTAGGTCATTTTAACCATTTTTAAGAGTATAATTCATTGGCATTAAGTACATTCACAGTGTCCTGCAATCATCACCACTATCTGTTTCCATAATGTTTTCTTTGCTGGAAACAGAAACTCTGTAACCATTAAGGAATAACTCCCCATTCCCCCTCCTCCTTGCCACTGGTAACCTCCAGTCTACTTTCTGTCTCTGTGAATTTGCCTATTCTAGATATTTCATGTAACTGGAATCATGCAGTATTTGTCCTTTTGTGTCTGGCTTCTTTCTCTTAGTGTGATGTTTCTTTCTTTTTTTTTTTTTTTTGTGAGGAAGATCAGCCCTGAGCTAACATCTTGCCAATCCTCCTCTTTTTTTTTTTTTTCTTTTCTTTTGCTGAGGAAGACTAGC